>NC_092044.1:95894365-96510069 GCF_003086295.3 Arachis hypogaea
TCTCATTTTTACGTATCAAGTTTTTGGCGCGTTGCCGGGGATTGGAAAGATTGACAATGATTAAGTGAAAGTGGTTAGATAAGCATTTTTTTTGTGTTTTTGTTAACCACTAACTGTTTATACTTTGTTTCACTAACCCCAATTTCACTCTAGTTCTAGAGTATCTCACTTGTGATTTTGGTTTGTTTGTGTATGTCAGAAACTAGTAGACGTAATATTGAGGACGAGAGAACCCTCCGAAGGATAAGGAGAGCAGAAAGAGGAAAACTAATAGTTGGTGAAGAGGAGTCAGAGGAAGAAGATCAAACCATGGAGGATGAGATACAAAATCCTCCTGGAGGGGTCAACAATAATGGTGGACAAGCTAGAAGGGTGTTATCCTCGTATACTATCCCTGACCCAAGACATTGTGGGAGCAGTATTGCTACACCAAATGTTCAGGCCAATAACTTTGAGTTAAAACCTCAGCTCATCACTTTGGTACAGAACAATTGCTCTTATGGAGGGGACCTCTTGAAGACCCAAATCAACATCTCTCTGTTTTTCTGAGGATATGCAATACAGTGAAGACAAATGGAGTGCATCCAGATGTCTACAAGTTGTTGCTATTTCCATTCTCTTTGAGGGATAAAGCCACTCAATGGCTAGAATCATTCCCCAAGGAAAGCCTCAATGATTGGAATGAAGTGATGAGCAGATTTCTAGCAAAGTTCTACCCACCTCAAAAGATCATCAAGTTGAAGACAGAGGTTCAGACTTTTAGGCAAATGGAAGGGGAGTCATTGTATGAAGCCTGGGAAAGATATAAAGCACTAATGAGAAGATGTCCCCCTGACATGTTTAGTGATTGGGTTAAGCTCCAAAACTTCTATGAAGGCTTAAGCTTCGAAGCAAGGAAGGGACTAGACTACTCATCAGGAGGATCACTCAACATGATGAAAACTGCCGAGGAGGCCCAAGACCTCATTGAGATTGTGGCAAACAATCAATATTATTACTCATCAGAGAGGCAACACAATCCGACCCCAAAGAAAGGTGTAATAGAGCTTGAAGGTGTTGATGCTATCTTGGCACAAAATAAGTTAATGCACAACAAATCCAACAACAAATGGAGATGATAACAAAGAGAATGGATGGTTTGCAACTTGCAGCAGTGAGCACAACAAATCAACCATTGCTTGAATGGAACCAAGGTGAAGGGACCAATGTTGAACAACCACAAGAACAAGTTCAATACATGCAGAATACTTCAAATTCTCAGGATGAATTTCATGGTGATACATACAACCCATCTTGGAGAAATCATCCCAATCTAAAGTGGGGTGAAAACCATTGGCAAAAGAATAGCAACCACAATCAAACCCGTAACACAAATAACCAAAATCACCATGCCAACAACACTAACCAATATAGAAAATCACAAAACACATATCAACCACCCCATCATAACTCACAAACTCACCAAAATAACTTCTCTGCACCATCATCCAACTCACAAAATTACCACACTAATCCACCCAACAACTTCCAACAACAATCAACCCCCATCATACCCCCAATTGACCATCATGAAACTAGAATCTCAAGTCTTGAAGCAACCTTGCAAGCACTTGCTCAAACCACTCAAGCCTTAGCTAAGGGACACAAGGAACATGAGGTCATCATGAAGAATATTGAGAGACAAGTGGGACAATTAGCCAAACAAGCCGAGCGACCAACCAATGTTCTCCCAAGTGACACAATACCCAACCCAAGAGAAGAATGTAAGGCTCTGCAGTTAAGGAGTGGCAAGGTAGTTGGTGAAAGTTCGAATAAAGAAGCAATAAAACCCAAAGAGCAAGACACAGTGGAAGTAAATGTGGAAAGGCAAGATGAAGAAAAGGCTTCAACATCTAACAAAGGCAAAGAAGTTGTCAAGCCACAAGGCAATCCACCCAGACAAAGGAGCAACCATGATAACAATGGGAGTGAGAATCCACAACAAGAAACAAAAATGAAGGAGTAAAAGCCTATGTACCCAAGCTTCCATACCCAACTAGGATACACAAAGGAGCAAAGGACCAACAATTCCCAAGGTTCTTAGAAATCTTCAAGAAACTTGAAATCAACATCCCATTGGCAGAAGCTCTGGAACAGATGCCATTATATGCAAAGTTTCTCAAGGAATTGATCACCAAGAAGAGAAGTTGGCAAGAAAAAGAAACGGTGATCTCAATCAAGAGTGTAGTGCCATCATTCAAAAAGGGCTACCTCCAAAACTCAAAGATCCTGGCAGCTTTCTCATACCTTGCACGATTGGGAGCATGGCCGTTGACAAATCACTTTGTGACCTGGGAGCAAGCATTAACTTAATGCCCCTCACCATGATGAAGAAAATGATGATTGAAGAGCTCAAACCCACAAGGATGTCACTCCAACTTGCTGACAGATCAATCAAAATACCAAATGGAGTAGTTGAGAACCTCTTGGTGAAGGTGGGAAACTTCATATTCCCAGCTGATTTTGTGGTCCTAGACATGGATGAAGAGGGAAACAATTCAGTCATTCTTGGTAGACCCTTTTTGGCTACAGCTAGAACAATCATTGATGTGGAAAAGGAGAGATGATTTTCAGAGTACATGATGAGCAAATGACCATAAATGTCTTCAAAGCAATGCAACACCCTGTTGAGAAAGAAAATTGCATGAGGATTGATGTAGTAGATTCTTTGGTTGAAGAAGTGCTTGACACAAACCATCAAATGAAACAAGAGGAAGTCCATAACATCAAGGGACAAGAAGAGAACAAAATGGAAGCATCAGGGGAACCAAGTGAAGCTACGAAAGAAGAGGCACCACAACAAGAGTTGAAACCACTACCCCCTCATCTTAAATATGCATTCCTTGGTGAGAAGGACAGCTTCCCAGTGATCATCAATTCCACATTGAATGCAGAGGAAGAAGAAAAGCTCCTTGTGGTTTTGAAAGCTCACAAAGAGGCGTTGGGATGGACCATTGATGACTTGAAAGGCATAAGCCCTGCTGTATGCATGCACAAGATACTTTTAGAGGAGAATTCCAAACCAGTGGTACAACCCCAAAGAAGATTGAATCCCACAATGAAGGAGGTTGTTCAAAAGGAAGTCCTGAAGTTGTGCAAGGCTGGGATCATCTACCCTATATCTGACAGCCCATGGGTTAGTCCAGTGCAAGTAGTACCTAAGAAAGGAGGCATGACTGTCATTGTTAATGAGAAGAATGAGCTTATTCCAACACGAACAGTGACAGGGTGGAGGATGTGCATAGACTATAGGAGGCTGAATGATGCCACACGGAAAGATCACTTTCCTCTACCTTTCATTGACCAGATGCTTGAAAGGTTGGCTGGCCATGCCTATTACTGTTTCCTTGATGGATATTCAGGGTATAACCAGATTGTGGTTGACCCCATGGATCAAGAGAAGACTTCCTTTACTTGTCCCTTTGGAGTCTTTGCATACAGGAGAATGCCATTTGGACTGTGTAATGCCCCAGCTACCTTTCAAAGGTGCATGCTATCAATCTTCTCAGACATGGTAGAAAAATTTATTGAAGTCTTTATGGATGATTTCTCTGTTTTTGGTGATTCCTTCAATACTTGCTTGCATCATCTTACCCTAGTCTTGAAAAGGTGCCAAGAAACCAATTTAGTTTTAAATTGGGAGAAGTGCCATTTCATGGTACCCGAAGGCATTGTTCTTGGTCACAAAATTTCAAGAAAGGGTATAGAAGTTGACAAGGCAAAAGTGGAGATTATAGAAAAACTTCCTTTGCCAACTAGTGTGAAAGTCGTTAGAAGTTTCTTAGGACATGCTGGGTTCTATAGGAGATTCATCAAAGATTTTTCCAAAATAGCAAAGCCACTAAGCAATTTGTTGGTGGTAGACAATCCTTTTATCTTTGATGATGAATGCAAACATGCTTTTGAAACTCTAAAGGCTAAGCTCACCACAGCACCAATCATCACACCCCCAAGTTGGGGACTACCTTTTGAACTCATGTGTGATGCAAGTAACCTTGCAATTGGTGCTGTGTTGGGGCAGAGGAAGGAAAAGAAGCTTCATGTTATCTACTATGCAAGTAAGGTATTGAATGAAGCTCAAAGAAACTACACCACAACAGAGAAAGAGCTACTAGCTGTGGTATATGCTTTTGATAAGTTTAGACAATATTTTATTGGATCTAAAGTGTTAGTGTATACTGACCATGCTGCTATTAAGTATCTTATGTCAAAACAGGATGCCAAACCAAGGCTAATCAGATGGGTGCTACTCCTACAAGAGTTTGACATTGAGATCAAAGATAGAAAGGGCAATGAAAATCAAGTTGCTGATCACTTATCAAGGGTACCACAAGATGCATGCCAAGACAACCTTCCATCAATAAATGAAGAATTCCCAGATGAACACCTCATGCACATTCAACATGTCCCTTGGTTTGCAGACATGGCCAACTACAAGGCGGGAAGAATCATTCCACAAGAGTACACAAAACAACAAGTTAAGAAGCTGCTACATGAGGCTAGGTTCTTCTTCTGGGATGACCCATTCTTGTTCAAAAGATGCCCAGATGGAATGATAAGAAGATGTGTGTCAGAGGATGAGATGAAGAACATACTATGGCATTGTCACAACTCTAATTATGGTGGTCATTTTGGAGCCGAAAGAACGGCTGCAAAGGTCCTTCAAAGTGGCTTCTATTGGCCCTCAATCTTCAAGGATGCTAGAGAGTTTGTGAGCCATTGCAATGAATGTCAAAGAACAGGGGGTTTGTCAAAGAAAAATGAGATGCCTCAGAAATTCATTTTGGAAGTGGAACTCTTTGATTTGTGGGGAATAGATTTCATGGGACCTTTTCCTCCATCTTATACATTCAAATACATCTTGGTAGCAGTAGAGTATGTCTCCAAATGGGTAGAAGCAATAGCCACCACCACATGTGATACCAACGTGGTCTTGCAATTCCTCAAGAAGAACATCTTCACTAGATTTGGAGTGCCCAAAGGACTTATAAGTGATGGGGGAAGCCACTTTTGCAACAAGCAACTAAATTCTTTACTCCACAAATATGGTGTTACTCACAAAGTGGCCACACCATATCACCCACAAACCAATGGGCAAGCTGAACTTGCCAACAGAGAGCTAAAAAGGATCTTGGAGAAAACTGTGGGAACAACAAGAAAGGATTGGGTTAGGAAGCTGGATGATGCACTTTGGGCATATAGGACAGCCTTCAAGACGCCCATAGGAAAATCTCCATTTCAGCTGGTGTATGGAAAGGCATGCCACCTCCCTGTAGAGCTTGAACATAAGGCCTTTTGGGCCACCAAACTTCTGAATTTAGATGCTCAAGCAGCATGAGAGAAGAGGTTGCTACAACTCAATGAACTTGAGGAGTTCAGATTGGAGGCATATGACAATGCCAAAATATACAAAGAGAGAGCAAAGAGATGGCATGATAAGAGGATCTCTCAAAGAACATTCGAACCGGGCCAAAAGGTGTTGTTATTCAACTCAACATTGAAGATCTTCCCTGGGAAGCTAAGGTCTAGATGGACTGGTCCATACACCATCACCAAAGTATCACCTCACGGCTATGTTGAATTACTTGATGAAGCCTCAAAACAAACCTTCACAGCTAATGGACATAGGGTGAAGCACTATTTTGGTGGCCCTTGGAGCAAGGAAGAGAGTGTGCAACTCTTAACCTGAGCAAAGAAGTTGCAGTGTCGAGCTAAGGACAATAAACAAAGCGCTTCATGGGAGGCAACCCATGCACAGGGAGTCTTTTATTTTCATACTTTAGTAGTCAATAATGATTAAGTAGACTAGTACATGGTGTATGCAAGGCACTAAGTTTGGTGTAGCCAATCTTCAAGTAATAGCAAAAGTGTGTTCTACAACACTTAGCCACAAACTAAGTTTGGTGTCCATACATACACAAAAATGCTAGACTATGCAAGTTTAGTCATCTATTTTAGTTAAAAAAAAAACGTGAAATAGCATATAATGTAGGTACAATACTAAGTTTGATGTGGCTATCTTTGGAATTAACTCCATAGAACATTTAGTCACAAACTAAGTTTGGTGTCTTTACTTACATTACTAATGCTAGAAAAAATAGATTAGGGAATCAAATCATAAATTTTAATTTTAGTTTAGTCAATTTTGCATAGGAATATCATCATAAGTGTTTAGCTATTAATGTCACTTTAAGAATCTCAAGCTTTTGGAATTTTGTTGCAGGAAAGAAAGAAAGAAGTGATGGGGAATCTTGGAAGCATATAATGAAAGAAAGAAAGAAGTGATGGGGAATCTTGGTGAGTGAGGTCACGGATACACAAGGAAGGGAAGTCACATGAGTTTTGAACTTTGTGCATGGGGAAAAAGAACTCAACATGCATTGGGCACAAGGAAGCATGCTCCCCATGCCATGACCGAGCCTTAAATGTCACTAGAACCATACATCCCCACCAAAGTTCACTTTAAATACTTCAACCACATTCATCAAACCTCACTCTTCATCACTCATTCTTCTACCCCCATAACCTCATTTCATCACCCGAAGTCACACTACACCCCCAACTCATTCCATGTTTCCTATATTCTTGCTTTAGGCCTAATCTTTACCCAACAAAACTTATGAAGCACTACATCCCCTCACATAACCGAAACACTCCACCTTCCCTCACCATCATTTTCTAACTTGCCTAAGTCACGTTGTTGTCATATATCTCCCTCATTAACAACCATTTTCCTTGTGCTTGAGGACAAGCATTCATCTAAGTTTGGTGTGGAAGATTCAACCCTTGCAAGTGAACTTCAATGGCCTCATCATCAAGGGATAGGAGAGAAGATGAATTTGATCAAAGAAGATTCAAATCCAAACACAACGAGCGTATCTTCAGCTGGATGTCAAGCAAAGATGTTGTTCCAGAGTTACCATTCAAGCTAAGAAAAGATGAATACCCTGAAATACAAAAAATAATCAGAAAAAGGGGATGGGAGCTTCTCTGTGACCAACCTCAAGAAGTGAGCATGCTTCTCATCCATGAGTTCTACACTAATGTGATAAGAGAATATGATGATGAAGAACCATACATGAGTTATGTAAGAGGTGTGACTGTTGATTTTAGCCCGGACACCATCAACAGGGTGCTAAAGGTCAAGGCAAAACAGTTCAAACGAGCTAGCTATGAAGAAAGGGTTGAAAATGACCCAAGATACATGGATGTGGTAAGTGACTTATGCAAAGTAGGCACGGATTGGGTGTTGGATTCACATGGACAACCACTCAAACTTCGGAGAGGTGATCTCATACCTCAAGCAAAAGGATGGCATGACATAGTGAGGAGATCATTGATGTCAACTTCAAATAATTCTGAGGTAACGGTGAATAGAGCAATAATGATCCATTGTATAATGAAAGGAGGGGAAATCAATGTTGGAGACATTATAGCCAAGAACATCATTGACATAGCTCAAAAAGTCAAACAGGACAGCTGGCTAGGATATCCTAGTACCATTCTGCGCCTATGTGAAGAAGCTGGAGTGCCTCTGGAAGAATTTGGAGAAACTGATGTGGTCTCTGTTGGAAAGCCTCTTACTCGAGAAAGGTTGGAATTCATCACCACAACCCAATTGGAAAGGCAACCTTTAGCAAGAAGGAAGAAAAGGAAAGAAGCAAGACAAGAGGAGGAGCCTCAAGAAATGGAAGAACCTCACACCTTGAACATGAATCAACTCCAAGCCGCCTTGGAAGGAATTTCTGGGCAATATTCACAAATTCAAAGAAGCCAAGAGGAACAAGCTCAACAACAAAGGGACCTTTGGCAATTGATGGATCAACAAAGAGGGATTCAAGTTCAATGGATGAACCAACAAAATGAATACCAAACACACATGATGGAATTACAACAAGAACAATATGCCAAGATGCAGGAAGCCATCAACAATTCAACTGTGGAACATGAAAAAGCCATGGAGAAAGTAATACAAGAACAAGCTCAACTAAGGATAGAGCAAGCTCAGCAAAGAGAACTTCTCCATAGATTGGATGCTAGACATAATACATTTCACAAAGAGTTCAATGAAAGCAGAATGTTCAGGGAAGCCAGGCATAAGGACAGACTTGACTATGATATATGCACCCAAGAAAAGCTCAGTTACCTCTGTTCCACACCCCCATTACTCAACCCACAAATTAAAACCTTTAATGAAGCTCGCAAGATATTTGAAGAGCAGGAACTTGCAAGGGTGAGATTTAATCAACAGAGGCTAAATGAGACAATGATAAGCTCAGGAGTGTGGCAAAGAGAAGAGGGGGATGCAACAACAAAACAACAAGGAGAACGAAGAAGGAAAAAGAAAGAAGATCCAAAGGGAGACTCAACAACAAAACAACAAGGAGAGCTGAGAAAGAAAAAGAAAGAAGATCCAAAAGGGAAAGGAAAGCAAGGAGAATCAAGCAAGGGAAAAGGGACATGAAGACTAAAGGTGGTGAAGTTCCTTTGTTTTTCTTTATGTTTTATTAAATAAAGAAGATGTATGTCTGAAATATGGTATACCTTCTAAGATGCATTTTTTTCTTTTTGAAGCATTTTCTTTTATGTTGCCCATTCCATGCATCATCACTCACAGGTTTGGAATGGTTGCTTGTCTTAAGTACTTTTACTTGTCAATGGAATAAAAGATGTAGTTTGAGCAAGAACAGAGAGAATTCTAGCTTAAAAAGAATCATGTTGTCCCATAAGAAAGGTGCTAGTATATATACATTTATTGTGAAAGAATCAATGTTCAAGAAATTCAAAAGAATGCTTGCTTATACAAGACTAGTTCGGTTAAGGACACAAAGACTTTATCAGTAAAAGCACAAATAACCTTGACAATAAAAAAAAAAAAATAGAGTACAAAGAATGAAAGGCTAGGCATCAATGACAAAATTTGGATATGTGTCTGTGGTGATTGATGTTAAGGGACATACTTGGGCTAGTAAATCCGAGGGGTGCTTCATCACCCGATAACTTGAGTTAACTAACTCGGGATTATCGATTGAAAACCCACAATCAAGAGTAGCTCTATAACAGAACATTTAGCAACCCAAAGAGGTGCTGGACACCACTATCCAAACAAAATTTCAATGTTATATGCCTGTGATTGAATGTGTTAAGGAGAGAGGCTTGAGTTAGTAAATCTTTAAGAGTGTCTCAACACTTAACAACTTGAACCAACTGGTTTGGGATTGTTGATTGAAAGCTTATGCTAAAGAGCCGCCTTAAGACAAGATTTCGAGCTCATTTAAAATGAAAAAAAGGGGAATATAAAGAAGAAGAGAAGCATCAAGGAAAGAATGGTTCAAGGGTCATGTGCTAAGGTATAAAAGAAGTCTAGTGAAGTTAACCAATTTAGTATTGAAGCAAGCATTTTAATTGAAAAAGTTGAATAGTTGTGTTCAATTACAATAAATTAATGACCACACAAGTGAGGATGACATGCTCAATGAAAAATTACTCTCTAGAAGAACATTCAAGTCTTACATCTTAGATTCTTGTGACAAAGTTTTTATATTTTGCTTGAGGACAAGCAACACTTTAAGTTTGGTGTTGTGATGCAATTGCATATTTGTTATATTAGCTAGTTAGTTTAGTTGGTTTTAGCTTAATCCCACTCATTTTCTCTAAATAAACAAGTCCTTTTATGAGTTTTATCTTCATGCATGAGAACACCAAGGAACATGTTGATTCTAGCCAAATTCATGCAAATAATTTAAAGAATACATACATGAATGAGTATGAATGAATCTCATGAAATTTATTGTATGAATTGGTAAGACTTTGAAGCTATTTCCTTTGTTGATGATAGGTGATGAAACAAGGAAGCATGGAAGCAAGAATGATGCAAGCTGGGCAAGAAGAAGAAGTTGGCGTTGCCAACTTGGGAATAGGGTGCGTTTTTATGGATAACGCCAGGCAACCAAGAAGCAAAGTTGGCGTTGCCAACTTGAGAAATGTGGTGCGTTGTTGGAGGCAACGCCAGGATGCCTTGGAAGCAAAGTTGGCGTTGCCAACTTGAGGAATGTGGTGCGTTGTTGAAGGCAACGCCAGGCAGCCCTGGAGAAGCAAATCTGGGCGTTGCCAACTCTAGAAGGGCGTTGCCAACGCCAATTTGTGAAGCAAGCTTGGCAGCCTTGGAAGGCACGAGCACGTTACTAACTTGGAATGCATAGGCGTGTTCATTGGCAACGCCACATATGAGTGAGCTTGGCCCAAGAGGGGAAGAAGCTGGCGTTGCCAACGCCAGGAACCATAGGCGTTATTCAAGGCAACGCCAAGCAACAAATGGAGCCTTGAAGAGGAGCTCGAGGGCGTTGCCAACGCCAAGTTATGAAGGCGTGTTCCTTGGCAACGTAGCAAGCAATTTTGGCACCAAAGGGGAGCTCGAGCACGTTGTTGAGCTAGGAACCATGGGCGTGTTTGGCAACAATGCCAGGAAGGGTGCCAACCACGTTGCCAACGCCAGCTTCTATAGGCGTGTTCAATGGCAACGTGGGAAGCAATGTCTGGAGCTAGGAAAGAGCATCGAGCACGTTGCCAACTCAAGAAAGCATTGGCGTGTTTGGCAACAACGCCAGGAATGGTTGCTTGGCTAGGCACCAAGTCTTGGTGCCAACCAAGTTGCCAACGCCCATAAGCCATGCCATGCATGTTGCCAACACCCATAAGCCTTGCCATGCACGTTGCCAACGCCAGGAAGGGCACCAATCAAGTTGCCAACGCCCATAAGCCGTGCCATGCACGTTGCCAACGCCAGGAAGCAAACATGGAGCCTTGAGAAAGGCTCGAGCACGTTGCCAACGTGCTGAAGAGAAGGAGTGTTCATCAACAATGCCAGCCTCATTTCCCTGCTTTGGGAGGCTAGGCACGGGCACGTTGCTAACTTGGAATATAGGGGCGTTATCCACAACAACTCCAACAAGGCAGCCTGACCATGTCATCTTCAATGGAAGATATCTTGAGCTACAGAGATCAAAATTGAGTGCTTCCAGTTGCGTTGGAAAGCTAACATTCAGAGCTTTCCAACCATATATAATAGTCTATGGTGGAGCACAAAATTGAAGCCAAACCAGAGTCATCTTTAGGCCCTAAAAACAAGAACATGAAGTGAAATTCAAGAAGGCTAGAGATGAGCCCTGGAGGGGGGCACGAGCACGTTGCCAACGTGCTAGCAAAGGGGCGTGTTTTGCAACAACGCCAGCCCCAAGTCCCTGCCTAGGGAGGTTAGGCACGGGCACGTTGCCAACTTGGGAGTGAAGGTGCGTTTTTGGCAACAACTTGGCAGCTCAACCTTACCTTCTTTGAGGAAGCATAACTTGAGCTAGGAAAGTCCAATTGAGGTGATTCCAGTGGCATTGGAAAATAGACATCAAGAGCTTTCCAATGATGTATAATAGTCCATATTGAAGCAGGAGGTTGACACTCAAATTCTGGGCTACATTTAGCATGAAAGTAGAGCCAAGAAGAGGAAAAGCAAGTTGTTAGCAACAACTTGGGCTAGCAACGCCCAAGTCTCAAACTTCACTTCCAGGAAATTGTGATGCACGTTGCCAACGTGCATTAAGGCCAGCGTTATTGACAAAAACGCCGAGCCAATGGGCCAGAAGCATGATGAATGAACTCTTCCTTTCCAAGTCTAGCAACACTTCTTCCAATTGAGCCAAGAACTCAACAAAGAGGAAGCCCATATTGCTAACCCAATTCAAGATCTTTGAAAGAGTTTTAGGAGTAGTATAAATAGAAGAGATTGGTGTACTTGTAAAGGACTTTTTTTTTACACTTTTTGACACTTAGAACTTTTTCATACTTTTAGCACTTTATTTTTGAGAACTCTTTAGTACTTCCGGAAGGATACCCGGATAGCAATTTTTGGTTCTTCTTGGAACTTCTCTTCTTCATTTTTTGAAGCTTTAAGCATTTTCATTATTCTTCTTCATCTTTCTTTGCACTTAGTTTAATTTTGGTTTATGGCAATTGTTGTTGAGATTGGAGCTATGACTCACTAAACCCCACTTTCATTAGGGGGAAGAGCTCTGCTTGTTGAAATGAATTGGTGAACTCATCTTCTCCTCCTCAATTCTAGTGGTTGATCTAAAGAGGGTACTGTTGATCTTCAAAGATTCAACCACCATCGAGAGAGGGGTTAATCTATATGAAGTATGTGGTGAATTTGAGGAATGAGCCACATAATTCAGTTTAGAGTTCATCCTTTCATGATTCCTTTAATCAAAACACCTTGGTTAGTATGTGAGATGTAACTCTCCTTGGTTGAGATTATGGGAATTGTGTGGCTGGATTAGATTTGTGCTTCATCTCTTCTCATGAACAATTAGATCACGAGAGTGGCAATTGGTTATGTTGAGAGAGATTGAATCACCAAGAGATTGGGATTCAATCACCCATTTGCCATGGATCTATACCCATGATTGAGAAGGATTTGATTAACATCAATTCATGAAAACTAGCATCTCTGATCCCTAATGATTCTCTCTATCATTAATTCTCATTTCTTTTGCTCTTAGTGCTTGAATACCCATTGCCCAATTCCCTCTTACACTATTGCAATTTATTATTATTGTCATTTACATTCTGTTTCTTTATTTCTTGCTATTTACTCTGTTGCTCTTTAGAATTCAGCTCTTTATTTTCTTGCAATTTACTTTTTATGTCATTTAAGTTTCTTGCAATTTAAGTTTCCGTTATTTACTTTCATTTTATTTCTCTCTTCTAGTTCTTTACATTCTTTGCCATTTAAATTCTTGCAATTATTATTATGTTCAAAAATCAAAATGTTCATGAAATCAAAACTATGTTTGCTTGACTAAATCTACCATTTAACTAAAGTTGCTTAATCTACCAATCTCCGTGGATCGACCTCACTCTTTGTGAGTTTTATTACTTGATACGACCCGGTATGCTTGCCGGTTATACGTGAAATCTCATTTTTACGTATCACCGGACAGCGTACAAGACTCCCACTGGCATGTCTCCTTATCACTTGGTCTATGGCAAAGTCTGTCAGTTGCCAGTTGAGCTGAAGCATAAAGCTTACTGGGCAATCAGGTATCTGAACCTTGATTCAGAAGCTACAGGAATTAAGCGAATGCACCAGTTAAATGAGCTTGATAAATTCAGATACTCAGCCTATGAGAATGCCAAGCTCTATAAGGAGAGGACCAAGTTATTACATGACAAGAAGATTGCCATCAGAGTCTTTGAGCCAGAACAGCGAGTGCTTCTGTATAATTCAAGGCTCAAATTCTTTCCAGGAAAGCTGAAATCCCGGTGGTCAGGACCGTTTGTGGTTACTAGAGTTTCACCATATGGTCATGTGGAAATACAGGAAGAGAATTCTGACAGGAAATTTACAGTGAATGGCTAGAGGTTGAAGCACTATCTTGGAGGCGAGATTGATCGCCAGAGGTTCGCTCATCTGCTGACTTAGCAGAACTAACCGTCAAGCTAGTGACGTTAAAGAAGCGCTTGTTGGGAGGCAACCTAATAATTTTTTATCCTTAGTTATTTTCGTAGTAGTAGTTTTCTTATTTATCTAATTCTTATTGAGTATTATTTGATCATACAGCTATTTTAGAAGCAGGAACTGAATATTTCAAAAAGAGAGAGAAAGAGAGAGAGAGAGAGAAGAGACGAAGAAGGCCGAAAGCTGCGCTAGAGTAGCGCAGGAACTGTGCTTTACACACAAACAATATCACGTGTACGCGTACCTCACACGTGCGCGTCATTTGTGCCTTTAGCCATCCACGCGTGCGCGTCCCAGACGTGTACGCGTGACCTTGAAAATCGGCGTAAATGAGTATTTGGGGAGAAAGTTGCGCGAGAGGGGAGTAGGAAGTGTGCTTTGCGCATAAATTGGCTCACGTGTATGCGTCTATGACGCATGCGCGTCCCTTGCAATTTTGGCACTCCACGCGTACGCGTCAAGCTCGCGCACGCGTGACCTTGAAAATCGGCGTAAATGGGTGTTTGGGCAGAAAGTCATGCTGGTGTGGGGTTAGAACTATGCTGGGCGCACAAGCCCTACCACACGGACGCGTTCGCGTCATTTTCCCATCCTGGCCATCCACGCGTCCGGGTCCTCGACGCGTACGGGTCGCTTGAAATTCGTGTGATCCACGCATACGCGTGCCTCACGCGTACGCGTCGCATGCGACGCCCAATTAAACCACCTCAGCGCCTGATTTCAAATCATCCCCCTCCCAAATCCTAATTCTCTCTTGCGCTGTTATCTTTTTATCCTTCTTTCATCATATTAATTGCTTTTATATCCCTCTATGTTTACAGTTCTTCTTTGCTTGAGGACAAGCAAACCTTTAAGTTTGGTTTTGACGCTTCGCTTATGGCTTTTCTGTTTAGCACCAAAGGGAGATGAATGTGCTTCATGAAGGATTGAGATGACCACCAGCATAACTGAGGTGGTTGAGTTCTTTTCACTCTATTTCTCTTCCATTCTTATTATGTTGTCTTCTATTTTCTGTTGCTTTGATTGCTTGCATGACCCTTAGTACTTCTAATAAAAACATTTGTCTCATGTATTGCTCACTAAGCTGGAATTCAAAAGAAAAAGAAGTGATGTATTGCATGAGAAATTGAGTTATATTTAAGAGTAGTTTTATTTACTTAAATGTGGTGGTAGTATTTTTTATTTTGAATGCATGACATGAACAGTGCATATTTTAATTTGATTCAAAGGATGTTGATGTATAAGGAATAGGAATTCAGAGAATTATTATGACTTCTCTGAAATAAATAAAAGCCCAAAGAGTTGTTTCCCTAGTCATATGCTTGTGGTGTGATTGTGTCAAGTAATCCTTGAGACAGATGATGCCAGGGCATCTTGGCCAGTTTCACTAACTTTTTCTTTACTGTTTTAGGGTAGTTTCATACAATTTCTTAGTAAATAAGCAAGTTTTGGGTAGATATACACTTACATCTTGATTCAAGCAAATATTGTGAACTTTACATGATTTCATGAGAATTATGCAGGAATTGGATGATAAAATGGATAATGCATGATCTCATGACTTGGAACAGAGCTTTGATGCACTTTATTTGCTTATTTCAGGATAAAGGAAGCAAGGAAGAGCCACGTTAGCAGCCACGTTAATCTAATTAACGTGACCACTAACGTGGAATGGGAATAAGCTTGCAGCGTTAATGGAAAAAGTGATCGCCAATAATGCCTTCGAAGCCATCATAGACCACGTTAGTTGGCACGTTAATTACATTAACGTGGTAGCTAACGTGGAGGAAAAGAAGAGCTCCAACGTTAGTGGTAAAAGTGAATACCACTAACGTTCCAAAAGGGCACATTTAGCCATGTTAAGAGTCACGTTAATGCAATTAACGTAAACTCTAACGTGGGAGGAGAAAGTAATCGCCAACGTTAGTGACACTCACCTTTGTCACTAATGTTGGACTAAGCCAATATTGCCTACATTAGTGGTCACGTTAAGACCACTAACGTGAAGGGTAAGGTGGAGCAAGGAATGATAGGCCAACGTTAGTGACACTCACCTTTGTCACTAACGTTGCAGATGGCAATCACCACCACGTTAGTGGTCACGTTAATGCAATTAACGTGAGGAACTAACGTGGGAAGAAGGGGCGTTTGAAGCGTTAGTGACAAAGGTAAGTGTCACTAATGCTCTCAAAGCTTGGACATGCCCACGTTAAGGGCCACGTTAGTTACACAAATGTGGATCACTAACGTGGGGAAAAGAAGCAAAGAGCAACGCTATCGGTAAAGGTGAATGCCAATAACATTTGCGAAGGACTAAGAGGCAACGTTATTGGTAAAGGTGAATGCCAATAACATTTGCGAAGGACTAAGAGGCAACGTTAGTGGTCACGTTAGTGCCACTAACATTGAAGTTAACGTGGATCAATATGGTTTGGAGCGTTAGTGAAAAAGGTGATCGTCACTAACGTTCTCGAACCCACATTTTCACTTAACGTTAACACCACTAACTTCCTAATTAACGTCCACCCATGCCTGACTCACACTTTTTCTGCAAGCAAACCTGAGCCCACTGAAGATTGCAACTGCTTCAACTCAAGATCAAAGGCCCATATCCAAGACTTGAGTAGCTGACTAGAAGATCAAGAAGAGTAGTATATATAGGAGTAATTTTGAACTAGAAAGAGGCTTGGCATTTTGGAGAACTACACTCTGTATATTTACTTTTCCTACAATTTCTAGTTTACTTTAAAATGTACTCTTCTCTATCATCTTCCATTTCCAAAGCTATGAACAACTAAACTCCTTTTCATTGGGTTAGGGAGCTCTGTTGTAATTTGATGGATCAATTATAGTTTTCATTCTTCTTCTTCTTTCTTTTCTCTTGATTTACTATAAAGTTTTCGATCTTAAATCAATTGGTTTGTTGTCTTGGAAAAGAAACTCTCCATAATTGGATCTCCTCTGAGCCTTGGAAAAGGGATGAGGAGATCATGCTAGAAATGCTTTCTCATGTTGGACCAAATTGGGGTTTGGACGGATATAGTGACATATAATCCTCCCAACACTTTGATTTGAAAATACATGTGGTATAATCAGTGACCATACTTCATATCTTCCCATGAGCAATTAAATCAAGGAATTGGGTAATTGTTCAAGCTTAGAGAGATTGGGTTGCCAAGGAATTGGGATCCAATCACCTAAGATTGCCAAGGAGATCAATGAATGCATTGATTGAGGAAGAGATGAGAATGAACTTGATCCGGAGAATGCAACATCTCATAAGCCCAATGACTCCCCCATTTCTGATCTTACCCATTCTCTTTACTTTCTGCCATTTATTTTCATGTTCATTTCCCCAAATCCCCATTTAAGATTCTGCAATTTACTTTCTGCAATTTATTTTTCCGCCATTTAATTTTCTGTAATTCTCAACCCAATTTCTGCTTAGCTCAACTAGAATATTCCTCCAATTAAAGTTGCTTGACCAATCAATCCCTGTGGGATTCGACCTCAATATATTGTGAGTTTTTACTTGACGATAATTCGGTATACTTGCGGAATGGAGATTTGTTGAAAGACAAGTTTTCGTGCATCAAGTTTATGGCACTGTTGCCGGAGATTGATTTGTATCGACAATGATTAAGTTGGAAGATCACTAGATTGAGCATTTTTCTTTTGCTTGTTTATTTTACCTTGTCATTTACTTTCAGTATTAGTTATTTTCTTCCTCTCCCCCATCTCCCCTCTTCGTTTTCTTTTTTTTTGTTATTTACAATTTTATTCACTAATCCATGATAATTTGCACCACTCACACTAACAGTCACTCTAACAAGAATAATTTCTTCATTTTCTTTCTTGCTGTGTACTTTGTTAGTTGTATGACAGGGAGAAGAAGCAGAGCTTCAACTTCCTTTGATTCTGAACCTGAGAGGACCTTCCTTAGATTAAGGAGGGAAGCAAGAGGGAAAAGAGTTGTTGGTGCTAAGGAAGAGGAAGAGTACTTTGAAACAAACATGAAGGAGAACCTGGAAAACAACCATGAAGGAGAAGCTCACAACCATGCCAGAGAAGGCCCTGTGAATCATGCTGGGCAAGAGAGAAGAGTTCTAGGTTCATACATCGATCCGAACCCAGGAAATTATGGAAGTAGTATCCAAAAGCCAACCATACATGCCAATGACTTTGAATTAAAATCCCAACTCATCACCCTTGTTCAGAACAACTGTTCATTCGGAGGAAGCGTCCAAGAAGACCCCAATCAACATCTAACCACCTTCCTAAGAATATGTGACACTGTGAAGTCTAATGGTGTTCATTCGGATGTCTATAAACTACTTTTGTTCCCTTTTTCACTCAAGGATAAAGCATCTAAATGGCTAGAATCTTCCCGAAGGAGAGTTTAACAAATTGGGAAAATGTGGTGAACAAATTCTTGGCGAGATTCTACCCTCCTCAGAGAATCAACAGGTTAAGAGCTGAGGTATAAACCTTCAGGCAACAAGATGGTGAAACTCTCTATGAGGCATGGGAGAGGTTTAAGGACTTAACAAGAAGGTGCCCACCAGACATGTTCAATGAATGGGTTCAACTGCACAATTTCTATGAAGGTCTTTCTTACGAATCAAAGAAGGCCGTAGACCATTCATCAGGGGGTTCTCTAAACAAGAAGAATACCATTGAAGAAGCCATAGATGTCATTGAGACTGTAGCTGCGAATGACTACTTCTATGCTTCTGAAAGGAGCAACACTCGAGGAGTGATAGAGCTAAACAATATGGATGCACTGCTGGCTCAAAATAAGATGATCACCAAGCAGTTAGCTGATCTTACCAAGAAGATAGAAGAGAACCAAGTTGCAGCAGTCATCACTTCATCACCAGCTCAAGAAGGAGTGAATACAGGAGAAGAAGGCGACTGGGAACAAGCCAACTATGTTGGAAACTCACCTAGGCAGACCCATGATCCATAATCCAAAACTTATAATTCTCGTTGGAGGAACCACCCTAATTTGGGGTGGATAAATCAACAAGACCAAGGCCAAGACCAGAGGAGCAAGCCCTAACTACTTTAGATATGCACCAATTACAAGAAGCTATTGATAGCTTGTCTAGGCAATACATGGAGAATCAAGGGGCACAGAAGGAGCTTCAACTGCAAATGATGGATCGCCAAGAAGAATCATTCTCTAGATGGATGAATCAACAAGGGGAGTGGCAAAAGTAATTGATGGAGCAGCAACTGGAACAAGGGAGACAGTAGGGTGAATCCTTCCACAGGTTGAACCAAAAGCAAGATCAACAACAAGAAGTCATCCAAAAGCTAATCAATATCCAAGCACATCAAGGTGCACACATTCATGAGATGCATCGGAAACAAAGAGAACAAGCAGATCTTTTCGATGAATACAGAGCGTTCTCGGAAAGAGTTTATATGAGTGAGACTGGATATCATGTAAACACTCAAGCCAGACTCGGATACTTAGTCGGACAACTGCCTGTATTGCACCCTAGGATCACAAGATATGAGGACGTAAAGGATGAATTAGCACGAGAGGAACGAGAAAGAGCCGAAAGGAGTCATGAATCAGTAAGGAAGGCACTGGAAGATTGGAAAAGAGCCAGAATGACACAGATACATGGAAGTGCAAGTGGACACAAAAAGGACAAACAAGAGAAAGAGCATGAACATTGCAATAAGTAAAAGGTGGTGGAGTTCCCTCTTCGTTCTATCTTTTTCAAGTTTTAAATAAGGAAAATCATGTATGAAATAGAACATGCTTCCATAGTAACTTAGGAATTTTCAATTCTGTCTTTAAGCTTCCGTTACTTAAGTATAAGTGTGCTGGTCTAAGTCCCTGGCTTTCATTTTCATCTTGCTTACATGTATGCTTGTCTTTTAAGTCAATTAAAAGAAAATGTTGTGAAAAACAAGAGTGGGGTTTATCTTGTGAAGTAAGTTCTCAATGTTTATGGTATGGTAATTGATTAGCTAAGTTGGTTCACCAACAAGGTATACAGGCAACTATATGCTCTAAATCACATGCTTGAAGCACATCCTATGAGACTAGGAAACCAACAATATCCTAATAAGAAAAAGAGAAAGAACAATAAGAGTTTCAAAAGGAAAGAAAATTAATAAGAAATAAGGCTAGGCACCAAGGGTTTGAATATTGAGGCATGTGTCTATGGTGCTCCTGTGCAAGGTATATGCTTGGATGAATAAGCTCTCAGGGGTGCCTTATCACTTGGTAACTTGGGTTAACTAACCCGGGATTATCAGCTGAAAGTCCACTATCAAGAGCAGCCTTTGCTACAGAGCACTTAGTAACCCAAAGAGGTGCTAGACACCAAGGCCTCAAGAAAGAAAGTAACAAACCATATGCCTGTGGTGTGCATGTATGGGGGAAAGAGGCTTGAGGGAGTAAGTCCTTAGGGGTGTCTCAACACCTATCACCTTGAACCAACTAGTTTGGGAGTGTTGGTTGAAAGCTTATCTTAAAGAGTCACCCTCTCACAGAGCATATAGCCTAAGATGCAATAAACCCTGGAAGAGAAGGGAAGATCAATAAATAAGAAGTCTCATAGGATGCAACCAAGCAAGTATTCAAGAGCATGATAAGGACCTAAAAACCAGTAAATGAATGAACCTAAGTTGCTATGCATGAAACCCCATAGACCAAGGACTTGACTTCTATAATAATGATTTGTTTATCGTGTTCTTTCATTCATCTTTCCTATGTTTCAGTACTTGCTTAGGGACAAGCAAGCTTTATGTTTGGTGTTGTGATGCCAGGGCATCTTGGCCAGTTTTACTGACCTTTTCTTTACTATTTTAGGGTAGTTTCATGCAATTTCTTAGTAAATAAGCAAGTTTTGGGTAGATATACACTTACATCTTGATTCAAGCAAACATTATGAACTTTACATGATTTCATGATAATTATGCAGGAATTGGATGATAAAATGGATAATGCATGATCTCATGACTTAGAACAGAGCTTTGATGCACTTTATTTACTTGATTTCAGGACAAAGGAAGCAAGGAAAAGCCACGTTAGCAGCCACGTTAATCTAATTAACGTGACCACTAACATGGAATGGGAATAAGCATGCAGCGTTAATGGAAAAATGATCGCCAATAACGCCTTCGAAGCCATCATAGCCCACGTTAGTTGCCACGTTAATTACATTAACGTGGTAGCTAACGTGGAGGAAAAGGGGAGCTCCAACGTTAGTGGTAAAAGTGAATACCATTAACATTCCAAAAGGGCACATTTAGCCACGTTAAGAGTCAAGTTAATGCAATTAACGTGAACTCTAACGTGGGAGGAGAAAGCAATCGCCAACGTTAGTGACACTCACCTTTGTCACTAACGTTGGACTAAGCCAATATTGCCTACATTAGTGGTCACGTTAATACCACTAACGTGAAGGGTAACGTGGAGCAAGGAATGATAGGCCAACGTTAGTGACACTCACCTTTGTCACTAACGTTGGAGATGGCAATCACCACTACATTAGTGGTCACGTTAATGCAATTAACATGAGGCACTAACGTGGGAAGAAGGGGCGTTTGAAGCGTTAGTGACAAAATTAAGTGTCACTAATGCTCTCGAAGCTTGGGCATGCCCATGTTAAGGGCCATGTTAGTTACACTAATGTGGATCACTAACGTGGGGAAAAGAAGCAAAGAGCAATGCTATTGGTAAAGGTGAATGCCAATAACATTTGCGAAGGACTAAGAGGCAACATTATTGGTAAAGGTGAATGCCAATAACGTTTGCGAAGGACTAAGAGGTAACGTTAGTGCCACTAATGTTGAAGTTAACGTGGATCAATATGGTTTGGAGCATTAGTGAAAAAGGTGATCGTCACTAACGTTCTCGAACCCACATTTTCACTTAACGTTAACACCACTAACGTCCTAACTAATGTCTACCCATGCCTGACTCATATTTTTTCTGCAAGCAAAGCTGAGCCCACTGAAGATTGCAACTACTTCAACTCAAGATCAAAGGCCCATATCCAAGACTTGAGGAGCTGACTAGAAGATCAAGAAGAGTAATATATATAGGAGTAGTTTTGAACTAGAGAAAGGCTTGGCATTTTGTAGAACTACACTCTGTATATTTACTTTTCCTGCAATTTCTAGTTTACTTTAGAATGTACTCTTCTCTATCATCTTCCATTTCCAGAGCTGCGAACAACTAAACCCCTTTTCATTGGATTAGGGAGCTCTGTTGTAATTTGATGGATCAATTATAGTTTTCATTCTTCTTCTTCTTTCTTTTCTTTTGATTTACTAGAAAGCTTTCGATCCTAAATCAATTGGTTTGTTGTCTTCGAAAAGAAACTCTCCATAATTGGATCTCTTCTGAGCCTTGGAAAAGGGATAAGGAGATCATGCTAGAAATACTTTCTCATGTTGGACCAAATTGGGGTTTGGACGGATATAGTGACATATAATCCTCCCAACACTTTGATTTGAAAATACATGTGGTATAATCAGTGACCATACTTCATCTCTTCTCATGAGCAATTAAATCAAGAAATTGGGCAATTGTTCAAGCTTAGAGAGATTGGGTTGCCAAGGAATTGGGATCCAATCACCTAAGATTGCCAAGGAGATCAATGAATGCATTGATTGAGGAAGAGATGAGAATGAACTTGATCCGGAGAATGCAACATCTCCTAAGCCCAATGACTCCCCCATTTCTGATCTTACCCATTCTCTTTACCTTCTGCCATTTATTTTCATGTTCATTTCCCTAAATCTCCATTTAAGATTCTGCAATTTACTTTCTGCAATTTTTTCCCACCATTTAATTTTCTACAATTCTCAACCCAATTTCTACTTAGCTCAACTAGAACATTCCTCCAATTAAAGTTGATCGACCAATCAATCCATGTGGGATTCGACCTCACTCTATTGTAAGTTTTTACTTGACGACAATTCGGTATACTTGCCGAAGGGAGATTTGTTGAGAGACAAGTTTTTGTGCATCAACAGAACACTTAGAGTCAAGACCAAGTGAGTTTAACAGAGTATGCCAAAGGTTTTGAGCACCACTGTCTGGGAGTAACTAAAAGGAAAATCAAAAGTTAAAGGAAGTTCCGCAGTTAAGTGCTTATGGTGTTTCTGTGTCAAGTAACACTTGAGACAAAACAATTAAAGTCACGGCTATGCTCAAGGTGTAAAGCACCAAAGAAAAATAAATTAAAGAAAATCATGATGTGTTCAAGGATTAAACTGGAGTATAAAGATCAGAGAATTCATAATATGATCTGGATTCTAATTCTGAATAACACTGACACCCCTCTGATTCAAAGGAAAGTGAGATGCCAAAACTGTTCAAAATTACAATGAATAAACCCATTTTAAGAATAGACTTAAGCTTAATCGAACTCTCATTCTCATACAAATTCACATCCTTAGCCTATATTAGTTTGGTTGCTTGAGGACAAGCAACAATTCAAGTTTGGTGTTGTGATGTGTGAGCATCTTTCTTGTCTTTTCCTAGTGAATTTGCATTTAATTTGTTAAGTTTAATCAAGAATTAATTGCTTTTTAGCCACTATGGATGCTACTTTGAGTCTTGTGCAATTCTGTTTATTTTAGGTAGCATTCGGCTAGATTTGATGGAGTTTTTGCAGCACAAGAATTAAAGGAGAGGACAACGAGGAGCGACGCGCGTGTACCTGACGCATGCGCGTGATTTGAAGATTTGTGCAGCGACACGTGCGCGTACCTGACACGTACGCGTGAGACGCGAAGAAGACCATTGATGCGTACGCGTGACTGACACGTACGCGTGACTGACGCGTACGCGTGACATGCGCCACGTGCAGAAAATGCAGAAAATGCTGCGAGCGATTTCTGGGCCCCATTCTGGCACTCAAGTAAAGCGCAGCTCTCTGCCAAGTTAGGCGCGGATCCAATGAAACCAAGTGGTCTCCACGTTACAAGGCGTGGATTGTTTAATTGATTCTGATTCAAATTTGAATTTGAAAATAGGAAAAAATATTTTTAGTTAGATATTAGATTTTAAATTAATTAGGATTAGATATAAAAGATATTAGGATTCTATACCAATTTACATTCGGTATTCTACAGTTTACCTGAATCCTTATTTTCTTCTCTGAACCATAAGCAACTAAACCTCCATTGTTAAGGTTAGGAGCTCTGTCTATTGTATGGATTGACATTATTACTTTTCTATTTTAATTCATGTTTTGATTTATATTCCAAGAATTGTTTTCGTTCTTGATTCAATGAATCTGGGTGGAACGGAAGTATGACCCATGTTCTAATTGAGTTCTTGTATAACTTGGAAAAGCTCTTTACTTCTACAACAACTTGAAAACATATTATTCAGAATTTCTAATTGTTTGTATTTAACGGGATACGTGACATATAATCCCCTTATATCTGGATAATTAGGATTCTTGTGGCATATAAACTGGAATTTGATCATCACCTTTAATTGGAATTAATTGACCAAGAAATTGGCAGTTAATGAATTTTAGAGGAGACTAGGAAGGTCTAAGGAATTAGGGTCTAGTCACATATAGTTTGCCATGAATTAAATCTTGCATGATTAAAAGAGTTAGTAAGAAAAGTCAATCCAGAAAATAGATAACTCTAAAACCTTAACTGTTTCTCCATATTTGGTTCTCAACTTATTTACATACCTGTCTTTCAAACTCTTAATTTACTGTTTAATGCTCTTTGAACATCCAAAAACTCTTTTTTGTTTGCCTAACTAAGTGGTTTAACCAACCATTGTTTTTTGATCCATCAATCCTCGTGGGATCGACCCTCACTCACCTGAGGTATTACTTGGTACGACCCGGTGCACTTGCCGATTAGTTTGTGGGTTATAAATTACCACACCAATGGCACTGACTACTCTATTCATTTTCTGATTGCTCTGCACCTAGCCTATTTGTATTTTTGCTGTCTTCTCTTCTTGGATATGTATAATTATATATTTTTTAAAAATACTAGATAGTGTGATATAATGTTTTTGCTTGTAATTTTTATACATTTTACACATGATCAGGAACAATTTATATTTGGGATAAAATATATGTAACTGGTTGTGACCGACATTATGAGCCTTGAATTGGTTCTTGTTGTAATACACGATAATTAATAATATTATTTTTATCTTGATTAATCATGCATGGATACTGAAGAATGAAACTCTCGCGCGATCTAGAATTTTCACAAATAAAGTCCCGTTGTAAGTATAGCTTCTAGACCGACAAGAATCCCTTTCTTACAAATATTTGGTTGTCACAAGTAACAAACCCAATAAAATTTATAAACCGAAGTATTCAAACCTCGGGTCGTCCTCTCAAAGAATTGCAGGGAAGTATGATTTATTATTGGTTATGGAAAATAGTATTTTTGGGTTTTTGAAAGGGTTTTGAGCAAGAGAAATGGGTTGCAAAAATTAATAAATTAATAACTAATAAAACTCTTGGCAAAGTATGAAAACTGGAAGTCCTATCCTAGTTATCCTTATCAATGGTGATGAGAATTATATTTTTGCTCCACTAAGTCAACCTCTAACTATGAAGGTAAGTCAAGTGAACAAATCAATTTAACACCTAAAGTCCTAGTCAACTCCTTAAGGAAAGACTAGAGTTATAGGAATCTAAATTAATCAGCAAAGATAACAATTGTCAATCACGATGAGTTTGACAACTCAAGAGTTACCAATTAATCAACCAAAGCAATCATGAGTCTGAAATACCTCAAATTGAATTAATAAAGATATCAAATGTAACATGGGAGTTCATAAATTAAGTTGGAAAATAAATAAAAGGAACATTGAACCTGAGATAAAGAAGATGAAAATATTTCTAAATCCTTTAAGAGGAATCCTAATCCTAAGAGAGAGGAGAGAGCCTCTCTCTCTCTAAAAACTACATCTAAATTATGAAAAGTGTGAGTTATGAATGAATGATGATGAATGGATGTATTCCCCCACTTTATAGCCTCTAATCTGTGTTTTCTGAGCCAAGAACTGGATCAAAAACAGCCCAGAATTTGCTGGTTACAAAATCTGCCACACTGGTTTTTCATCACTGCGACACGTCCGTATAGAACACTCGTTCACATCACCTAGCTGTACGGTCACTATAGCAAATTATATATTAAATCGAAGCCCCGGACGTTAACTTTCCAACGCAACTGAAACTGCTTCATTTGGACCTCTGTAGCTCAAGTTATGACCGTTTGAGTGCGAAGAGATTAGGCTGACAGCTTTGGCAATTTCTTCAACTTTTTGTATTCCTTCCACTTTTGCATGCTTCCTTTCCATCCTCTAAGCCATTTCTGCCCTGTAATATCTGAAATCACTTAACACACATATCAAGGCATCTAATGGTAATAAGAGAGAATTAATATTAGCAAATATAAGGCCAAAGAAGCATATTTTCAATCATAGCACAAAATTAGGACGGAAAACGTAAACTCATGCAATTAGTATGAATAAGTGTATGAAAGATTGATAAAATCCACTCAATTAAGTACAAGATAAACCATAAAATAGTAGTTTATCAACCTCCCCACACTTAAACATTAGCATGTCCTTATACTAAGCTCAAGAGAAGCTATAAAGGAGTGAAGAGGAACGATAGAGGGTATGCAATGCAACCTATCTATGTGAATGTAACTACATGTAAAATGTTTCTACCTACTTGGTGAAAAGTAAATAAATCTTTCAAGAACAAATATGAACTGAATTTCACTAATTCAAATCACACAATAAAAGGCAAGTAAACTTGTAAGAAGATAGCTCATGAAAGTAGGAAACATAAAATCAAGCATTGAACCCTTACTGGTAGTGTATATGTACTCTAATCTCTCAAGTGTCTAGGGTCAATCACTCTACTCTTTCCTAGTCATGCTTTCTAAACTTTGTTCTTCATCTAACCAATCAACAAATATTTAGTATACCAATGTAAACATCATGAGGTCTTTTCAGGATTGTAATGGGGCTAAGGTAAGGGTGAGGGTATATATATAAGGCTAAGTGAGCTAACAAAGTGAATCCTTGATTAGTCTAAGATCTCACTTAACATACATACTTTATATAATTTCAAAACTATTTACCTAGCTACCCAAATTTTTCTACTTTTGTATTACATGCTCATATATCAAACTTATTTTTTGAATTTTGTCCCATGTGCATTGATTCTTTTTATTTTGCATTTGGGGTAATATATCTTTTTGTATCCCCTTATTTAATTACTTTATTTTAATTTTTTTTATTTTTTATTTTTTATTTTATTATTTTTTTATCAATGCACATGGTAATTTAATTATTTTGATTTCACATGAGCATGCTTTCTAAATTTTCAAATAACTTATTCAATTTAATTCCCTACTTTTTTCTATCATCTCATGTTCCCATAAAATTCTCCACACTTAAATGATACACAATATCTATCTTAAGCTAACCAATGATTCAACTTTAATGTGGTTATAAAATAGAAGAGGATTAAAAAGCTCAAAGTGGCTAACAAGGGTGACATAAAAGGGTAGGCTTATTTGGGATAAGTGAGCAAAAACAAATAATGGCCTCAATCATATGCAAGCATGTAAATACACTAAATATTGGACATATAGATTGGAACAAAATAAAGATTACAATCATAAAGAATAAAACACACAAGAATAAAATATTATGGTTAAATAATGTAACCATGCAATTAAGCTCAAATCTCACGGGTTGTGTGTTCTTTAGCTAAAAAACCATGTTCCAATTACAACTTCCAAACAAATTTAACACATATTTTTCAATTTAAATTAGTGAAATACTATAAAAATTTCTTGAAAAAGAAAATATTACTTCAACCAAGTAGTAACTAAATGCATAAAATCAAAAAAACATGCAATCAAATATGCAAATGCAACAATGAACAAATTAACATTGTTGTTGAAAAAGAAGTAACTAACCCACGGAGATCCGTATCGACCTCCCCACACTTAAAGATTGCACCATCCTCGGTGCATGCTAAGATGTACAAGTGGATGGGTGGCTCCGCAGCTAGTGCTCTTTTTGTTCCTTTCCTTGCCGGTAGTTTGGGAGTAGCTTTCTCCTTTCCTTTCTTGGTGGCCATCCTGAAAGGGAAAGAGTAAGGACGTTAAAACTTCAAGGGTTAGAGCAAGGAAGAGAGCAGAAAAGGTGGTAATCAATGCACAATAAAGAAGAATGACGTTAACACATGGTCATGACTACATGTGAAAAGTCATCAATGGAAATATAGCAAGTGCATATGATGACAGTTAAATGCAAGGTATTTATTGGCATGCCGGCAAAAATATGAGTAGCATAGATCAAGCATTCAATGTCCAAGTTAGATTACCAAGCCTTTCAAACTGACAATATGTTTGTATGGACAATTATAAATAATTAATAAAATATAAAAAGGGGTTTTGTGAAAAACAGGCATGAAAGTAGGATAACAGAAAAGTAGTGCGTGATGCTATACGGGCTTTTTCACAAACACTTAGCATGCATGGTAAATAAGTTATTGAAAGTATTAAATTGAACATGCACGCAACCCTATAAAAAGTAATATATAATTGTCAAACAATTCCTTAATAATCTACAAGCAAAATAATGACCCAAATAAATTTCCAACACCAATTAAAAGAAGAAGAAAGAAAAGGAAAAAGAAGGGAAAGAAAAGATTTAGATTTGGGAGAGAAAAGATAAGATAGTTGGCGGTGATTTGGATAAGCTGTGCGTCGCATGTGACGCGGACGTGTGAGTGATGCGTTTGCACGGATAGCGCTTCTATAAAATGATGCGGACGCGTCATCCACGCGGTCGCGCAACTCTCTGTTTGAAACTCATATTGCCAAATTTTAGGGTGACGCGATCACGTAGATGGCCTATTTTGAAAAACGGCGCGGACGCGTAGGGCACGCGTTCGCGTGGTAGGGCTTGTGCGTCTAGCACCATTCCAGCCCCACTCCATCACAAATTGCTGCCATACACCCTTTTTACGTCGATTTTTATGGCACGCGTTTGCGTGGGTGACGCAGACGTGTAGGAGGCATTTTTCCCACATGACGTGGATGCGTCAGCGATGTGGTCGCATGGGTCAAATTGTGCCAAAGGCACGCCTCCAGCCACACTCTCGCTTGACTCTCTGTAAAATCTCTTTTCTTCCTTGAGGCACAGATGACGCGGACGCGTCACGTGCCATTTTTTTAATAATGCAGTATGCAGAAAGCAATGCTAATATGAGTGTTATGCATGATTCCAGGTCCAATCAAAACTCAAAAACAGACTAAAATTAAAACTGAAAAAGGAACGATCATACCATGGTGGGTTGTCTCCCACCTAGCACTTTTAGTTAAAGTCCTTAAGTTGGACACTTGGTGAGCTCCCTGTTATGGTGGCTTATGCTTGTACTGATCCAGGAATCCCCACCAATGTTTGTACTTCCAATAGCCTCTGGGATCCCAAACTAGGCGCAGAAAGCCTTCAAGCAAGTTAAAGCAAGTGACAAGGCCCCCACAAGTGTTGATTGTTGGAACGAATTCCAGGGTCCCAAACCTTGCTTTTGCACTCGTCTTTGTGTAGATCATCATGATTCCATCCGAATAGCAAGCAATCTGAATTCTCACTAAAGAGGCCAAACAGCTTCCTAGACCCATTCAGTTGAGCTTTACACCAACCTTTGCGTTTAAACTTTGAGCTTTCCACCCTATTGAATCTTGCATGACAACTCCAACCACTAACCATCTTCCTCTCACTCTTAATGCCACAAAGAGCTCTAAGCTGACCATCTATCTCAAGTAAAGCATATTCAAGTGAGCTAATTAAGCTTAGAGATGAGAGATTTACCCACTTGAATGAAGGAATGGACAGTGATGACTTTGGGGAAGAGGTCTCCAACAACTTTGGCATGGTGATTTCCAGCTCCATTCCCTTGGGCTCTTCTTTGACAACTTCCACCTCCTTGCAAGCTTCTTCAATATCAATCTCTTCCTCTTGGTAGCTTTTTTCTAATTCGATCTCTTCTTCATTGCTCACCAAGGGCATGGGAGGTTGAGCTTCTTCTTCTTTAAACTCCATATCAAGTCCAATGGAAGAGGATTCAAATGTAGATAAGAATTCATCAATGATTGAATCCATCTCCTGATCATCCCCTTCAAAGTCTTCAACCATGATATGCCTTGGAGGTTGTACACCCTCCTCAACATTAATTGCAAACGTCTTAGAAGGAGGCTCTACGACTTGAGTTTCCCATGGAGGTTCCGCATCTCCTAAGTCTTCAACCACTTCTTCCTCTTCAATGGCAGGTGTAGCTTTTTCCAATTGTTCCAATACCAAATCGTGCTGCTCATTGTCCACCGGAGTTTCTAACTTCTCCTTCATACCACATTCTTCAGTAGATTTTCCACATGAAGCCATGGAGGTTTCTTGAATGTCCAAACGTCAAGAAGGTAATCGATTTATCGCTTGATCCAGTTGGCGAAGGGTTGCATGAAAATTTTCCACTATTTCCTTGAGACGATCCCTTGATTCTTATTGCGCTTGGCTATCATAAGTAGGATCATAGTGCTCTTGGATTGATGGATATGGAGATGGTGAATATTGAGGTGGTGGTTCTTGGGAGTAATTGGGTTGGAATTGGGGTGGTTTATATATGGTTCATATGGCTCATAAGGTGGTTGGTATGGTGGTTGAGGGTTAGGATTATATGAGGTTGTTTGGTAGTAAGGGGCTTGTGAGTATGGTGGTCCAGAGTTATGTTGAGGAGGCGGTTCATAATCATATGGTGGGCCTTGTTGGTAATTACAAGGGGGTCCACCATAACTATTGTCTTGGTGCGCATCATAGAATGGTTGTTGATAGTGCCTTGGAGGTGGTTGTTGCCATGAGGGTTGATCAAATCCCTGTGGCTCCTCCCATCTTTGATTCTTCCAACCTTGATGCCCGTTCTCATTATAGTTCCCATTCCTAACAACAATATTGGAATCAAACTTGAAGCCAGAGGGGTGATAGTTCATAGTAGTAGGAGAAAATAAGAACAAAAACTAATAAAAAGAAAATATTATGAAAAAAAATATGATTTTTGAAAAAAGATAAGATAAGATTTTGAAAAAGAAATGATTTTTGAAAAAAGATTTGAATTTTGAAATTTAAAACTAAGATAAGATAAAAATAATTTTTTTTATAAAAATATTTACAATAACCAATAATAAGGCACACGTTTGCAATTCCCCAGCAATGGCGCCATTTTGAAGAACGAAACTCTCACGCAATCTAGAATTTTCACAAATAAAGTCCCGTTGTAAGTATAGCTTCTAGACCGACAAGAATTCCTTTCTTACAAACGTTTGGTTGTCACAAGTAACAAACCCAATAAAATTTATAAATCGAAGTATTCATATCTCGGGTCGTCTTCTCAAAGAATTGCAGGGAAGTATGATTTATTATTGGTTATGAAAAATAGTATTTTTAGATTTTTGAAAGGGTTTTGAGCAAGAGAAATGGGTTGCAGAAATTAATAAATTAATAACTAATAAAATTCTTGGCAAAGTATGAAAACTGGAAGTCCTATCCTAGTTATCCTTATCAATGGTGATGAGAATTATATTTTTGCTCCCACTAAGTCAACCTCTAACTATAAAGGTAAGTCAAGTGGACAAATCAATTTAACACCTAAAGTCCTAGTCAACTCCTTAAGAAAAGACTAGAGTTATAGGAATCTAAATTAATCAGCAAAGATAACAATTATCAACCATGATGAGTTTGACAACTCAAGAGTTACCAATTAATCAACCAAAGCCAAAAGGGAAAAATCTAAATTATTTATATAATAAATAGAAGAAAGCAATCATGAGTCTGAAATACCTCAAATTGAATTAATAAAGATATCAAATGTAACATGGGAGTTCATAAATTAAGTTAGAAAATAAATAAAAGGAACATTGAACCTGAGATAAAGAAGATGAAAATATTCCTAAATCCTTTAAGAGGAATCATAATCCTAAGAGAGAGGAGAGAGCCTCTCTCTCTCTCTCTCTCTAAAAACTGCATCTAAATTATGAAAACTGTGAGTTATGAATGAATGATGATGAATGGATGTATTCTCCCACTTTATAGCCTCTAATATGTGTTTTCTGGGCCGAGAACTGGGTCAAAAATAGCCCAGAATTTGCTGGTTATAAAATCTGCCATGCTGGTTTTTCGTCACTGTGATGCATCTGCGTGAAACACACGTTCGCGTTATCTATCTGTATGGCCACTATAGTAAATTATATATTAAATCGAAGCCCCGGATGTTAGCTTTCCAACGCAACTGGAACTGCCTCATTTGGACCTCTGTAACTCAAGTTATGACTGTTTATGTGCGAAGAGGTCAGGCTGACATCTTTGGCAATTTCTTCAACCTTTTGTATTTCTTCCACTTTTGCATGCTTCCTTTCCATCCTCTAAGCCATTCCTGCCCTGTAATCTCTGAAATCACTTAACACATATCAAGGTATCTAATAGTAATAAGAGAGAATTAATATTAGCAAATATAAGGCCAAAGAAGCATGTTTTTAATCATAGCACAAAATCAAGACGGAAAACGTAAACTCATGCAATTAGTATGAATAAGTGTATGAAAATTTGATAAAATCCACTCAATGAAGCACAAGATAAAACATAAAATAGTGGTTTATCAAATACACTAGGTATATACTTTTAATTTGTTGTTAACCTCTTTTAGTCTAATGAAACTTTGAACTATACAATCTAATTTTGCGTTTCATTAAAGTCGCATTTGTTTAATTAGTAAGTTCAAGATATAAGAAACACTTTGGAACCAACCCACCATGCTTTTATTGTCTAATAATATGTTTAATTTAATACCGATATATGTATGCAATTTAGATTAATTACTAATATATGTATGTGTGTGCGCGCAATTAACTTGATATATATAAGTTTGTCATCTATGCTGTTTTGGTTTTTTTAATTTTGGTTTAGTTTTACTTGACGTTCTTCTATGATTTCAGACACTTCTACCGGATAAATCATCACTCGCAAAATGACAGTGATTTAAGTTTGGGCCTTAAAAAAGTGAAAAAGTCATGATGAAATTGGATGTAGATGGACAATGACGAGATAATGACTTGAACTTGTTTGTGAGATTTCTTGGTCAAGTAGCTCATCGAATTAGATTTTGTCCCATATCATTAAAAAAATGGGATAAGATGCCAAAAGATAGCATAAAAAGACCGTGAGAATTTATTGAAATAAGAGGCTTAACTTTCATGTGTAGTTTTATTGATTTGTTGTCATTTAATAATTGATTTTATCTATGAATTATTTTAAGAAAAATTTTTAGTTTGATAATACTACTGGCGTCAAATGGGCTCTGAGAACCTTAGGTGATAGATGGAAGGCCTATAAGTATAATTTACGAGGGCAATACTTCTATCCTAATAAAAGAAAGACAGAAATTTTGGCTACGAATCCATCAGACATAACACCAGTTGAATGGACTACTTTTGTGGACCATTATATGGACTCTAAAAATAAAGGTAAATACATATTTTATACTTTTGTATTTTTTTATTGAATATTGGCTTTGATTATCTGGTAATATTTATTTACTAATTTGTTATTTTTAAAAATCATAAAAATAATGTTTGCAAAATATCAGAAATTGTGAGAAGCTTATAGTTTCACTTGGTGGAAGTAAAAGCAATATTAAAAAAGTAACACAAATGGTAAATAATTTTTTTATTTACTGTGTTAAGTACTCTCATACTATTGTCATAAAATTAGAATTTATAATTAAATTTGTAATTACCTTTTAAATTCTATCTATTATACTAGCAGAAACAATTGAAAAGACTTGTATGTCGAAGCGTGGTTATTGTATCAACTTTGCTAAAGAAAGATGGGAGTTATGTAAATAGAGAAGGACAACGATTAATCGTAAGTGTTTGAAATTTTTTTTATCCGGCTGTATATTTTTTTAATGAATTAATTATGTTAATACACTAATCCAATGCGATGTCCATTTGTTTGTAGGAAAAAATATTAGAGCATTTGCTCAACATCAAGAGCGTATTGTCATCGAAAGTATTCATTCAAAAGTTTTGGCTCATCCAGATGATGCAATTAAAAAATTTTGTGGTCCTGAGAATGGTAAGCGATTACGTGATTTTAGTAGTGTTATATGTCCCAATGATTTTGGTAAGCCAAAGCACATCTTTAGAGTTACAAATTGCAGAGGTATTAGTAGTGCATCGCAACAATATGTCGTGGATTTAGAAAGGCAACTTCAAGAAGTTAAGGATCAAATGACAACTCTCCACATATTTCTGCAATAGAAGTACGGTGACGAAGTACCTAACTTTTCCGATCATGTGTCACATACTCAGTTGGATTGATGCACCTCATGTCTTGTTATTTTAATCTTAAGTTATATCTAGTTTAAATTGGTATTAGAGATAATTTTATTTTTTATCGTTTAAAATTATAGAACTTGGTTTATTTTATTCTTTTACTATTTATATGAACAATGCATACTCTTTAACGTTATTACTTAATCTGCTAACTTTATTTTGTTTTATTATATATATATATATATATATATATATATATATATATATATATGATCGTTACGATCGAGAGCTCAATTTAAAAAAAATATTAATTTTAGCAACGGATTTATCTGTTGTTAAATAGCTTATTAGTATTTACTACAGAAAAAATCGTGAAAAAAAAGTCTAGCTTGCCCAATCTTATTTGTATATGTTTTTATTTTGCCATAAAAAAATTATGGCTAAATAACCTATCAACATTAGCCATGAAAAAAAATATGACAAAAAATCTAACCTGACAAAAAACTCAACCTGTCAATATTAGTCACGAAAAAAAGTGTAGTAGAATTATACTTTTGAATTACATTATTTTTATTTAGTCACGGTTTAAAATGTGGACAATGATGTAAAAATTGTGGCTATTTAAATGTCTTTACAGTTCATGAAAGCGTGACTAACAGACACAAAATTGTGGCTAAATAAAAATGCATCGTCTTTATTAATCACGATTTTTTTCGTGGCTAAAGTCTGTGTTTGTAATAGTGAGTGTTAAGTTTTTTACAATTAAAAAATTTGTAAAGGCCAAAAATTTAATTATTGATAAAATTGTTTGTATTTGTTTAATAAATATAAGGATAAGATTGATTAAAAAGTTATAGATAAATTTAATGTGTAAAAATACATATAAAAATTATCACTATATATTTTTATTCTTATTTTAAATTTAATTAAACATAAATAAATTATAAAATTTTATTTTCAGAGAGAGACGGGTCAGATTATAAAATTTAAAAGAGATCAAAAATAAAATAAATAAAATTTTATTCTAAAATTCTATAGGTTAGGAGGGTGTATTGCCCCTTTTACTAATATATAGTTGCGATGTTGTTGAGTCGTTATGAGTGAGGAGGAAATTTTTAAAGTTAACTATAAGTCGAATTTGGAATTGAAAGTGAGAATGAACTAAATAGTTAAGAGTAAAATTGAAATAAAAATATTAACTAATGCTTGAACGTTAAAATTAATAGTAAAGATATAATTATAAGTTATTTTTAATATTAAGAATAAAATAGAATGAAATTAAATATTTGAAATATTTTTAAAAAAATTTAAAAATATTAAAGACAAAAAATACTTTTATTTATTTGAATAATAAAAAAGACCAAATATGATACACAACTAGAAAATTGCTTAATACAGACAGATTTACAGATAGATTTGGTCTATATTACAGACGGATTTTTGGTTACTGACGAAATTACGGACGGATTTTGTCCCTCTGTAAAAGCCTCGTCGGAAATTATTTACCGACGGATTTTTTTTCGTCGGAAAATTACCGACAGATTTTTACCAGTTACCGACGGATTTTCCCTCTGTAAATTCTCCCTCCATTTCCCTTAGGCGTCGAACTCTCCGACGGATTTTCCGTCGGTAATTACAGACGAATTTTCCGACGGCTTTTTCGTCTGTAATTACAGACGGATTTTCCGACGGCTTTTCCGACAGATTTTCCGTCGGTAATTTGAGCCTTGGAAAACCACTACAAGCTCTAAATACAGACAGAAAATTCGTCTGTAAATCTGCCTGTAAGATAAAATAGAATTTTTTTAGATTTTTTAACTGCAAAATAAACCTGTTTTCATACAAAATAAATATAAATTTAATAAATACAAATTTTTATCTAATTTGTATTTGAATATTTATAATATTTCAAAAAATAAACAAATTCATCGTATTATCAAACTAAAAGAAAAGTACTATAAACAAGCAAGTCAATATAATTCAAAATATAAACAAAATGTATTGATACATCAACTATAATCCTCAGTGTATTGTTCAACCGTACTAAATTTATCAGCTATAATTCATAACATTGTATTATATGAAAAAAATTACATTATGCAAATCTCTACAAGCCAATCAACCAGTAGCTCACGCATGCTTTGAATAATGTCGTGTTGCTTTATATCTCTTAATGTAATTGGAAAAAGGCTACACTTCTTGCCTGAAAATATTTCAAAATACTGCATGTTAGTAAAAATACACAACAGTGAAAAATACATGAAAAAATGTCAATAGTGAAAGTTATTCACTTTGTTATGCCACAAAAAACTCATTACTCAACATCCTAATGAAAATTATGTCAATTGAATGCATAAAGACTAACCATGATCAGTACAATATAAAAATATTTCAATATATAATTTATTAACTCTCTGAAATAAAAGACCAAACAAACAAGTTTTATGGAAAGAAAAGGCCAATGAAAACAATTGTTTAGTCTTTTCCATCTCTGTGAGGTAAGCATAACTGCAGCATTAATATAAAGAACAAGCCAATCTAGTAAAAAACAAGGAACCAAAGTCTTTAAAACCAGGTTGTTTAGATTGATAATTGAAGAAAACTATATCTTGGATTGTTCTACCCAAGCACCCAATATTACAGAAGGCTAAGAGTACCAACCATTTCTTTGAATCATCATACTTTAAGGTGCTGGAGATCAAAACACGAGCAGAATCAACATTCCTTAACGAGCCAAAAAATATGAAGTAGTTAGTTAGTTGGTTCTTAGTTGTATATTAACCTGAATTGCAGCAGAAGCAGGTCCAAATCATTTTTAATAATTTTGGAAGAAGGACAACAAAGTGATCAAAGAAAGTGTTCGGTTATATAAATCATTTTTATATCTCTTTGAATTATCCTAGTTTTTGAATTCTCATGTAGGTAAACCAATCCTTCAGCTGTCCCAATGATAATGTCATATCTCTTCTCCCAGTTAAGTTCTCTTCCCTTGACTCTATCTAAAACAATAGATTGGGTAATATTAGCCTTTCATCAGGTACAAAATAAGTTTTTCACAATATTAGAAGAGTAACACCAATTCATCATGATATGCAATAATTGAGACAGATGGTTCAAGAAATGAGCATTGTGAGAGGCTTTTGAGGGAACAGATGGTTCAAGAAAGAGGAGTGGAGGTTGCAAGGGGCAATTTAGAGCAGTACTATAGGATGATTAACCGAAACTATGGGGACTTTATGAAGCGTTACCTGCAGCAACACAGGATACATTCTGATCTTTTGTCTAATTTTGGGAAGGATGTTGAGAGACTTTGATCTGTTAAACTTCACCCTGCTTTACAAAAATTTAATCTTTTTAGTTGAAAACTATAAGCTAGTTTCACACTTGAACTACTGCTATGATTGACAATGAGATAAGAATAATGAAATAGAATCAAATGGAACATTTGGGATAAATAATCAGCATCACAATAAGGTTGTTAGTCTTACAGCTAATTTAATTGAGCAAAGATTAGGATTTTTTTTTTAAATAGCAATGTAAACCTGGACATGACACACATGGAAAGAAGAGAAGAAAAACAAAGAGGCAATATAAGAGCTAGGGTGACAGAGTTGCAGAGTTGAAAGCCTCTTTCTTAAAAGAGGGAAGGTTCCTACTTTTCCAGTAACTGGAAATTTAGAAGTCCAACAGAACACATTTTTGCACATCATTTTCATTGTTAATGAAAATTTATACAGATCTTTCGGGTGAGTTGTTGCAAACAAGAATCAACATGCGTTTTAAACCATAGAGATGCATACAATGATTTCAAACGTTTTAATATCGTACTATGTATTGAATATTAATTAATAATTACAGATAGAAAGATAAGCCAAATTATGGGATTATAAGTACGTACAGTGGGCATAGGCACTGTCCAACCCGTTTCCGGACACCAATCCAATGAAGGGTGCAGGTCCTTGAAGCTACATCAGACCAAAAGTTACAGCAAATAAATTAGAGTTTGACCATCGGAAAAGAAATGAAGTGCAACTTAAGAATATAAAAATAAAAAGAACTTATGCTCCACAGCATATGAACGTGCAATAAGTTGAGTTTTAACTCCAAAAAGACATACTTTGGTCAGGATAGTAAATATACTCCAACAGGTAGGTCACCATATCATATTTCTGGCGAATCTCTCTAATCTGAAAGAAAAGTGGTAAAAATTAGAAGGTTTTATATATACAAAATGTTATATTCTTAATATAAACTCAATTCTAGATTTTCCTCAAGAAAAATGATGAGCATTAATGGAGAGCCTACTGCCAATTGCCATATGTTTTGGAAAAATTTGCATGCATAAGTACTAAAAAGCTTGGCCACGCTCCACAATAATACCAGTGACAGGTGGTATGGTCGAATTGTATAATTAATTACTATATATATATATATATATATATATATAAACAAAAACAAGGATACTTGTACTGATAATTATGAGACTTGGCATAGTGTGTGAGGGATTTAGAGCCTGCAAGGTGAATAAAAAATTCCAACTCCAAAGGAATGAATGGTTAGAAAAAGCATCATCATCACAATATTGTTATCCTCAAAAGTTGTTGGTGGTGTAGTAGTATACAGAAACTCACCTGAGTGCACCTTATCTATCCCTCCATAGTAGAGGCCAAAATCCAAGTATACAGATAAGAAATAATAAAATAAAAGAAAAAAGAAAAAAAAAGCAAACATGATAAGCTTTGTCCTTTGGATACAAATAATGTTTAGTTGCTTCAAACCTTATAAAAAAAAATTCCAGGTGCATGGAGAATGCAAATCTCAAATGTGCTGTACCTAAAGGCTTAGAAAATAATAGTCTCAAAGCAATAATAGAGAGAAGATTTTTCAAAAGGCTAGTTCTGCATTTTCTAGGTATTAACCATTTGATTTATAAAGCTTCCCTTGCTTTTGCTGCGCTAATTATGCCAGAAATGAAGGAACCTGAAGTTATAAGTTATAATGTATTGTGATATGTGATTTATTGTTCTTTATGTGAAGCATCTAGGACTTTGAAGCTGCCTAGTGGAGTCATAATTCAAGGTAAATCAAAGCATACACAAATGTCTATAAAAGTAAAAGTAAAAGTGATGTATGTATAACTTACACACGGATCACACTATTATCATTGCTGCAAGTAACATAAAACCATGTACATGGATTAACAAGAGTGGAATCCCAGCTTTGAAGAACACCAGCAGGATCTGTCAATCTGTTCTTCAAAGAATTCAGGGCATCACCTATCATAGAAGCAATATTTAGGTGCATAGTACCTGAAGTGAAAATGGCATAAAAACATTAAAATGAGCCAAAAATGTCACCTGATTCCGCGGGAAAATATCCGCTAGCAACTTCTTGTATCATTTCACAGGTTGCCTTGAGCTCGCCCTTATAGCAGGACAAACAACACAACATAGATTACCACAAGCAGGCATAACCCGCCTAGACATAACCCCCATTTTGCTATGAAATTGGAATCAGACTTCACAGTTCACACACACCCAATTTTCTGACCTAAAAAACATTTTCACATCAAAATTTTCCTCCATAATTTAACTTTTCATTACTACATAGTACATACAAATAATCAGAACTTAAAAGAACTAAAAAAAATCACTAAAATATCTGTTCATCACCGTTACCACAATTACAATTTTGCACAAATTACACTAAGAATTAAAAAACCAAGTCAAAATCCAGCTGTACTCCGACATAAACAAATGAAACCAAAACAATGGATGAAAATCGAAAACTAAGCTAAGCTAAGCTAAGCTACATTGACTCACTCACCTAAAAATCGAAACAAAAGAGATTCCGCTTCGTTGCAGAATCAAGAATCTCCGTCGGATCACGATCTGGATTATATAATCAAACTCGGAAACTAATTTGATAAGCGCGTAATAGAGTCAGGTTTTTAGAATCAAAATTGGAAGAGATTAGAAGAAGGAGGGAAAGTGAAAAATGGAAAGAGAAGGAGTACGTAATTGAATGTTGTTGGGAGTAATGGGAATGGGGTCGGAAGAAGTGAAAGAGACGGTTGAATCGGTGGCGGTGGCGGTGGCGGTGGTTGGGAATAATAGTAGTATTGGGGGTTGGTGATGCAGATTTTGACGTAATCATCACAGTTTCAAGAACAATTCTGCTCCACGTGGCAGAAGGACTTGCAGATTTCTGGCATGAATTTTCTGCGATGGTGAAACACCATTTCTGAGAGAAATTGTGGTTAGTTAGGGTTTTAGGGTGTGAAAGAAGAGAGAGAGAAAGAGAGAAGGAAGGAAGAAAAAGAAGAGATCTCAATAGGGTTGCGATGAAGCTGGGTTTAAATTAAAATTTTCCGACGAAAAATTTTAAATTACAGACGGAATTTTCTGTCTGTAATAATTTAATAAAATGCAGTATTTTTGTTCATTTAATTATAGACGGATTTTTCGTCTGTAATTATTTTTTACGAAAAAAATTAATTTTACCGGCAGAATTATCGACAGATTCTGTTTTCCCTCTGTAATTTATACTAATTCATTTTTTTGTTTTCCGACAAAAAAATCCATCTGAAATTCCGTCTGTATTTCCGTGGGATAAAATCCGTCGAAAATATCCATCTGTAATAACAAATTTTTTAGTAGTGATACATATACTCTTTAAAAAAGTTTTAAGAAATGTTGCAAATCATATTTCAGTGTAGCATTGTTATAAATATGCTTAGAAAAATAAAATATTTATGTCTTTAAAGTTTATGGCAATTTTATTTTTATGTGAAAGGTATAAAATTTTTAAAAGAAATAAAAAAGCAATCTAGACCCTATAGGTAGAATTTTGTCCTCTTTTTAAATAATTTTTAAATAGTAATTATCTAAACATGTTAAAAGAAAGTTAAATTATATTTACGAATGGTGTGTCACAGTAGTATTTTCTTTATTACTTTTATCAAAGTAATACTATTTTTAAAACTATTTTAATTGTTTTAATCTCTTAAAACTATTTTTATCACTGTTAGAGAATAATTAGAATTAATTTAGATTAATTAGTATCATTTATATTTATAGAATATATTTGTATATTAATTGTAGAATTATATGCTTTTATTGCTTTGAGTCTTCTAGCACCTATATATACCCCTTGTACATTATACTTTTCTACAAATTGAATAATGCACAAAACATTTTTTTCATATTACTCTCTTATTTCTAACATGGTATCAAGAGCATAGTTTTTTTCTTTTCAATGGCAATTGGTTTTTAGTTCTTGTATTTTGTCTCCGCTGGCAGTTCTTTGTCCTCATTTTTCAATTCTTTCCTGACGTCTTGGTTCGTCACCTCCACTACCATCGCCTTCGTCTCGTTGTCAAGAGTTCAACACCTCCAGAATCGCCGTCGGACCCCACCGAACGAGCCACCTGAAGTCCTCTGTCTGTTTGAGGTTATCCTCCCTCCAAACGCCTCCAGCGTCGTCGAATCAGCGCCCAAGATCAACGGCTCAGCGTCCCTCCACGTGTCACGCCAGACACTCCTCGGATCCGCTGCTTGACCCGCGGCCACCTCCTTGCCGCGTCAGCGCTGATGCGTTCTCCTCCTCCTATCACACGGTGCCACATGGCCGTTTTTGCTGACGTGACATCTGACGTGGCAACTGATGTGTCAGGCAATGGGACCCTTCTTAAAGTTTTTGGAGAGCTCTTTCTGATTCTACCCTTCGTTTTTCTTATTTTCTGCCCTAAATTTACAGTTTCTTTTCTTTTTCACCTTTGTTTCTATTATGATGGAGAAACCATATGTTTTTTAGCTTATTTTTTTTATCCTTAATGGCTCCAACTATGCTCATTGGGTTGAAGCTATGCGAAAATTTCTTAAAGGGCAAAAATTATGGCGCTATGTGACTGGTGATATTGTTTGTCCTGTTAAGCCCTGTTAAGCCCACTGTGACTAACAAATCCAAAGATGGGACCTCCAAATCCAAGGAGGATGTTGAGAAGGATTTTGCAGAGAGATTGGAAGAATGTGATAGTAAAAATCACCAGAGTATCACTTGGTTCCGCAACACTTCTACTCTTGGCATTCATTTATAGCTTGGGCATTTTGAAACTGCTAAAGAGGTATGGGATCATTTGGCAATGTGCTACACTATTTCTGATCTCTTTCATCAGTACCAACTGCTAAAGGAGCTTCATGGCCTTAAGCAAGAATGTGGCCAAGTGGTTTTTGATTTTCTTGCTCAGATGAAAATTATTTAGGATCAATTGACCTCTTGTTAGCCTGTTGTTAAAGATTCTGCTTATGCTAAGGCATATGAGGATTATCGGAACTTGACACATCACATACAATTTCTTATGGCACTTACTGATGACTATGAGCCGGTTAGGACTTCTTTTTTTTCAGTAGAATCCCTTGCCTAGCCTTGAAGAAGTTCTTCCTAGTCTTAAGTTTGAAAAAATGCGCTTGGGATTGACTCGCTCTAAGAGTGAAACTATCTTTGCTGTCACCGACAGAAAGGGTAAACTCTGTCAAAACTGTAACTGTCCTGGGCACTCCTTCTCCAACTGTCTCTCTATTGAATGTCGTAAATGCAAACAGAAAGGTCACATTGGCCCAATTGCCCGAAACTATTCTTCCATTATTGTAAGCTCTCGGGTCACTTGATTACTACTTATCCTACTAGACCACCACGTTCAGATCAGAACAAGTATCAAACTCGTCCCAACAACTCTCGAATGTGCTTGCTTCTACTGTTACTACTGCTACTGAATCCAACAATCCTACCTTTCTCAACCCACCTTCTGTCTCTCCATCAAACATTTAATCTCTTCTTAAGCAACTTCTCTCTTTTTCTGGTAATACCTCTGCTGCTCTTTCCACCCCTCCAGGTAATTCTAAATAGTATTTTGATTCTGGTTGTTTTAATTATATGTCTCCTTGCATCATCTTTTTTCGTCATTGTCTACCATTATAAATACACCTTCTGTCAACACTGCTAATGGTTCTCTCTTGCATGGAACACATCAGGGCTTTATTTCATAGTCCAATATTCATCTTCCTGATACTTATTTTATTCCAAAATTAAATTTTAATCTTATCTCTGTCGGTCAACTTGTTGAGCTCAGTTTTAATGTCAATTTTTTTATTCCTGGTTGTCGTATGCAGGATCGTCGGACGAAAAAAAATCATCGGGGCTGGTTGTAAGGTCAGAAGATTATTTGAGCTCGAGAACCTTCATGTTCCCTCTACTTAAAATCTCTGTGTTGTTTCCTCTCTATCTACCCTTCACTTGTGGCACCGCCGTCTTGCCCACAGCTCCTTAGAAAAATTGCGTCCTCTTATGTCTACGGGTGTTTTAAGTCAAGTTCAAAATGAGTCTTTTGATTGCATCTTTTGTCAAACTGCAAAACAACCTGCCTTATCTTTTCATAATAATTCCTCTCTTGCTTGCCCTCCTTTTGAACTTATTTATGCCGTTGTTTGTGCTCCCGCTCCCACCGCTTCTATGGGAGGGGCTCGATATTTTTTAGTCTTTATTAATGATTATTCCAATTTTACTTGGGTTTATTTGACGACTAATCATCATGAACTGCATCAAATTTATATTAACTTTGCCACTATGATTAGAACTCAGTTTTCAAAGGTCATTAAAATCTTCAGATGCGATAATGCTATGAAATATCGTGACTCCAAACTTTTAAAGTTTCTCGTTGAACAGAGTACTTTGTCTGAGTTTTCTTGTCCTGGTACCTCTCAACAAAATGGCAGAGCTGAGTGTAAACACCGTCATATTCTTGACTCTGTTCGTGCAATGCTTATTTCCTCTTCCTGTCCTGAGAGTACTTGGGGTGAAGCTGTTCTCACTGCTGTTCATGTCATCAATAGACTCCCTTCTTTTGTACTTGGTACTCACTACTCCTTTTAAGCGCATTTATCATAGTTCTCCTGATTACAGCTCTCTTCATGTTTTTTGTTGTGTTTGTTTTGTCCTTCTTCAGCTTCATGAATACACTAAGCTTGAACCTCAGGCTTGTATGTATTGTTTTCTTTGTTATGCATCTGAATACAAGGGTTATCATTGTTGGGATCCTATCTCTCGACATATTCGTATATCTCGTCAAGTTGTCCTCTAGGAACATCATAAGTTCTCTAATTTTTTCTCTTTTTAGTCCATTCCTTCTACCCTGTCATCATTTTTCATGAACCCCAATGTTGATCTCTTTCCTAGTGATGATACTACAAGTTCTATCTCAAATCCATCCCTCGAGCCCCCTTCTCTTCCGTCTTCTCCATCTCCTGATGATTCCAGACCAGATGATGCTCCTGCTCCTGCTGTCATGCCTCCTTCCTCCACTCGTTCTAGTGCAAGAAATTCACCTCCTCATATACTTGATTATCATTGCTTTTCTACTATTCTTCATCATCATGAACCTCAATCATTCCAAGAAGCCTCTACTAATCCAAGTTAGCAGCAAGCAATGCAGGAAAAAATTCAGGTACTTGAAAAAGCACACACTTGGGACTTGATTGATCCTCCTTTTGATCAAGAAGTTGTGGGTAGTAGATGGGTATACAAGATCAAGACTCGTTCTGATGGTTCTATTAATCGTTATAAGGCACGATTGGTTGCTCAAGGTTGTATATAAGAGTATGGTATTAATTATGAAGATACTTTTGCTACTGTCCCTCGTCTTACATCTAATCGAGCTCTCCTTGCCATTGCTGTGGTAAAAAAGGTCTCTTAGTCAGATGGATGTGAATAATACATTTTTTAATGGGATTTGAAAAAGAAGGTCTATATGAAACCACCTCTAGGATATCCTTGTCCTTCTAGCAAAGTTTCTCTCCTTTGCAAGGCACTTTATGGCATTAAGCGAACTCCTCGTAAATGGTTTGACAAGTTCAACACCACCATATGCAATCTTGGTTTCACTTGCAACCCTCATGAGAATACTCTCTTCATTTGTAAAAGTGAACCTGGAGTTGTTTTTCTACTTTTGCATGTTGATGACATGATCATTACTGTAGACGATGTTGATGGTATCTCTGATCTCAATGTCTCCCTTCACCATACTTTTGAGATGAAAGATCTTGTTTCTCTTAGCTATTTCTTTGGTCTAGAAGTCATATCCACCGATGATGGCATCTATCTCTCTCAAGCTAAATATGTCTCGGATCTTCTTGCTCGAGGCGGAATTATAGATAATCGCACTGAGCCTACTCCTCTTGAGCCTAATGTTCGATTTACTCCTATGGATGATACTATATTGGATAATCCTACTCTTTATCGACGGTTAGTTGGAGAACTCGTCTACTTAACTGTCACCCGACCAGACATCGCCTATCCGCTTCATGTTCTTACCTAGTTCTTGTTAGTTCCTCGTACTATTCACTATGCGGTAGTTATTCGCATTCTTCGTTATATCAAAAGCACGCTATTTCATGGCCTTTATTTTTCTGCCTATTCATCTTTATCCCTTCAAGCGTACTCAGATGCTAATTGGGCTAGTGATCCCACTGATCGTCGTTCTACTATTGGTTATTGTTTATTTCTTGGCGACTCTCTCATTTCCTGACGAGCTAAGAAGCAAACGTTCACTCTTCACTGCTCGATCAAGCATAAAAGTTGAATACCGTGCTCTCGCTGACACCACTGCTGAGGTTGTCTCGATTCGTTGGCTTCTCGAAGACTTGGGTGCTCCTCAGTTGTCCCCAACTGATGGTTTTTGTGACAACCGCAGTGCTATTTAGATTGTTCATAATGATGTGTTTCATAAACGTACCAAACACATTGAGATTGATTATCACTTTGTTCGACAACATATCCTTATTGATGTTGTTCGTCTCATCGCTGTTGGAACACTAGATCATACTGCTGATATCTTCACGAAAGCTCATCATCTGACTCGTTTTCAAATTCTGGAATCTAAACTCAAGATAGTATTCTTAACTCCTACTTGAATTTGAGAAGAAATATTAGAGAATAATTAAAATCAATTTAGATCAATTAATATCATTTATATTTAATATAGCATATTTGTCTATTAATTATAAAATTGTATACTTTTATTATTTTAATTCTTTTAATACCTATATATTTCTTGTACATTATACTTTTCTACAAATTAAATAATATAAATTTTGTTTTTAAATTACTTTCTTATTTCTAATAATCACAACTTGAAACTTTCAAGTATATTGTAATATTTTACTCCAGCTTTACGATGCGGTCTGAATAGGAAATGACACAAACAATAAGTAAGACTGGATAAACGAATATATGTATCTAACAAACGCTTGTTAATTCTAAGCTATGAAATTATATTAGAAAAAAGTACTTGAAACTTTAAATTTTTATTTTAATTTTATTTTTAACCTATCTATTATATCAACTTATTATATCTTGGTTGTTAGGTTAAGAATTCCCTTTCCCTCTACCCCGTGTTCAATTCCTCATGTGGAAAAAAATAATCGTTAAGAGTAGTTATAATAATTAACAAATAATAATACAGTATTTCTTCTAAAAAGAAGATCCGTTATCAAAGTCCCTAATGATAGCATGACTTTGGATTAGTTTATAAATATACTCTTTCTTTGTGTATTATATAAATTAAAAATTAAATGAAATAAATCATAATAAAAAAACCATGGCCATCATTAATCTCCGTATTATTGTAACAACCAACAAAGTTCATATTCCTTTTGCGCTTTATTTTCTAACCATGGCCATCATTAATCTCCGTATTATTGTAACAACCAACAAAGTTCATATTCCTTTTGCGCTTTATTTTATAAGTAAACACCCAATTCGGTTCTTATCCATTTTTATGAAGAATAAAATAATTTTTATCTAAAAAAAGAGATACTTCGACTCTTAACTTTTTTATTTTGAGATAATACGATTTTTTTGTTAAAAAAATTATTTAAATAATAATAAAAATTAATTTTGTGGAGATTTTATTTGTATTTTGTAGAAATTTTAAACCTTCACAAAATTATTTTCAATAATATAGCTAATTACTACCACTACTACCACTACCTTCTTCATCCTCATTATTATGATTCCTACTTCTATTATTTTTATTGATTTATCATCATCATTATCTCTTCTACCGTCATCATCACTAATATCAATATTATCAACATTAAAGTTCTCTTTTTTCATTTCTTATTCGATGTTATTTTTTTTAAAAGTATTTTTACAATTACTATTTTTTTGTGGCATCATTTTTATTAATAGTTTTTCTTCACTTAACCACTATTGGTGAAGGAATTTTTCAAAAACAAACTTATTAATAGTTTGTGGAAATTTAAAACCCCACAAAATACAAATAAAATTTTCACAAAACTAATTTTTATTATTATTTAAATATTTTTTAACAGAGAAATCGTATTGTCCCAAAATAAAAAGATTGAAAATCGAAGTGTCCTTTTTTTAGATAAAAATCACTTTGTCATGCGTAAAAATGGACAAAGACCGACTTGGTGTTTACTCTTATTTCCTTTGATTTACATAAAGGTAAAAATAAAATAAAATAAGAAGCACGTGCATAATTCTCCCTTTAGGGCTTAGACCGCTACGATGCAGAAAAGGCCCACGAGCTTTGTTTTTAATGCGGCCACACCGTTCTTTGTTTGGTAGAAAATTAACTTTAGCAAAGTTTTTGAGCCACGTGTCGATATTGCTAAAGGCCGAATTATATTAATAATTGACATAGATGGATTTGTTTGTTATTTCAGTGATACTCTAAATTAATTCTTAACATTTTTTTAAGTATTTAATTTATGATAAATTTTAATTATCAAATAATTTTTTTAATTTTATTTAAAAAATAATATATAAAATCAGATTATTTGACTATGTAAAGGAATTGATATAAGAATTTGGAAAAATTTAAAAACTTTTATATATTTATTAAAATGTTAAAATTTTTTAGTAAAATTTCATTTGAAATTAATTTTTCTAACAAAAAATTTAATTTCATAATTAAAATTTATTAAAAAATAATAAAAAATCGAATAAAATTTTGTTTTATTCTTCCATAATTCGATAGGTTACAAGTCTAATCTCGACACAAGAAAAAATCACCAAAAAAGATTTTTGTTGTGCACTGCCATTGATCTTCGATATCTTCCTTGCAGGATTGAAGCGGGATGGGAATGAAGATGGAGATGGGGATGGAGACGAGGATAAGACGTAGTGATAATCCAAATGTGAAAAGGAAATGACGATAAGAAATGTAAATTATGATGTAGGAACACTTATATAAATATTACCATATGATATGAAATAAGTTGGATATATAAATTTTAAAATTTTATAAAATATTTTTTAATTAAATTATAATGATATTTTGATATTTTATTAATATTAAAATATAAATTAATTTTTTAATTATTTTAATTATATAAAATATTAAAAATATTTATATTTTAATAAATAATTATATATATTATTTTTAAATTTATTTAAGAACATATATTAAGAATAAAATTAAATATACTGACACGTGATAATATTTATGTGTATTAAATATATTTAAATTAAAAAAAATATTTTATTTTTTATTAAAATATAATTAAATACCATAAATATATATATCAAATAAATATCAATAAATATCGTATTTAAAAGATATCTAACACAGAGATTTAACAATTTAATAAAGTGTTAATATTTGATAATTGATAGGTTACAAAAGATGACACACAACAGAGAATGGATACAACAAACGACAATACGCATGGGATGGTTGATGAAATTTGACAAGGGCACAATTGTCAATACAAAAATATGATATGGGGATGGATGTGGCAGATTTTCAGCCATTAGCTTGTGGTATTTTTAGTTATCGGATGAAAATTTTCATAAATAAATTACTTGTAATTTTATTTATCAACCCATAAAAATTTTTAGTCTGTTCCTTTTTTTAATCCAAGCATATTCCAATTGTTATTTGTCAAATTTTTTACTTTATAAAAATAAAAAATTCTTAGAAGTTGAAATATTTTGGAGGTGGCCATGGTCCCCCTTAAAATTAAGGCTCCGCGACTGTATATATGAAAATTTATAGTAAACTGTCAAATTAATTTTTAAAAAATTATTTATTTTTTAAATTAATTTTTTAAAGATTTTTTAATTAAATTCGTATTTTAAAGATTTTAAATTAATTATGTTAGTTTTTTTGTCATTTTTTTTGTTGGTAGTGTCAAAATTTACTAATATGGTACGTTAAGTGATACCCCAACACACACCTAAAAGTTTTAATTGACTATTAACATAATAACTTTAATAAATTAGATTAAATCAAAACATAATTGAGAGGAGAACTTGAGTCATTAAAATCTTTTATTTTGAAGTTAATTTAATCTAATTTCATAAAATAATCATATTAATAGTCAATTAAAATACTTAGTTGTCTGTTAAGTTGTCACTTAATCTACCACATTAGCAAAGTTTGACACCATCAATAAAGAAAGTAATAAAAGGACAAATATGACTAATTTAAAATCTTTAAAGGATGAATTTGATTAAAAAAATCTTTCGATGACCAATTTAGAAAATAAATAATCTTTTAGGGACTAATTTGACCATTTATGTATTTATATCTAGCATTTTTTTCTCTATTTTAGCATGTTTTCTTTTCAATTTGTAAGACCCATAAATTTCAAAAAAATCTTATTAAGAGCTAATTTTGATTTATTTATTCATTAAGTACTTTAATCTCAGAAATTATTTTATTAAAGATAACTAAAGTAAATTTTGATTAATTGAGTTTAAAGTAATTTAAGGTTTTATCTGATTTTATAATTATCGAATTATTTTTTATATTTAAATTATAAAGTTTAGCAAATGCAAAATAATAATAATTTTATATGATTTAGTTTAAATAATTTAGATTTTGGAATTTAATACTTTAATTCTAATAAACAAAGAAAATTAATTATATTATCTCTAATCCTTTAATTAGAATATTTCATTGAAATTAATTTGTAAATTTATGATTAAATAATATTTTCTTTAAAGATGATTTCATTGAATTTTTCAATTGGTTTTCAATTACTCTACTACCTCTAATTTTAGTAAAATGACTAAATTGTCCTTAACCCTAATTTTACTATCCTCACCGCCTCTCTTTCATCTTCACCTACACAGCCCTAACCCTCCTCTCCTCACTCTTTCTGCCTTCCAACCATTCACACACAAAATAAACGCATTCACATACATGGAGGAGAGATCCGAGAGGGGAGATGCGTCGCCGGTAGGGTGTGGGCCGTCGTCACGCCATCGACAAGCTGCAGGGAAGAGCCGTCGCCGCCACGCCTCACCGTTGAAGCCCCACGTCGTTGCCGCTGTCGCTCTCGAAAAGAGAGAAAGATTGCGAGGGAGCTGCCGCGTCGAAGTTGGGTCTGTCGCTGCCGTTAGAGTCGAGTTGCCGTTAAGCTTGCCGTTGTCGTGGGGAGGTCACCGTCGCTGATGCTTGGTCATCATCGTCGTTGAGGGAGTCACCGCCGTCGCGTTCTACTTTCCTATGGGCCTCCATCAGCGTTAATCTGTAGCTGTTGTTGCTGAGTTGCTGTCGCCGCCGCCACTTGCTATTCTGAGTTGTGCCGCCACAATGGTGGTCACCAAAAACGATGCTGTGGCTGTCAGAACTGCTTGGAGAAGCTGCATCTTGTAGCCGTCGTCGAAGAAATCACTGCTACCAAACCCCATCCGCGTCGTTGCAATTGAACAAGGCAAAGAGGGAAAAAGAAATGTCGTTGCCTTTGTTGAGGGGGCTCGACCATCCTTGCCGCTGGAGCTTGTTGCTGAAAGAGAGGAGGTGACGGCGGTGGAAGTTGCCACCGCAGTTTTGCCTCAACAAATGGCACTAAAAAACTACTGCTACAGTCGCCGGAGGATTCCCCTACAGCTGCCAAACCCTATCCCACTCCAACTTGGGTTTCGACCATGGTTCGTTTATGCTAGGTTTTGCTCTTCTAAGTGTCGGAGTTGCTGTCATTTCTTCGTCTCCATGTTTCTCATTTGTTAAGTAAGTATATCTTTTTCAAAACCTTCACCGCTAGTGTATGTTTGTTCTGTTATGAATTTGATAAAGATTCTGAGATGTTGGTAACGTATGTTCGAGTTCCAGTTGTTGCATGTCGCGCTTAGAGATGCGGTTGCTGCTATGGATGGTGGATAAAGCTAAGGTTACGGCTGCTGCTGTCGCTGGCCGAGGGAAAGTGGGTTTGACACGTTTTGGTTTTGCAAGTTTTGACTTTGAGGTAGGGGCATTTTCATTAAACTCATTTTTATTCTTAAGAATTGTTATAAATTGATATTTAAGCAAATAAATATTTTTGGTGATTATGGAGTCTTATGAATTGAGCTGAATTGCCTTGAATGAATGTGATTGCTTACTTGACTGTGGCTATTTCTGAATATTGAGTTGGTATTGAGATAGTGAGTGAAATATTAATTTGAAAATCTGGTTTGAATGTTTACCAAGTATAATTTGAGAATTGGAAAATGTTTGATGTTAGAATTAATTTGAGTTCGGAAAACAATTTGAGATTTGTGAATGACTTGGGTTTGAAACCGTTGGAAATTATTTGAGAAAATGTTAATTGGCTTTATTGGAAATGAATTGAAACCTGGAAAGGAATATAATATTGGAAATGAGCTTGATTTGTTGAAAAATGAGTTTAAATTGAAAATAGTCTGAGATATTGAAATTGATCTGATTTTGAAATTGAGTTGAAAGGAGTTTGAGAAATAGTTTTGTTGGGACCGAAAAAGGGTGGCAGAAACCGAGTTTTAGAGGAGATGCTGCAGAAACTTTATAAAATTAGAAGTTTCACTTGAAGTAGTTATTTTAAAAGGTTTAATTTTAAGCATTATATGATTTAAGATTACTTTATTTATCAAAGGAAGAGTTATATTTTGGATTGGGAATTGTTAGTGAACGGAATGGAAAGTAGGATGATGAGGATTTTCTTTGAAATATGATTTTGAATGAATTTGAAAATGAGATATGGATTGATGAATGATGATGATGATGAGAATGACTTAGACATTGATGAGTGCTGAATGAATTATTTATATGGCTTATGAAATTGAATTATCTGAGACAGGAGTTTCCCTGGGTAAACGTAGTGGCTTGCCACCATTTGCTCCAGGTTGAGACTCGATACTCTGTTGACCCTACGATGTAAGGGTGACTGGGCACTATAAATTCCCGAAAATGTTACCCCCATTGAGCAATATTGATTATTGAGAAAAAGCTATGCATTGACTCTTGGGGATGCACGTCAAGGGACAGTCTAAGGATTTTGGACTTGTCGGGTTGGCTGGATAACCGATAGATGAGTTCATTAGCCATAGGACAGGCATGCATCATATGCATTTGTATGCTTTACTTGGGCTTGAACTTGTTTTGGTTTGCCTAATTGTTAAATTGTTCTTAACTGCTACCTGAACTATTTGCTGTAACTGTTACCTAAACCTGTGCTTTCTTTGTCTGTTTTGCCTGTGTTTGTCCTTGTGCGTAACTTTTGAGAATGAGTTTTGGTGCTGAATTGATGATTGTGTTGATTGGTTTTGTGGTTGGTCCCTGACGATCGAATTTCTATCGGTAAAGAAATTCACAAATATAATCGCGTTGTAAGTATAGTTTCTAAACCAACAGAGAATCATTTCGTACAAAAGTTTTGTTTGTCACTTAAGCAAACCCAATAAAAATAAATAACCGAAGTATTCAAACCTCGGGTCGTCTTCTCAAGGAATTGCAGGGAAGTATAATTTATTATTGGTTATGGAAAAAGATATATTTTTGGGTTTTTAAAATAAGGAACAAGTAATGTAAAATAACAAGTCGTTAAAATAATAACTAATAAAGCTCTTGGCAAGGTATGAGAATTGGAAGTCCTATCCTAGTTATCCTTATCAATTGTGATGAGAATTGGTTTTTGCTCCCACTTGGTCAACCTCTAACTATGAAGTTAAGTGGATAAATTAATTTGATTCCTCAAGTCCTAATCTTTCCCTTGGAAAGGCTAGAGTTAGTGGAATCCAAATTAATTAGCAAGGAATTCCAATTTTCAGTCAACACCTCGAGTTTGATAACTTAAGTGTCACCAATTACTTAACCAAAGCCAAAAGGAAAAATTCTAAATTAAATTGAAAACATCATAAATAAAATAAAACAATCATAAATCTAAAATACCTCAAACTACGTTTAAACATAAATTCAAATCTAACATGGAAAGGTTCATAAGCTAAATTGAAAAGATAAATATCAATTAAATGCAATAATGAACAAACAAAGAAAATAGAATATTGGTGTTGAAAAGAAGGTAACTAACCCCTGGAAGTCGGTATCGACCTCTCCACACTTAAAGATTGCATCGTCCTCGGTGCATGCTAAGATGTGCAAGTGGATGGATTGTTTCAACTAATGTTTTTCTCCAAAGATTGAGCAGATGAACTTGTTTGTCTCCCCATTAAGAGGCTTTTCCTCTCCTTTCGTGGTGGCCATCCTGAAAGAAGAGGGAAAAGAAGAAAAGTAACCCAAAAATAAAGATAGAAAACAAGTAAAATATGATTGTTAATGCCAAATAATGAGGGTCTCAATTACATGGTAGCTACAACATGCAAGTGAGAAAACAGTAGAAGGACATGGTAAATCAAGAGTGCAAAAATTTGCAACAATGGGGGAAGAGTGTGGATAATGAAAGACAATATAAATTCATGTCAATGCAAAATTAATACAAGTATCATAAAAGATTAGCCTTGACTTAAATAATATTACCCAACAGTGTAAAACAAGTCATTAAGTACCAAAATAATACCAGAAAAGATACAACAGTTGAATATGAACAAGTAACACCAATGGAAAAATAATAAGATTAGGAAAGAAAAGAAAAATATGCACAAAATTAAAATGCAATGAATGAAATATGCAAATGAATTAAGTAAAATAGAATTGACGTGAAGAGGGATGAGAAGTAAAAGAGATAAAGTAAGAAAGAAAGAAGAAAGAAGAAAAGATAGAAGAAATTAGGATTAGAAAAGAAAAGATAAGATAATTAGCGCTGAACTGGATAAGTTGTGCGGCACAGGTGACGCGGACGCGTGAGTGACGCGGTCGCGTGGTGTGCGATAAGGTCAGGTGACGCGGCCGCATGGGTGACGCGATTGCGTGGCCTGATTTGTGCGATTGGAGCGAGTGCAGCCTCACGTTCGCGCAACTCTCTGTTTCAAACTCATTTGCCGAAAATCTGGGTAACCCGTGCGCGTGGGTGACGCGCTCGCGTGGATGTCCTTTCTTTCAAAAATGACGCAGACGCGCGGGGAACACATTCGTGTGGCAGGGCTTGTGCTTCTAGCATGGTTCTAGCCCCACACCATCACAACTTGTTGCCATACACCCATTTAAGTCGATTTCGCGGGGTCACGCGCATGCGTGGATGGCTGGATTCGCAAACGACGCAGACGCGTCAGGGACGCATTCGCGTGGGTGTGTTCGTGCCTGAGGCATGCCTCCAGCCACACTCCCACGTGACTTTTTGTTCAATTTTTTTTCTTCCCAATACACTTGTGACGCCGACGCGTCAGCGACGCTTTTGCGTCGCGTGCATTTTTTTATGCAGTATGCAGAATGCAATGCTAGTATGAATATTATGCATGATTCCAGGTCCAATCAAAACTCAAAAACAAACATAACAGACTAGAATTAAAGCTGAAAAAGGGACGATCATACCATGGTGGGTTGTCTCCCACCTAGCACTTTTAGTTATAGTCCTTAAGTTGGACATTTGGCGAGCTCCTTGTCATGGTGGCTTGTGCTTGAACTCATCTTGAAACTTCCACCAATGCTTGGACTTCCAATAATATCTATCAATACCAAGTAAATTTCTCAAGCGTTGATGGAGTTCTTCACAAGCTTTGAGCTCCCAAAATTGATCCTCATATATTCCCGGATCCCAAATCTTGTTTCTACACCCGTCTTCAAGTTGATTATTATGATTCCATCCAGGTGGTTCAGCTTTAGAATTCTCACGTAAGCACCCAAACATCTTCCTAGACCCATTCTATCAAGGTCTACACCAACTTTTGCATTTAAACTTTGAGCTTTCAATCATAATGAACCTAGGATTGTGTTGCCCACCACTAACCATTTTCCTCTTACTCTTAATGCCACAAAGAGCTCTAAGTTGACCATCCGTCTCCAGTAGCCCATATTCAAGTGGGAAGGTAAAGGTCAAGGATAAGAATTTTACCCACTTGAATGTTGTGTTGGACGGTAATGTACTTGGGAGAGGTGTCTCTAATGAACTTTCAAGCTCCACTTCCTTGTGCTATTCTTTGACAACTTCCACCTCTTTGTAAGCTTCTTCAATATCAACCTGGTTCTCTTGGTAGCTTTCTTCCAATTCAATATCTTCTTCATTGCTCACCAAGGGCATGGGAGGTTGTGCCTCTTCTTCTTGAATATCCTTCTCTTGATCAACCTTTTCCAAGTCTTCAACTATGATATGCCTTGGAGGTTGTACACCCTCCTCAGCATCAATTTCAATCGTCTTTGAAGGAGACTCTATAACTTGACTTTCCCATGGAGGTTCAGCATCTCCTAAGTCTTCAACCACTTCTTCCTCTTCAACTATTATGGCTTCCTCTAATTGTTCTAATACAAAGTCATGCTGCTCACTGCCCACTGGAGTTTCTAGCTTCTCCTTCATGCTGCGTTCTTCAGTAGATTCTCCACATAAAGCCATGGGAGTTCCTTGAGTGTCCAGATGTCGGGAGTCTAGTCGACTTATCGCTTGGCCCAGTTGTTGAATGGTTGCATTGAGTCGATCCATTGTCTCCTTGAAACGATCCTTTGACTCTTGTTCCACTTGGCTATCATAAGTAAGATCATAGTGCTCTTGGATTGATGGATATGGACATGGTGTATATTGAGGTTCTGGTTCTAGGTATGGCTCATATGGTGGTTGATATGGCGGATAAGGGTTAGGGTCATATGAAGGTAAATGGTAAAAAGGGGCTTGTGATATGGTGGTCCAAAGCTATGTTGAGGAGGGGGTTCATAGGCGTATGGTTGTGGTTGTTGATAATCAAAGCGTGCTCACCATAGCCGTCATCTTGGTATGCCTCTTGGAAGGGCTCTTGGTTATAGTATGTTGGTGGAGGTTGTTGCCAAGAGGGTTGATCAAATCCTTGTGGCTCCTTCCATCTTTGGTTGTCCCATCCTTGATGCATGTTCTCATTGTAATCTCCTCTCCCTGCAACATAATTGTAACCAGACTCATAGCAAAAGTTGTGAGAGTTCATGGTACCTAAAGGAAATAAAAACTAATAAAAATTAATGAAAATAAACTCCTAAAACTAGAAATGCTAACAACAATATAAGATAGAAATTTGAAAAAGGGTTAAATTTTGAAAATGTTTGATTTTTAAAATGTTAAATTTAAATTTTGAAATTTGAATTTTGAATTTTGGAATTTAAATATTGAATTTTGAAATTTGATTTTGAAATAAGATAAGATAAGATTTTGAAAAAGATATGATTTTTGAAAAAGATTTGAATTTTAAAATTTAAAACTAAGATAAGATAAGAGAAAAATTTTAAAATAAAAATCTGAATATTTTTTTTGTAATTTTTGAAAAAAATCAATTAAAAAGTAAATATTTACAATAACCAATAATAAGGCACACGTTTGCGATTCCCCGGCAACGGCGCCATTTTGACGATCGGATTTCTGTCGGTAAAGAAATTCACAAATATAATCGCGTTGTAAGTATAGTTTCTAAACTAATAGAGAATCCTTTCATACAAAAGTTTTGTTTGTCACTTAAGCAAACCCAATAAAAAATAAATAACCGAAGTATTCAAACCTCGGGTCGTCTTCTCAAGGAATTGCAGGGAAGTATGATTTATTATTGGTTACGGAAAAAGATATATTTTTGGGTTTTTAAAATAAGGAACAAGTAATGTAAAATAATAAGTCGTTAAAATAATAACTAATAAAGCTCTTGGCAAGGTATGGGAATTGGAAGTCCTATCCTAGTTATCCTTATCAATTGTGATGAGAATTGGCTTTTGCTCCCACTTGGTCAACCTCTAACTATGAAGTTAAGTGGATAAATCAATTTGATTCCTCAAGTCCTAATCTTTCCCTTGGAAAGGCTAGAGTTAGTGGAATCCAAATTAATTAGCAAGGAATTCCAATTTTTAGTCAATACCTCGAGTTTGATAACTCATGCATCACCAATTACTTAACCAAAGCCAAAAGAAAAAAATTCTAAATTAAATTGAAAACATTATAAATAGAATAAAACAATCATAAATCTAAAATACCTCAAACTACGTTTAAACATAAATTCAAATCTAACATGAAAAGGTTCATAAGCTAAATTGAAAATATAAATATCAATTAAAGTAATAAAATAAAAGTAGAAAATAAATTAAAGGAACATTGAACCTGTGATGAAGAAGAAATAATCCTAAATCCTAAACTAAGAGAAATCCTAATTCCTAAATCCTAAGAGAGAGGAGAGAAACTCTCTCTCTAAAAACTACATATAAATTATGAAAAGTGAATTATGAGTATTGTCCCTTCATTCCTCCACTTTGCAGCCTTTAATCTGTGTTTTCTGGGCTTGAAACTGGGCCGGAAATAGCCCAGAAATCGCTGGGGCGAAATCTGCCACGCTGATTTTTGTCACTACGATGCGTCCGTGTGAAACACGTATTCGCGTCACCTAGCTGTACGTTCACTATGGCAAATTATATATCAAATTTAAGCCCTAGATGTTAGCTTTCCAACGCAACTAGAACTGCGTCATTTGGACCTTTGTAACTCAAGTTATGATCGTTTGAGTGCGAAGAGGTCAGGCTGGACAGCTTAGCAATTTCTTCAAGTTCTTGTATTCCTTCCACTTTTGCATGCTTAGTTTCCATCCTCCAAGCCATTCCTGCCTTGCAAACTCTGAAATCACTTAACACACATATCAAGTCATCGAATGGTAATAAAAGATGATTAAAATACACAAATTAAAGACTTTAGGAAGCAAGTTTTCAATCATAGAACAAATTCTGGGAAGGAATTGTAAAACCATGCAAATAGTATGAATAAATGTGCAAAGGCTTGATAAAAACCACTCAATTGAGCACAAGATAAACAATAAAATAGTGGTTTATCAGTCTTGATTAAGATTTTCTTATAAAAAAGAAAGGGTTTGGATTTCTGAAAGATTGAATATTGTGTCTTTGAAAAGATTTTTAACGATTAGCTATTGATTTTTAAAAAGATTCATAAGGCAATGATAATCACTAAGTTTGAAACCTACTTTCTTATTAAATATCTTTTTAGAACAATTCTAAAACTCCATGGTGACACCGTGTGGTTAAGTTCTCTCTCCCCTACAGCTTTACCTTTTTAGGAACTGAATGAAGAAGCATTATGAAGAGTTATTCTGCGTTTGGTTTATATGTTGTTGTATTAATTAGATAATTTTTCTTCCTTCGTCTTTGTTATTACAATTTTGTAAGAGGGATAGGAGTTGTATGTTTTATTTGTATATTATATTATAAGCTATTATGTAAGAAGTCTTGTATATGAATCTATGCCTGTTTGTTTTCTTTAAGATAAAGTATTTATTTCTGATTTTCAAAAAAGTCAGCGATGCGATGTCGAGTTAAAGGCTCCTATTTTAATATTAAGTATATAAAGTCGTCGTGACACTTCTTGCTATCAGAGTAGCGCAGCCGGAAGCATGACATTCTGATAGTGAGGGTGTTATATTATGGTATCAGAGCAGTTTATCCTAATTAGAGCCTTGGGGATAGACTGATCATGCTTTATTACATTCTCTGAATGTCTGTCATGTTGTAGGTCTTGTCCAAGTAACAAGAATTAGAGTTTTATGCACATGACTGTCTATTGATTAACGTTGTTAGCTTACCGTTACATATCTGCTAATGGTTATGTGTACGGAAAAGTTAATGGGTTAACATAGATAAAGTAGAAGTAATAGTTAACTTATATCATGGGGTTTGGAGAAGCATTAGAAACTAATCTTTGAAGTTAGTTCCGTTTCGGAGTATGATTCTTATTCGTGCTTAGTGTGATAACTTTTTCTATCAATTGCCTTGGAAATTCTTATTCATTATTTTATTTATGAAATGTGATTGATTTAATTGTCAACCTTATCTCACTGTTCACGCATTGCCTTTGCTTGGTTTTGTATTCGGTTCTTGCTTGAAACTTTTGAAGTATTTACCCCTACCACTGTTAATAGCCATCTTTATAAATTTTATACTCCTTGACTTGATCTTGGATTTATTCTGGTACCACAAATGATTCACAGATCTCTGAAAACATTAATGATTGATTTTAGCTACCCTCACTTGTGAGCTTTGTATTTCTTTCTAACTGGATGGTGTCAACGGATGTGCTGTGAATCGTGCCATGTTATCTGACGTATCATTTATTTCTCTTTTCTTCATTTTGAAATCACTTGCTTGACTACATCTTGAAAAGCAATTTGAATTTTCTTACGCATAATTTAGTTGATTGGTTCTTAGTTTTCTTTTTTGATTCTTACAATGTGGTCATCAATTTTGAATTCCTTTACATGAGCTAGGAAAATCCTTGAATTGACTCGAACCTGCACCGTTTATTTAATCCTCTCGAAAATTTTGTTTCAGACCTTTCTAAAGAAGCTTTGATTTGATTTGTTTTCTGTTTTAATGTATTCCTGTAAGTTTGCTTAAATCTTTTGAAATATCTCTCTTAAGAAGTACATGCACAACCTTTTAATTTTAAGTGGTTTTGAACTCTGAGAGTTATTGTCATAGTGAACTAATTATGTGGTTTCATCCTTTTGTTCTATGTTCTGTATTTTATTTGTATCTGCTGTGTTGTAATACTTTGTGTCTTATAGATTTCTTTTTGAATTCTTACTTAGGATCTTTTAAAGGAATTTCACTTTTATTTTTCTCTATCCGATTATTCCCACAACTTTTCTTTAAAACTCTCAACAAGATTGCCCCTACTTTTGCACGCACTTTCTTATGTGGATTTTGAAAGCTTTTATGTGGTTTGAATACAACTTAAATTCTTCCAACCATACTACAATCTTCTATGCAAATTCTTACTTGATTATATACTTGAGTATCTTCCAAGATTTTGCATTTTTCCTAGTTAAAATTAACAAGCTTTTCATACCTTATTTTGACTTAAACCTGTCTTGGCACAATGCAACACTTATGTTTCTAAAATTTTCTTTGCAAAACGTTTGTCTCATATCTTCCTTTAAGAAGGTGAAATGATTTTCTTAGTTCTGTCCATTGTTAATGGATGTCCTAATTAAGTGTGTTCTATGTCATTCTCCATCTTGTAAACATTGTCTTGAATCATGTTATTTTCTATTTAGCGAACTGTGCATGTCCTTTATTCGGCCTAAATTTCTTTTGGCTAGATATATTCGCTTTTCTTACGATTTCTATTGAAGTTCTATGATTCATATCTCCTAGAAAAGATGTAAATTGACCCTCTTTCTAGAACATTTTGTTGTTATTGCACATTCCTGTTAAATTGTGACTCTATTCATCCTTTTGAATTCATGTGAACGTTGTTCCTGTCATTTGATTTGCTCTTCCTAGGAGTTGTATCCCTCTAAGTAAACTCGAGTTTTTTTTTTGTGTCATATGCGACTCCTAGACATGGATAACAATATATTAATTTTTTAGTACATAGCTTGTTGACGCAGGAGGTGAATTTGGCGAGTTTGAATATGAACTTTGAAAGTTTATGTAGTTTTCAAACCTCACCTATTCTGCCATCTACTTGGAAATTGTTTGAACGAAGTACAATTTAATTTTCTTTTAGCCATATTGCAGTTTTGATATATTTCTGTCGCCCTTCAAAATGCGGGTTGCATACCTTTTCTCTTAGAACATGAGGTGATCTTCCTTAAATTTTTCATCCTTTATATTCAAATGTACTAGAAGGTGTTCTTAATCATAAATTTTTAAACCTTGTAAGCGTCATCACTGACTTCTGTTAATCTTCTTCTATGATTTCCTACTTCTTTAACTCAGCTTAACTTTGTTTCAAACTACTATACTGTTTTTCCTTTTGATGTTCCTATCGGTCTTTTCTGATTTGAGGGTCATTCCTGAGGTTGCCAAATTAATTTTTCTTTTTGACACCTTTCATTTCTTTTACATCCTCGATTACTTGTAATCTTGGCAATCCTTTCAAGCTCTTACGGATTTTGTCCTTGTCACTTGCCTTTTTCTAAGTTTTAGTACCCTTCTGATTAAATTTGAGAATTGTTTTAATATCATGTACGACCTTTAGGTATAATAACACGATACGTTAATTTCTTAAGACGTGCTTGAGGATATGGAAGGTGAAGTGGTAAGTGTGTGACGTTATGAGGAGTTGTGAAAGTTTCGTTTCTCTCGGAAGAGTTTGTGGATGTTAAGCTTATGACTGGTTATGGGGTTGTGAAGTGATTGATGGAGTTGGAGAATTGAAGTTCTGAAGTGGGTACGAGACCCGTGAGTGAACATGTTATCCGTTGTTTTAATATCAGCCTGCCTTATAGCCTTTTGCCACGATAACTACCACTTTGCCTTGTGAATACCTATCTTGACTTGCACCCTATTTTGTTTCTTTTTCAAGTTTTTGTAAAATCTTGAAAACATATAACCTTTCTATATCGAGCCAATCCTGTATATTCTGCCTTACACTATACTTTACCTTTATATTTACATCTTATGAATATTCGGTATTTGAACATTTATATATATAAGCTAAGATTTCTTACCTTTCTAAAAGGTATTCAAAAAGTAGAGTACTAAATTTGTGTATTACCTTATGTATTACTTCAATTTTTGAGGACGAAAATTTTTATAAGGTGGGTAGGATGTAAGACCCATAAATTTCAAAAAAATATTATTAAGAGCTAATTTTGATTTATTTATTCATTAAGTACTTTAATCTCAGAAATTATTTTATTAAAGATAACTAAAGCAAATTTTGATTAATGAAGTTTAAAGTAATTTAAGATTTTATCCGATTTTATAATGATTGAATTATTTTCTATATTTAAATTATAAAGTTTAGCAAATGTAAAATAATAAAAATTTTATATGATTTGGTTTAAATAATCTAGATTTTGGAATTTAATACTTTAATTCTTATAAACAAATAAAATTAATTATATTATCTTCATTCTCCAATCCTTTAATTAGAATATTTTATTGAAATTAATTTGTAAATTTATGATTAAATAATATTTTCTTTAAAGATAATTTTGTTGAATTAAAACTGGTTTTCAATTACTCTACTACTCCTAATTTTAGTAAAATGATTAAATTGCCCTTAACCCTAATTTTACTATCCTCACCGCCTCTCTTTCCTCTTCACCTGCGCAGCCCCCAACCCTCCTCTCCTCACTCTTGCTGCCTTCCAACCATTCACTCACAAAACAAACGCATTTACATACATGGAGGAGAGATCCGATAGAGGAGATGCGTCGCCCATAGGGTGTGGGCTGCCATCACGCTGTCGTCAAGCTGGAGGGAGGAGCCGTCGCCGCCACGCCTCACTGTTGAAGCCCCACGTCGTTGCCGCTACTGCTCCTGAAGAGAGAGGAAGATCACGAGGGAGCTACCGTGTCGAAGTTTGGTCTGTCACCGCCGTAGGAGTCGCGTCGCCGTCAAGCCTACTGTTGTCGCGGGGGGGGGGGGGTCACCGTCGCCGATGCCTGGTCACCATCGCCGAGCTACATGTTGTCGTCGCTGTTGAAGGAGTTGCTGCCGTTGCGTTCTACTTTCCTATGTGCCTCCATCGGTGTTGATATGTCGTTGTTGTTGCTGAGTTCGTGTCGCCGCCGCCACTCGCCGTTCTAAGCTGCGCCGCCGCGATAGTGGTCACCAAAAACAGTGTTGTGGCTGTCAGAACTGCTTGGAGAAACCGCATCTTGTAGCTGCCGTCAAAGAAATCACTGCCCCTGAATGCCAGCCACGCCATCGCCATCGAACAAGGTAGAGAGGGAGAAAGTAACGTCGTTGCCTTTGTTGGAAGGGGGCTCGACCATCCTTGCCGCTGGAGCTTGTCACCGGAAGAGAGGAGGTGACGGCAGTAGAAGTTGCCGCCGCTGTTCTGCCACACCAAATGGCACTAGAAAACTGCTGCTATAGTCATCGAAAGATTCCCCTGCAGCTGCCAAACCCTATCCCACTCCAACTTAGGTTCCAACCATGGTTCGTTTATGCCGAGTTTTGTTCTTCTAAGTGTTAGAGCTGCTGCCATTGCTTCGTCTCCATGTTTCTCCTTTTTTAAGTAAGTATATCTTTTTCAAAACCTTCACCGCTAATGTATGTTTGCTCTGTTATGAATTTGATAAAGATTCTAAGATGTTGGTAATGTAAGTTCGAGTCAGTTGTTGCGTGTCGCGCTTAGAGATGCGGTTGCTGCTACAGATGGTGGATAAAGTTGAGGTTATGGCTACTGCTGTCGTTGGCCGAGGGAATGTGGTTTTGACGCATTTTGATTTTACGAGTTTCAACTTTGAGGTAGGGGCGTGATGAACGGATTTTTGTGTGGTACAGAATTTCACAATAAGTTCTCGTTGAAAGTATATCTTCTAAACCAACAAAGAATCCTTTCATACAAATATTTGGTTGTCACAAGTAACAAAACCCTATAAAAATAAACCAAAGTATTCAAACCTCGAGTTGTCTCTCAAAGAAATTGCAGGGTAGTATTCTTGTTATTGGTCATGAGTTGTATATCTTTGGGGTTTGGGAGATAAAGAACAAGAAATGTAAATGGCGGAAGAAACAAACTAATGACTAGAAAAGTCCTCGGCAAGGCATGAGAACTAGAAGTCCTATCCTCAATATCTTCTTCAATTGTGATGACAATTGTTCATTGCTCCACTTAGTTAGCCCTCTAACTATGAAGAAAGTCAAGTGAAGATAATCAAATTGGATTCACAAGTCCTAGTCAACTCTTAAGGGGAAGACTAGCTTTAGCGACATGCAATTCGATTAGCAACTTCTAATTATTAATCAACAAAAGCATTAGATAACTCAAGAGTCACTAATTACTCAACCTAAGCCAAGAAGAGAAAATCTACTCTAGCATCCTTCCAAACATTTTATCAAACACTTGGAAGGCATAAAAGGAAAGCATGGTAAATTGATAACAAGAATGAACTCTAACAACTACTAATTGCAAAAAAATTAATAACAACAATCAAAGAAAGCATAATTAATATGAATTACCTCAAATTGTATTAAAAGAAAATAAAGGGAACAAGAGAGTATTAACAATAAAGTATACAAAATAAAGGAGATGATTACAACAAAATAATAGAGGAACAAAATGTAGGAACTAGAAATTGAGGAAGGGAAGTAGATGAGAAGAAGAATTAAAGCCTAGATCTAGAGAAGAGATTAACCTAATCCTAATCCTGATTCTAGAGAGAAGAGAGAGCTTCTCTCTCTAGAAACTAACTCTAAACTCCAACTAATTGATAACTAATCCTAATTATGACTTGTGTCTAAACTAGTTGTTAACTTCCTCTTCAATCCTTGGATTTAATAACATTAGAAGTGAGTTAGATTTGGGCCTGGGAAGCCCAGAAATTGCCCCCAGTGGATTCACCTTAAGTGGGTCACGTGCGAGCACCGACGCGTACGCGTGGGTTATGTGTGCGTGTCGCTTGACAATTTGCTATCCACGCGTACATGTCGCCATACGACCTTCCATCTACGCGTGCGCGTCGATTCCAGCATCCCAAATCCTTGATTTTCCATGATTTCTCCACTTGCACGCTTTTCCTTTTCATCCCTTTGATCCATTCCTAGCCTTTTCAACCTGAGATCACTAACACACACATCAAGGAATCTAGTGGAATCAAAGGTGAATTAAAATCAACCAATTAAGGGCCTAAAAAGCATGTTTTTACACTCAAGAATAATTTAGGAGATAATCATGAAACCATGCCATTTCATTGTATAAATGTAGGGAAAGTGGATAGAATCCACCTAAATTAAGCACAATATGTACCATCAAATAGCGACGCATCAGGGCATTTTCATTAAACTCATTTTTATTCTTAAGAATTGTTATAAATTGATATTTAAGCAAATAAATATTTTTAGTGATTATGGAGTCTTATGAATTGAGCTGAATTGCCTTGAGTGAATGTGATTGCTTACTTGACTGTGGCTATTTCTGAATATTGAGTTGGTATTGAGATAGTGAGTGAAAGATTAATTTTAAAATCTGGTTTGAATGTTTACCAAGTATAATTTGAGAATTGGAAAATGATTTGATGTTTGAATTAATTTGACTTCGGAAAACGATTTGAGATTTGAGAATGACTTGGGTTTAAAACCATTGAAAAAAATTATTTGAGAAAATGTTAGTTGGCTTTATTAGAAATGAATTGAAACCTGGAAAGGATTATAATATTGGAAATGAGCTTCATTTGTTGAAAAATGAGTTTTAATTAAAAATAGTCTGAGATATTGAAATTGATCTGATTTTGAAATTGAGTTGAAAGGAGTTTGAGAAATGGTTTTGTAGGGATCACAAAAGGGTGGCAGAATCTGAGTTTTAAAGGAAATGCTGCCGAAATTTTATAAAATTAGAAGTTTCACTTGAAGTAGTTATTTTAAAAGGTTTAATTTTACGCATTATATGGTTTAATATTACTTTATTTATCAAAGGAAGAGTTATGTTTTGGATTGGGAATTGTTAGTGAACGGAATGAAAAGTAGGATGATGAGGATCTTCTTTGAAATATGGTTTTGAATGAATTTGGAAATGAGATCTGGATTGATGAATGATGATAATGATGAGAATGACTTAGACATTGATGAATGTTGAATGAATTATTTATATGGCTTATGAAATTGAATTATCTGAGACACGAGTTTCCCTAGGTAAATGCAGTGGCTTGCCACCACTTGTTCTAGGTTGAGACTCGATACTCTGTTGACCCTACGATGTAAGGGTGACTGTGCACTATAAATTCCCGGAAATGTTACCTCCATTGAGCAATATTGATTATTGAGAAAAAGCTATGCATTGACTTTTGGGGATGCACGTCAAGGGGCAGTCTAAGGTTTTCGGACTTGTCGGGTTGGCTAGATAACCGATAGATGAGCTCATTAGCCATAGGACAGGCATGCATCATATGCATTTGTATGCTTTGCTTGGGTTTGAACTTGTTTTGGTTTGCCTAATTGTTAAACTTTTCTTAACTGCTACCTAAACTATTTGCTGTAACTGTTACCTAAATCTGTGCTTTCTTTATCTGTTTTGCCTGTGTTTGTCCTGGTGTGCAACTTTTGAGAATGAGTTTTGGTGCTGAATTGATGATTGTGTTGATTGGTTTTGTGGTTGGTCCCTAATTAAGATTTTCTTATAAAAGAAGAAAGGGTTTGGATTTCTGAAAGATTGAATATTGTTTCTTTGAAAAGATTTTGAACGATTAACTATTGGTTTTTAAAAAGATTCATAAGGCAATAATAATCACTGAGCTTGAAAATTGTTTTCTTATTAAATATCTTTTTAGAACAATTCTAAAACTCCATGGTGAGACCGTGTGGTTAGGTTCTCACCCCCTACAGCTTTACCTTTTTAGGAACCGAATGAAGAAGCATTATGAAGAGTTATTCTGTGTTTGGTTTAAATATATTATTGTATTAATTAGATAATTTTTCTTCCCTCATCTTTGTTATTACAATTTTGTAAGAGGGATAGGAGTTGTATGTTTTATTTGTATATTATATTATAAGCTATTATGTAAGAAGTCTTGTATATGAATCTATACCTGTTTGTTTTTTTTAAGATAAAGTATTTATTTCCGGTTTTCAAAAGCAATGCGGTGTCGAGTTAAAAGCTCCTATTTTAATATTAAGTATATAAAGTCATCGTAACACTTTTTGCTATCAGAGTAGCGCAGTCGGAAGTGTGATATTCTAATAGTAAAGGTGTTACACAATTAGCTATATGCATGATTTTATATGTTGTCTATTTATATATATTTTGAAAACATATAACAAACTAAGCTAAAAGTTGTGTTAAGTTTGAAAATGATCTTATAATTTTTTGTGATGACAAATATTTAATTAATTTAATTAATTAATTGATTAATAGCTTGACTTAATATGTTATAATGTTTTAGCTTTAAAATTGATATAAATATTTTTTTGGTGTCAAATTGAAAGAGATGGTTGTTGCTAAATGGACAAGGAAACATATAACAATGATGATGATTATGCATAGCAATAACCAGAGTTGTCATCAAGCAACAGATAGATGAGCACATTGCATTAATTAAAACATATTTAAAAATAATCAAACACAATGAGCAAGACTTGAAGAGCAATTGGAAATGTAGCTGCTGGCTATAGAAAGAAATAAATCACGTAATTAATGAGGACTCAAAACTGCAACAATTAACTAAAGAATTATTTTTGATACGATAATATTAGGAAGATAAAAAAAATTAGAATTTATCTTATTTAATATTAATTAATTATTACAATAATGTTAAATAAAGCAAGTTCTAATTGTTTTTGCCTGATATTATTTTGTTATCAAACATTTCTATTTTTAATATAAGAAGAAGAAGGTTTTATGAATGTTAAAGAGAATAATTTAGAAATCAAATACTACATAATTGAGTATCTTTTTTCTTCACTTTAGTTTGTATTTGATATTCAATTTTTGAGTCTTCCTAGTACTAAGAAAAAGATATATGATCATCTGAGAAAATATTTTGAAAAAGTCTATGAGTAATAAGTCATAAACTAGGAAGAAAACACAATACAGTTTCAATTTGTTCCAGTCTTGGTTTGTTCTGTTTTGGAGAGTTTGCTTGGTCTGGAAATCAGTTTGTAAAGCACGGTATAGTGCTTTGTTTGTCATGGTGTTGAACCGATTTGGTTTGTTCATCTTTGTCTTTATCTTAATCTTGAAATTGTTGACTGTAATCTTGAAATCGTTATAGTGAAATTCTATCATAATTGTGGTGGAGACTGGACGTAGACCTCATTGCACCTCGAGGTTGAACCGGAATATATGCTGGTATCGTTTTCTCTATTTCTTCCTCTTTTATCTTCTAGTGTCCTACCATTTTGCCTTATGATTAAGTCAAAATTCAGTTATGCTTTGGTGTTATGACACAAGGTTAAAATACAAATACGCATATATAGAAATAAATATTATACTAGAAGCCAGTGACAAGATTTAAAACTCGAGGAAAAAATAATTCGTCGATCATTCACACTCAATAACGTATATATATAAGCGCATCAAAAAAAAGGTAGATAATTAAAAGTTCAAAGGAAGAAAAAGAGTAAAGAGACATTTATAAAAGTATATATAAGTATCAACTAGTCTTGGCCTGCAAAGATTAAGTCGGCTAGAGTTTATAATAGTAAAACAGTTGGATAAACATAACCTATCTCTTCAAAATACATCATAAGCCTCTAAAGGCAAGTCTTCAAAACAAGTGTATAATATAAGTGTTTCCCAAAAGAAGTAGAGAGCCTAAAATTAAGGCACAATAAAAGGTCTTCTTCGTTATCCTTTCAGATAAACCTCCCGTTCACTGAGAAGCGCTGGGACCTGCATCTGAAAAGTAATAATTTTCAAAATGGGTGAGAACATCATTCCTTACGTGGTTCTCAGTAGGGCAATAATTCCAAATGGGGACTATGTAAAACCACATGAATTTGCTAGGCAATCCAAATCTCCAATCATCAAGGTTCAAGCCTAGGGTTCTTTCTAATCCGAACAAAGTAAATAAACTAAATCTCAAATATATTAATGATCTCTCAATAACTCCGAATTGTCGCAATGACTGATTTTCTTGAACCGTATTCCATTCCAATTCTAAACTCCCCATCCTTAAGATCAGCAACACCTATAAGAAAACAAATTTGTCGTTCATCGATTTATTAAAACAAAATCAAGTAAACATACTACCCACTACTCACATACTTATGTTTGCATATTTAGGAAACTCCCGTGCATGCATGGCGTCAAGATCCAAGCTACACATAAAAGGTGGAACATCCATCGGTTAACTAACTATGGCTGGAACCACTACCGTTTTCGCCACAACCTCACCTCCCCCATCACCATCCTCGTCCTCATCACCGGCTTCGTACGTAACTTCGAACTCCTCATCGCTATCATTGTTCATTCCCAATTACGCTTCAGCTCTATCATCTTACACATCTGTGTCATGTTGAACCTCATCCGCTGCTATATGCTCAAACAACATATAACTCAATCATCGGGTGTTGCACCTGAGTTTGCTGGTGAATATGAAACATCTGCTGAATACTTATTTCGCGACGATTGGCATAACCTCAAACTTTATCAGGCCACCAAATATGACAACTGGACTCCTGTAGAGAATGTTGGTCACCGTCTTTAAAATATCAGCCTCTATGCTTTGACAGAGCCCGTATTGTAGTTCTGCAAACGTTATAGTGCACGGAACCACAAACAAAAATATATTTTCACACGCAAAGTTCACTCCCTCATATGTATTTCGTATGACTTCACTGTTGTGGTAAATCACTATATTTGCAATGCCGTCTATCGCACCAACCTTGGAGGAAAACACCTCTTTCACAATGAAGCAAAATGGTTATGAGCTTCGGTTTTTATAAGTAGAAGACTCGCCTTACAAATTACGTGTTGCAATACCATCCAACCAGCGTCTGCCACGTGTACAACATGCAAGATGTGTGTTGCCTGCCATTCTTCCACGTGTAAATCACGCATGATGTATGTTGAACGAATGTGCGCCACATGTCAAACATGGATAGTGTGTGTTGCATTAAATTTGGAGTAGTGTCTAATATATTAGTTGCCTGCTGAGTTAACATGTTACCTACATGTTGTACCTACACTTCTGCAACATTCACCCACTTGTATATACACAAAAAAACTTTCATGTCCAGCAAAATCATTCATCTTTATTCTATATTAAATTCTTTACCCTCACGGATATGTTGGATCAGCGATACTTTTTAGGAGGTCTATGCTTGGGTAGTGTGAATTTATAATAAATTGCTAGCTATTAGCTATTTTAATTTATCAGAAATTGTTATTCTTGATTTATATATAGATTATTTCTATCATATTTTAATAAATCATATCACAAACTCGTTTTAGATTACATCACCATTCTTGAGATCACATGAAAATAATTTGCAGATTTAAATACGGAAAAAAGATCAAGTACAATATAAATTTTATAGGTAAAATGAAGTCACACATTGTAAAACATTAACACCTAAACTGAAAATAAGAGAGAAGATTACAAATGATTAACATATAGTATTATTTTATACGAGAATATTAAAAAAATAAAAAAAAGTTAAATTTTATTTTATTTAATATTTATTAATTATTAATTATTAAATATTTTTATTATTTTCTGTATATATTATCACGTTGATGTACTATATATGCACCCATGATGTATAAAAAAAGAATGAGAAAGTATGAGGAGCCAATGAAATATTTATACAATAATATGTATAATTGAGATTTAAGAAATATTAGAGATATAATTATTAGTGTTACCTTTTTTCATCAGCTGGAACTTTTGAAATGAATGGTACCATGATATGATATTAGAACTCTAGATCCAAAATTTTTTCCCTCAATACACAAGTCTCCACCGAATTGGCCCCCTTGAAAATTATCTTAAAAGTAATTTAAAAAGAATAACATCTTTTCATCTTATAAATACCATAGGATTTCGGAGTACCATCTACAACAGCAGAACTAAACACCAATTCGTATCATATCTCCGATAATCCCAAAAAACCTTAAAATGTCTGCCACACTAAAATCTCTGCTCCAAATTGGTGGTGGTGAGAATGAGCACAACCCATTAACCATGTCCGATGAGCAAATCTTGGAGCAGATTTACACAACCCATGTCCACACTGACACCAAGTTTGATGTGGACTCACTTTTCACCCTAGTTGAAAACACCCTTAGACGCTCAACACAAATTGTTGACAATGTTGTTCAGGTTTAGATTCATATATTATAATTTATTATTAATTTGTTTTATATATGTTCTCTCTTCCATTGTCCTCTTCTCATACTAATTTTGTTATTTTTATAAACGCTTGTAAATAAATTTTTACAGGGTTCCCAAGCAAGCGTGGAGAACATAGATGACAAAACCCCCCAGCCCAATTTCAACTCACCACTTTGTACCCTCAAGCAGATTTCCTCGGAGGTCATAATCCAAAATTAAACTACTTAATTACAGTATTAACTAAATAAACAGCAAAATAAAAGCTAAAATCTTACTACTTAGTTGGAATTAGATTAAAATATAAAAATATGAAAATATAGTGACCTACTATAATAATTATATACCATGGAACAGATGTCATGCAAGCCACCGGGTGAGGAAATTGCTCACAAGACCACACTAGCCATCCTCAACAAGCTCTCAAACTATGAGTGGGATGCAAAAGCGGTTCTCACTCTCGCCGCCTTTTCTCTCGAATACGGCGAGTTTTGGCTGCTGGCTCAACAGCAGCCAGTAGATCTTTTGGCCAAGTCAATAGCGATACTGAAAAGAGTACCGCTATTGGCAAGGCCTGCGGCGGTGCAAAAGCACCGGCAAGCCATCATTGAGCTAAACAATTTGGTGAAAACAACATTGCAAGTGATTGAGTTGGTCTTTGAGTTGGAGAAGCTCTCCACTTATGATCACAAGGATGTGCCTGATTTGGAGCCTGCCGTTGAGCAAATTCCTGTTGATGTGTATTGGGCCATCATCACCATAGTTGCAATTGTTACTCAGATTGATTGCCTCACCACTGAATCGTAAGTAATTATTTATTTTAATTAATTACCTAAACCCCACCAAACTCTAATAAACTCTATTTCTATTGACAAGAAGACTAGTTGCATGCAATTTAATTAGCACATGGATATAATTTATGATAAATAAATATAGGTAATACCTGATGGTCACACTTTATAGGACAAGATTTGATTTATTTTTTTCCTATTGGTTTATATGTTGATTTCTTTAGAGAGCACAAACAAGAACTGTCCCACTATGGTCAAAAGATCAATATCATCCTCAGCAAATTGAGGAAGCAAATCACGCTGTGCAGACAGCAGATAAGTAAGTATACCAATACCACATATAACGATTATTTTTCATTTTTTTAAGATTTTTCTTAGAATTAACATTAAAAGTAAAATTTCTTTTATTATCTTTTAAAATATTCCAATTCCATACAATATCTTAAGCTGAATTCACTCTTTTTAGGAGGGAAAAAGGATTATTATTGGAGCTGTGAATAAGAAGCAAATTAGATGATTTATATGTTGTGCTTGTATCTTTAATTTCAGATGAGGCAAAATACATCCAATCGCTGAGGAAAATGTTCAAAACCCCCACTGAAATAACAGAGGTGATTAAGTTCCTGATTTTCGCAAACGATGCCCCACAGCCACTGTTTGATGGTGCCACCAAGACCACGGTTAGTAGTTATATCATCTTTATGTATATTTAAAAAAAATGTCAAGTGGTTGTTCTTATTATGATTGTCTTATATTTAAATTAATATCAAAACTTTTTTTACTTTTTATAATAAAATATTAATTTCTAGCATTTTTATTTATTTTTAATATTAAAAGTAATTGAGAAAAAATATAAAAAGTAATTTACGGAACAAAGTGTAAACATTAGTTCTTATTTATGGATTGTTCTCTCCTAGCCTCCTACACAAATAGAGTTACCCCTCTTTAAATTTGTCGTACGTACCAAATGATGAGCGTTTAAATTTTATAGTGGAATTTTATGTTTATAGAAAAGAAATCTTTGATACTCATAAATTACAAGTATTAATAACATTGAATATGTAACAAAAATTTTTTTATAATAGATTCATAAATGGCCCTCGCGAGTTTTACACAAGTATTCCTTAAGAAAATGTGTGACAGCTTTACGTTTATGTGTATATAAAACTATGTACACGTATAATAGCAAAATTTTTTCCTTAATTCTTTGATGCGATGGACAAGTGACGTGGATGGATGAGTTGCTTCATCTCGGTGAAAATGACCATACATGTCACTAGGTCAAAAGTTATTCGATCCAAAATTATTAGGTTAATGCCCGTACTCTAAAATCAACGCACTTAAAATTGAGTTTGACCCCACTTATGAATAAAGTGGCCATGATAACAATAACGCCAAAAAAGTCAATAGAGTGAGTATAAAGCAAAAGTATATATTTCTTTACTGCCCCCTCCCCCTAAAATATAAGGTGTACCTCCTTATTATAGTTTCTTACTTTATTGTCTTTAAATTTTTATATGAATATCAATGATGATTGTATAATAATTTAATAAATATTCACATACATGCTGTTTAGATAATTAATGTTAATATCTTTTATTTCTTAATTTTGTATTTATATTTTTATGTTAGTGTTATTTATTATATTAATTTTTTGCAATGTATGGTATATAATTGGACATAAATGATGTTTTCTTATTATTTAATATTTATATCCTTACCTTTGTATTACTTAGGCTCTATTATATAGTATATACACATATCCATATCCTGTGGCATACACTCATATACTCTATATAGGTAAAGTTCATTATCCTATACGGTGTAGACAAAATAAATAACCTTCAGAAGAGACCAGAAAACTATATATTTCTAGAGATTTTAACGTAAATTCCTCCAGCACACTGGACACAATTATTGCGCATATCCTTGCTTTTGTGATCCTTAATTAATTTTTATTATTCATCAATATAAATAATTTGTTGCGATATGTATAGGTTGACATCAGTGTGCTAAAAAAGAAGAACGTGTACCTGTTCATCTCCACTCTAGACATCACCGAAGAAGAAATTTCAATACTCAAACCCGTTTATGATTATTCAATCAAAACCAACGACCAATACAAGATTGTGTGGATTCCAATTGTGGAGGAGTGGAATGAGCAGGCACGCAAGAAATTTGATTCTCTAAAAATCAAGATGCCATGGTTAGTGGTGCAACAATTTGGAATAATAACAGGGTACAAGTACATTAAAGAAGAGTGGCAATTCAAGAAGAAGCCCATGGTTGTTGTGTTAAGCACTCAATCAAAGGTGCTTCACACAAACGCATTCCATTTGATTCATGCTTATGGAATCAAAGCATTCCCCTTTACAAAATCCGATGAAGAGAGGATTCACAACGAAGTTCATTGGGTTAACTCTGTTGTTTCCAACACTAGGAACCCCATCCTAGAATCTTGGGTAAGTGTACATGCTTCATGTATACGCACAATCCATTAGAATATTTCCAATTTGATTAATTAATTAAAAATCATGCTGTATTTACATAATACATTAATCAACACATCAGTTATTCGTATAAAATATATACTAAAAATAAATTAAATAATATATATTTATATATAAATATATAATGACTAATTTAATAATTTTTTTACATAATATTTTTTATTAACTAATTAAAACTTTTATCCATTCATTATTTTGTCTTTTAAATCTAAACACTATTTGACATTAGAATTAGCTTTAAAAAGCTATTTTTTTAAAATAATAACATAGAAGAATTTTTATTGAGTTCAATTAAGAATTTAATTTTTTAATTAATATCAATTAATTTTTTAAAAATTATTTCTTACTTTAAATTTTAATTTTTAAATCCTAAATATTAACTCCAAACTCTAAATCCTCCACAAAATAAGAATTAAAAAAATAATTTTATAATTAAAACTAAATTAATAATAAAAAATAAAAAATTAGTTACTTCTTCTGATTTTTTAATAATATTTTTTTTAATGACAAAGACACTCTTATGAAAAGCAGATCAAAGAGCAAAAGTACATATTCTTCTATGGAGGCAAAGACAAAGAGTGGATCCAAGAGTTCACAAAATACGCAAGCGCCCTCACAAACGACGCCACCATAAAGCAAGCAAACATCACCGTCGAACTCTTCAACGTTGAGAAAGAAGACAAGAACTTCCTAAGCCGCTTTTGGAGCGGCATAGAAAGCTTGTTCGTGACCAAGGCTCACAAGACCGTCGATGATGCGGTAACCAAAGAAGTGCAGAAGATGCTCTCTTACAAGAACGAGACTGGGTGGGCCCTACTCAGCAAAGGGTCCTCCGTGGTCCTCAGTGGCCACGGGAGCACCATATTGAAGACGGTTGCGGAGTTTGAGAAGTGGAAGGAGGTTGTGGTGAAGAAAGGGTTTGAGTTCTCGTTGAAGGAGTATCATGAGAAGATAGTGCGCACTACTCATAGATGCTCCCACCTTGAGATTCCTAACGTCGCCGGCAAGTTGCCGGAGACTATAAAGTGCCCTGATTGCCCCAATACTATGGAGATTTACATCAGTTACAAGTGCTGCCACAATGGGAGTACCACTACCAATGCTATTCACTAGAGAGAAAGAGAGAAAGAGACTCATCAAGATAATGATTCCGGTGGTTTTGATTTGTGGGTGTTAACTACTATATGATAGAGGTTTGAGTTACTGCTATCTGATGATCACTCATCAGATGAAATAAAAGTTACGGGTTCTCTGTGTGAGTTTGCTATCTTAGATGCATGTAATCTCTTTATGGGTATTAATTAAAGGAAATTAATATGAAACCAACTAATAATCAGTCAAGAATGGAATAACATAATTAATTATAATTAGTTTTATTAATTTATAATTTAATTTATTTTTTAAATTATTGTTGACCACGTTTAAAACATGAGAGAAGATATGCTAGTGATAGGAGAGAATCACGAAACAGATGCTTTGATCATTTATTAGTTGGTTCCATATAATTAATTATGTTTTATTAATGCGTAACACATGAAACATAGAAATCATATCCAAAATCATCCAATTTACAAGAAAAAGAAACATCCGTATGCCTATCAATAGCAACATCCGGTTAAAGTTATCGGTGCTTCTAATTTATCAGTTGACTGATTCTTGGCTTATATAGAGTTGGTTCCTAGCATTGTTGTTAATTAAATTATGGCTCATTCAAATGTTTATTGTCTTCCACAAATTTTAACTTTACATTAATTAACATGTCAGATAAAATTTAGCTAAAATAGAACTAAAGATTATAAGTTATGTACCCTTTAAAAAACACCTAAACTACGCTAAACTGTAGGCTAATATCTAAGTTCATTCACCCGGAGGAAAAACGTCACCACAAAAAGTTAAAAAAGAAAATGTTTCTCACTTCTCATGATGAAAAAGTAAACTAAAAAAAAAAAAAAGAGTATATACATATTTTGGTTCTCAAAGAATTTCAGACTGGACACTTTAATCCCCAACTAAAATTAATTACTCGATTGGTCCCTAACAATTAATTCCGTCAGTCACTTAGGTCCTTTACTCCGTTAACTCTAACGGAGGACAAATTAGTCCCTGACAACTCTAACAGGGAACAAAATGGTCCCTGACAATTCTAACAAGGGACAAAATAATCCCTGACCCTTTTATTCGAAAACGATACTGTTCTTCCCCAATTTTTATCATATCTCGCATAACACTAACATTCATACTCTCCTTCTTCACCTTCATAGTCTTCTTTTCCATCTTTTTCTTCCTCCTCTTTAACTCTAAGATTAAGCCATGGTATAATTGTCACACGTGCCGCACCTACCTCAACATGTCATGGACCACACACATCCTAAATTCTTGTGACTGGTACATCCATCTCCTCTGCACTTCACCCATCAAAAGCATCCACTTCCACGTCTTCGATAACATCACCTCCAACCCCGACATGTCCACGACATCCTCAAAACCAAGTTCCACAACTACTCTAAGGGCACGCCTTTCTCCACTCTTCGGCAAGCAATATAAATTGTTGGACATTAGAACATCATGAGAAGATTCTCCTTCGAAATCATATGGAAATTCTCATTTAAAATATATATCGAGTGCTTCATTCCTTCTTTTCCAGAGTCCAAGTTGGCAGACAGCTTCGACCTCGTATCCAAGCTATCAGTACAACGAGCAATGTCGCCGTTGCCACTCATATGAAAACTGAAGCGATTACTGAACATTGGTTTGGAGAAGAAGTTGAAGGAAGAGATTGGAGTGGTGGACAATGTGGTCATGGAGATGATAGGATAGAGGAGGAGGGAGATGACAATGATGACGACGGGTCTTAACAAATTAGACTTGCTGTCTAGATTCATGGGATCCGTCGAAGACGATAACTAGTTGAGAGACATAGGTATTAGTTTTCCGAGTATGAATTGGTTGAGAACAAGTTGAGAATTTTTTTTCTTGTAAACATTAAATTTATAGAGTGTGCATAGTGTAGTTTGAAGTTACAGTGTTAGACTGCTAGTGTTATGCAAGATATGATGAAAATTGGGAGAGAACAGTGTCATTTCCGAACAGAGGAGATCAGGGACCATTTTGTCCCCTGTTAGAGTTGTCAGGGACTATTTTATCCTCTGTTAGAGTTAATGGAGTAAATGACCTAAGTGACTGACGGAATTAATTGTTAGGGACCAATCGAGTAATTAATTTTAGTTGGGGACTAAAGTGTTCAGTCTGAAATTCTTTGAGGACTAAAATGAGTATATACTCAAAAAATAAAAGAGCAATATCGCTATGTGACACTATGGCAATATGACACAGATGAAGTCACACAAAAAAGGTAATAATAAATAAAATAAAATGACACAAATGAAATGAAAGCGATTATATACGAATTTCACAAAATTAATTGAGAATAAAGTCAACAAACTATTTATGATTCACGGGTTGGGTGCATTATTAATTATTATTGATGAAAGATTTTAATTTTAGAAGATTGACCAATCATATCATTTCGTACAAAGTGACAAACACTCCTTTCCTTCCTATGATTTTTAAGGTTTATGCTATTATATTAATGTTTTAATGTTATGTCAAGAAGTTAACAGGGCTGCTATACATCCATATAACCATATAATTATATAGACCAAAGCTTATTTTAAGCGCATTAAATGCAGAATGAGACATACGTGCCATACAAAAACGTTTCGTTTTTCCATTCGCGCTTCATTATGAATGAACGTTACATCTTCAACATGAAATCAATACCCCAAATACTCACTCTCTTCGAATCTATCTGAATATCACTAAAACTTCAATCACATTATTTGCAGAAACTACTACTACAAACGAATTGGAAGAAGATTTCGCAAGCAACAACTAGAAACAAACGAAAACAGCAACAAAGACTATAAAAGGTATGCGAAAACTACTGTTCATTTAAAATCTTGCAATGTCGCGTTTCGCCTAGTCTCATTTTAGTTTTATTGGTTTGATTTGCTTTGTTTAGTGGATTGAACTATTGTGAATGATTTTTACAGTATAAGTAGGGCTTTAAGATATAGTTGCTTGTTCTTATTGGCTTGGATAGTTTAATTAGAGCTCTGTTACTATCTTCAGTAATTATTTTTCATTGAAGAACACTATTCTTATTGATTAAAAATTGATAATGATTTATTAACAACATAAATATTTTTCGGTTAGGTGGCCTTTGTGATTTTGATTCTGTGCATGAAGATTTTCGGTTCGGTGGGTTGTTGATGTATTGAATGAGTTTTGTTTAAAACAATTCACATTAGAGACAACTCTTTCACTTTGATAATACATATTACTATAATAGTATGGAGATACATGCTTGTAGTTGTTGATAATCCGTCTGGCCTTTAAGATATACATGCTTGTGGTTGTTGATGTATTGAATGAGTTTTGTTTAGAACAATTCACATTAGAGACAACTCTTTCACTTTGATAATCCATACTAATGTAATAGTATTTTTGTTGATTGAAAGCTGATCATCATTTATTAACCACATGAACATTTTTCGGTTCGGTAGCCTTTTTTATTTTGGTTCTATGCATGAGGAATTTTCGGTTCGGTGGGTTGTGGCATTCTAATTGACTTGTTTAATATACACATGCTTGTGGTTGTTGATGTATTGAATGAGTTTTGTTTAGGATATTTTACATTAGAGACAACTCTTTCACTTTGATAAGCCATACTACTGTAATAGTATTTTTGTTGATTGAAAGCTGATCATCATTTATTAACCACATGAATATTTTTCGGTTCGATAGTCTTTTTGATTTTGGTTCTGTGCATGAGGGATTTTCGATTCGGTGGGTTGTGGCATTCTAATTGACTTGTTTAACATACACATGCTTGTGGTTGTTGATGTATTGAATGAGTTTTGTTTAGGACAATTTACATTAGAGACAACTCTTTCACTTTGATAAGCCATACTACTGTAATAGTATTTTTGTTGATTGAAAGCTGATCATCATTTATTAGCCACATGAATATTTTTCGGTTCGGTAGCTTTTTTTATTTTGGTTTTGTGCATGAGAGATTTTCGGTTCGGTGGGTTGTGGCATTCTAATTGACTTGTTTAACATATACATGCTTGAGGTTGTTGATATATTAAATGAAATATTGACCAAAATTTTTTATTACAGCAAAACACAACAAGAATATGACAACAATGAAAGAGAAGGCACATTATAATGTAAGCAGATGAAATATATTTATCCACTTTCATTTGAATAATATCTATTTCGTATTATATATTATATCCTCACATTCTGTTTCAAAACTTGCAGAAAACTCACTATTGCATATGTCAAATAAAGGCAATAACAACAGTGTACAGGAAAATGAGTCAAGAAAAAAAAAGATATTGTGGAACAAATGGGATTTGGTGGTCTGATACATGTGCCAGAAATGAACATCTCTAATACACTGTTGGTAGAATTGCTTGATCGGTTTGATATAGAGGAGAATGCCTGAAAACTCTACAGGGGATAAAAAATATAACTCCTCGGAAGGTAACAGCTGCCCTCGGCGTAAACAATGGAGGTAATATATTTTCCAGTTACTGCTTATTTTTAGTTCATTGGTGTCCAGATAATTAAAACTGGCCGTTTTTGTCTTATTTTTGCTATTAAAATATTGTAGGGAATCTTTTTTTTGAAAAGGTTGATTACAACAAGCTGAATCCAGCAGACAAGGAATATGCTGAATATGAGTGTAGAAGGGGAGGAGAACCAGAAAAAATTCAAGAGGACTTTTATTGTCTTCATACAAAAGTGCTTTTTGCTCCTCACAATGATAAGTGTGGCCTCCTTAATCCACAAGCCACCGATCTTTCATTTGGATAACATTAGGGAATGAGATTGGGCAAAGCATGTTCTCAACTGCTTAATGAAAGGAGTTGAAAACAAGAGAGAGGGGAACAAACAGTCTGTTGATGGCTGTGTTTTTGTATTAATGTTGATATACTTCTATTAAACAAAGTTCCCCCGTCCATTTGCACCTGGTGCTCCCCCTGCACCATGTGTGGCCTATTGGACAAGGGAAAAAATCATCGAATGAATTTCATCCGAAACAACACAACCATTGGTAAGTACTATACTAAAATTTCCCGAAAATTTTGTTTTGAAATGCTTTTAGGTTATAATTAAATTATTTGTCCTACTTGCAATTGTTAGTTTTGTTCATTTGAATGTTTCTGCATTAAGAAACATTTTTCTTGATGAATAAAGAGTTGTTAATTATTTTTTTCCATATGAATATTTTTTGGTTTGGTAGGATTACTTTATTCGATTCACCGAATTGTTCATTTGTTATTTTGATGATTAATTAATTGAGACCTTGTTTCTGTTTTAGGGACTTCTGTACAAAAAGCAAAAAAGAAAGAAAAAATAAAAATAAGTAACTTGGAGAAAAAAGAAAAAGAAAAGAAAATAAAAAAGAAAAATGTTGAGACGGATTCTTCTTCAGAAGAGGAAAGACTTTCCAAATATGAATCCGAAAGCCAATAAGTTTAATTTTCATATCAATTTCATTTAATTTGTATTTGCTTCAATTTGTTCTTATGCACTTGTTCTTATGTATTGCAGAGAAGAAGAAATAAAAAAATCACAACAAAAAAAGAAAACAACCATTGAAGGTAGTTAAAAAAAAAACAAAGCATGTGCCTATAGATTCAGAGAGCACAAGCGAATCTGAAAACGAGTAAGTATATTTGTTGATTGCATATATATATATATATATATATATATATATATATATATATATATATATATATATATATATATATATATATATATATCTATTTTCGGTTCGGTGGGTTTCTATGTTTTGGTTTAACAGTTTAATTTTTTTTCTGTTTGACTTCATCGTTAGTGTCTTGTCTCCAGTATAAATTCAATGTGTTTATCTGTTTTACAGAGAAAATGAAACTGAGAAAACACCCATAATAAAAAGAAGAAAACAACCAGAAAGAGTGGCAAAAACACCAACCCAACCTGAGAATGAGTAAGTTTCTCGAATCATATTTTCTTTTACTGATACTTAGATTTTAGGTTTCCTGATACTTATTTTATGAACTTTCAGAACTGAACAAGAAAAAGACAATGCTGCCGAAAAAAGAAAACAAGCATTGGAGATAATAAAGGAGAAAGGATCAAAGAAAAAAAATGATGGAGCTCAGTCAACAAACATTGCTCCGGATCAGTTTGACTCTCAACAAGGACAAAATGATTTCTCTCAGACGTAAGATTCAGTTTATTATTCCCGAATTCTTTTTCTTACTTGGCTTACTTTTGCTACAACCTTTTCTAATTCCTCTAGATTCAATTACTAATATTTATTTATATTGCTTAGGGTGCCAACTGTAAATATTGATAGTGAGCAAGTCTTACAAACACAAGGAAGCTCTACACCTTCTGTAGATGCTACAAGCAATACCAGGTAAATTGGTTCACTGTATATTGTATTTTCGGTTCAGTGGTTGTCCAAAAATGAATTTAATATCTTTCTAGACCTCTACTTTTAATCTTGGTTTCTAATTTTAATTTGTTATTTTTTAGGAAAAATACCTTGAAAACCCCGGTCAAATATTTTAGAAAAAAGAAAATTTTTTCAAGAAAGACGTCTAAAACTCCATAAGTGTAAGTTAAAAATATTTATGTTACTCTTTTAAATTTAGTTAATAATTTTTGTATAATTAATCAAAAGAAAATTGTGTTTAAATGTCACTAGAGCTACACCTAAATCTGAAGTACAAATCGTTAAGTTTCAATAACAAACTCGTTCTGAACTTTTGGAAATGTGAGTGTTTCAATGTGCCAATTCCTATTTTTCAAAACAAATTCTAATTATTCTAATTATTCAAAACTAACATTATTTTTGTTTACATTTCTTAGACCTCCTCTTGCATTGTCTCTTCCAAGTTCAGTTCAGGAAGAGTGATAAAGGATGACTTCATCTATGTCCCTCCACAAGAGGAAACACAACAAACATCTAATAATGAGTAAGTTAATAAATATTTATTCACCACATAAATCTTGTTCAACGTTTACTGCTTATATAATTCACCACAAGAGGAAACCAGAAATGAATTCAATATGTTCTTATTTTTGAACTCTCTTTTGCTTATTACAGCTGCCTTCAAGAAGCTGAAAAGCAGAGTGTTACAGTATCTCTTACGAGTTCTGTAATTGAAGACTTAATGAAAGATGACTATGTGTATGAAGTTTCTAATGAAGAGTAAGTTTCACAGAAAAATTCTTTTTATTAATTTTAATAGTTGTTATTGAACTGCTTCTATTTAATGCAACAGCCCTGCAAAAGAACAAGAACAACAAGCCCAAGAACCAATGGTGTAACAATAATCAGAACAAGAAGCACCTGTTAATGTGTAAGCATTAAATTCTTTAATATCACTTTGGTTTAATATAATTTCGGTTCACTGTATGTGTAGGTTTTGGTTTAGTATAGGTTTAGTTTTCGGTTCACTATAATGATTAGTGTAATTTCTGTCAAATATCATTGTTAAATATGATAATAGTTTGGGATAATTATAGAAATTTTTACTGTTTAATGAAGCATACCTCTGGAACAGTTGTGCGAAGAACCAACAGAGCAACAATCCAAACAAGAAGCACCTGTTGATGTGTAAGTTTTACTGCTTATATAAATATCGATAATGTTTACTGCTTATACATGGTTTAGTTATGGTTCGATTGAAACCAGAAATGAATTCAATGTGTTGTTGTCTTTGGACTCTCTTCTGTTTCTTATAGCTGCCCTCTAGAACCCAACAAGCAGGGTGTTACGGGGTCTATGACAAGCTCTGTTATTGAACAATTTTTCAAGGATGCCGATGTCTATCAAGTTTCTGATGAAGAACAATCCAAAGAACCTCCGGTGGCACTACAATTAGAAAAAGAAACTCTAATCTTGTCATTATTTGATAGGTATGTTACTTGCTTTTCTTTAATATCATTTGAGCGGATAATTTATACGCTTTTTGGCATTGTTTTTAGGTAGTTTTTAGTAGGATCTAACTACTTTTTGGGATGTTTTTATTAGTTTTTATGCAAAATTCATATTTATGGACTTTACTATGATTTTGTGTGTTTTTTTGTAATTTCAGGTATTTTCTGGCTGAAATTGAGGGACCTGAGCAAAAATCTTATTCAGAGGCTGACAAAGGACTGCTGATACTGTTGGATTCTGACCTCCCTGCACTCGAAGTGGATTTTCTCGAGCTACAAAATGCCAAATGGTGTTCTTTTAATTGCGTTGGAAAGTAGACATCCAGGGATTTCCAGCAATATTTAATAGTCTATACTTTGCTCGAGTTTTGACGATGCAAACTGGCGTTCAAACGCCCCTTCTATGCCCTATTCTGAAGTCAAAACGCTAGAACTGGCATAAAAAGTTGGAGTTAAACGCCCAAATTGGCACCAAAGCTGGCGTTTAACTCCAAGAGAAGCCTCTACATGTGTAAAGCTCAATGCTCAGCCCAAGCACACACCAAGTGGGCCCGGAAGTGGATTTCTGCATCATTTATCTATTTCTGTAAACCCTAGTAGCTAGTTTCATTATAAATAGGACCTTTTACTATCGTATTTTCATCTTTGGAACATCTTGGAATCTTGGCATCTATCTTTGATCAGTTTATGCGATCTTAGACATTGGAGGCTGGCCTCATGGCCATGCCTGGACCTTCATTACTTATGTATTTTTAACGGTAGATTTTCTACACACCATAGATTAAGGGTGTGGAACTCTGCTGTTCCTCGAGTATTAATGCAATTATTACTATTTTCTATTCAACTCACCTTATTCTTATTCTAAGATATTCGCTTGCACTTCAACATGATGAATGTGATGATCCGTGACACTCATCACTATTCTCAACCTATGAACGCGTGCCTAACAACCACTTTCGTTCTACCTTAGATCAAGCGTATATCTCTTAGCCTCCATTCTGAAAGATCGGAGTCTTCGTGGTATAAGCTAGAATTATTGGTGGCCATTCCTGTGATCCGGAAAGTCTAAACCTTGTCTGTGGTATTCCGAGTAGGATCTGGGAAGGGATGACTGTGACGAGCTTCAAACTCGCGAGTGTTGGGCATAGTGACAGACGCAAAAGGATCACTGGATTATATTCCAACATGATCAAGAACCGACAGATGATTAGCCGTGCGGTGACAGCGCACATGGACCATTTTCACTGAGAGGATGGGAAGTAGCCATTGACAATGGTGATGCCCAACATATAGCTTACCATGGAAAAGAGTATGAAGGATTGGATGAAGGCAGTAGGAAAGCAGAGATTCAACAGGAACAAAGCATCCCTATGCACTTATCTAAAATTCTCACCAATGAATTACATAAGTATCTCTATCTTTACTTTATATTTATTTATCTTTTAATTATTAAAACTTCATAACCATTTGAATCCGCCTGACTGAGATTTACAAGGTGACCATAGCTTGCTTCAAGCCGACAATCTCCGTGGGATCGACCCTTACTCACGTAAGGTTTATTACTTGGACGACCTAGTGTACTTGCTGGTTAGTTGTGCGAAGTTGTGAAAAAGAGTTGAGATTACAATTGTGCGTACCAAGTTGTTGGCGCTATTGTGTATCACAATTTCATGCACCAAGTTTTTGCACCGTTGCTGGGGATTGTTCGAGTTTGGACAACTGACAGTTCATCTTGTTGCTCAGATTAGGTAATTTTCTTTTTGTTTTAATCCTTATTTTATTTTCAAAAAGTTTTCCAAAAATCTTTCAAAAAAATTTTCTTCTTTGTTTTCGTTTTTCCAAAATAATTTTTTAAAAATCCAAAAAAAATTTCATAAAATCATAAAAACTCAAAAATATTTCATGGTTCTTGTTTGAATCTAAGGCCAAATTTTAAGTTTGGTGTCAATTGCATGATTTTAATTGTCTTGCAATTTTCGAAACACATACATTGTGTTCTTGATGATCTTCAAGTCGTTCTTGATGAATTGCCTTGTTTGATCTTTATGATTTATTGATTTGCACTGCATAATGATCTACATATGCATTCTTGCATTCATATGGCCAAACATGAGAAAGTTCTAAGTTTGGTGTCCTCTATGTTTTCTTTCATTAAGAAAACTAAGTTCTTGATGCTCATCCTAATCTTCAAGATTGTTCTTGGTGTTCATCTTGACGTTCATAATGTTCTTGCATATATCTTGTATTTTGATCCAAGAATTATATGTTTTGACTCATTTTGTTATTTTTCAAAATTGAAAACATATCTTCTGGAATAAAGGATTTAGCAAAATGAAGATCCAAGAACATAAAGCAGAGGAATTATAGAGAAAAAAAACTGGACGTTCAAAATGCCCGGTGAAGAAGGAAAACTGGCATTTAAACGCCAGCCAGGATACCTGGCTGGGCGTTTAAAAGCCCAAACCATGCAGTAATTGGGCGTTAAACGCCCAAAACATGCAGCTCCTGGGCGTTTAACGCCAGGATGACACAAGGAGAGGAATTCTGTTTTCAAACCAAATCTTCTTCAAATCTTCATATTTTTTTTTCAAAATTAAATCTTTGTCAAATCAAATATTTTCAATCATATCTTTTTCAAAATCATATCTTTTCAAACATATCTTTTTCAAAAATTTTGATTCAAAAAATTTCAAGTTTGTTACTTTCTTGTTAAGAAAGGTTCAATCTTTAAATTCTAGAATCATATCTTTTAGTTTCTTGTTAGTCAAGTTATCAACTTCAATTTTCAAAATCAAATCTTTTTAAAATTTCTTTTTCAAATCTTTTTCAAAATAAATTTCAATCATATCTTTTTAATCATATCCTTTTTAAATCATATCTTTTTCAAAAATTTGATTTCAAAAATCTTTTCTAAACTTCCTATCTTTTCAAAATTGATTTTCAAATCTTTTCAACTACTAATTGATTTTTTTGTTTGTTTTACTATTTCTTATCTTTTTCAAAACCACAACCAATTTTTCAAAAATTTATTTTAAATTCTATTAGAAGACCCTTATCAGTTCTTAACTGAGTTCTTACAGATCTGTGATACTGTTAAGACCAATGGAGTTGATCCTGAAGTCTACAAGCTTATGCTTTTCCCTTTTGCTGTAAGAGACAGAGCTAGAACATGGTTGGACTCACAATCCAGAGATAGCTTGGACTCTTGGAATAAGCTGGTCATGGCTTTTTTAGCCAAGTTCTTTCCTCCTCAAAAGCTGAGCAAGCTTAGAGTGGATGTTTAGACCTTCAGATAAAAAGATGGTGAATCCCTCTATGAAGCTTGGAAAAGATACAAGCAGCTGACCAAAAAGTGTCCTTCTGACATGCTTTCAGAATGGACCACATTAGATATATTCTATGATGGTTTGCTTGAATTTTCCAAGATGTCACTGAACCACTTTGCAGGTGGATCCATTCACCTAAAGAAAATGCCTGCAGAAGCTTAGGAACTTATTGAAATGGCTACAAATAACCAGTTCATGTATACCTATGAGAGGAATCCTGTGAGTAATGGGATGCCTCAAAAGAGAGGAGTTCTTGAAATTGATGCTCTGAATGCCATACTGGCTCAAAACAAAATATTGACCCAACAAGTCAATATGATCTCTCAGAGTCTGAATGGATTGCAAAATGCATCCAACAGTACTAAAGAAGCATCTTCTGAAGAAGAAGCTTATAATCCTGAGAACCCTGCAATGGCAGAGGTGAATTACATGGGTGAAGCCTTTGGCAACACCTATAATCCTTCATGGAAAAATTATCCAAAATTTTCATGGAAGGATCAACAGAAGCAAGGCTTTAATAATAACAATGGTGGAAGAAACAGGTTTAGCAATAGCAAACCTTTCCCATCATCATCTCAGCAACAGACAGAGCATTCTGAGCAGAATACTTCTAGCTTAGCAAACATAGTTTCTGATCTATCTACGGCCACTCTTAGTTTCATGACTGAAATAAGATCCTCCATTAGAAATTTGGAGGCACAAGTGGGCCAGCTGAGTAAAAGGGTTACTGAAACTCCTCCTAGCACTCTCCCAAATAATACAAAAGAGAATCCCAAAGGAGAGTGCAAGGCCATTGATATAATCAACATGGCCGAAACCTTAGAAGAGGAGGAGGACGTGAATCCCAATGAGGAAGACCTCAGGGGACGTCCAATGGTCAGTACGGAATCCCCTAATGAGGAACCAAAGGAATATGAGGCTCATACAGAGACCATAGAGATTTCCTTGGACCTCCTTTTACCATTCATGAGCTCTGATAACTATTCATCTTCTGAAGAGGATGAAGACATTATTGAAGGGCAATTTGCTCAATATTTAGGAACAATCATGAAGCTGAATGCCAAGCTGTTTGGTAATGAGACTTGGGAGGAAGAGCCTCCGTTGCTCACCAATGAACTGAATACATTGGTTCAGCAAAATTTACCTCAAAAGAAATAGGATCCTGGTAATTTCTTAATACCCTGTACCATAGGCACCATGACCTTTGAAAAAGCTCTGTGTGACCTGGGGTCAGGGATAAACATGATGCCACTCTCTGTAATGGAGAGGCTGGGAATCTATGAGGTACAGGTGGTGCACGAAATTGCAATTACACTTTTGCAATCCCGCACAACTAACCAGCAAGTGCACTGGGTCGTCCAAGTAATACCTTGCGTGAGCAAGGGTCGATCCCACGGAGATTGTCGGCTTGAAGCAAGCTATGGTTATCTTGTAAATCTTAGTCAGGATATCAGAAATTATCAGGATTGATTGTGAAAAGCAAAAGAACATGAAATGATTACTTGTTTTGCAGTAATGGAGAATAGGTTGAGGTTTGGAGATGCTCCATCTTCTGAATCTCTGCTTTCCTACTGTCTTCTTCTTCAAACACGCAAGTCTCCTTCCATGGCAAGCTGTATGTAGGGTTTCACCGTTGTCAATGGCTACCTCCCATCCTCTCAGTGAAAACGATTGCATATGCTCTGTCACAGCATAGCGGAATTCATCTGTCGGTTCTCAATCAGGCCGGAATAGAATCCAGTGATTCTTTTGCGTCTGTCACTAACGCCCCGCCTTCAGGAGTTTGAAGCACGTCACAGTCATTCAATCATTGAATCCTACTCAGAATACCACAGACAAGGTTTAGACCTTCCGGATTCTCTTGAATGCCGCCATCAATCCTAACTTATACCACGAAGATTCCGATTAAAGAATCCAAGAGATAATTACTTAATCTAAGGTAGAACGGAGGTGGTTGTCAGGCACACGTTCATGGTTGAGAATGATGATAATTGTCACGGATCATCACATTCATCCGGGTTAAGAACAAGTATTATCTTAGAATGGAAGCAAGCATGATTGAATGAGAAACAGTAGTAATTGCATTAATCCATCAAGACACAACAGAGCTCCTCACCCCCAACCATGGGGTTTAGAGACTCATGCTGTGGAAAGTACAATGAGAAACGTGTAAAGTGTCATGAGGTCATAAGGTACTGATATAATGTCAAAAGATCCTATTAATAGTAAACTAGTATCCTAGGGTGTACAGAAATGAGTAAATGACGTAAAAATCCACTTCTGGGTCCACTTGGTGTGTGCTTGGGCTGAGCAATGAAGAATTTTCGTGTAGAGACCTTTTCTGGAGTTAAACGCCAGCTTTTATGCCAGTTTGGGCGTTTAACTCCAAGTTTTATGCCAGTTCCGGCGTTTAACGCTGGAATTTCTGAGGTTGATTTGCCACGCCGATTTGGGCCATCAAATCTTGGGCAAAGTATGGACTATCATATATTGCTGGAAAGCCCAGGATGTCTACTTTCCAATGCCGTTGAGAGCGTGCCAATTGGGTTTCTGTAGCTCCAGAAAATCCACTTCGAGTGCAGGGAGGTCAGAATCCAACAGCATCTGCAGTCCTTTTTGGTCTCGGGATCAGATTTTTGCTCAGGACCCTCAATTTCAGCCAGAAAGTACCTGAAATCACAGAAAAACACACAAACTCATAGTAAAGTCCAGAAAAGTGAATTTTAGCTAAAAACTAATAAAAATATACTAAAAACTAACTAGATTATACTAAAAACATACTAAAAATAATGCCAAAAAGCATACAAATTATCCGCTCATCACAACACCAAACTTAAATTGTTGCTTGTCCCCAAGCAACTGAAAATCAAAATGGGATAAAAAGAAGAGAATATACTATAGACTCCAAAATATCAAGGAAACATAGCTCCAATTAGATGAGCGGGACTAGTAGCTTTTTGCCTCCGAACAGTTTTGGCATCTCACTCTATCCCTTGAAGTTCAGAATGATTGGCATCTATAAGAACTCAGAACTCAGATAGTGTTATTGATTCTCTTAGTTGAGCATAATGATTCTTGAACATAGCTAGTGTATGAGTCTTGGCTGTGGCCCAAAGCACTCTGTCTTCCAGTATTACCACCGGATACATACATGCCACAGACACATAATTGGGTGAACCTTTTCAGATTGTGACTCAGCTTTGCTAAAGTCCCCAATTAGAGGTGTCCAGGGTTCTTAAGCACACTCTTGTTGCCTTGGATCACAACTTTATTTCTTTCCTTTTCCTTTTCTTTTCTTCTTCTCTTTTTTTTTTCGAAATTTTTTTTTCACTGCTTTTTCTTGCTTCAAGAATCAATCTAATGATTTTTAGATCCTCAATAACAGTTCTCTTTTTCTTCCTTCTTTCAAGAGCCAACAATTTTTTAACATTCTCAAAACAACAAATTCAAGAGACATATGCACTGTTCAAGCATTCATTCAGAAAGCAAAAAGTATTGTCACCACATCAAACTAATTCAACTAGTTTCAATGATAAATTTCGAAATCCTGTACTTCTTGTTCTTTTGTGATTAAAGCATTTTTCATTTAAGAGAGGTGATGGATTCATAGGACATTCATATCTTTAAGGCATAAAATTTCAATTTTATTAATTATGAATTAAAACAAGACTCAAAAATAGATATAAAATAAGACTAGAAAAACGAAAAATAAAAACAAAACAAAGGAAAAAAACGCAAACATAGGCTCCTAATGATAGAGGTTTTCACAGAGTTAGGACTCAACAACCTTGATTTTGAGAAGTGGATGCTCCCTCAGCTTGAGAGGAGAACTTTTGGCGTTTCAACTCTTGGAGTTCACGCCCCTGCTTCTCTTGCTCCTTCCATTGACTTCTTGGTGATTGGCCGTTCAATGGGTATGAATTCATCTGCTTCCATCTTCACCCCAGCCTCGTTACAAAGCAAGGAGATCAAGCTTGGATAAGCTAGTTTGGTTGTAGTGGAATTCTTATTTGCAATTGTGTATATCTCACAAGCAATCACATGATGGACCTCCACTTCTTTTCCAAGCATAATGCAATGAATCATCACTGCTGATCTCTTGATGGTGACCTCAGAACGGTTGCTAGTGGGCAATATGGAACGCCCAATAAAGTCTAACAACCTCTTGCAATTGGTTTGAGGTCTCCCCTCTTGAGTTGGTTTGGGACACCCTTTGAATTGGTTATCCACTTAGTCCCAGGGAGGCATATGTCCTCTAGAACTTGATCCAACCCTTTATCTACTCTCACCATCCTCCTATTGAAGGAATCAGGATCATCTTGCAGTTGAGGTAGTTTGAAGATTTCTCTTATTTTGTCCAGATGGAAGTACATAACTTGCCCTCTGACCATGGTTCTGTAGGTATGGTAAGCAGTTCCAGTCATTCTCTGCTTATCTGTTAGCCACAGATTTGAGTAGAATTCCTGAACCATGTTCCTTCCAACCTTTATTTCAGGATTGGTCAGAACTTCCCATCCTCTGTTTCGAATTTGCTCTTGGATCCCCGGATATTCATCTTCTTTCAGATCAAATTTAACTTCCGGGATCACTGACCTCAGACCCATTATTTTGTGATAATGGTCTTCATGTTCTTTGGTTAAGAACTTCTCTTGATTCCAAAGATTCTTTGGATTATTCTCTTTCTTTCCTCTTAAATTGGTTTGTTTTCCCTTAGGAGCCATGATCTTAATAAATCTTGGCTTAGTGATCACGGAAAAGCACACCAAACTTAGAGGTTTTGCTTGTCCTCAAGCAAAAAGAAAAGAAAGAAGAGAAGAGAGAGAGAGAGAGAGAGGAAGAGGAAATTCGAATGGTGTGGGGAATGAGGGGTGAGAAAACATTTATTTATAGAGTAGGGGGAAGAGATTTTTGAAAAAAAAGAAAAATTTGAAAGGAGATTTGAGGAGATATGGAAAGAAATTGAAAGAAGAGTGAGTTTTTGAACAAAATTTGGGAATGATTTGAGAGATTTGAAGAGTGATTTTAGATATTTGAAAATTTGAAAGTGAATAATGAGAGATTGAAATGTATTTTTGTAGAAAAATATGGGTGAGAAAAGGAAAGTTTGAAAAAATCTGATTTGAAAACAAAATTGTGGTCCCCCCACCTTTCTGGCGTTAAACGCCCAGAATGGCACCCATTCTGGCGTTTAACGCCCATTTGGTGCCCCTTTTGGGCGTTTAACGCCCAGCCAGGTGCCCTGGCTGGCGTTAAACGCCAGAAAACCTTTATCACTGGGCATTTTTCTGAACGCCCAGGATGCTGCACACCTGGCGTTAAACGCCCAGAATGGTGCCCATTCTGGCGTTTAACGCCCAAAATGGCACCATTCCTGGCGTTAAACGCCCAGAATGGTACCCATTCTGGTGTTTAACGCCCAAAATGCCCCTTACTGGCGTTTTTTCGCCAGTAAGCTCATTTTCTCTGCTTTTTGAGCTGAATCCTTCTGTAACTCTGTGAATTCCTTCATTTTTGATACTTGCCTCTATAAGAACAATTCATACAACCTCCTAATGACTGGGTTGCCTCCCAGCAAGCGCTTCTTTACTGTCTTTAGCTGGACCTTCACTGAGAATCACTCAAGTCTCAGTTTTGAGCATTCCTGCTCAAAATTTCCTTCAAGATAATGCTTGATTCTCTGTCCATTAACAATGAACCTTTTGTCAGAATCAGTATCCTGAAGCTCAACATATCCATATGGTGACACTCCTGTAATCACATACGGACCCCTCCAACGGGATTTGAGTTTTCCTGGAAACAGTCTGAGCCTAGAGTTGAAGAGCAGAACTTTTTGTCCTGGCTCAAAGACTCTGGTTGACAACTTCTTGTCATGCCATTTCTTTGCCTTTTCCTTATAAATTTTTGTATTTTCAAAGGCATTGAGTCTGAACTCCTCTAGCTCATTTAGCTGGAGCAGTCTTTTTTCACCAGCTAACTGTGCATCCATGTTTAGGAATCTGGTTGCCCAGTAGGCTTTATGTTCCAGTTCCACAGGCAAATGACAGGCCTTCCCATACACCAGTTGGTATGGAGAGGTTCCTATAGGAGTCTTGAATGCTGTTCTGTATGCCAACAGAGCATCATCCAAGCTTTTTGCCCAATCCTTTCTTCGGGCTATCACAGTCCGTTCCAGGATTCTCTTTAGCTCTCTGTTAGAGACCTCAGCTTGCCCATTTGTCTGTGGATGATACGGAGTTGCCACTTTGTGGCTAATTCCATATCTAACCATAGCAAGGTGTAGCTGTTTATTGCAGAAATGAGTGCCCCCGTCACTGATTAGCACTCTGGGAACGCCAAACCTGCTGAAAATATTTTTCTGGAGGAATTTCAGTACGGTCTTAGTATCATTAGTGGGTGTAGCAATCGCTTCTACCCACTTAGACACATAGTCCACTACTACCAGAATGTAAGTGTTTGAGTATGATGGTGGGAATGGCCCCATGAAGTCAATTCCCCATACATCAAACAGTTCTATCTCTAATATCCCTTGTTGAGGCATGGCATATCCATGAGGCAGGTTACCAGCTCTTTGGCAACTGTCACAGTTACGCACAAACTCTCGGGAATCTTTATAGAGAGTAGGCCAGTAGAAGCCACATTGGAGGACTTTAGTGGCTGTTCGCTCACTTCCGAAATGTCCTCCATATTGTGATCCATGGCAGTGCCATAGGATCCTTTGTGCTTCTTCTCTGGGTACACATCTGCGGATCACTCCGTCAGCACATCTCTTAAAGAGATATGGTTCATCCCAGAGGTAGTACTTGGCATCTGAAATTAATTTCTTTCTCTGCACGTAGCTGTACTCTTTGGGAATGAACCTCACAGCTTTAAAATTTGCAATATCTGCAAACCATGGAGCTTCCTGAATGGCAAAGAGTTGCTCATCTAGGAAAGTCTCAGAGATCTCAGTAGAAGGGAGGGACGCCCCAGCTACTGGTTCTATTCGGGACAGATGATCAGCTACTTGGTTCTCTGTCCCTTTTCTGTCTCTTATTTCTATATCAAACTCTTGCAGAAGCAACACCCATCTTATGAGCCTGGGTTTTGAATCCTGCTTTGTGAGTAAGTATTTAAGAGCAGCATGGTCAGTGTACACAACTACTTTGGATCCCACTAGATAGGATCTAAACTTGTCAATGGCATAGACCACTGCAAGTAACTCTTTTTCTGTGGTTGTGTAGTTCTTCTGTGCGTCATTTAGAACACGGCTGGCATAGTAAATGACGTGCAGAAGCTTATTATGCCTCTGTCCCAACACTGCACCAATGGCATGGTCACTGGCATCACACATTAGTTCAAATGGCAATGTCTAATCTGGTGCAGAGATGACTGGTGCTGTGACCAGCTTAGCTTTCAGGGTCTCAAACGCCTGCAGACACTGTGTGTCAAACACAAATGGTGTGTCAGCAGCTAGCAGGTTACTCAAAGATTTTGCAATTTTTGAAAAATCCTTTATAAACCTTCTGTAGAATCCTGCATGCCCCAGAAAGCTTCTGATTGCCTTAACATTGGCAGGTGGTGGTAATTTTTCAATTACCTCTACCTTTGCCTTATCCACCTCTATTCCCTTGCTTGAAATTTTGTGCCCAAGGACAATTCCTTCAGTCACCATAAAGTGACATTTCTCCCAGTTTAAAACCAGGTTAGTCTCTTGGCACCTTTTCAAGACAAGTGCTAGGTGATTAAGACAGGAGCTAAATGAGTCTCCATATACTGAAAAGTCATCCATGAAGACTTCCAGAAATTTCTCTACCATATCTGAGAAGATAGAGAGCATGCACCTCTGAAAGGTTGCAGGTGCATTGCACAGACCAAAAGGCATCCTCCTATAGGCAAACACACCAGAAGGGCAAGTGAATGCTGTTTTCTCTTGGTCCTGAGGATCTACTGCAATTTGGTTGTATCCTGAATAGCCATCCAAAAAGCAGTAATAATCATGGCCAGCTAGTCTTTCTAGCATTTGGTCTATGAATGGTAAAGGAAAATGATCCTTTCTGGTGGCTGTATTGAGCCTTCTGTAGTCAATACACATGCGCCACCCTGTGACTGTCCTTGTAGGAACCAGTTCATTTTTTTCATTATGAACCACTGTCATGCCTCCCTTTTTGGGAACAACTTGGACAGGGCTCACCCAGGGGCTATCAGAAATAGGATAAATAATCCCAGCCTCTATTAATTTAGTGACCTCTTTCTGCACCACCTCCTTCATGGCAGGATTTAGCCTCCTTTGTGGTTGGACCACTGGTTTGGCATTATCCTCCAATAGGATCTTGTGCATGTATCTAGCTGGGCTAATACCCTTGAGATCACTTATGGACCACCCAAGAGCTGTCTTGTGTGTCCTTAGCACTTGAATCAATGCTTCCTCTTCCTGTGGATTTAAAGCATTGCTTATAATCACTGGAAAAGTGTCACCCTCTCCCAGAAATGCATATTTCAGGGATGGTGGTAGTGGTTTGAGTTCAGGCTTGGGAGGCTTATCCTCCTCCTGAGGAATTTTCGAAAATTCCTTTGCCTCCTCTAGTTCTTCTTGATCAGGTTGAGCATCCTTGAAGATGTCCTCAAGCTCTGATTCCAGGCTTTCAGCCATATTGATCTCTTCTACCAGAGAGTCAATAATGTCAGCGCCCATGCAGTCATTTGGTGTGTCTGGATGCTGCATGGCTTTTACAGCATTCAACTTGAACTCATCCTCATTGACTCTCAAGGTTACTTCCCCTTTTTGTACATCAATGAGAGTTCGTCCAGTTGCTAGGAAAGGTCTTCCTAGAATGAGGGTTGCACTCTTGTGCTCCTCCATTTCCAGCACCACAAAGTCAGTTGGAAAGGCAAATGGTCCAACCTTGACAATCATGTCCTCAATTATGCCTGATGGGTATTTAATGGAGCCATCAGCAAGTTGGAGGCATATCCGGGTTGGTTTGACTTCTCCAGTCAACCCAAGCTTTCTGATAGTGGATGCAGGTATTAGATTGATGCTTACTCCAAGATCACATAGAGCTGTCTTAGTGCAAGCACCTTCTAATGTGCATGGTATCATAAAGCTTCCTGGATCTTGAAGCTTTTCTGGTAAGCTTTTTAATATGACTGCACTGCATTCTTCAGTGAGAAACACTTTTTCAGTTTCTCTCCAATCCTTCTTATGACTTAAGATTTCTTTCATGAACTTAGCATAAGAAGGTATTTGCTCAAGTGCCTCTGCAAACAGAATCTTTATTTCAAGAGTTCTTAGATAGTCTGCAAAGCGGGCAAATTGCTTATCCTGCTCCGCTTGGCGGAGCTTTTAGGATAAGGCATTTTGGCTTTATACTCTTCAACCTTAGATGCTGCAGGTTTATTCCTTACAGAAGTGGTTGAAGAAGCCTTGTTAGAGGGATTACTGTCAGCACTCTCAGGTGTCTGATTCTCCCCAGGCGTCTGAACGCCAGGATTGGGTGGAAATTGGGCGTTTAACGCCAGCTTTTCCCCCTTTTCTGGCGTTTGAACGCCAGAACTGGGCAAGGAATGGGCGTTTAACGCCAGCTTTCCTTCCCTTTCTGGCGTTTGAACGCCAATGATGTTCCTCTCTGGGCTCTTACTGTCCTCAGAGGGATTTTGAACAGTGTTTTGGTTGTCCTCTGTCAATTGTTCCTTGTTTGGCTTTTTACTCTTTTGAGCAGTGTTATTCAGGGTCTTCCCACTCCTCAATTGAACTGCTTGACATTCCTCTGTTATCTGTTTAGATATTTGCTGTTTTGCTTGCTTCAACTGCAGTTCTATGCTCTTGTTAGCAACTTTAGTTTCATGGAGCATTTCTCTAAAGTCTGCTAACTGTTCTGTCATCAGGAGTAATTGTTGATTAAGCTCAATTATCTATTCTTGAGGACTAGGGTCAGTGACTACTGTCATGACTTCCTCTTTTGAAGAGAACTCATTGCTAGAGTACAAATATTGGTTTCTAGCAACAGTGTCTATAAGCTCTTGAGCTTCTTCAATTGTCTTCCTCATGTGTATAGATCCACCAGCTGAGTGGTCTAAAGACATCTGAGCTTTTTCTGTAAGCCCATAGTAGAAAATGTCTAACTGTACCCACTCTGAAAACATTTCAGAGGGACATTTCCTTAGCATACCTCTATACCTCTCCCAGGCATTATAAAGGGATTCATTATCCTCTTGTTTAAAGCCTTGGATGTCCAGCCTTAGCTGTGTCATCCTTTTTGGAGGGTAAAAATGATTCAGGAATTTGTCTGACAACTGTTTCCATGTCTTTATGCTTGCTGTAGGTTGGTTATTCAACCACCTTTTAGCTTGATCTTTTACAGCAAATGGAAACAGTAATAGTCTGTAGACATCCTGATCTACCTCTTTATCATGTACTGTGTCAGCAATTTGTAAAAACTGTGCCAGAAACTCAGTAGGTTCTTCCTGTGGAAGACCGAAATACTGGCAATTTTGCTGCACTATGATAATGAGTTGAGGATTTAGTTCAAAGCAGCTTGCTTTGATGGGAGGTGTACAGATGCTACTCCCATATGCAGCTGTAATGGGGTTAGCATATGACCCCAGAGTCCTTTTGGACTGATTAATCCCACTTAAGTCCATAATGGACAAAAGGGAAATGATAATGATTGCAAGGAGATAAATTTTGTTTGTTTTTTTTTTTGAATTAAACGAAAAAAATAAAACAAAACAAAATAAAATTAAAATGAAAATTCGAAAATCAAAAAGAAAATAAGATCAAAACAAATTGAAAACTGAATCAATGAGTTAATCAAAAAGATTTTGAAAACAGCAATTAAAAAGATATGATTGAAAAATTTTTATGAAAAAGATTTGATTTTGAAAATAGGAAAGAGAAAAACACAAAAAGACACCAAACTTAAAATTTTAGAAAATCAAACTCAAATTTTTCGAAAATTTTTAAGGGAAAAACACAAAGAGGACACCAAACTTAGAATTTTTATGAATCAAAAAGGGACTAAGAACATGCAAAAATCGAAAATTAAAAGGAAAACAAAAGTATGCAGTTGACACCAAACTTAGAACATGAAACTAGACTCAACTAAAAGACTCTAAACCAACAAAAATAAAACAGTCCTAATCTAAGCAACAAGATAAGCCGTCAGTTGTCCAAACTCGAACAATCCCCGGCAACGGCGCCAAAAACTTGGTGCACGAAATTGCAATTACACTTTTGCAATCCCGCACAACTAACCAGCAAGTGCACTGGGTCGTCCAAGTAATACCTTGCGTGAGCAAGGGTCGATCCCACGGAGATTGTCGGCTTGAAGCAAGCTATGGTTATCTTGTAAATCTTAGTCAGGATATCAGAAATTATCAGGATTGATTGTGAAAAGCAAAAGAACATGAAATGATTACTTGTTTTGCAGTAATGGAGAATAGGTTGAGGTTTGGAGATGCTCCATCTTCTGAATCTCTGCTTTCCTACTGTCTTCTTCTTCAAACACGCAAGTCTCCTTCCATGGCAAGCTGTATGTAGGGTTTCACCGTTGTCAATGGCTACCTCCCATCCTCTCAGTGAAAACAATTGCATATGCTCTGTCACAGCATAGCGGAATTCATCTGTCGGTTCTCAATCAGGCCGAAATAGAATCCAGTGATTCTTTTGCGTCTGTCACTAACGCCCCGCCTTCAAGAGTTTGAAGCACGTCACAGTCATTCAATCATTGAATCCTACTCAGAATACCACAGACAAGGTTTAGACCTTCCGGATTCTCTTGAATGCCGCCATCAGTCCTAACTTATACCACGAAGATTCCGATTAAAGAATCCAAGAGATAATTACTTAATCTAAGGTAGAACGGAGGTGGTTGTCAGGCACACGTTCATGGTTGAGAATGATGATGATTGTCACGGATCATCACATTCATCCGGGTTAAGAACAAGTATTATCTTAGAATGGAAGCAAGCATGATTGAATGAGAAACAGTAGTAATTGCATTAATCCATCAAGACACAGCAGAGCTCCTCACCCCCAACCATGGGGTTTAGAGACTCATGCTGTGGAAAGTACAATGAGAAACATGTAAAGTGTCATGAGGTCATAAGGTACTGATACAATGTCAAAAGATCCTATTAATAGTAAACTAGTATCCTAGGGTGTACAGAAATGAGTAAATGACGTAAAAATCCACTTCTGGGTCCACTTGGTGTGTGCTTGGGCTGAGCAATGAAGCATTTTCGTGTAGAGACCTTTTCTGGAGTTAAACGTCAGCTTTTATGCCAGTTTGGGCGTTTAACTCCAAGTTTTATGCCAGTTCCGGCGTTTAACGCTGGAATTTCTGAGGCTGATTTGCCATGCCGGTTTGGGCCATCAAATCTTGGGCAAAGTATGGACTATCATATATTGCTGGAAAGCCCAGGATGTCTACTTTCCAATGCCGTTGAGAGCGCGCCCATTGGGCTTCTGTAGCTCCAGAAAATCCACTTCGAGTGCAGGGAGGTCAGAATCCAACAGCATCTGCAGTCCTTTTTGGTCTCGGGATCAGATTTTTGCTCAGGACCCTCAATTTCAGCCAGAAAGTACCTGAAATCACAAAAAAACACACAAACTCATAGTAAAGTCCAGAAAAGTGAATTTTAGCTAAAAACTAATAAAAATATACTAAAAACTAACTAGATTATACTAAAAACATACTAAAAACAATGCCAAAAAGCATACAAATTATCCGCTCATCAACAGGCTATCAAATTCTCATTGGAGATGGCAGATAAATCTATGAAAAAGGCTTATGGACTAGTAGAGGACGTGCTAGTGAAGGTTGAAGGCCTTTACTTCCCTACTGATTTCATAATCCTAGACACTAGGAGGGATGAGGATGAATCCATCATCCTTGGAAGACCCTTCCTAGCCACAGCAAGAGCTGTGATTGATGTTGACAGAGGAGAGTTGATCCTTCATGTGAATGAAGAATGCCTTGTAGTAAAGACTCAAGGTTCTCCATCTGTAACCACGGAGTGTAAGCATGAAGAGCTTCTCCCAATACAGAGTCAAACAGAGCCCCCACATTCAAACTCTAAGTTTGGTGTTGGGAGGCCACAGCTAAACTCTAAGTTTGGTGTTGAGAGATCTCAACCATACTCTGATCATCTGTGAGGCTCCATGAGAGCTCACTGTCAAGCTATTGATATTAAAGAAGCGCTTATTGGGAGGCAACCCAATTTTATTTTAATTCTATCTATATTATTTTGTTTTCTTTTAGGTTGATGATCATGTGAAGTCACAAAGACAATTACAAAAATAAAGAAAAAAAATCAAAAACAGCATTGAAAACAGCACACCCTGGAGGAAGGACTTACTGGCGTTTAAACGCCAGTAAGGGTAGCAAAATGGGCGTTTACACGCCCAATATAGCACCTTTTTGGGCGTTTAAATGCCAGAATAGGACAACAGACTGGCGTTTAAATGCCAGAACAAGGCAACAAACTGGCGTCTAGACGCCAGAGCAGGAAGGAAAGCTGGCGTTTAAACGCCAGAACAGGGCAGTAAACTAGCGTTTAAACGCCAGGATTGCACTCTAAGGCATTTTGAACACCCAATTGGAGCAGGGAAGAGAATTCCTTGACCCCTCGGGATCTGTGGACCCCGCAGGATCCCCATTAACCTCAACTCACTCTCTCTCCTCTTCACACTTTTCCACAACACTTTTCCCTAAATACCCTTCACCAATCACCTCCATATCTCTTCCCCAAATACCCCTCTTCACTCCTTCATTTTCACACATCATACACACCTTCCCCTCCCCTTGGCCGAACCCTATACACCCTCCATATCCTCCATTTTCTTCTTCTTCTTCTATATCTTTCCTTCTTTTTTTGCTCGAGGACGAGCAAATATTTTAAGTTTGGTGTGGTAAAAGCATTGCTTTTTGTTTTTCCATAACCATTTATGGCACCTAAGGCCAGAAAAACCTATGAAAAGAGGAAAGGGAAGGCAATTACTTCCACCTCTGAGTCATGGGAGATGGAGAGATTCATCTCACAAGCCCATCACTAAAAAGGGGATAGAGCAAACTAGAGAGCCCATTCATGGCACTCAACAAGAGCATGAGGAAGTCCCTCATCAAGAAATCCCTGAGATGCCGCAAGGGATGCAATTTCCTCCATACAATTATTGGGAGCAACTCAACACTTCTTTGGAAAGCTTGAGTTACAACATGGACCAATTAAGAGTGGAACACCAAGAGCACTCCATCATTTTCCATGAGATTAGAGAAGATCAAAGAGCTTTGAGGGAGGGCACCATTAGACCTTCAAGAGGAAGACGTCACCCTCACTAAGGTGGACTCATTCCTTAATCCCCTTGTCTATTTATTTTTCTGTTTTCGATTTTTATGCTATAGGGTCTATCTATGTTTGTGTCTTCACTACATGATCGTTAGTGTCTAGTGTCTATGTCTTAAAGCTATGAATAACTCCATGAATCCTTCACCTCTCTTAAATGAAAAATGTGCTTAATTACAAAAGAACAAGAAGTACTTGGATTTCAAATTTTATCTTGAAACTAGTTTAATTATTTTGATGTGGTGGCAATACTTTTTGTTCTCTTTATGAATGCTTGAACAGTGCATATTTTTGATCTTGTTGTTTATGAATGTTAAACTTGTTGGCTCTTGAAAGAATGATGAGCAAGAAAAAATGTTATTAATAATCTAAAAAATCATGAAATTGGTTCTTGAAGCTAGAAAAAGCAGTGAAAAAAAGGCGAAAAAAAAGAGAAAAGAAAAAGAAAAAGCAAGCAGAAAAAGCCAATAGCCCTTTAAACCAAAAGGCAAGGGTAAAAAGGATCCAAGGCTTTGAGAATTAATGGATAGGAGGGCCTAAAGGAATAAAATCTAGGCCTAAGCGGCTAAATCAAGTTGTCCCTAACCATGTGCTTGTGTCATGAAGGTCCAAGTGAAAAGCTTGATACTGAGTGGTTAAAGTCGTGATCCAAAGCAAAACAGTGTGCTTAAGAACTCTGGACACCTCTAACTGGGAACTTTAGCAAAGCTGGGTCACAATCTGAAAAGGTTCACCCAGTTACGTGGCTGTGGCATTTATGTATCCGGTGGTAATACTGGAAAACAAAGTGCTTAGGGTCACGGCCAAGAATCATAAAGTAGCTGTGTTCAAGAATCAACGCACTGAACTAGGAGAATCAATAACTGATGAGCGGATAATTTATACGCTTTTTGGCATTGTTTTCATATAGTTTTTAGTAAGTTTGAGCTACTTTTAGGGATGTTTTCATTAGTTTTTATGTTAAATTCACATTTCTGGACTTTACTATGAGTTTGTGTGTTTTTCTGTGATTTCAGGTAAATTCTGACTGAAATTGAGGGATTTGAGCAAAACTCTGAAGAAGGCTGACAAAAGGACTGCTGATGCTGTTGGAATCTGACCTCCCTGCACTCGAAATGGATTTTCTGGAGCTACAGAACTCCAATTGGCGCGCTCTCAACGGCGTTGGAAAGTAGACATCCAGGGCTTTCCAGCAATATATAATAGTCCATACTTTATTCGAAGAATGATGACGTAACTTGGCGTTGAACGCCAAGTACACGCTGCTGTCTGGAGTTAAACGCCAGAAAAACGTCATGATCCGGAGTTAAACGCCCAAAACACGTCATGACTCGGAGTTTGACGCCAAGAAATGCCTTAGCTCGTGAATTCATCAAGCTCAGCCCAAGCATACACCAAGTGGGCCCCGGAAGTGGATTTATGCATCAATTACTTACTCATGTAAACCCTAGTAGCTAGTCTAGTATATATAGGACATTTATCTATTGTATTAGACATCTTTGATCTCATCTTTGATCTCATCTTTGATCTCATCTTTGATCTCAGTTTTGTTTTATTCTTCATCTTAGGGGATCATTGATCACGTTAGAGAGGGCTGGCCATTCGGCCATGCCTGAACTCCTTGCTTATGTATTTTCAACGGTGGAGTTTCTGCACACCATAGATTAAGGGTGTGGAGCTCTGCTGTACCTCAAGTATTAATGAAATTCTATTGTCTTTTATTCAAATCTCTTCTATTCTTATTCCAAGATATTCATTCGTACCCAAGAACATGATGAATGTAATGAGTCAGATTACCCTCATTATTATTCTCACTTATGAACGCGCGTGATTGACAACCACTTCCGTTCTACATGCAACAGAGCTTGAATGCGTATCTCTTAGATTCCCCAACAGAATCTTCGTGGTATAAGCTAGATAGATGGCGGCATTTATGAGGGTCCGGAAAGTCCAACCTTGTCTGTGGTGTTCCGAGTAGGATCCTGGGAATCCGGAAAGTCCAACCTTGTCTGTGGTGTTCCGAGTAGGATTCCGGTAATGAATGACTGTGACGTGCTTCAAACTTTAACCTGCTGGGCGTCAGTGACAGACGCAAAAGAGGGATTCTATTCCAGTAGGAGCGGGAACCAACCGGTGATTAGCCGTACTGTGACAGAGTGCGTTAGCATAGTTTTCACTGCGAGGATGGGATGTAGCCATCAGCCATGGGTGATGCCTCCAGACTGGTTAGCTGTGCGAGTGACAGCCGCACAGGTTATTTCCCCGTGAGGAATGAAAGTAGCCACAGTTGATGGTGAACCCCTATACAAAGCTTGCCATGGAAAGGAGTAAGAAGGATTGAGTAGAAGGAGTAGGAGAGCAGGCGTCCAAGAGCTCTACAGCATCTCCATCCGCTTATCTGAAATTCCCACCAATGAATCTGCATAAGTATCTTTATCCCTTTCATTATTTCTATTTTCGAAAACTCATAAAACTATTTTAATCTGCCTAACTGAGATTTGCAAGGTGACCATAGCTTGCTTCATACCAACAATCTCTATGGATTCGACCCTTACTCACGTAAGGTTTATTACTTGGACGACCCAGTACACTTGCTAGTTAGTTGAACGGAGTTGTGAAAATAAACAATGTCATCAGAGTAAACATCCTACAAATAGAAAGAACAAGTGATCACAATTTCGTCCACCAAGTTTTTGGCGCCGTTGCCGGGGATTGTTCGAGTATGGACAACTGACGGTTATTCTTGTTGCTCAGATTAGGTAATTTTCTTTTCAAAAATCTTTTTCAAAAATTTTTCTTTTATTTTTCGTTTTTCCATAAATGTTTTTTCGAAAAAATTAAAATAAAAATACAAAAAAATTAGAAAATCATAAAAATCAAAAAAATATTTTGTGTTCTTGTTTGAAACTTGTGTTAATTTTTAAGTTTGGTGTCAATTGCATGCTTTTAAAATTTTTCTTGCATTTTTTTCGAAAATCTCATGCATTCATAGTGTTCTTCATGATCTTCAAGTTGTTCTTGACAAGTCTTCTTGTTTGATCTTGATGGTTTCTTGTTTTGAGTCTTTTCTTGTTTTTCATGTGCATTTTTGCATTCATATTTTTCATGCATTAAAGATTTCTAAGTTTGGTGTCTTGCATGTTTTCTTTGCATCAAAAATTTTTCAAAATTATGTTCTTGATGTTCATCATGATCTTCAAAGTGTTCTTGGTGTTCATCTTGACATTCATAGCATTTTTGCATGCATCTTGTGTCTTGATCCAAAATTTTCATGTTTTGGGTCATTTTTGTGTTTTTCTTTAAAAATTTAAAAATCAAAATTATCTTTTCCTTATTTCCCTCCAAAATTTCGAAATTTTGGGTTGACTTGGTCAAAAATTTTTAAAATTAGTTGTTTCTTACAAGTCAAGTCAAAATTTCAATTTTAAAAATCTTATCTTTTCAAAATCTTCTTCAAAAAATCATATCTTCTTCATTTTTTTCTATTTTTCGAAAATTTCAAAAATCTTTTTCAAAATTTTTTTCAAAATCTTTTTCTTATCTTTTTATCAAATTTTCGAAAATTAAGCTAACAATTAATGTGATTGGTTCAAAAATTTGAAGTTTGTTACTTTCTTGTTAAGAAAGGTTCAATCTTTAAATTCTAGAATCTTATCTTGTAGTTTCTTGTTAGTTAAGTAAATTTTAAAAATTAAATCTTTTTCAAAAAATCTTTTTCTTAAAACTCTTATTTTATCTTTTATCTTATCTTTTTCAAAATTTTATCTTTTTCAAAATTTGATTTCAAAATATCTTATCTAACTTCTTATCTTCTTATCTTTTTAAATTTTGATTTCAAATCTTTTTCAATCAACTAACTAACTTTTTGTTTGTCTCTTATTTTTTTTCAAAATCAACTAACTACCTTCCTCTCTCTAATTTTCGAAAATCCTCCCTCTCTTTTTCAAAAATTCTTTTTAATTGTTTTACATTTTAATTTTAAACTTATTTCATTTTTAATTTTCGAAATTACTAACTTCTTTTTCAAAAATTATTTTCGAAAATCCTCTCCCTCTCCTCTCTTCTTCTATTTAATTATTTAATTACTAACACTTCTCTTCACCTCTCTTCATCCAAATCCGAATCCATCCTTCCTCTTTCTTCTACCCCTTTCTTCTTCTACTAACATAAAGGAATCTCTATACTGTGACATAGAGGATTCCTCTTTCTTTTCTTGTTTTCTTCTCTTTCTTATGAGCAGGAACAAGGATAAAGGCACTCTTGTTGAAGCTGATCCAGAACCTGAAAGGACTCTGAAGAGAAAATTAAGAGAAGCTAAATTACAACAATCCAGAAATAACCTTTCAGAAATTTTCGAACAGGAGAAGGACATGGCAGCCACAAATAATAATGATAATAATGCAAGGAGAATGCTTGGTGACTTCACAAAGCCAACATCCAAGTTTGATGGAAGAAGCATCTCCATTCCTGCCATAGGAGCCAATAACTTTGAGCTTAAGCCTCAACTAGTTGCATTAATGCAACAAAACTGCAAGTTTTATGGGCTTCCATCTGAAGATCCCTATCAGTTTTTAACTGAATTCTTGCAAGTCTGCGATACTGTAAAGACGAATGGAGTTAATCCTGAAGTCTACAGACTCATGCTTTTCCCTTTTGCTGTAAGAGACAGAGCTAGAATATGGTTGGATTCACAACCTAAGGATAGCCTGGACTCCTGGGATAAGCTGGTTACTGCCTTCTTGGATAAATTCTTTCCTCCTCAAAAGCTGAGCAAGCTGAGAGTGGATGTTCAAACCTTCAAACAAAAAGATGGTGAATCCCTCTATGAAGCTTGGGAAAGATACAAGCAGCTGACCAAGAGATGTCCATCTGACATGTTTTCAGAATGGACCCTACTAGATATATTCTATTATGGTCTCTCTGAATTTTCAAAAATGTCACTGGACCATTCTGCAGGTGGATCTATTCACCTGAAGAAAACGCCTGAAGAGGCTCAACAACTCATTGACATGGTTGCAAACAACCAGTTCATGTATACCTCTGAGAGGAATTCCGTGAATAATGGGGTCCCTCAGAAGAAAGGAGTTCTTGAAATTGATGCTCTGAATGCCATACTGGCTCAGAACAAAATGTTGACTCAACAGGTCAACATAATCTCTCAAAATCTGAATGGATTGCAACATGCATCCAACATTACTAGAGAGGCAGCTTCTGAAGAAGCTTATGATCCTGAGAACCCTGCCATGGCAGAGATTAATTATTTGGGTGAACCTTATGGAAACACCTATAACCCATCATGGAGAAATCACTGAAATTTGTTGTTATTTTCATTCAATTCAGTGGATAGTGTAACTATAGCTTTGAAATTGGTTGTTACTCTGTTCAGTACTTCTTTTGCATGGAGAAATACTATCATTTAGCAACAGTGTCCAAGAAAATGAGTCAGGAAAAGAAAGCTATAGTTGAAGAAATGGGATTCAGTGCCCTGGCACATGTCCCAGAAATGAAGGTATCTCACGCCCTCTTAAGAGAATTTATTGATTGCTATGATGAGTACCATGGTTGCCTGAAAACTCTCCATGAAAAAATATACATAACACCTACCAAGGTAGTAGCTATGCTGGGGATAAGCCATGGTGGTAATACACTTTCCACTTCTTGCTTATTTTCGGTTCATCGCTCACTTAAATTTAGGTTCATTGCTCCCTTTAAATTCAGTTCATTGCTACCTTTAATTTCGGTTCATTGGTATGTAAAAAATTAAACTGAACCTTTTTGGCTCATTTTTTGCTATTAAAATATTGTAGGAGATCGTTTTCCTAAAAAGGTTGACTATCGCAAACTGAATGAGGAAGACAAGGCAATATTTGACAGCCTCAAATGTGTTACGTTTGCGACTTTGACAAAGCCTATCCTAAATATGAGTGTGGAAGAGGAGGAGAACCAAAAAAATTCCGCAGGACTTTTGTCGTCTTCATACAGAAATGCTTCTTGCTGCGGACGACGGTAAGCATGGCCTCCACGATCCATAAGCCGCTTATCTTTTGTGTGGACAACATCCGATAGTGGGATTGGGCATGTCATGTGCTCAGCTTGTTGAGAAAGGGAATCGAAAACAAGAGAAAGGGGAAGAAACAGTCTGTTGAGGGCTGTGTTTTTGTTTTGATGCTGATTTACTTCCATGAAACCAAGTTCCCTCACTTGGATGGACTTGATGCTCCCCCGGCACCGTGGGTGTCCTATTGGACAAAGAAGATGATACTCGATCAGATTTCTAAGGAAGTAACAGACACAATGGTAATGTGTTGATTTGAAGCATTGTGCATGCAAAAATATTTTTCTTGATAATTGAATGTTTATCATGTATTATTCATCACATGAATTGAATTCAGTTGAGTTTTTGTGGTCATTTGATTCACCTGATTGATTTTATATTTCCTCGTTTCAAATACTCTGCTAACTAAATAATTTTGTGTTTTAGGGACTTCTGTATAGAAAGCAAATAAAGGGGAAAAAGAAAAGAAAATGGGAGAAAGAAGAAAAGAAATTTGTTGTTGTGGATTCTTCTTCGGAAGAAAAATCTTTTTCAGAATCCAAATCAGAATCGAAATTTGACAATATAACGCTGGCAGAAAGAACAAGACAAAAGAGGCTGATGAAAAAAGAAAAAATTGTTCCAACGGATTTAGAAACATCAAGTGAATCTCAAAACCAGTGCAGTTTGAATGGTTCTAATTAACAATATTTTGTTCAACTTGATTAAAAAAGCAGACAGTGCTTCATTTGAATGTATATATGTCAACATTAATGTAAATGTTAATATTAATGTATGGATCTAATGTTAATGTATATACTGATTCAAGATGAATTACTCCTTGTCTTCTCATATACCTGTTGGAACTGCCTGGCTACTATTTTGCTGTAGGTTCACTGTGAGAGAAATCAGGGTGATTACCAATACAATATGAACTCCAAAAGAACACAGTGAACCAAAATTACTACACTGGCTGAACCAAAAGGTAGAAACACACTGAATCCCTAAACACTGATCCCTAAACCCTAAACCTAAACACTAAAACCAGAACCCTGAACACTGAACCCTAAATCCATAAACCCTAAATCTCTAAAATCCTAAAACCTAAACCCTAAACCCAAAAAACACAATGAATCAAAATTAATGCAACTAGTGAACCGAAAAAGTGCATATCGTAACATAACATAGATCTAATTTTAAAAGAATGCTACTATCAGAACTCTGAACTCTGAACCATGAACCAAAAAAACAAATTCATATTATTCAACTTAGAAATTAATACACTAGACGAATAGAAAAACTGCATATATCAATATAGAATTTCACAAAAAAAAGTGACTATTCATTAAAGACTATCAACATTCAGAAATTAAACCTGCTATAACCATGGTGAACCGACATTCGCTCATGGGTGAACAAAAATTTAAATTAATAAAAACTAAAACTTGTAAAATCCTGTCTTGGATAATTCATATCTGGTGCATTGTAAAGAGTGGAGCTTGATTGAATCGTTGATCAGAAGTCTAAAAGGTTCAACTACAAAAGACATAATTAATTGTATATTAGGAAAATGAACAATTGAATTTTTAACTAATCAAAAGCAAGTCAATTTTACCTCGCTTGGAGCTGTCTTTTTCTTTTTCTTCATGGCATTTGAGATCTTTTTTTCTAGGTTTGATCCAAGTCTGTTCTTGGGCCGACCTCTTGTTTTGATACGTGGTGGGCTTTGAAGATCATTCACATTACTTAATGTCGCTTCTTCGTGGGTTAACGAACTTTTTCCTTTCCTTCTCTCTTGATATTCTTCCATCTCTGCCATGACCTTGTCAAATTCTCGGTGCAAAATTCTGGTCAACTCTTCAGACTCGGATGCAAATTCACATATATTGTGTGACCGTAATACCAATTTGTCAAATCTCTTACTTCTTGGCTCCAGTACAAGTTCATCTTGGCTGCTGTTAATGTGTGTATGCCTCCTCTTTATGTTCTTGCTCCAGCGTTCCAATATATATTTAGGTGCCACGTTATCCACTCGCTCAAAGCTTAGAACACTTAGGGAATGGCGGCAAAATATGCCCCTAGACTCAAGCAGCAAGCAATGGCACTTTACATCTCGTGATACTGCGTCATAGGTGACGACAAACTTATTGAATGTGGAGTTGGAAACCTGCTCTATGACTTCATATGTTGTGAAACCTAGGGTGGAATGCATTGATCTTGTGATATAATTCACTTTACCTCTAAATTGAATTTGAACTTCCCTGAACTTCTCATGGATATATACACGCTAAAACTGTGCCTCTATTGCTGATTTTGTTGCGCACGGTATCACAGTGTGAAAATCTACAGCATTAAATTCTCTCTCTGCTTGTTCTCTGCTTGTGAGGAAATTGTCGTATTGCTTCACAAATTGTCTTAAGGAGCTATTCTGTGCGATAAACTTGTTGAGAAATGAATGTATGCTCTCGCTCTTTTGTGTGCTTCTCATCCCGGCCCAAAAGTGATGATCCAAGCAAACCAGAATCCATATATGCCGATCCTCGTACAGCTCTGCAAATCGAACCGAATTTATAAGTTGTGGTGAACCGAAAACAGTGCATGCTTTTGGAAAAAAATATATAAGCATAAAAATTATTCGAATTGAAATCTCAATTACCTTAAAACCACTTGTTGCCTCTGAGACCATACTTTGTGAGAAAATTGTTCCAGTTTCTGTCAAAATCGTCTTTTGTGTACGAGTTTCGAACAACATGGCTCATCTCTTGTTCAATATCAATGTGTCCCTTGTAGCCTATGATGTGATAGATACACCAGTGGGATCTTCTTCATGATGTGCCAGATACACCAGCGGTGAATTGTTATTGGCATGCATAGCTCAATTGCCCTTTGAATCGATGTGTATTGATCGGTAAGAATACCTTTTGATGCCTTCCCTCCCATGCAACGTAGCCAACACTCAAATAGCCATTTGAATGTCCTCATTTTTCATCAGCACGCATCCAAGAAGGGTCGACTGCCCGTGGTGATTCACACCAACAAAAGAATCTAAAACTAAATTGTACCTGCATAAATAACAAGCACACTATGGTGAACCAAAATATGTACAACCACTGAACATCAAAAGTATCTTTGAGGGGACCAAAAACATGTTTGTGTTATATGTGGTATCAAATGAAACCACATCTCTGAAATAATTGAATGCAGCCCTGCTTCTTGCATCAGCCCAGAATGCATATTTAATGCAGTGATCGCCTTCAAGGTTGAGCTCAAAGAAGAAATTTTGGTTCTTTTCTTTCATTCTTACTAGGTACTTCCCAAATTCTTTGGCATCGTCTTTTTTTGAAATATTCCGTACTTCCCTTGTGATGTAATTCCTTACGTCTTTTTCTATAAAACCTAGTTCACGCTGGCTGCCAGCTGCTGCCACAAATGATTGCTAGGTTTTGCTCAGTCTGATTCCAGCTTCCTTGTGGGTTTCAATGGTGCGACGCACAAACATGCTAAGCTCCCTGTGTTGTTTGAGCATCTCAGCCTGGTCTGGACAACAAGGATGTGAGTGATTCAAAATAACTTTGAAAATTGTCCAAAGACAAACATCCTTCATTATGTGTACGTAAATTCTGGCCGGACCAATTTAACCTAGCTGAAGGGTTTCTCTTCAAAGTTGGAGATATCTTTGATTTCCACCTCCCCTCTCTAGAGCATACAATTAGTTGATTCTTAATCTTGTCTCCATCCCGAGTTGTGTTCCTTATTTTGGTGGAAAACAAGCAAGTTTGGAATAATGTTTGTAGAACTTTCTAACTTCTTCTTGGGTCTTGAAAATCATTCCCATCTTTGGGACAAATTTTTCGTCCACAACACAGTTGGTCTGCATGGTGAACCGAAATCTTAATTACAGTGAACCGAAATTTTAATTACGATGAAACAATTATATAGTGCTTAGGGAAGAAAATAAAACATGTTGGTCTAATTTTTGTTAGACTGCTTTCTACATATCGAACGGAAAATATGAAAGTAATGAACCACCTCTGTAGTACTTATCGAACCGAAAAGTTACTCAAATTTACTCAGAGTTACTCACAGTTAATGACACTCACAATTACTCAAAGTTATATATTATCAATTGATTTGAATTCAATTTAGATGTAGATCACCTCAGTCCATTCAATTCACTTCAAATAAGATTAGCAATTTCATTCCATTAAATTTGATTCAGAATTCAATAATCTAAACCTCATCGAATTTGATGCGTTTCAGAAGAATCATCCAAATCGCAGTCATTCAACTGATTTGAAGTTGATTCATTCATCATTTCAACTCAAAAGTGCAGATCAAAGAAGAAAACGAAGAAGAAGATGAACGACGAAACTAATTGCGTTGAATCGATCCAGATCCATAATGCAGAGAAGAAAAATACGAAAGAGGAGAACAAAAAATTTAATTAGGTTAAAGAAGAAAAAGAAGAAGAAGAAGAAGAATGCGAAAGAGGTTTATGTTGTATGAGAAGGTTTACGTTGAGAAACGTTGAAAAAGCAAAATAAGGATTCGTTATATAGGTTTTAAATAGCGCGTGTAAAACAAACACGGGTGTGGGGTGTGGAGTGAAAGTTACATGGATACCATCCATGTAATTTTTACATGGATGTAAAGCTTTTTCCAAAAGTTAATTCTTTTGATTTTGCGAGCACGAGGTAGTACGTATCGAAGGAGTCATTTTCATTTGAGATTCAACATTTAAGACTTCAAGAAAAAAACACGTGCCACACAATCAACACAAATAAAAAAATTAATTGCATATTCAATTATTTTCAATTAATATTTGTTAATTTTTTAAAATGATTTTCTAATATAAAATTTTAAGCCTTAAATATTAAATTTAAAATTTAAACATTTTAATCCTCAATTTTAAATTCAAAATTTAAAATTATATTTTTAAATTCTAACTTTAACCTTAAAATTATTCAAAAAAAATTAATTTTATAATAAAAAATTAATTAATATTAATTATGTTCTAAAAAATGTATAAAGAAGAATAACTCTTTTGCTTCAAAAAATCAAGATAATCAACAACAAGATTAAAAGAAGTGCAATCAGTTTTGTTAGTTAATTTTGTGTAATCTTTAGCTTATTTAGTGTTTTCGGGTTAGATTCTTGAATTAGAAAAAATATATAAGGCTTTAGCCAACTGTGATTTAAGATGTATAACTTTCTAATAATAATTCAGGATTTGTTTTCAATAATCATAATATCATTTTTCTATAAAATACTCATCTTTTCTGTTTTTTATTGCATAACTCTCTTTTTAGTGGTGTTTATGTTCTAAGTCAGTGTTGTCATTATCCTTTCATGGTATCTAGAACTTTTGGTTTGTTGATCCATGGCTTTCTCTAATGATAATGCTGATCTTACTACCATCAATCCCATACCTCCACGTCTTGTTATCAATTCTCTTCCTGCAAATTTCTTCAACCAAAAATTCTTCAATCTAATTAGTGATAAGCTTTGTGAGAACAACCACAAAACATGGCAACAACAAGCTTTATTTTCTATTAAAGGGTAAGATATGGAAGATCATCTTTATCCTCATTGTGCCCCTCCTCAATTTGATTCTCCTACAAATCAACAAGCTGGAATTGAATTTCAACAATTCAAGAAATGGCATCAGAATGATTGTAATCTCAATTTATGAATGCTTGCCACAATGGATTTGAAATTTCATGACCAAAATGGTAGATTGTGCTTATTCTTTTGAAATCTGGGCTAAAATTAAAGAATATTTTGAAAAATCTATCAAATATAGAGTTAAACAATTCAAAGCTCAACTAAAACTTGTCAAGAAACATGAGATCACTACTCAAGAATACATCTCCAAAATCAAGAATGTCTCTGATTCCTTAGTAGCTTTGGGTTATCCTCTCTTCACAGAAGAACATGTTGATTCTATACTTGAAGGAATGAATAAAGATTATGAGAGTTTGTTAACTACAATTAATGCTAAACATGAGATGTATAATCTTTGTAAAGTTTAGACTTTGGTACTCACACATGATGACATGTTGAACAAATTTCAAAAAACTGAAAATATGATTTTTCAAGCTAACATTGCTTAGACTTTTTTTCCATCTATGCCTACTTCCATGAGAGGTAATTCTGTTCAAGGAAGAGGAAGAAATGGAGGGAGATTTTTTAGAGGTGATAGATCTTGTTATCAATCTCCAAGACCTCAATGTCAAGTATGTGGCTAATTGGGCATATAGTTTGGCATTGCTTCAATTCCATTGATTTGATCAACAAATTTCTCCACCCTCTCAAAATTCAGATACAAGAATACATAACTATAATTCTCTATCTTCCACATCTTCTAATTCTTCAGCAAGTTCAATAATTTCACCACCTCCTCTTCCTCCTACAAATTCTTTTCACAATCCTATTACTTTCTTGGCTGCACCTTCTATAGTTTCTGACCCATCTTAGAACCCAAACACTGAGGCTTCTCATCATGTCACCTGGCCTCATCAAAGTCTAATATGATTTCTTCCTCTGAATATTCTGGTCCAGAACATGTTCAAGTTGGTAATGGTATATGTATTTCTATTTCACATATTGGCCATTCTTTTTTATATGATTTAAACTCTAAAAGATTATTTCTCTTATAGCAATGAATTCACTGTCCAAATATCACTAAGAATTTGATTAGTGTATCTAAGTTTGCTAAAGATAAATTTATATACTTTGAATTTCATACTTATCACTGCCTTGTTAAATGCCAATTCACAAAGAAAGTGCTGATACAAGGTTTTAGAAAGGAAGGCTTATATCAATTCTCTAATATTGTTGTTCTTTCTTGTCAACAATTAGATTCTTCTCTACATATTTTTTTTATTGCTTTTTCATCTTTTGCTTTGTGGCATAGAAGATTAAGACATTCAGCCACTAAAACTGTACAACTCATTCTATCAAAATGAAATCTGCCAGTTAGTGATTCAATTAATAATAAGATTGTCCCTCTTTGTGAAAATGGTGCTGAGGCAAAAATGCATGCTACACCTTTTTCACGATTCTTTAACCATTTATACTGCTCCTCTACAGTTATTCTATACAGATGTCTGGGGATCATCTCCCATAGTTTCTTATCTTGGTTATAGGTTTTATGTAACCTTCATTGATGCTTATTCAAGATATACTTGCATTTATTTGCTTATCACCAATAAATCTCAAGTTTTTAGAGCTTTCCTTCAATATAAATCTTATATGAAAAAAATTACAAATTGAAGACTTCACAATCAGACAATGGATGTGAGTACACTTTTAAAGCCTTTTCTGTTTTTTTTTTTTACTCAAGAAGGAATTCAACATCGTTTTTCTTTCAAATATATACCTCACCTAAATGGTCGAGCAGAGAGAAAACATAGGCACTTAATAGAGATGAGCCTAGCTATGCTATCAACTGTCAAAATGGCAATAACTTTTTAGGATGAAGCTGTTATTACAACAACTTATTTGATTAATCATTTGCCAATACCAATTTTTTCAAATAAGTCACCTTTTGAGGTCTTATTTCACAATAAACCTGATTATCTCTCTTCAAAAGCCTTTAACAGTGTTTGTTTCCCTCTTCACAGACCTTATAATCACAATAAGTTAGATTTTAGATCACACAAGTGTGTCGTTTTGGGTTACGCACCCAACTATAAGGGATATAAGTGTCTGTCCCCTAATAGTAAGGTATATATTTCGAAACATGCTCAGTTTAATGAATATCAATTTTTCTACAGGGATTTATTTTTTACTAATACATCATTTGCTCAATTTGATGATCTTAAAAATGATATTGCATCTGATTTTGTTATGCTTAGATACTATACTCTTTCTTCTACTACAGATTGTATTAATTTAAATAATGACTTACCAAGACAGATCTCTATACCTCTTTTTTTACATGACAAAACCTCTTTAGAGCATGATAATACTTCTTCTTCTTCACCATTAAGCAATAATGGTCAACATGTCATTACTAGTGAAAATATTGTTCCTCATCAAGAGAACACCATAGCAAACAATGTAAATTCTACACAAAGGCAGCAGCATGGTCCTTCATTTGATCCTTCTTCATCCTCTAATCCAAGTTAGATACATCAACTTCATCAAAATATTCATTCCATGTTGACAAGGTTAAAGACATGTTCTTCTAAACCTAATGTTTTATTTTCTTCTATCATAACTCATACTGAGGTTGAACAACCTCTTAAGAATGCTCAAACTACTTTAACTATACCACATTGAAAACATGCTATGATAGATGAGTTTCAAGCTCTAAAAAAATCTAATACATGAACTTTAGTGCCTAAACCTGAAAATGCTAAAGTGATAGGATGTAAATAGGTTTTCACCATTAAAAAAATCCAAATGAAATTATTCAGAAGTACAAGGCCAAATTAGTGGCACAAGAAATTCATCAACAAGAAGGTTTTGACTTTGAACAAGTATTTAGTCCTGTAATTAGGTCTACTATAGTTAGATTAATCCTTACTTTAGCTCTCTCTAAAGATTGGTCTAGATCTACAACAAAACACAAGAACAACATAAAAGAGATTACAACAAGAGAATGAAAGAAGCATGAATGTAACTACAAGGAATTGAAAAGATAGAAGTAGAAGAAGATGAATTAAAATCTAGATCTAAGAGCTAAACCTAATCTTAATCCTAATCCCAGAGAGAAGTGAGAGCTTCTCTCTCTAGAAACTAACTCTAACTACTAAACTAAGCTAAAACTAAACTAATGGTAACTAACTTCTAAAGTATATTGATTCCCCTTCAATCCTTGACTTAAATAGCATCAGAAATGAGTTGGATTGGGCCCACAAGGCTTTAGAATTCACTGGCCATGTATTGCTTTAAGTGGATCATATGGCAGCAACGACGCATGCACGTATAGTGCGCATGCGCGCCACCATACGTGTAGCAACTATGGCAAATCTTATATCATTTTGAAGCCCCGGATGTTAGCTTTCCAACCCAACTAGAACCGCATCATTTGAACATCTATAGCCCAAGTTATGACTGATTAAGTGCGAAGTGGTCGGCTTGACAGCTTTTGCGATTCCTTCATTCTTCATGAGTTCTCCATTTTTGCATGCTTTTCCTTTATTCCCTTTATCCAATCTTTGCCTCCTAAATCTAAAATCACTTAACAAACATATCAAGGCATCTAATGGAATCAAAGGTAAATTAAATTTAGCTATTTTAAGTCTAAAAAATCATGTTTTCACTCTTAAGCACAATTAAAGGAGAAGTTATAAAACCATGCTATTTCAATGGATAAATGTGGGTAAAAGGTTATAAAATCCCCTAAATCAAGCATAAGATAAACCCTACAAATGGGGTTTATCAACCTCCCCACACTTAAACCAAGCATGTCCTCATGCTTAAACCAAGAATGAAGTAAGGGTATGGCGTTTATTCAATGGAAACTAACTAAATGCAATCTACCTATATGCCACTATCTACATGAATGCAATTGCTTGGTCAAAATAAATTAATTCCCAAGAAGCATATATGCACAAGGGCTAAGGACTAGCAAGTCTAATCCACAATTGGATTAAGTTATTAAATATTTTTACAAACTTGCATGAAAAGATGATCATAGGCGAAAACATGTAATTGAGCATCAAACCCTCACCGGATGTATTTGCACTCTATTCGCTCAAGTGTTTAGGGTTGATTCTCTCAATTCTCCCCTAATCATGCTTTCCAAGATTTGTTCTTCTTCTAATAATCAACATATATTTCATGCATGCATACATCTATCATAAGGTCTTTTCTTTGGTTGTAATGGGGCTAGGGTCAAGGTATGATGCATATATGGTTAAGTGATCTTGAAATTTGAATCTTTGATAAGCTTAAACTTCCCACCTAACCTATGACATTCTATACAATTAAGTGCTAACCTAACTACCTATCCTTCTCACTTTTTCACATACTCATGCATTCCTTTTTATTTCATAACACATATGCATTGATTTTATTGGACTACACTTTGCTTTGGGGCATTTTATCCCTTTCTTATTTCTTTTTTTTCTTCTTTTTCTTTCTTTTTCTATATTTCTTTTTCTTTTCCATATTATTTTTTCTTTTTTTTCTTTTTTTTATATACAAGAGCATCAATGCATAAGGTCTATACATTTGATCAATACATGAGCATGTACCCAATTCCCAATATTTACAATAAAAATACAAACTACCCTTTTTATTCCCCCAATGTCCCAAGATTCCCACACTTGAATGGTACTCACACATATTAGCCTAAGCCAATCAAAGATCCAAATTAAGGATATTTATTGTTTTTCGCTTTAAGCTTGTAATGTGCTAAAATTAAGAACAAGTGGGTTAATCATAGGCTCAAAGTTGGCTAACAATGGAAGATAAAGGTAAGGCTATTTGGGTAAGTGAGCTAATGAAATGATGGCCTCAATCATATAAATGCATGAATACACAAAATAATGGACATAAAGAATCAAACAAATCAAAGATTACAATCATAGAAAGAGAATAATGCACACAAGAAGGAAAAATAAGTGGTTATAAGATGTAACCACGCCATTAGGCTCAAATCTCACTTGCTTGTGTTCTTAGCTCAAAAACATGATCCACAAGATATATAATTCAAGCAAGTTTTATGAAAAGTATTCACTCAAATCAATTAAGGTGCCCTATAGATAGAAATCTTGAAAAATTTCATTATTTTGACTAAGCTTATTGAGTACATATATGCAATAAGAATCCTAAAAACCTAAAATGAAATGCAAAAGTGTTGGAATTAGAAATTTGTCACCCAAAATTTCCGATCGGTCGGCCGACCTCCCCACACTTAAAAGTTTGCACCGTCCTCGGTGCATTCAAAGATGAGCAAGGGGGTACGGCGAATCTCCGGATTGCTACGTGTTCTTAGTCTTGCTTCCGTTATTGCTTGTGGTGCATCAATTATGAAAAACAAAAATATAACACCATAAGATGAGAAAACAAAAGCAAGGAAGTATACATTGTTGGAATGTGGTAAATAACTAGAATGGAGTGAGTGAATTAGTGTGACATTAATGACAAATAAGTGTGTGAATTCTAAATTGCGCGGTTTAGAACACACATTAGCATAAAAGTTATGTCACAAAAGAAGCATGCACTTCACTTGCCCTAGTGTGCTTGAGATACTCTAAGTAAACTTGTAAGGTAAAACAAGCATTGAAGAAGCATGAAAGCATTCAAGCTAAAGCCTATGGATGCATATGATCATGAAATACAATGCATTAAGGTAAATGCATAACATCATCCATCAAGAAATTGCCCAATAGAGGAAAAAGATTCCAATTACATGATGGCTAGCCACAACATGCAATTCAAAAGAGTCACAAGCTCGAATGCAATTCTCATCACTTGGTATTTTTCAAAAGGTAAGCATGAAAAACTCAAAACCAAGAAGCAAAATATAACCTCAATCATAGAATCCAACAAAGATTATCTAAAAATATTCATGCTAAAATAGCATTTAGGCAATAAGGGGCAGCAATGTATAGTAAACAAAGTCAATAATCCAACACTTATGATGAAAAGAGAGAAAATAAAATGAAAACTAAACTAAAACTAACTAATCAACTAACTAACTAACTAATTAACTAAGTAACTAACTAATAACTAACTAAAATAAATGGTTATCGATGGTGTTTGGAAGTGTTGGATGAGGGGTAGGAGGAGGGAAGAAGAAACCAGAAGGAAAGAAATAGAAAGAGGAGAAGAAAAGAAATGTGGCGAAGGAAGGAAATCCGCGCGTACGCGCGCATGCCACGCGTGCGTGGATGGTTTATTTCGAGAGTGGCGCGTACGCGTCGTGTGCGCGTGCGCGCAAGTGGGGTTATGCCAAAGGCACAACTCTCTGAAAAATGTATGAATGTAAAACCCGGTTAATTAACGGCTAATTAACCCATAAATGAGAATTTATTCTAGAAAGCCTAAAATGTTATTTTTATGGCTAAATGTGGTAGAGGAGATTGAGACGAGAATTTTGGTACCAATTTTATAGAATTCGGACCAAGATTGGACCGAACGGGCCAAACCGGGCCAATTGGACCCAAAGTGGGCCCTTGGCCCAACATAACTTAACCAAAACCCTAGTTTTCAGCACTCTCTCTCCTCATTTGTTACACACACAAGCTGAAATTTGAGAGAAAGGGAGGAAGAACACTCTCTCAAGTTCTCTCCCTTGGTTGATCTTCAAACCACCATAACTTTTGATCTAGAGCTCCGATTGCCGCCCCGTTTGCGGCCACGTGTTCACCGCGGAGAGCTCTACAAAACCCATACAACCAATCTTGAGGTAAGCCACGTGTTACTGTTCGAAATTCCAGCCCTTATTTTCGAGTTTCATGGGTGAAATGTTGAGATTTTGGGTTCTTTGATGTTATAAGACCCAACTCTCTTGAAGGAGAAGGTTAATCATGTCTCCTTGGACCTTGGGTGTGGTAAGGTTCTCAACCCTAGTGTATTTTGTCGTTTTATGATGTTTGGGTTTTGAGATGTTGTGTATGGGTATGATGGTTGTGGCTTAGGTTGTATATGTGTGGATATTGGAGCTTGATTGGTGATTTTGAAAAAGCTTGGAAAGGGCTTGGTGGTGAAAAATCTGTTCTTGGAGGTGTTGAGGCCTTGAGAGCTTGTGGATAAGTGATTTGGAAGTGCTCCGGTGGGGCTTGGGAAAATCAGCTAAGGTATGGTTTCGGTTTCCCGTATCTAATATGTAATGTGGTAGGAAATACTTAGGCTAGAGGCCCCAAGATAGGCATTGAATGGTTGATGTTGTTGAATGATTGAGATATATGATGTGGTCATATATGTGATGATGATTATTGATGCCTTGGTGGTATGATGTATGAGAAATATGCATGTTGTGATATATGCTTGATGATTGGTTATGGTTGAATTGTGGGTTGAACCATGTTGATGGTGAGTATGATGTTGATTGTGAACAATAATGATTTATTGGAATTGGTGTTGTTGAGAATTGTCATGAGGAATAGTATATGATATGTCAATATGTTTGAGTTTGAGCCACTTAGGTGAAGTAGGTTAGAATGATGGGATAGTGATTTTGTATATTGTGGTAAAATCTCAATGTGTGAGTTGAGGAGGCTTGATGTTGAAATTGATGTATTTTGATTGATTTCAAAGGAAGGGGATGAAAATGGCATGTTTTGATTGATTTTGAAAAGAGTTGGAAATGGCTTGTTTTAAAAATGGCACTTTGTGGTTTTTATGAAAAATATGGTTTTTGGGCATACTTTGGTGGGACATAACTTGGGCTACGGATCTCTGTTTTGTGCCAAATCTGTTTAGAAATGAAATTGGATCTGGGATGTCCATGCCGTTCGAAGAACGGGTGAAAATGATTTAAAATGAGGAAGTTATGTCCGTTGGAAGATTGGGGTTTAAATTGGTGAATTCTGCAGCTTTTAACTTAGAAAATTTTTAGCAGAATGACCTCTTGCGCGTGGGCGCACTTGGCGCGTGCGCGCCGTTCTTCCCGAAAATGCCATCTACGCGTATGCGTGATGTGCGCGGGCGCGCCGATTGTGCTGCACCCAATGCCCAGCCATTTTCCAGAGACTTATGCCAGAACTGTGCCAGTGTTGTGCCTGGGGCACGAGAGCACCCACGCGTACGCGTGGTTGACGCGTACGCGTCGATTGGCAAGTTTTTAATCCACGCGTTGGCGTGCTTGACGCTTGCGCGTCGATGAAGTTTTGAGGCCATCCGCGCGTGCGCGTGGAGTGCGCGTACGCGTGGCCCTGTTTTCATCCCAAAGTTGATTTTTGAGTTTTAAAAGCCAAATTTTATACTTCTAAGCCTCCGATCTCACCACTTATATCTTAAATCATTATGACATGCCTAGCTATTAAAAAGGGGCTAGTGAATGAGGTAACTTGCGAGTGAAGCAAGGGAAAAATGCATGATCAATGAGGATCATTGATGATTATGTGAGATGTGGAGGATGGTGGTGGAAGTGCTTGTATGCCATTGGCCGAAGAGCCGTAATTGTTTATGAATTGGCTGGTTCTGGATTGAACCGTGAGCCAGAATAGCTGTGTATGCTATGAATATTGGCTGGTTCTGGATTGAACCGTGAACCGGAATAGCTGTGTATGCTATGAATATTGGCTGGTTATGGATTTAACCGTGAGCCGGATGGCTGATATGGATGTTGATCCATGGATGAGAATTCATGCATGTTTATGCTGAATTATTGATAAATGTGATTTTTGCACTTCCACTATCGGAGATAAGAGTTTCCTTGGGTAGTAGCAGTGACTAGCCACCACGTGCTCCAGGTTGAGACTCGAAGCTCTTTTGGCCCTATGTCATAAGTGTGGCCGGGCATTGTGAAAGACCCGGATGAGCTCGCCCCCGTAAATATTCACCAGTGAAGGTGATGGATATAGATCATGATTATGATCAAGTTTATGATGAGTATAACTCGAGTTGGGGATGCGTGACAGAGGGACAGTCCAATGGTTAACTGCCAGGACTTGTCGGGTTGGCTCTATAACCGACAGATGATATCATCAGCCACTAGGGACAGGCATTCATCATATGCATACTATGTGAATTGTTTGAGATTGCCTATTTGATTGCATATTACTTGCTAATTGTCTAAATGCCTTAACTGCTCCTATTTGTATATTCCTTGCTTGATATACCTGTGTTTGCTATTTTATACTCCTGCTGGTGGTTGGGAGGTTTGAAGGAATTGGAAAGGGAAGTATTAGTTAGACTGAAGAATCTTTAGTCAGATACCCTTATATGGTTTAGCTTGTTTATAAGCTTTGATATTATCTGGAGGAAGTTCTAGGATTGCCTTTGGCTTTCCTCCATTATTATGTATTATATATGTGGAAGCTGTTACTATGCTGGGGACCTCTGGTTCTCACCCATGCGGATTTTGTGGTTTTCAGATGCAGGACGTGAGGTGTCCCGCTGATACATGCTGGAGACTTCTATATTGCGAAGATCCTTTGTTCTCGGGGCTATGTTTTGGTTTATATGTTTTGCTTAGATACTTTTATCTCCATTAAATAATACAATCTGTGATGACTCCTCCTATGGGAGATTTTGGAGAATAGTTTTTATGTATTTGTGTCCCTTTGGGTTTCCTTTGGGGTTTTCCTTATTTTATTATATGTATATATTATTATGCTTGGACCGGTTATCTTCGCAGCCGGATTTTGAGTCTTGATATTCCTGTTTTTGACACTCCTCTGTTTATATATAATCTCGCGTTGGTTATCCTCGTTAGTTACGTTATCAAGCGGAGTGTTGCGCTTTTGAGTTGCGGTTTTTGTTTACCCCTTTTTTTTTACAAAGGCTCCTAGTTATAATCAATCATTCATACTACTATATATACTAAATTTTTATTTTAGAGGTCGTAATACCTTGCCATCTTTGAATTATGACTTAAGCATAAGGCTCTGTATGGTAGGGTGTTACACGCGTGCGCGCAAGTGGGGTTATGCCAAAGGCACAACTCTCTGAAAAATGTATGGAATGTGGAACTTCTCAATCCACGCATACGCGCCATGTACGCGTGCGCGTGGATGGACGAAAATGCTTGGTGCACGCGTACGCGCGTAGTGCGCGTACGCGTGGATGGTTCTCTGTTTTTTTTTTCAAAATTTTTCTCTATGTTTTTGCACCAATCCAAGCATTCTAAACCTCCAAGCAATTACCAAAACACCCTAAAACCTTATTTAACATGATAAAATCCTAATTAAACTCAACCAACTAATCTAAACATGAAATTAAACTAGTTCTACCAATATGTACAAAAGAGAAAATGAAAGAATTTTACCATGGTGGGGTGTCTCCCACCTAGCACTTTTGTTTATTGTCCTTAAGTTGGACTTATGGGGAGCTCCTCATCAAGGTGGCTTGTGCTTGTATTCATCTTGGAACTCCCACCAATGCTTGGTTCTCCATTGTGTCCTAAGATTTCTTATGGATTGAGCCAAGTGTTGATGGAGTTCTTCACAAGCTTGTGGCTCCCAAAGTTGATCCTCTTTCTCTAATCCGAGATCCCACACTTTATTTTCACACCCGTCTTGAATTTGATCATCATTATTAATCCATCCAGGTGGTAAGCAAGATGAATTCTCAAGGTGATACCAAACTCTCCTTTTAGACCCATTCAAGTGAGCACTAGCCCAACCCTTGCATCTAAGCCTTGAGGTATCAACCAAAATGAGCCTTGATTTACAACGCCATCCACTAAACATTTTTCTCTTACGCTTTATCCCGCAAATCATCCTAAGTTGACCATCCATTTCAAGCAACCCATACTCAAGTGGGACAATAAAGTTGATAGAAATCAGTTTTACCCACTCAAGTGAAGGAATATATGACAACCTAGGCAAAGAATCTTCCAAAGATCTTGACAAAGTGTACTCAACTCCCGTCCTTCTTTTTCTAGGGACTTTCACCTCTTCACAAGATTTTTCAAATTCAGTTCTTTGTTCATCAATTTCATCTAACTCGTTTCCATCACTTAAATCATAAATGGGAGGTTGAGGGAAATCTACCTCCACATCGCTCTCTTCTTCATCGGGAGAAGGGTCTTCAAGTTCAAAGGATTCACCACCATTAGGATTTGATGCTTGATCTTCATCTCCAAGGGAACTTAACTCTTGCTCCATTCCTTCCAAGTCTTCATATGGGATATGTCTTGGAGGTTGTGTACATCTTTCCTCAACATCAACTTCAATCTTCTTGGAGGAGTTTTCTATAACTCTAGGTCCCCATGGAGGTTCCGCATCTCCTAAGTCTTCAACCACTTCTTCCTTTTCTTCAATGGTCATAAGTTCCTCCAATTGTTCTAACACAAAGTAGCATTCCTCCTTTTCCACCGGAGTTTCCAATCTCTCCTTCATGCTATGCTCTTCTTTAGATTCTCCACATGTAGCCATGGGAGTTCTTTGAGTGTCCAAAAGTTGGGATGCTAGCCGGTTTACCACCTCATCCAAGGCGGTCATGAATTGTTGCACATCCCTTGTCATCTCCTCTTGTCCTTGAAGAAGAACACCAAGGGTTTCATCCATTAAAGGTTGGGGTGGATGGAAGGGTTCATTATTTTGGGGGAAGGGTTCATAATAGGAAGGTGGTTCATCATAATTATGGTGTGGTGGTTCAACATTCTCCACTTTTTTCACTTGTTGCACAACATGCTCCATGGTTGCTTGAAATTGATCCAATGCTTCCTTGAGACGATCCCTTGACTCTTGGTCCGCTTGGATATCATGAGTAAGATCATAGGGCTCTTGGATTGAAGGACATGAGTATTCTTCCATGGGAGATTGTGGTGGAAAGTAGTATTCATCTTGTGGTTGGAAAGTTTCATATATTGGAGGTGGTTCATCTTGGTAATAATATGGAGGGGGTGGCTCTTGAAAATGTTGATGTTGGAATGGTGGTGGCTGTATATATGGTTTATATGGCTCAAAAGGTGGTTGGTATGGTGGATATGGATCAAGGTCATATGGAGGTATTTGGTGAAAAGAGGCTTGTGAGTATGGTTCATGTTGAGGATATGACTCATAGGCATATGGTGGTGGTTCTTGAAAGTCACAAGGAGATTCACCATAGCCATTTGATTGGTGTGCATCATAGAATGGCTCTTCTTCATAGTGCATTGGTGGAGGTTGTTGCCATGAAGATTGATCATATGCATATGGCTCCTTCCACCTTTGGTTATCCCATCCTTGATACACATTCTCATTATAGTTCTCATCACCTACAACATAGTTGTAACTACACTCACAGCCAAAGTGAGAATTCATGATATCAAGAGAGGGCAAAAAAATAGTAACAAATAAAGAGAACAAACTAAAAACTAAAAAAGAAGCAAAAAGTAAACATATTCACAATATTCACATATATACAATAACCAATAACACAACACCATTGCAATTCCCCGGCAACGGCGCCATTTTGATGGTTTAGAATTTCACAAATGAATTCTCGTTGCAAGTATAGTTCCTAAACCAAACAATAATCTTTTCATACAAAAAGTTGTTTGTCACTAAAACAAACTCCTAAATTTATAAACCGAAGTATTGAACCTCGGGTCGTTCTCTCTAGGAATTGTAATGAAGTATCTTGTTATTGGTTGTGAGTTATTTTGGGGTTTTTGAGATTTTAGACAAGAAATATAAATGGAAAAGGAAATAAACTAACAACTAACAAAGCTCTTGGCAAGGTATGAGAACTAGAAGTTCTATCCTAGTTATCCTCCTCAATTGTGATAACAAATTGTCCATTACTCCCACTTAGTTAACCTCTAACCATGGAGGAAAGTCAAGTGGATGAATCAATTTGATTCCTCAAGTCCTAATCAACTCCTAAAGGAAAGACTAGCTTTAGAGGTATTCAAATCAATTAGCAACTTCTAATTATCAATCAACAAAGGAATTAGATAACTCAAGAGTCACTAATTACTCTATCTAGGCCAAGAGGAACAAAACCCACACTAAAATCCAACCAAACATTTCATCAAACACTTGGAAGGTACAAAAGAAAAGCATAGTAAATTGACAACAAGAATGAAATCTAACAATAATTATTGAAAGGAATTAACAACAACAATTAAAAGAAATACATTTATTATGAATTACCTTGATTGAATTGAAAGAGAGTACAAGAAACAAAGTAGATCTACAACAAAACACAAGAATAACATAAAAGAGATTACAACAAGAGATGGAAGAAGCATGAATGTAAGTACAAGGAATTGAAAAGATAGAAGTAGAAGAAGATGAATTAAAATCTAGATCTAAGAGCTAAACCTAATCTTAATCCAAATCCTAGAGAGAAGTGAGAGCTTCTCTCTCTAGAAACTAACTCTAACTACTAAACTAAGCTAAAACTAAACTAATGGTAACTAACATATAAAGTATATTGATTCTCCTTCAATCCTTGGCTTAAATAACATCAGAAATGAGTTGGATTGGGCCCACAAGGCTTTAGAATTCGTTGGCCATGTATTGCTTTAAGTGGATCATATGGCAGCAACGATGTGGGCACATACAGTGCGCGTGCGCGCCACCATACGTATAGCAACTATGGAAAATCTTATATCATTTTGAAGCCCCGGATGTTAGCTTTCCAACCCAACTGGAACCGCATCATTTGGACTTCTGTAGCCCAAGTTATGTCCGATTAAGTGCGAAGAGGTCGGCTTGACAGCTTTTGCGATTCCTTCATTCTTCATGAGTTCTCCATTTTTGCATGCTTTTCCTTTATTCCCTTTATCCAATCTTTGCCTCCTAAATCTAAAATCACTTAACAAACATATCAAGGCATCTAATGGAATTAAATGTAAATTAAATTTAGCTATTTTAAGTCCAAAAAAGCATGTTTTCACTCTTAAGCACAATTAAAGGAGAAGTTATAAAACTATGCTATTTCAATGGATAAATGTGGGTAAAAGGTTATAAAATCCCCTAAATCAAGCATAAAATAAATCCTACAAATGGGGTTTATCAGTCGCTAAGACAATTTCACTTTAACCATGCATTTCTAAATGGTAATTTACATCAATTCTGATTATGTCAAAGCCAATATGCTTTGAAGATAAAATTGATACTCATGTTTGAAAATTAAATAAATCTCTCTATGGTTTGAAACAAGCTCCTAGAGAATGGTTCTTTAAACTCAACAACACACTGCATACCTTTGGTTTTGTGAATGCAAAGTTAGATACTTCATTGTTCATTTATTCTGGTATTTATATATTATGTTATGTTGATGATATTATTATAACTGAGAATAATGCCACTCTTGTTGTTGATATGATCAAAAAGCTTGACACTAGTTTTTCACTCAAGGATTTAGGGAAATTAAGTTATTTTTTAGGAATAGAAGTACATAGAACTAACTCAAACCAACTTCATCTCTCTCAAGCTAAGTATGTTTTAGACTTATTGTTAAAATTGGGCATGGCTCAGACAAGTCCAATGCCAATTCCTATGGTGTCTTCTCTTCATTTATTCTCTACAGGTTTAGAAAAATCTGAAGATGCAAAGTTGTATCGAATGGTTGTTGGTTCATGATACGTGAGCATCTTGTACTCTTTTTCTATTATTTTTCAGTTGTTTTTGGTTAGAAATTATTAGGCTTTATTATATTTTAGTGAAAAAATTCTCTTTGGATGCTACTTTGAGTTGTTTTGGTATTTTTATGATTTTAGGTGAAATTCAGACGAATTTGGCAGAATTTTGTGCAAAAACAAAGGAAGAAAGTAGATGTTCTCAACCCAAAGAAGCATTTTTAGTAGAATTTAGCTTTTAATTGTTATCTTTTATCTTATTTTAGTTATTTTATTTACAAATAAAATCTTTTAGGTTTAGACTTTATTATTTATTTTAGTATCAAATAAAACTAGGTTAGATATAAAAGGGAAAAGATTTACCCTTCAAGGGAATCTTCTCTCTTCCACACGTTTCACTTTTCGGAAACCTAGTTTTCTCTGTAAGTCATAAGCAATTAAACCTCCTTGGTTAAGGTTAGGAGCTTTGTTTATTTATATGGAATAAGACTATTGCTTTTCTATTTTAATTAATGTATTGCTTTAGTTTCAAGGATTGTTTTCATTTTTAATCTTATGAATCTAGGTGGAACGAGAGTATGGCCCTTATTTTACATGAGTTCTTGGGATTCTCGAAAGAGTTATCTCGCTTGAACAACAGTTTGAAAACAAATTCCTCCTAAATTGCTAATTACATGAACTAATTGGGATATGTGGCATATAATCCTGTTAACTTTGGGTAATTATGGTTTTTGTGGCCATAAACTAGTTATGCACTTAACCCTCTAATCAAAATTAAGTGACCACGAGTGGCGGTTAATGAAGGTTAGAGGAGGCTAAATCACTAAGAGATTAGGGTTTAGTTATTTATAGTTTGCCATGAAATGAATCATGCATTGTTAAAATAGTTTGTAAGAACTTTTAATCCAGAAAAGTAAACATCTCCGAAACCTTAACTGTTTTCTCTCACTGTTTTATACCAAACCTTTTATTTGCTTTCTTTATTCTCTTGCTTATTTTTTATGCAAATTCAACCGAAAATCAACCTTTTCTGTTTGCCTAACTAAGTCAATTGGATAACCACTGTTGCTCAGTCCGACAATCCTCGTGGGATCGACCCTCACTCACCTGAGGTATTACTTGGATGACCTGGTGCACTTGCCGGTTAAGTTGTGCAAGTTCATAATTCGAGCATGGTGGACGAAATTGTGATTTCTATCTTTTTGAGCTTTAGCATATATTTACTCTTAGGGCACTGTTTATTCTCACAACTCCGTTCAACTAACCAGCAAGTGTACTGGGTCGTCCAAGTAATAAACCTTACGTGAGTAAGGGTCGAATCCACAGAGATTGTTGGTATGAAGCAAGCTATGGTCACCTTGTAAGTCTCAGTCAGGCAGATTAAATTGGTTTATGATTTTTTGGAATAATTAATAATAAAAAGGAATAATAAAAGGGATAGAAGACTTATGCAGATTCATTGGTAAGAATTTCAGATAAGCGGATGGAGATGCTGTAGAGCCCAGGGACGCCTGCTCTCCTACTGCTTCTACTCAATCCTTCTTACCCCTTTCCATGGCAAGCTTTGTATAGGGGTTCACCATCAACTGTGGCTACTTTCTTCCTCTCGGGGAAATACCCTGTGCGGCTGTCACTCGCACAGCTAACCAGTCTGGAGGCATCACCCATGGCTAATGGCTACATCCCATCCTCGCAGTGAAAACTAATGCACGCACTCTGTCACAGTACGGCTAATCACCGGTTGGTTCCCGCTCCTACTGGAATAGAATCTCTCTTTTGCGTCTGTCACTAACGCCCAGCAGGTTAAAGTTTGAAGCACGTCACAGTCATTCATTACTGGAATCCTACTCGGAATACCACAGACAAGGTGAGACTTTCCGGATTCCCAGGATCCTACTCGGAATACCACAGACAAGGTGAGACTTTCTGGATCCTCATAAATGCCGCCATCTATCTAGCTTATACCACGAAGATTCTGTTCGGGAATCTAAGAGATATGCATTCAAGCTCTGTTGCATGTAGAACGGAAGTGGTTGTCAATCACGCGCGTTCATAAGTGAGAATGATAATGAGGGTAATCTGACTCATAACATTCATCATGTTCTTGGGTACGAATGAATATCTTGGAATAAGAATAAGAGAGATTTGAATAAAAGATAATAGAATTTCATTAATACTTGAGGTACAGCAGAGTTCCACACCCTTAATCTATGGTGTGCAGAAACTCCACCGTTGAAAATACATAAGCAAAGGGTTCAGGCATGGCCGAATGGCCAGCCTCCCTAACGTGATCAATGATCTCCTAAGATGAAGAATAAAACAAAACTGAGACCAAAGATGTCTAATACAATAGATAAATGTCCTATATATACTAGACTAGCTACTAGGGTTTACATGAGTAAGTAAATGATGCATAAATCCACTTCCGGGGCCCACTTGGTGTATGCTTGGGCTGAGCTTGATCTATCCACGAGCTGAGGCTTCTCTTGGAGTTAAACTTTGAGTTATGACGTGTTTTGGGCGTTTAACTCCGGATCATGACGTTTTTCTGGCGTTTAACTCCAGACAGCAGCATGAACTTGGCGTTTAACGCCAAGTTACGTCGTCATTCTTCGAATAAAGTATGAACTATTATATATTGCTGGAAATCCCTGGATGTCTACTTTCCAACGCCGTTGAGAGCGCGCCAATTGGAGTTCTATAGCTCCAGAAAATCCATTTCGAGTGCAGGGAGGTCAGATTCCAACAGCATCAGCAGTCCTTTTGTCAGCCTTCTTCAGAGTTTTGCTCAAATCCCTCAATTTCAGTCAGAATTTACCTGAAATCACAGAAAAACACACAAACTCATAGTAAAGTCCAGAAATGTGAATTTATCATAAAAACTAATGAAAACATCCCTAAAAGTAGCTTAAACTTACTAAAAACTATATAAAAACAATGCCAAAAAGCGTATAAATTATCCGCTCATCACAACACCAAACTTAAATTGTTGCTTGTCCCCAAGCAACTGAAAATCAAATAGGATAAAAAGAAGAGGATATACTATAAATTCCAGAATATCAATGAATATTAATTTAATTAGATGAGCGGGACTTGTAGCTTTTTGCTTCTGAACAGTTTTGGCATCTCACTTTTTCCTTTGTAGTTTAGAGTGATTGGCTTCTCTAGGAACTTAGAATTTTGGATAGTGTTATTGACTTTCCTAGTTAAGCATGTTGATTCTTGAACATAGCTACTTATGAGTCTTGGCCGTGGCCCTAAGCACTTTGTCTTCCAGTATTACCACCGGATACACAAATGCCACAGACACATAACTGGGTGAACCTTTTCAGATTGTGACTTAGCTTTGCTAAAGTCCCCAGTTAGTGGTGTCCAGAGCTCTTAAGCACACTCTTTTGGATCACGACTTTAACCACTCAGTCTCAAGCTTTTCACTTGGACCTTCATGACACAAGCACATGGATAGGGACAGCTTGATTTAGCCGCTTAAGCCTGGATTTAATTTCCTTGGGCCCTCCTATCCATTGATGCTCAAAGCCTTGGATCCTTGCTACCCTTGCCTTTTGGTTTTAAGGGCTATTGGCTTTTTCTGCTTGCTTTTTCTTTCTATTTTTTTTTTCGCCATTTTTTTCACTGCTTTTTCTTGCTTCAAGAATCAATTTCATGATTTTTTTTCAGTTCATCAATAACATTTCTCTTTGTTCATCATTCTTTCAAGAGCCAACAATTTTAACACTCATAAACAACAATATCAAAAGACATATGCACTGTTCATTCATTCATTCAGAAAACAAAAATTATTGCCACCACATCAATATAATTAAATTAAATTCACTAATAATTTCGAAAATTATGTACTTCTTGTTCTTTTGAATTAAAACATTTTTCATTTAAGAGAGGTGAAGGACTAATGGAATTATTCATAATCTTTAAGGCATGGTTACATACTAATGATCATGAAGTAAAGACACAAAACATAGATAAACACAATATTAAAAACGAAAATAGAAAGAAATAAAGAGCAAGGAATGAATCCACCTGAGTGAGGGTGGCGCCTTCTTGAAGGTCCAATGGTGCTTTTTGAGCTTCTTTATGTCTTTTCCTTGCTTCTGTTGCATGATCCCTAGTGATTTTGGTGTTTTTAACATTATTTGCTCCCAATAGTTGTGTGGAGGACAACTTATCCCCTGAGGTATCTCAGGGATCTCTTGATTTGCAGCCACATGTTATACCACTGAGCTATGACGGCTTATATTTTCCATCTCCCAAGACTCAGAGGTGGAAGCTTTTGTCTTCCCTTTGAGGTTTCTCTGGCCTTGGGTGCCATTAATGGTAATGGAAAAGCAAAAAAGCTATGCTTTTTACCACACCAAACTTAAAATATTGCTCGCCCTCGAGCAAGAAAAGAAAGAAGAGAAGAAGAAGAAGAAGATAATGGAGGTGAGTGAGGGGAGATGGATTCGGCTATATGGGTGGGATTGGGTGGGGAAGAGAAGTTAAATTGTAAAGGTAGGTGGGGTGTATGGGGTAGAATGGGTAGCAGCAGGTGGTGAATGAAAAACAGAAGGGATGATCATGAATGGAAAGAGAGAGGGCGAGGTAGGTGGGGATCCTGTGAGGTCCACAGATCCTGAGGTGTCAAGGAATTCCATCCCTGCACCAAATAGGCATGTAAAATGCCTTGGCACACCATTCTGGCGTTTAAACGCCCATTGGTGCATGTTATGGGCGTTCAACACCCATGTGATGCATGTTTCTGGCGTTGAACGCCAGTTTCATGCTTGTTTCTGGCGTTCAGCGCCAGTTTGTCCTCTCTGTGCACCATCCTGGCGTTTAACGCCAGGTTGGTGCTTGTTTTGGGCGTTCAGCGCCAGAATGGTGCTCTGTTCTGGCGTTGAACGCCAGCCAGATGCACCTTCTGGGCGTTGAACGCCAGCCCGTGCGTCCTCCAGGGTGAAAAATTTTTTTCTTCTGTTTTTGACTCTGTTTTTAATTTTTTTTATTTTTTCGTGACTCCTCATGATCATGTACCTAATTAAACACAAAAATAACAAAGAAAAAAAATAAAATAAAATTAGATAAATAAAATTGGGTTGCCTCCCAACAAGCGCTTCTTTAATGTCAATAGCTTGACAGTGGCTCTCATGGAGCCAAAAGGTGATCAGGTCAATGTTGTATAGTCCCAACACCAAACTTAGAGTTTGGATATGGGGTTTGAACACCAAACTTAGAGTTTGGTTGTGGCCTCACAACACCAAATTTAGAAGTTGACTGTGTGGGCTCTTCTTGACTCTGAACTGAGAGAAGCTCTTCATGCTTACTCTCTTTTGTCACAGAGGGATGGCCATGTGCCTTAAACACAAGGTAGTCCCCATTCAATTGAAGGACTAACTCTCCTCTGTTGACATCTATCATAGCTTCTGCTGTGGCTAGGAAAGGTCTTCCTAGGATGATGCATTCATCATCTTCCTTCCTAGTATCTAGGATTATGAAATCAGCAGGGATGTAAAGGCCTTCAACCTTTACTAGCACGTCCTCTACTGTTCCATAGGCTTGTCTCACTGACTTGTCTGCCAATTGTAATGAGAACAAGGCAGGTTGTACCTCAATGATTCCCAGCTTCTCCATTACAGAGAGTGGCATCAGATTTATCCCTGACCCAAGATCACATAGAGCTTTTTCAAAGCTCATGGTGCCAATGGTGCAAGGTATTAAGAACTTGCCAGGATCTTGTTTCTTTTGAGGTAGAGTTTCCTGAATCCAAGTATCTAGTTCACTAATGAGCAAGGGAGGTTCACTTTCCCAAGTCTCATTACCAAACAGCTTGGCATTCAGCTTCATGATAGCTCCTAAGTATTGAGCAACTTGCTCTCCAGTCACATCTTCATTCTCTTCAGAGGAAGAATAGTCTTCAGAGCTCATGAATGGCAGAAGGAGATTGAATGGAATCTCTATGGTCTCTAGATGAGCCTCAGATTCCTCTGGATCCTTAATAGGAAACTCCTTCTTGCTTGAAGGACGTCCCAGGAGGTCTTCCTCACTGGGATTTTCGTCCTCCTCCTCCCCTATGCATTCGGCCACTTTGATTAAATCAATGGCCTTGCACTCTCCTTTTGGATTCTCTTCTGTATTGCTTGGGAGAATACTGGGAGGAGTTTCAATGACTTTCTTACTCAGCTGGCCCACTTGTGCCTCCAGATTTCCAATGGAGGATCTTGTTTCATTCATGAAACTGAAAGTGGCCTTTGACAGATCAGAGACTATATTAGCTAAGTTAGAATTATTTTGTTCAGAGTTCTCTGTCTGTTGCTGAGAAGATGATGGATATGGCTTACTATTGTTCAGCCTATTGCGTCCACCATTGTTAAAGCCTTGTTGAGGCTTTTGTTGATCCTTCCAGGAGAAATTTGGATGATTTCTCCATGATGGGTTATAGGTGTTTCCATAAGGTTCACCCATGTAATTAACCTCTGCCATGGCAGGGTTTTCAGGATCATAAGCTTCTTCAGAAGCTGCCTCTCTAGTACTGTTGGATGCATGTTGCAGTCCATTCAGATTTTGAGAGATCATGTTGACCTGTTGAGTCAACACTTTGTTCTGAGCCAATATGGCATTCAGAGCATCAATTTCAAGAACTCCTTTCTTCTGAGATATCCCATTGTTCACGGAATTCCTCTCAGAGGTGTACATGAACTGGTTGTTTGCAACCATGTCAATGAGTTCTTGAGCCTCTTCAGGCGTTTTCTTCAGGTGAATAGATCCACCTGCGGAATGGTCCAATGACATTTTTGAAAATTCAGAGAGACCATAATAGAATATATCTAATAGGGTCCATTCTGAAAACATGTCAGATGGACATCTCTTGGTCAGCTGCTTGTATCTTTCCCAAGCTTCATAGAGGGATTCACCGTCTTTTTGTTTGAAGGTTTGAACATCCACTCTTAGCTTGCTCAGCTTTTGAGGAGGAAAGAATTTATCCAAGAATGCAGTGACCAGCTTATCCCAGGAGTCCAGGCTATCCTTAGGTTGTGAATCCAACCATATTCTAGCTCTGTCTCTTACAGCAAAAGGGAAAAGCATGAGTCTGTAGACTTCAGGATTAACTCCATTCGTCTTTACAGTATCACAGACCTGCAAGAACTCAGTTAAAAACTGATAAGGATCTTCAGATGGAAGTCCATAAAACTTGTAGTTTTGTTGCATCAAGGCAACTAGTTGAGGCTTAAGCTCAAAGTTATTGGCTCCAATGGCAGGAATGGAGATGCTTCTTCCATCAAACTTGGACGTTGGCTTTGTGAAGTCACCAAGCATTCTCCTTGCATTATTATTATTATTATTTTCGGCTGCCATGTCTTTCTCTTGTTCGAAAATTTCTGAAAGGTTGTTTCTGGATTGTTGTAATTTAGCTTCTCTTAATTTTCTCTTCAGAGTCCTTTCAGGTTCTGGATCAGCTTCAACAAGAGTGCCTTTATCCTTGTTCCTGCTCATAAGAAAGAGAAGAAAACAAGAAAAGAAAGAGGAATCCTCTATGTCACAGTATAGAGATTCCCTTATGTTAGTAGAAGAAGAAAGGGGGAAAGAAGAATCCAAATACAAGGGATATAAGAAGTTCGGATTCTTAGATGAAGAGAGGTGAAGAGAAGTGTTAGTAATTAAATTAATTAAAAAGAATAAGAGAAGAGAAGAGAAATTTTCGAAAATAATTTTGAAAAAGGGGTTAGTATTTTCGAAAATTAAAGATGAAATATAATTAAAATTAAAATTTAAAACAAAAAGAATTTTTGAAAAAGAGAGGGAGAATTTTCGAAAATTAGAGAGGGAAAAGTAGTTAGGTGGTTTTGAAAGAGATAAGAAACAAACAAAAAGTTAGTTAGTTGATTGAAAAAGATTTGAAATCAAATTTGAAAAAGATAAGAAGATAAGAAAAAGATAAGATATTTTGAAATCAAATTTTGAAAAAGGTAAAATTTTGAAAAAGATAAGATAAAAGATAAAATAAGAGTGTTAGGAAAAAGATATTTTGAAAAAGATTTAATTTTTTAAAATTACTTAACTAACAAGAAACTACAAGATAAGATTCCAGAACTTAAAGATTGAACCTTTCTTAACAAGAAAGTAACAAACTTCAAATTTTTGAACCAATCACATTACTTGTTAGTTAATTTTTTAAAATTTGATAAAAAGATAAGAAAAAGATTTTGAAAATATTTTGAAAAATAATTTTTGAAATTTTCGAAATTTATAAAAAAAATGAAAAAGATATGATTTTTGAAAAAGATTTTGAAAAGATAAGATTTTTAAAATTGAAATTTTGACTTGACTTGTAAGAAACAACTAATTTTAAAAATTTTTGACCAAGTCAACCCAAAATTTCGAAATTTTGGAGGAAAATAAGGGAAAGATATTTTTTTTTTTTTGAATTTTGAATTATGAAAGAGAAAAACAACAAAAATACTCAATGCATGAAATTTTTAGATCAAAACAATGAATGCATGCAAGAATGCTATGAATGTCAAGATGAACACCAAGAACACTTTGAAGATCATGATGAACATCAAGAACATATTTTTGAAAAATTTTTAATGCAAAGAAAACATGCAAGACACCAAACTTAGAAATCTTTAATGCATGAAAAATATGAATGCAAAAATGCACATGAAAAACAACAAAAGACACAAAACAAGAATTCATCAAGATCAAACAAGAAGACTTGTCAAGAACAACTTGAAGATTATGAAGAACACTATGAATGCATGGAGTTTTCGAAAAAATGCAAGAAAAATTTTTAAAGCATGCAATTGACACCAAACTTAAAATTTAACACAAGACTCAAACAAGAAACACAAAATATTTTTGATTTTTATGATTTTCTAATTTTTTTGTATTTTTATTAATTTTTTCGAAAATAAAGTTGGAGAAAACGAAAAAGAAAAGAAAAAAATTTTGAAAAAGTTTTTGAAAAGAAAATTACCTAATCTGAGCAACAAGATGAACCGTCAGTTGTCCATACTCGAACAATCCCCGGCAACGGCGCCAAAAACTTGGTGGACGAAATTGTGATTTCTATCTTTTTGAGCTTTAGCATATATTTACTCTTAGGGCACTGTTTATTCTCACAACTCCGTTCAACTAACCAGCAAGTGTACTGGGTCGTCCAAGTAATAAACCTTACGTGAGTAAGGGTCGAATCCACAGAGATTGTTGGTATGAAGCAAGCTATGGTCACCTTGTAAGTCTCAGTCAGGCAGATTAAATTGGTTTATGATTTTTTGGAATAATTAATAATAAAAAGGAATAATAAAAGGGATAGAAGACTTATGCAGATTCATTGGTAGGAATTTCAGATAAGCGGATGGAGATGCTGTAGAGCCCAGGGACGCCTGCTCTCCTACTGCTTCTACTCAATCCTTCTTACTCCTTTCCATGGCAAGCTTTGTATAGGGGTTCACCATCAACTGTGGCTACTTTCTTCCTCTCGGGAAAATACCCTGTGCGGCTGTCACTCGCACAGCTAACTAGTCTGGAGGCATCACCCATGGCTAATGGCTACATCCCATCCTCGCAGTGAAAACTAATGCACGCACTCTGTCACAGTACGGCTAATCACCGGTTGGTTCCCGCTCCTACTGGAATAGAATCCCTCTTTTGCGTCTGTCACTAACGCCCAGCAGGTTAAAGTTTGAAGCACGTCACAGTCATTCATTACTGGAATCCTACTCGGAATACCACAGACAAGGTGAGACTTTCCGGATTCCCAGGATCCTACTCGGAATACCACAGACAAGGTGAGACTTTCCGGATCCTCATAAATGCCGCCATCTATCTAGCTTATACCACAAAGATTCTGTTGGGGAATCTAAGAGATATGCATTCAAGCTCTGTTGCATGTAGAACGGAAGTGGTTGTCAATCACGCGCGTTCATAAGTGAGAATGATAATGAGGGTAATCTGACTCATAACATTCATCATGTTCTTGGGTACGAATGAATATCTTGGAATAAGAATAAGAGAGATTTGAATAAAAGATAATAGAATTTCATTAATACTTGAGGTACAGCAGAGTTCCACACCCTTAATCTATGGTGTGCAGAAACTCCACCGTTGAAAATACATAAGCAAAGGGTTCAGGCATGGCCGAATGGCCAGCCTCCCTAACGTGATCAATGATCTCCTAAGATGAAGAATAAAACAAAACTGAGACCAAAGATGTCTAATACAATAGATAAATGTCCTATATATACTAGACTAGCTACTAGGGTTTACATGAGTAAGTAAATGATGCATAAATCCACTTCCGGGGCCCACTTGGTGTATGCTTGGGCTGAGCTTGATCTATCCACGAGCTGAGGCTTCTCTTGGAGTTAAACTTTGAGTTATGACGTGTTTTGGGCGTTTAACTCCGGATCATGACGTTTTTCTGGCGTTTAACTCCAGACAGCAGCATGAACTTGGCGTTTAACGCCAAGTTACGTCGTCATTCTTCGAATAAAGTATGGACTATTATATATTGCTGGAAAGCCCTGGATGTCTACTTTCCAACGCCTTTGAGAGCGCGCTAATTGGAGTTCTATAGCTCCAGAAAATCCATTTCGAGTGCAGGGAGGTCAGATTCCAACAGCATCAGCAGTCCTTTTGTCAGCCTTCTTCAGAGTTTTGCTCAAATCCCTCAATTTCAGTCAGAATTTACCTGAAATCACAGAAAAACACACAAACTCATAGTAAAGTCCAGAAATGTGAATTTATCATAAAAACTAATGAAAACATCCCTAAAAGTAGCTTAAACTTACTAAAAACTATATAAAAACAATGCCAAAAAGCGTATAAATTATCCGCTCATCAGAGCACCAAATTTTTGGCACCGTTATCGGGGATTATTTGTGATTGACAACTACTAGTCTGGTTGCTTAGATTAGGTATTTTTCTTAGTTTTGTTTATGTTTTTCTTTTAATTTTCAATTGCGTTTTGTTTGTTTTCCCTTAATTTTTTATTTGAAGTTTGGTGTCCCTTTAGTGATTTTCTTTTTAAATTTTTCGAAAATAGTAGTACTCTTCATTCTTTAATTTTCGAAAATTTCTAGTTGCCTTTTCTTATTGGTTTTTGGAATTCTTAGGTTAATTGCTTACTTTGTTTGTCTTATTTTTTTATACATAGGATATCTCACTGGAAACTCTCTACACTCTGACGTAGAGATTTCTATTTTTTTCTTTATTTTCTGTCTGTGTGTACAAGAACAGGGGGAAGTAACTACGGATCTGAATGGTAATGAGCAATCTAGAAGGACATTTAGCTTATACACTGCCCCCACTCTTGACTTTTATGGGCGCAGTATTGCTATGCCTTCCATTGGAGCAAATAATTTTGAGCTCAATCTACAGCTGATCATTCTAGTGCAACAAACTTGCCAGTTTCATGGACTCCCATAGAAAGATCCTAATTTATTCATCTCTAATTTTTTGCAGATCTATGACACTGTGAAGACAAATAGAGTAGACCTTGAGGTTTATAAGCAAATGCTCTTCCCATTTGCTGTGAGGGATAGAGCAAAGTAGTGGTTGGACTTTCAGGAGAGCCTGAATACCTGGGATAAAGTGGTCAACAAGTTCCTAAACAAGTTCTTTCCTCCTCAAAGACTGACTAAACTGAGGACAGATGTTTAGACCTTTAGGCAGGAAGAAAGTGAGTCCCTCTATAATGCCTGGGAGAGATACAAGATGATGCTTAGGAAGTGTCCTCCTGACATGTTCTCAAAGTGGATCAGAGTACATATTTTCTATAAAGAACTTTTTGAGATGGCTAAGATGTCTCTGGACAATTCTCCAGGTGGTTCTTTACACATGAAGAGGATGCCTGAAGAGGCCACTGAGCTTATTGAGATGGTTGCTAACAACCAATATTTATACTCTTCTGAGAGGAATATAGTAAAGAAAGGAGTTATGGAAGTGGATGCTGTAAATGTAATTCTTGCTCAGAATAAACTCCTAACTCAACAAATGAGTCTTATCACTCAACAATTAACTAGCATGCAGAGCTTAGTTGCTAAAGTTTATAGTGCTCCTTCAGATGTTCCTTATGATACAAGTGGTAGCTCCCCTCAAAATAAAACTAACAACTATGTCCAGTATATATCTGAGCAGGTCAATTACATGAAAAATTCCTCCAGAATCCCTAATGATACTCTTTATTCTTAGAATGTTAACCAGAGATGGAGGAATCACCTAGAATTTGGGTGGATGAAGCAGCCTAAGAGACAGCAACTCTCAGGAAAGTTTTAATCAGAATCAATTCAACAACCTTTCTTCTCAGCCTCCTTAACCTCAGAGTACCCCTGACCTAGCTTTCATTGTTGTAGAACTCACAAAAAGCCAACAAAACTTTATACAGGAAGCCCGAGCCTCCTTTAGGAATCTGGAGATGCGAATAAACCAGATAGAACAATGAATACCTGAGCAACCCTCATCCAGTAATATCGTCTCCAATTGCAGAGAGGAGTGCAAGGCCATTCATTTGAGAAGTGGTAAAGTAGCAGGTTTAGAGGCAAAGGTTAGTGAGGAGCCATTTGAACAAGAGGCTCTAAAAGAGGCAAAAGACAAGGAAGAACATGCCCCTCCTAGGCATCCAGACAACCCTTTTTCAGTTACTCTTGACACACATTCGGCATTAGCTAAGGCTCCTGAGTACAAGTATAAGATGCCATATCCTCAGAGACTGCAAAAGGAGACCAAGGACAAGCAATTTTCAAAGTTCTTGGAAGTCTTTAGGAAGTTGCAAATCAATATTCTTTATGCTGAGATTTTGGAGCAAATGCCTCTCTATGTTAAATTCATGAAGGAGTTGCTATCCAAGAAGAGCCCTTTAAAAAGAGATGAGACAGTGGTCCTGACCAAGGAATGTAGTGTCATAATTCAAAGTAAGCTGCCAAAGAAGATGCCAGATCCAGGGAGCTTTCAGATTCCATGTACTACTGGGAACATCACCTTTGACAAAGCCCTTTGTGATCTTGGTTCAAGTATCAATCTGATCCCTTATCTGTGATGAAAAAGTTCCAAATCAAAGAGGAACAACCTACAAGGATAGCACTACAGATGATAGACAAGTCTTTGAGACAGGCACATGGGCTAGGGGAAATTGTCTTTGTCAAGGTTGGAGAGCTTTTCATCCCTGCAGATCTAAAATTTTTAGATCTAAAGACACTAAGTTTCGAAATTTTTAAAGAAAAACACCTAAAGACACCAAACTTAAAAATTTTAGATCAAAAGATACTAAGTTTCAAAATTTTTAAAGAAAAACACCTAAAGACACCAAACTTCAAAATTTTAAAGATCAAAACAAAAAGAAAAACAAGAACAACTTGAATATCAAGAAGAACACCAAGAACAAACTCGAAAAATTCAAAGCAATTAATGAACATGCAATGGACACCAAACTTAAGATTTGACACTAGACTCAAAAAATAGACACTATTTTTGAAAAATTTTTGGTAAAAGACACCAAAAAGTTCAAAACTTTTACCAAGAACAAGAACAAAGACTCAAAAATAAGATAAAGATTAAAAAGAAAACAAAGATTTTTGAAATTTTTTATTTTTTTAAAAAAGAAAAATAAAAGACTCAAACAAAATTAAAAACAATACCTAATCTAAGCAACAAGATAATCCGTTAGTTTGTTCAAACTCGAACAATTCCCGGCAACGGCACCAAAAACTTGGTGCACAGAATTTAACTTCACACAACTGAATCAGCAAGTGCACTGGGTCGTCTAAGTAATACCTAAGGTGAGTCAGGGTCGATCCCATGAGGATTGTTGGCTTGGATCAAATAGTGGTTATCCTGTAAATCTTAGTCAGGCGGATAGAAAAGTTGTTTAGCTGTTTAAACGCATAAAAGTAAAATAAAGATAACGTTACTCAATAATTTTAAATCTAATGATGAGAGGAAGGTTGAGGCTTCGGAGATGCTTTGCTCTTCTGGATCAATACTTTCTTACTATCTACTCCAACTGTGAATGATTTCTTCTATAGCAGGCTGTATGTGATCAACGCCGGTTGAGAGGCCGCCAATCTTTCTCTAGGCTAAAGACAGGTTTAGTATGCATCCAGTCTGACTGAGGGTGAAGTTCCTGCAGTTCATCCTTTTGGTGATCCTACTCAAAGCGCCACAGACAAGGTCAAATCTTCTAGATCAGAGAATGTTGCGCCTTGATTCTAGCCTTTACCACAAAGACCCTAATGTCCCCATACCTCGGCTGAACTGATGTCTCGAGAAGTCCCCAACGAAGTCATGGATTAACCGTCTAAGAGATGTATCCTCAAGCTAATGATTCATTGATATCCGATGAAAGACGCTCACGGAACCCATGTAGAATAGAGATAACTTGTGACGGTTCAACTCATTCATAAGGTTAAAAAATGAAGATACATCTTAGGAGAGAATCAAACACGAATTGAAATAGAACAATAGTACTTTTATTAATTCATAAAACTCAGCAGAGCTTTTAACCTTAACCGTAGGAGGTTAGTAACTCATGTTGTACATAATAGTGTTCAAAAATAATGGGGGAGGAAGAAGATCCTAAACATGGTTGATCTTCTCCTATATATGCTAGTCTAATAATTATGGATTACAGAAATATGATAGGCTTAGGCTTATAGTGCGACAATCCACTTTCGGGGCCCACTTAGTGAGTGTTTGGGCTTAGCTAAGGGTGTCTCCATGTGCTAAGACTCCCTAGAGGAGTTGAACGCTGGCTAGGGGGCCCCTTTTGGGTGTTGGACGCTGGCCACCTCTATGTAGGCGTTGGACGCCAGGACTAGGGTAGATGGCTGGCGTTGAATGCCAGTTTTGGGCCTTCAATTATGAAGTAAAGTATAGACTATTATATACACAACTAGAAAATGGATTAATACAGACAGATTTACAGACAGATTTAGTCTTTATTACAGACAGATTTTTGATTACCGATGAAATTACCGACGGATTGTGTCCCTCTGTAAAAGTCTCGTCAGAAATTATTTACCGACAAATTTTTTTCCGTCGAAAAATTACCAGCGGATTTTTACCAGTTACCGACGGGTTTTCTCTCTGTAAATTCTCCATCTATTTCCCGAAGGCGACGAACTTTCCGACGAATTTTCTGTCTGTAATTATAGACGGATTACAAATGAATTTTTCGATGGATTTTTCGTCTGTAATTACAGACGGAATTACAGACGAATTTTCCGTCTGTAATTACAGACAAATTTTCCGATGAATTTTCTGTTTGTAATTACAGATAGATTTTCTGACAGATTTTTCGTCTATAATTTGAACCTAGTAAAATCATCTGACACTCTAATTACAGACGGAAAATCCCTCTGTAAATCCGTCAGTAAAGTAAAATAGAATTTTTTTTTATTTTTCTAATTACAAAATAAACTTGTTTTCATACAAAATAAATATAAATTTAAGACAAATTTTTATCTAATTTGTATTCGAATATTTATAATATTTCAAAAAATAAACAAATTCATCGTATTTATCAAGCAAGTCAATATAATTCAAAACATAGACAAAATCTATTGATACATTAACTATAATCCTCAGTGTATTGTTCAACCATACTAAATTTATCAACTATAATTCATAACATTTATTATATGAGAAAAGTTATATTATGCAAATCTCTACAAGCCAATCAACCAGTATCCCGCACATGCTTTGAGTAATGTCGTGTTGCTTTATATCGCTTAATGCAATTGGAAAAGGGATACACTTCTTGGCTGTAAAAATTTTAAAGTACTGCATGTCAGTAAAAGTACACAGCAGAGAAAAGTACATGAAAAAATGTCAATAGTAAAAGTTATTCACTTTGTTGTGGCACAAAAAACTCATTACTCCACATCCTTAATGAAAATTATGTCAATTGAAAGCATAAGAACTAACCATGATCTGTACAATATGAAAATATTTCAATATATAATTTATTAACTCTTAGAAATAAAAGACCAAACAAACTAGTTTTATGGAAAGAAAAGGCCAATAAGCACAATTTTGAATTAACTTTCCAAGATTAAGAGTCTATATAGAAAGAGACATTGTCAAAATCCATATGCATGCAAATATCCAAACATGCATAGATGCATAGATGTATGCCCTATAATTAGTTACCTGAAGATGATAGCCAGAAAAAAATAATTGTCAGAGTCAAGTTGCTCATAGCTGATCCAAGAGTGTGAGAGTTGTAGCTTATGCTAGTGAAAACACAATTCTACATCATAGTTATGCTGTAATGTATATCCCAGCATCAAAAGGTATCACCACTGAATGAGAAACCAAAGATATAAGAACAATTCCCGAAAATATTATATTTTAGCTACTTTTGGGACATACCCAACAAGGGCAAGGAGGAAGAATTTGCAAAGAAGCGAGAAAGGAAGAGGTGGTGTTGTAGTTCTGCAAAACAAAGGAAAGAAAGAGAATTAGGTAGAGATGGAATACAGTCCAATCACAAAGTTGGAGATCTGATAAGGGAAGAAGACAAAAAAATCCATCATAATATTAATAAAGAAAGCATATGGCAGAAGCAAACAGGAAGCATTCTCCCAGTAAATGTTATGGTAGCAAGAGAATTATTACTCTTTAATGGGCGTTTACTCAAAATTAGAATAAAACATTATGATCTTTTGGGTATCACAAGAGAATTATTACTCTTTAATGAATAATTTTGTCGGCAAAATAATCTTTCCATAGCAAAATGATTTCAATCTTATATATCATAATAATCTGAACATAAAAAGTTAAAAAGAAGAGGCCGATTGATACCTTTTTAGCAGAAGAGGCTGAAGCCTAAAGTTGCTCGTTCCTTTCTTCCAATTTCTTTTGCAATCTTCCAATTTTAAACTCCATGCTCTTGGCTTTCGTCTCTGCTTCCTGCATGATTAAAGAAAAATTCCATTAAAAAAAACATACAACTCAAAAAGCAGAAATGATTGATATCAAAATTTGAAAAATTTTCATCAAGTATGGCCAAAAAGTAAACCTAATTTTTTGGGGAGTTTTTTTTTAATTGTAACAAAAAGGACACAGAAGGTAGCAACTCAAAAATTGAAAATAAAAGAATCTTAAGTTCATAACCTTGTACCTTTCTTGTTAAGGTTTCTTTGGCATAAGATTGTTCCTGTGAAGCAAGACAGTTCCGAACATCCTTCAACTTTGCAGCCAAAGACACCACGTTGCGCTTGAAACTCTGCTTCTTTTCGTTCAAATCCTTCAATAGTGGATCAATATCTCTTGCTAATGCTATAGTACTCGTCATTGAACAAGATGATGATGGTTTTTCAGATGCTGACATGACCAACTTTTTTAGGTTCTTCAACTATGCACGTCTCTGCTATAACAATAATAATAATAAAAATAACATGTTAAATATATGGTATACTGAAATCGTGTTTTGTATTGTTTATGAACAAAAATAAGATCTTATGGACCAAAGATCAGAAGTTTACTTTACTGGTCCATCGTATGAAAATATTTACTATGCCTAATTCGCTCTGTCATGTGAAATGAACATGGTAGTTGGTACAATTAATATATAATCAACAAAACAAAATGGAAATAGCAAATTTATTAAAATAAAATGATAATAACAATAAAAAACACAAAGTGGCTTAGAAAGTACTGGAACCAAATTCGAATTGGTCTAGTAATAAAATAAAATAGAATATACCAATCAGATACTGGTAACAAAGATTAAAAAGAAAAAGGGCTTCAACTTAATTTTCCGATTCACGAAAAGGTTGCTACTGTATTCAAATTTTAAAGTTCTCTTTTCTACAACTAGATACTAGATATAATCCATCCGTCAGTAAAATTCAAATTTGCCAAAGGGGCTGCATCCATTATCAGGGGAACCAAGCTTCAACGCAATGCACTACAATAATACACAGCTCCAATTGAAAAAATTTTAAAAAAATAATGCTTTAGTTACATACCATCTTGTTTCGTAGTACTATTTTCTCCAGTTGTGATAGCCTGATTCTCAAACAGGAATAGTTTAATACTAATTAGATCAGAAAAGTTTATTGGCATCAAATAACTTAATAAAATTTAATTCCAAATTATATAAAACCACTTCAACTGCTAGGAAGAGGAGAAGGAGGACTCACCGGAACAGAACCGGCCAAATGGCTGGTGGGGAGGCCGATGGTGTATGACTCTTCCATGGAACGCAATATATCACAGCCATCAATAAGTGGTAAATGAACTTAGATTCCCAAACCCTGGAAATAGAATTCTGTAGCCATTACATAAAAGAAAACAGTTTATGCACTTTCACTTTCATGTTAGAGAGAGTGTACTAAATAAAAGATTTATACCGTTTCAGAAAGCATTGCTACTTCAGCTTGAACTTGTTGGTTCATCTCAAATGAGTTATACGAGTTTACAAGAATCTGGATTACTGCACTTAACCACCTTCATTTCCCCACACACCAGGCCTGAAAATGTTTTAATTTGAGAGGGAGAAACAAGTAAGTAGTTAATTTGAGAAAATGTCCAAAATGGTGCAGTCACAGATGGAAATTGGCATTGATTGTAGAAATACCACAGTTAGCAACTTACGCATCAAGAAATAGCCCAGCATCACTGAGACACTTCGCTTTTGACAAAACGCATTCCTTTCGACATCAGATCCTCCATTGCAGCCATCCAAATGCGCTGTCCTCGGAATTGTAGACGTGCAGCCTATCTCAGTAGACAACATTCACTTAGTTTTGTGTGGTAACCCTTATTCTATGAATGTCGTTACTAATGTGTTATCTCTGATATTCAAACTCTACCTTATGTTCACTGTCCCCAGCAAAAGCGGCACCATCACAATAACAAATTTTCACTCTGTTCCAGTTGAAAAAATCTACAATCACAAACGAACAAGAAGTCAAACGATATGGTTAACTCTATAGGTAAAAGAACAGAAAAACACAAAGGAAGCAGCAATCAAAGTAGTTCAATTGAATGGAAACCTAGATTTTGTTCAGCCTTATTGCTTAATATTCCTGTAAAAGGTATCTCCTTTTCCATGAATGCTGAAGATCCGCGCCGAGTTTTCTTGCGATAAATGCATGTCCTGACAATATATTCAAACAAAAAATTATGTTTCAAATTTAAATTATACAAAAATAAAATTTGAATTTCGACACTTAATTAAAGAAATAAATGAATTATTAACTCGACTTCATTAATGTGAGCGCTTTTCTTTTAGTGCTTCTTCCCTTTTAAAGAAATAATGGTTAGATTCAAACATGACCATTGATGGCATATTCATAGTTAATCAAGCATTAAATCACTACAATGACAATACCTGTTGAGTTGCTCTTTCCTGCAGATATCAAAATCATGTTAAAGGCTGACTATGATGCTCAACACTAACCTGGAAATTGGAAACTAAAAGCCCTTTATCACAGGTTGAAGCTTATCAAATCCATTTATGTTTTCCTTCACCAAATTTCAAAAAAAAAATGAACCAACAAAAAGTAGAATAAAAATTTGAACCTCTATCTGAGAACCTAGGTTAATGTCACAATGATAACTAGAGCAGCTTGCTAAAAAGATGAAAACTTCATAAAGAGATTGTGAGAGTTAGAAACATTACTTTTGAACATCAAGGCCTATTCTATAAAATAGCAGTAACACATTTGAAGGAGTTTTAAACAGCATAGGGTTCCACATAGGAACATTTGGTTCTTCATTAGCAATTACAGGTGATTTCCATTTGCCATTCTGCCAAATCAAGTCAAATAAGCAGCCAATAGTTTAGAGGAAAGTAACATCTCTCACCAAAGTTTCAAATTCAAAGTTACTATGATTGCATTATAAATCCCAGTTTCTTATGAATTGAAAAGCTAGGTGTCAAAGTAGCAATTTATGCAACCTTTAAGTTTTAACTATTTACATCATTACCTTGTAAGTTTGCAACCATATTTTGACATCAGGCGCCCCCTCAGATGTTCCCCCATAATATGCAACCAAAAAAGACCCTTCCCAACCTGGTGGAATTCAAAATAGACATCAATGTAATATGCTTCTCATCATGACAAAAGCTTCAACTTTTTTGGAAGGAAAAAAAAAGAAAAAGGGATGTAATTTTGTACCTCAACAATGGTGGAAGCATGGCAACTGTTGAAGGGAGCTAATTTTTCAGGAAAAGTGAATTCCTCCAAAAGAGGCCCTTTTATGTAGCTGTTGCCTAAACCACCTGCTCCGGGAATTGTGGAGTTTCCCCTGCAAAATTTTGCTACTTGCTTTTAGTTCATTGCTTCTGAGTTGTCACTTACAGTGTCAAGAACTCATATTTCTATAGACACAAGGACAAAACATCAATAATATAAAAGAAATGTAATCATATACTGAACCATTCCAAAGAAGATAACAATATAGGTCACAAGTGTAGCAGAAAAGAAAATAGTGGAATGGTAATGGGAATGTGAAAGTAGTAACTGGTAAGGCATGTCGGTACCTAGAAAATGAGTGAACTCTATGGCTATGAATGATAATAGAGAGCAGGAGCACAAAATAGACAAAGGAAGAAGAAAACAATGACATGGTTTCACCCTCTAATATCTGCAATGAATTATATAGCATGCAAAGCAAAGCAAACTGTGTAGGAAAGAAGTAAAATAAGTAATTCATTTTTTTCACTTGACTAGATATCAGCGCTCAAATGTACAAATTTTATCATCTACCGTTTATACACAACAATGAAAATCTAACCAGAGAAGATTTTAATCGCTGCACTTCTTGAAGACAAAAATCATTCAAAATTAAATTGAAACAAGGAGTGAATAAATAAATAAATACATAAGTCGTCTTGAAAGAAAAGCTAGGGTTCGAAGAGACAGACAAGTTTACAAAGTGAGAGTAAGATCGATAATGTTGTTGCTAGGGTTTATTGGTTTGTTAGTGTATAATGGTTTCTATTCCTGAAGCCATACCTGAACAGCACAGAAACTATGATTTCAAATGAGAAGAATTCAAAAATTGAAAGCCATGCAAAATCATACCTGAACCGGTGGATGAGAATGACCAGCGAATGGTAGTTGCTGTCAGTGATGAGATCATGGACGGAGTGATGGAGAGAGCGGCAGCGATGAAAGAAGCTCCTGTGATGGAGAGAACGTAGATGGAGAGAGGAAGAAGCTCTGAGAGGATAGGATCTGAGAAGATAGGAAGAAGCCCCTATGAAGGAGAGTGTGGAGTGTGAATGCATCGAGAGGATAGGATGTGAGTTAGGTTAACTCAATATTTTCGAGGGAAAATTTTAAATTACAAACAGATTTTCTGTCTGTAATAATTTAATAAAACACATCGTTTTGTCTATTTAATTACAGACAGAAAATCCGTCTGTAATTATTTCTCACAAAAAAAAATTAATATTTTCGACGGAATTATCGACGGATTCTCTTTTCCGTCTGTAATTTATGCTAATTCATTTTTTTTGTTTTTCGACAAAAAATCCCTCTGAAATTTCGTTTGTATTTCCGTGGGATAATATCCATCGAAAATATCCTTCTGTAATAACTAATTTTCTAGTAGTGATATTTCTGGAAAGCCCTGGATGTTAGCTTTCCATAGCCATTGAGAACACTCCATTTGAATATCTGTAGCTTAAAAAATGCTTGCTTGAATGCACGAAGGTCAGATCCTGATAGCATCTGTTACGCTTTCCTTGCATCTGAATCAGACTTTGTTAAAATTCTTAGATTTCAACCAGAAAATACCTGAAATCACCATAAAACACAACAACTTATAGTAGAATTCAAAAATGTGAATTTTACACTAAAACCTATGAAAACATAATAAAACTTAAACAAAACATGCTAAAAACTATATAAAAATGATGTCAAAAAGCGTATAAAATATCCGATCATCAGTGTTAGTTGAAATTTGTATTTGTATAGACTATAGAGTGACACTTGATAGCAAATTTGAAGAATTTCTGTATAAATTGTTGCTATTTTGTTAATGTAAGTTTAAAATTGAAATTTGATGCTAATTGAAATTTGTATAAAATACTTGATTATTGTTTTAATACTTGATTATTACTGTTTTTAACGTATGTTTAATTGAGATTCTTCTATTAAGTATTTTTAGAAATTGATAATTGATTGTTGTCATGCATTTTATATTAATTTAGGTTTAATATTTGTTAATTGATTATTTTGTTTACCTTTTCTTAAAAGTTCTTTACCTTCTCTTTGGAGTTTGTTTTGTTTTGTATGTAGGATAATTTTTTTGTATTGGTAAAGACAAAAAGAATTAACTAATTGTTGTGGTCTATTTATAACGGCTTCATATGACATCTCAAAATCAAAGAACTAAGCAATAAGTTAACGAGAGAGGAAACATAAAATTGCACTGAGCAATGTAATGGATCCCTGTTTTGTGTTTTATCTACTGGATTTTAATGAGGACAGAAAAGTTCAATTTGCAATTGGAGCTGTAACCAATACTCCACACAATTATTTGCAATACTTTGTATGTAGATCAATGACCTTAATTTTTTTCACTAAATGAAATTAAGCATGTTTTTATAATTTTGTTATTATGGACTTCTTATTGCTATCAAAAGTCCTCTATTTATATAAGAGTTTTGATTTGATTGCAACATTGAATGCCGTTAGTGTTGTTTCTTATATGTACCATGAAGAGACATTCACATTAATTTCTTTCTAATTTTGTTTTATGGAGTTCTTTTTCCCTTTAATTCTTTCAGATCTTATTCATCCTTTTCTTTTTCTTTTTTTTCTTGCAACAGGATTTAGGTGGAAGACTATTGACTGTTAACAAGGCTTTTCCAGGAGGAGAGCGACCTGAATGCCCACCCCGTTCATTCGAACAGGCTTTTAGAATCTATGTTGGTAACTTGTCTTGGGATGTTGACAATGGTTGCCTGGAGCAGATTTTCAGCGAACGGTAAGGTTGTGAATGCTCGCGCAGCATATGACAGAAAGACTGAACAATCATGCGGCTTTGCTTTTGTCACAATGACCGATGATATTGAAATGAACAACGCAATTGCTGCTCTTGATGGCCAGGTATTTCAAAGCTGCTTTGTTACGTTATCAATGTTTTACATTTCATGCATTTATAGTTCAAAATGTTTTGAGTTTTGAACAAGAGAACAACCTTTTGAGCAATGTAGTTGATTTTGACTTAGATTTTCCTTCTATACAACGATTTAATCATGGGTTTTTAAAAAGAACATATAATTTTTTTAATTACTAGGACATAAAATTGATGTTTAGATACAAACAACTATTAATGGATATGATCCAATATCCTTAACTTTTTAAGGGTATCAACAAAACTTTGGTAGATATATTTTCTAGTTTGTTGTCTCCCTTTTTTTCTGTATCTGTGTAAATATGGTGTTTGCATATGTTGCAGAGTTTAGATGGAAGGGAAATAAGAGTGAATGTTGCTGAGGACATACCCAGATGCTCTTTTGAGTATTAGCTCCTGTAATCAACAACCATGGCAGCAACTGGAGTTTTTTGTTTTATATAGCTAAGAATATAGTGTCATTTTTTTTTTGAAAAATATTTCCTCTCCTGGGCAAGGTTCCAAATTAAGTTTACACATTCTATTGTCATTTTTTATTTATGTTGTTTAGATTAAAAATATATTTAGTTTATAATGTAAATTTTATAATTTAGATTTCTTAAATTTATCTTTTTTAGACTTATTTTGTGATTATCATAATTTTGGAATATGATTATACTTTAAAAAAAATCTCATAAAACAGAGTAAGCTATAATCACGGTTTTAAAATAGGGTGACCATAGAATAAGCTATGATCTCGCTAAAACCGTGACCATACCATAAATAAGCTATGGTAACCATATAAAACAGGAGTGACCATTGAGTAAGTTATGGTCATCATTTTAAAATATGGTGACCATAGGTAAGATTATGTTCGTGGTATAAAACAGGGGTGACCATAGAGTAAGCTATGGTCACGATTTTAAAACAGGATGACTATAGATAAGGCTATGGTCACAATTTTATAAAAAGGTGACTATAAATAAGTTATGGTCACGCTAAAACTGTGACCATAAATTATTAGGCTATGGTCACGGTCTAAAACATAGGTGACCACAAAGTAAGCTATAATAACGATTTAAAAATAAGGAGACTATAGATAAGGTTATAGTCACGGTTTTATGAAAGAGTGACCATAGAGTAAGTTATGGTCATGGTTTTAAAGTAGGGTCAATACAAGAAAACAACTCTATTTCCACACTTTTAAAGCATGGTGAAAAGATGAAAAAAGCGTGACGATAATTTTTTGCCACCCTTTTTAGCTACTTGCACATTTTTGAAAAGGTCACATCTGCAAGTGTGTCGGTTATTTTATTGCTATATGTTATTTTTTGTCACGTTTTTACAAATTACAATGCTTAAAAGTGTGGTCATGTGTGAGAGATATGGTCACGCTTTTAAAGCATGATAATAGTGAGAGATACAACCATACTTTTAAAGCGTGACAATAACGAGAGATACAACACGTTTTAAAAACATGGATATAACCTTATCAAATTAAATGAACAGAACATAGTAAAATATGTTTGCAACCACACCAAGAACAATAAGTATGTAGAAAACAAAGTCAAGCAACAGGTCAAACAATTTTACATCATTTAGAAAAATTTATAATCATATTGGGAATACAAAATTACAAACTAATGTTATTACGATTTTCAAATGATCAAAATAATCCATTAGAAAAAACAGTATGATAAAACAAGATATAAAAGAGTATAATGAAGCCAACTATGAGACAATCTTAAGCAATAATCCATTTTTGGTACAGTATTGGATAGTAAAATTTTCAGAATTCCTCAATAATTTATTTAGATTCAGAGTTTTAAGTCTTTGCAATTTATTTAGATACCGATGGTTACACTAACACTGTAACCATAGATTAAGCTATATGGTCATGGTACAAAGCAGGAATAACCATACATAAGGCCATGGTCACAGTTTTTATGCGTGACCATAGAGTAATATGTGGTCACCATAAAAAAACGTGGTATAAAGTGTCATAATTTAAAAACTGTAATCGTGACTATAGAAACTGTGACCATAACTAAAAAAATCATGACCATAGATCTATGACCATGGCAAAATAAGTCACAATGAAAAAACCGTGATCATAGATCTGGTCACCTTTTTCACTAGTTACCATGACCATAAACTATTTTTTTGTAGTGACATTTAACTGATACAAATAGTAATCCAAATACACCATGCACTAAGTCTGGATGAAGAGAATTTAAATCCTCTAAAATAAAAGAGTTAATAAAGTAATAAAATAAAATGTTAATTACTATTAATTTTGTAACTTTCATCATATATGAGTTTTATTATCTTGATTTAAGAGTGACTAATTTTAATTTCATTTTCTTACTTTACTAATTCTCTTACTTTAAGTAGAGGATCTAAATTCTCTTCATCCTGTTGACAAATTTTGATGAGTTTCACTATCTTAATTTAAGAGTGATTAATTTCTCGTTTTTTTATTTTATTAATTCTCTCATTTTAAAAGATCTTGATCAGAATAAGGACCAATAAAAAATTACAAGAACTTGATTGATTGTTTTTAGGTAATATCAGATCTAATAATTTAATCATCATAGTTCCATTTCTATTCTAATTAGTTGTGCAAAAATATTTGGTAGCAAGAAAATATTAATAAAAACTGTTAAAATTTATTATTTTTTGTTTTATTTAATACATTCTATAATAAATAAATACTAAATAAGATAAATTTTATCTGTTTAGACTGAGTATTTTTTGTCTTATTAACATTACTATAATATACGGACAAAGAAGATGTGTAACTTGGATAAAAAATGGGTAAACTAAGTCATGATACTAGGTTTTTCTAATAAAAGGAGACAATATAAATAGTTATATCTTTAACACGTCTTTTTAAACAAGAACATTTTTTTGGATTTACTTATTTTTTTATAAGTATTTTTTTCTCTTTTTATTTATCTTATGTTATTTTTTTTAGAGTTCACCAATGCAAATATTAAATTCTAAATCTTTTTGATATAAAACTCTAACACCATATCATAATATTACCTCTCTCAAAAAACTATATTCATCAATTATTTTGTTTTATATCAAGTTTATTATCCTCCTTTTATTGTTGATAATAAAAACCAGTGGTTACATTTATTATGGTTTTATCAAGTTTTCGTGTTTCGCGTGTGGAGATCCTTCTGAGTTTGAGCCTTATATAACCCAAAATTAAATCACTATTAAAAGAAGGAAGAATAGAGAAAGCGCGTTGCTTGGAAGAGAACAAGAAAAATTTGTGATATGGGTTTTAAATTTTATTAAGTTATTTAATTTCAAACAATTGCAATGAGTTAACCAGCACCTACTGTTAGGGGTGGCAAACGGGCCTAAACCCGCTGGGCCGGCCCGCATAACCCGCCAAAAAAGGCGGGCTGGGCTGGAAAATCGGGACCGCCAAATAGCAAAAGCCCGCTTAACCCGCACCGCTTAAACTGCTGGTTTTGGCGGACTTTGGCGGGGCGGGGCGGGCTTCCCCGCCGGGCTAAGGTTATTTTTAGTGAGGGGATATTTTTGCAATTTTTTTCCTAAAACCTAACTTCCCCCAACCTAACTTACAAGAGTATGAAGATAAAAATTGAGTATTTTGAATTATGTTTATGTTATTTTGGAGACAATATTTATAATTATGTTTTGGATTATGTTTATTTTGCTTTGGAGAGAATATTTATACTTATATTTTGAATGAAAATTTGGTTTATAATTATATTTATTAGATATTTATAATTACAAACACTTTAATGTTTGTGAATATAAAAAATATAATTTTTTATGCCATTAGAAATTATAAATTTATTAATATGGTTGTGAAATTATATATATTATTTAGTAGTTAATAGTAAAAAAAAAAAAGAGGAGCTTTGGCGGGCTAAGCCCGCCAGCCCGCCAGCCCGCAGTTAGGCGAGGCGGGCTAGGATTCTAGGACCGCCTAATTAGGCGGGGCGGGGCGGGCCAGCCTGCCAAAGGGTGGGCTTCTGGCGGGGCGGGGCGGGCTTCCCCGCTTGCCACCCCTACCTACTGTTACTGTGAATTCAATAACTGAAGCATTAAATTTCATCTAAGCTAAGAGGCAACTTCGAACTAATATTTATGTATTCTACTGATACCAACAACTTGACTGGCTTGATGATAATTTTTTCAACAAATTATTACCGTGAGGGTAGTTGAATGGAAATAGTGATGAAGCCATTAAGATATTGAAGTCCATATACGGTCATGCTTTGTGCAACACGTTCTTGAAATAATATATCTATCATAGCCAAAAAGATTATTATTATTATTATTATTATTATTATTATTATTATTATTATTATTATGAAAATAATGTATGCATATTTTTTTTCTCACTCATACACATATTTTTAATTATTAATTTTTATTATAAAACGTATATATAATTAAAATTAATGACTAAAATTACTAAAACCCTCATATCTTTGAAATACATGAAAATTTTCATTCTTAATATATTAAAAACATTCTCCACAATGATGTCACCACAATGATGTCACCACAATGATGTCACTCTTTGCACGCATGAATTGTTATTATAGAGAGTTGCTTTATGCGTTACGAAAACGTATAAAATGTTGGAAAATTATCCCGTGTTCCATGTACGAAACTGGAACTTTGATATTCCATTGTACAATCAGTTTGTCTAGTGTTGTTTTGTCATGTAGTAAGGTATGAATTGATGATATTATCCCTATATTAAGAAGGAATTTGTTGTAAATGACCCGTTAAAAAAGATGTACGCTATTTGCTAGCCGTTGGCTTAGAAAAGGTGAAAAAAAGTTATTTGACTAACTATTTGGTCTCAAGTAATATGAGAACTAGTCTAACAATCAAGTTTTTTTTTAATATTTTTTATATATATTTTTTTGGTTGTTAATACTCTTCTATATTTAAAGATGTTTAATTATATTACAAATTAAATTTAATTTTTATTTAAAAATATTAAAATATCACAATCTATTTTAACAAATTAAATAATTTTTTATTATTAATTTTAGAAAGATTAAATTATCCTTTAAATAATAATTTTAAAATTACTAAAATATCTTTGTCGGATTAATTTTTTTTATTTATTAGCAATAAGGAAATTTAATTCAATATTAAAATACTAAATTATCTATAGTTAATTTTTAAAATACCAAAATAAATTTTTAGGATTAAGAGCTTGTTTGGGTGAGCTTCTAAAAAAAGATCTTTTTTGAGTTATCTTTTTTTAAAAGATCTTTTAAAAAAATAAAAGTAATTTTATATTTGGGTATCTCATGCAAAAAGATTTTTTTTATCTATCAATTATGTTTGGGTATAACAATATAAAAGTACTTTTTTGTTTATTTATTACATGAAAAATATCTTTTTTTAAGAAAAAAAGATCTTTTAAAAAAGATGTAAATTACAGTTTCTCCAAAAAGATATTTTTTTATTTTTCTAGTGCTTTTACTTTTATTACTAAAAATTTTTCAAACACACTAAAAAGTAAAAAAATATATTTTTTATTGAAAAAATATCTTTTTTATCAAGATAATGACACTCAAACAAGCACTAATCTTAAAATAATTAAAATAAAAGGTTGATTCATTGTATTATAAATTGTAGATATGATTTTTTAAAATAACTAAAATATACTAAAGGATAAAATATTATTTTTGCTCATTTTAAATGACTAAAGTACCCTCTTTAAAACTCAAAAAAAAATTAATTTTAAAAAGACTAAAATTCTCTTTAAGTTTAAAGATGTTTAATTGTATTAGAAATTAAAATTAAAATTTAATTATAAAAAGACTAAAATTTTTGCATAGGTCATTTCAAGAGACTAAAAGACTTTTTTAATATTAATTTTAAAAAGACAACTCTTATAGTTCATATTTGAAGTACTAAAATATTCTTTAACCATTAATTTTTTAAAAAGACTAAATTACCCATCAAGAATTAGTTAAGATTATTTGATTGTATTAAAAATTAAAAACTTTATTTTAATATTAGTTAGAGGCAGCAATACTGTTGGTGGGCACTGACATCAGCACCTACTTTGTCACCTCAGCCAAGGGACCCCGACGACAACGACGGTGGCGATTACCTGGATCTATAAGGTTTAGTAATTTTTTTTGTTTACTTCATTGTATTCTACTTTTGTAATATTTTATTATATTCAGATAATTTATTTTTAATAAATTAATTTGTTAATTTCTGATAATTTTAGATTTTTGCTAACATTTTTGTTAACAAGAGTTTTAATTTGACTACTAATTATGGTTTAACTGTGCCAAAAAATAAAATAAAATAAAATAAAAACTACCATAGGATTTACTGTAGGATAAATTCAACATTAACTTAGCGCCTAACCACGTGATATGGCACCAAAGTTACCGTCAGATCATCAACTCACTCTCGACAAATCCATTAAAAATATCGACGAAAAATTTGTCGATCCGCCGGTAAACAGTTTTTGGCTTCATTTATACCGTCAACTCTAGGACGATGGTAAATCTAACGATAAACTGATTACCGACGGATTTATTTGAAGAATTCTATGGGACTTGGCGTTTTTCTTGTAGTGACCGCTAGATTTTCTCCCTCATTCCCATCATCATTTTCATCACCGACTTCATAGTTGGCTTCAAATTCCTCTTCATTGTGGTTGTTATCTTCTTCCCAAGCTGTCTCTGATTTCATCCATATTTAACTCTTCACCAACCACGTCTAGGAACATGTGTTGATCAAACTCAACATATAACTCTATCATCGACACAGAAAATCATGTTTGTCAATAAATATAAAACATCTGTGGCATACATGTGTCGTTAGTGATGGGCATTATTTGAAATTGTATTAGCCTATCAAATACGATAACAGAATTCCTATATAAAATGTTGCTCATCTACTTTAAAATGTGACTTTGTATGTTATCATAAATATCGTGTTGTAGCTTTACAAAACTCATGTGCATGGAATAATAGCTAAAAAACAGAAAATCACACACAAAAGTCACACCTTTGTATGTATGGTATGATCTCACTGATATAATACATTTAAAAATTCGCAATACCTTCCATAACTTAAACTTCACCTCACCAAATTTTTTTGATACTACTAGTTATCACAAAAAAAAAATCACAAGTATGGAAAAGATAAATGGCAATGTATTTATAAGCAAGATTCTCAAATTCAAATATTTCTATTATACAAAATGCAACTTGTGTTTATAATTAAAAAAATCAAAACGTAATCTATGATTTGCAGGCTTCAAAATAAATAAAAAAACAAATCGCAATCTGCATTTTGCAGGTTTCAAATTAAAAAACAAAACTAAATCACAACCTGAAGAATTACCATGTGTTCATAACACACAGTGGAAGAAAAATAAGATAATCATAAAGATCTATTTTGTGCTTAAACTTTATTCCAATAAACAATATATAATATAGATCAGATCTAAATACCTTTAGACGCTTTAGTAAAAACTTTATTCTTCGATTATACGAAAACTCTATGCGTATCCACACCGAAACTAACATTTGATGTCAATTCCTTGACTAATGGACATCTGATCTAAATTGAGAAACCTCTTGCAACTCTTTGCATGCCATAAAATTCTTCTCCAAGAATCAGGCTCACATACGTTTATGTGTGTAGAGGTAAAGGAATAAAATTTTTGTGTTTACTCTTTGCTATAATATGAGATTTGTTATTGATTTTAAATTTGATTCTCTATTCAAATTTAAATAATATCTTGAAATTCTAAATCTGAATCCTTCAAATTTATGAATCATATCATAACTCAATTTGAAAAAGAATTAGTTAGGATCTCATTCAAATTTATAGAATAACTAATTATTCTCAAATCTCATTTAATATTCTCGATTATCATATAATTATTATATTCTTGGTGCTAGCAAAGAATATAATAATATTCCATTTGAATTAATATAATTATTTATTTGATTAAATCAAAATAATAATTAAATAATTCTATAGCAAAGATTAGAACACTTGTTAGTGTGTGACCCCATAGGTTCAATACTAAGCGGGTAGTAAATTAGTCAGACTAAATTTACTAATCAAGGTTGGTGTCTAGCAATACTCCCCAACGACCCGATAGTATGAAGTAATATATTTTTACTAAGAACCTTAGAAGAACAAAGTATAATTTCTTCCATCTTTTCAACTCTTGGTTAACCTTTAGAGTATGGTTTAATTGTCAAACTCTAACTTGTTACCATTATTATAATGAAATGTGAATGACCTAAGAAACTCATTTCTTCATTCATTCAATTCCCTTGGCCAAGATTTTATTCATCTCGATCATTATAATCACAGAGCTCAAACTCTTTACCGAGAGTTGACGGATTTCTTATTGACTAATCATTAATTCTATAAGTATTTAAATTATACCCAATATCCATTCAACTAGCACCCTAGAGTATTAGGTGTCCAAAATCAAAGTATAATAAATACATTATTAATTACTATGACAGTCGCAGGTCAAAGAAAACTCTATTACTATGTTCATTTTGAGAATATCCTATTGATAAATATGCGGTAACTATAACCATTAGGAATTCTCAAAGTGAGTCAGTTCAATGGTCATATCTCTATATGCACCATCTATGTATATAATTTAATAAATGAGATATATTAATCTTCATCCAATGAAGACCATTATATATATATATATATATTGATCTTTCCAGATTATTAATATCCTTTTTAATAATCCTAGGACCAAGAACAATTTAGATTAAATTATAAAAAAATTATCTCTCAATATTATTATCACTATCACAATGATAAATCTCTAAATTTAATCAAGGACCTTATTATATTAACATTTTAATATAATAATAATAACAAATTTAAGTGACCATTAGATCTATCTTTATAGAATTGTATCATGATACAAATAGGCTATTTTTTCAAAAAGTTAATTTGACGATCAAACTTTTTATACTTTCAGGAGAAAGTATATCTTCTGTTGAGTGGTATACAATTATAATAAAAGTAATTTTACTCCTACTCTTTCTTTAAGATGGAATTCCAATTCTAAAAAGAGTTTAACCTCTTATCACAGACACTTTGTCATAAGAAGAGTGATAAAAATAATCTCATTAATTTTTTTTAGAGTAACTAATAAATCTTATTTATCGGACCTAATATAAATCCTATTATTGTGCAAGCTCTTAACATATATAAGACATCTCCAAACTCTAATGTTCTTGAGTTTCGGCTTATGCCCTTTCCATATCTCATATAAGTAAAAAACTGATTTAGTGAGAAATTTGCTAATTTAGCAACATTTCTAAAACGTAGTCTAAATATTTAACAAACAGTGATATTCAACTAAATCAAATTTCATATTTCTTAAACATGATGGAGTACATAGAGTACTAGTATTTATTCATGGAGAGAATCTCATTCTCTATTCAATAGAATATCAATTAGATATTAGAGATTTTACTTTAAACTCTTATAATAATAAAAATACTCAATATTTTTATTATTGGTCAAATCAACCCTTAAGAGCAATTTTGATTCGCATCCTCAATACTCATATTGAGTTTTTCCAAAAAGATCACAAACCTTAATCATATTAAGGCCAATTATAAATTATTTGTAATAAAATAAATCTCAAAAATGCTTACAAGAATAATTCTCACAAAAGCCATTTGACTAATGGCATTTCAACCTCTAAAGTTATTTAATTCAAAATATATTACTCAATACTCCCACTAGTTTAAACAAAATTTTTGATAATCATACTACCTTACTTTGGGCACCACATCTTCTCAAAATGTTCAGCAATAAATAGTGGGGAGATGCCTTTGAAATTAGAACTTATGACTGTCCAAACAACCCATGTAAAATAATATTACAAATATTTCAAAAGTTCTGACCATTTCAAAAATAATTTTATTGGAGGATATTATTTTAATAGAATTATCATCTCCATGATAACCCTTTGATACATGAAAACAATTCTCAAATGTCAATATATTACTTTCAAGTATGCCAATAAAAATGGGCATATTTAAAAATTTAAAATATGAAAATAAATAAAGAAATCTATATTTCTGACAAAATTATGTAGAATCACGAATGAGTATCTTGGTTTTCAAGTTATTACTCATCACTATTCCAAATAAACATGATTAAATTGTATCTCATACAATTATAATCCCAAATAATTATCTGGTTATCAGACAATTATTTAACTGAATTATATTTTGTACCCTAAGTTGTCTAGGTTCAAGTATAAAATTAATTCTCCTTATATATCATCATATGCATAAATAAATTCTATCTTTGAGTACAAGCCTTCTGGTTGTCAGGTGATGAGCGGATAATTTATACGCTTTTTGGTATTATTTTTAGGTAGTTTTTAGTAGGATCTAGCTACTTTTTGGGATGTTTTTGTTAGTTTTTATGCAAAATTCACATTTCTGAACTTTACTATGAGTTTGTGTATTTGTATATGATTTCAGATATTTTCTGGTTGAAATTGAGGGACCTGAGCAAAAATCTGATTTAGAAGCTGACAAAGGACTGCTGATACTGTTGGATTCTAACCTTCCTGCACTCGAAGTGGATTTTCTAGAGCTACAGAATTCCAAATGGCGCGCTATCAATTGTGTTGGAAAGTAGACATCCAGAGCTTTCCAGCAATATATAATAGTTCATACTTTACTCTAGTTTTGATGATGCAAACCGGCGTTCAAACGCCCCTTCTCTGCCCTATTCTAAAGTCAAAACGCCAGAACTGGCATAAAAGCTGGAGTTAAACGCCCAAACTGGCACCAAAGCTGGCATTTAACTCCAAGAGAAGCCTCTACGCATGTGAAGCTCAATGCTCAGCCCAAGCACACACCAAGTGGGCCCGGAAGTGGATTTCTGCATTATTTGCCTATTTCTATAAACCCTAGTAGCTAGTTTCATTATAAATAGGACCTCTTACTATTGTATTTTCATCTTTTGATCATCTTTTGATCTCTTGATCACATTTTGGGGGGCTGGCCTCACGGTCATGCCTGGACCATTATCGCTTATGTATTTTCAACGGTGGAGTTTCTACACACCATAGATTAAGGGGTGTGGAGCTCTGCTGTTCCTCGAGTATTAATGCAATTACTATTGTTTTTCTATTCAATTCATGCTTATTCTTGTTCTAAGATATTCACTCGCACTTCAACCTGATGAATGTGATGATCTGTGACACTCATCATTATTCTCACCTATGAAGGCGTGCTTGACAACCACTTCCGTTCTACATAAGATTGAGCGTGTATCTCTTGGATTTCTGGTCCACGACGCATGGTTGCCTCGCCTGACAACCGAGCCTTCACTTCCGTGAGATCAGAGTCTTCCTGGTATAAGCTAGAATTATTGGCGGCCATTTCTGAGATCCGAAAAGTCTAAACCTTGTCTGTGGTATTCTGAATAGGATCTGGAAAGGGATGACTGTGACGAGTTTCAAACTCGCGACTGTAGGGCGTAGTGACAGATGCAAAAGGATAGTAAATCCTATTCCTACACGATCGAGAACCAATAGTTGATTAGCCATGCGGGAAATCGTAGAGGACCTTTTCACTGAGAGGATGGGAGGTAGCCATTGACGCCGGTGAAATTCTACATACAGCTTGCCATTGAAAGGAGTATAAAGGATTGGATGAAGGCAGTAGAAAAGCAGAGATTCAACAGGAACAAAGCATCTCTATGCACTTATCTGAAATTCTCACCAATGAATTACATAAGTATTTCTATCTTTACTTTATGTTTTATTTATCTTTTAATTATGAAAACTCTATCACCCATTTGAATCCGCCTGACTAAGATTTACAAGGTGACCATAGCTTGCTTCAAGTCGACAATCTCCGTGGGATCGACCCTTACTCACGTAAGGTATTACTTGGACGACCCAGTGCACTTGCTGGTTACTTGTGCGAAGTTGTGACAAAGAAGTGAGATTACAATTGTGCGACCAAGTTGTTGGCGCCATTATGTATCACAATTTCGTGCACCATTAGGTTGCTCCTTGTAAACAAGAGATAAATTTATTTTTGGTAAACTCCTAACTTTTAGGATTCATCTCCATTGTTAGAGAATTTTTTTTATCAGTACTCATAGATAAAATTTTATACTCCCAGGTTGTCTAGGAAAAATATAAAATTAAATCTCTAATACATCAAATGTATATACTGATTATTATCTTAAAAATAAAACTCCTGGTTGTCAGGCCGCTCATTATAATCAAGAACATTAGAAAAACTAATTTCTAAAATTATAGTGTTCAAAACACATCAATCAAATCAAAATTTAATTTTTCATGTACTAACGTTTAGCCTTAAAAAATTATCAAATCAAATTTGACCTTTATATATACATTTATATATATAAGAAACAAACAAAAGGTATTTTGCATCTTATTCCTTTTATGTGATCAAAATCACAATAAAATTTAATAAATAAATAAAATCAAACAAAATATTTTATTATAAATATAACTTTTATATTAAAAAATGATAATTTAATCACAATTAAATAATTAAAATAAATTAACTATTAATTTATTAAAAAACCATTTCAATGGAAATAAATACATCACACGCTTAAAAAAATTAATTTGAATTAATCTTATTAATTCACGAACTTTAAGAAAATAGGAATAAAAAATTTAAACACAAAAAAGCCAAAGCTCTGATACCACTGAAGGATTACCATGTGTTCATAACACGCAGCAAAAGAAAAATAAGACAATCCTAAAGATCTATTTTGTGCTTAAACTTTATTCCAATAAGCAATATATAATATAGATCAGATCTAAATACCTTTAGACGCATTAGTAAAAACTTTATTCTTCGATTGTACGAAGACTCTATGCGTATCCACACCGAAACCAACCGTTGCAGTAAATTCCTTAACCAATGGACATCTGATCTAAATTGAGAAATCTCTTGCAACTCTTTACATGCTATAAAATTTTTCTCCAAGAATCAGGCTCACATACATTTATGTGTGTAGAGGTAAAGGAATAAAATTCTTGTGTTTTACTCTCACACTTTTCTCTACTCTTAGCATACATATATATAGTATGAGATTTGTTATTGATTTTAAATTTGATTCTCTATTCAAATTTAAATCATATCTTGAAATTCTAAATCTGAATCCTTCAAATTTATGAATCATATCATAACTCAATTTGAAAAAGAATCAGTTAGGATCTCAACTAAATTTATAGAATAACTAATTATTCTCAAATCTCATTTAATATTCTCAATTATCATGTAATTATTATATTCTTGGTGCTAGCAAAGAATATAATAATATTCCATTTGAATTAATATAATTATTTATTTGATCAAATCAAAATAATAATTAAATAATTCTATAGCAAAGATTAGAACACTCGTTAGTGTATGACCCCATAGGTTCAATACTAAGCGGATAGTAAATTAGTCAGACTAAATTTACTAATCAAGGTTGGCGTCTAGCAACACTCCTCAACGACCCGATAGTATGAAGTAATATATTTTTACTAAGAGCCTTAGAAGAACAAAGTATAATTCCTTCCATCTTTCTAACTCTTGGTTAACCTTTAGAGTATGATTTAATTGTCAAACTCTAACTTGTTACCATTATTATAATGAACTGTGAATGACCTAAGAAACTCATTTCTTCATTCATTCAATCCCCTTGACCAAGATTTTATTCATCTCGGTCATTATAATCACAGAACTCAAACTCTTTACCGAGAGTTGACGGATTCCTTATTGACTAATTATTAATTCTACAAGTATTTAACTTATACCCAATATCCATTCAACTAGCACCCTAGGGTATTAGGTATGCGGAATCAAAGTATAATAAATACATTATTAATTACTATGACAGTAGCAGGTCAAAGGAAACTCTATTACTTTGTTCATCTTCAGAATATCCTATTGACAAATATGCGGTAACTATAACCATTAGGAATTCTCAAAGTGAGTCAGTTTAATGGTCATATCTCTATATGCACCATCTATATATATAATTTAATAAATGAGATCTATTAATCTTCATCCAATGAAAACCATATATATATATATATATATATATATATATATATATATATATATATATATATATATATTGATCTTTCCGGATTATATATTAATGTCCTTTTTAATAATCCTATGACCAAGAACAATTTAGATTAAACTATAAAAGAATTATTTCTCAATATTATGATCACTATCACAATGATAAATCTCTAAATTTAATCAAGAACCTTATTATATTAACATTTTAATATCATAACAATAACAAATTATTTGACACATGATTGATTGGATTGTGGTCATACTCTTTATTCCCAACACAACCTGTATTTTTGCAGGTTTAAAATTATAAAAATAATTAAAAAATTAAATCGCAACCTGCATTTTGTAAGTAAAAAATTAAAAAAATTCTACTTTACACAAATTGTTACCCGCATTTTACTCTAACATCGTATCAGTGTAATTACTTCATGCACATCTATTAAATAACGGGATTAAAATTAAAATACTAATTTAAACTCAAATGGATCCTCTTATTTTCACACTTGAGTTTATGTACTCTGTCCTCTCTCTCGTACCCACCCAACTGTCACTGTATACTTCACTACTCTCATTGAGTCATTATAGGTATCGTGTAATAATTATAAGATTAAACAAATACAAATAAATAAATAAATAACTCTTTTTCTCCTCTGAAAATGAAGCAGCTTTGGAGGTTATAAATAGGGGGAGGTGAGGAAGCAGGATAATCACCAAAACCAATACTCTCATCTTTGAATATCCATCCTTCTTTGCCATCTCTATAAATCTCTTTTGAGTTCTCTCTCATGGCTACTAAGCATTCCCTAATGACCATCCTACACAAAAACGTGCAGACTCAGAGCCCATTAACCATGTCTGATGAGCAGATATTGGAGCAAATATACTCAACCCATGTCCACTCTGACACCAAATTTGATGTTCAGTCTCTCTTCACTCTCGTCGACAACACCCTTAAGCGTTCCACCTCCATTGTTGACAATGTTGTCCAGGTACCACTCTTTACTCTCCCTCTCATCATTCTTTACTCGATCTCCTTCAGATACACTTTCTTCTAACTCTTCATTTTATTTACAGGGCTCCAAAACAAGCACCGTGGAGCTCCACGCAGAGGATAAGAACGCCGAACCTAATTTCAACTCACCACTTTGTACCCTCAAACAAATTTCGCACGAGGTTATCACTCTCATATTCTCACAAGAATAAATAAACTAAAACATATAAGAAAAGTAGCAAAAAATAATGTTCATTATCAAAGAGAGGTAAACATCATGTCATAACCACTACTACTCCACTAGTAGGATATATGAAGACTCAACTATATGACTATATGTTATTTTAACATAGTATAAGTATATTTTTTTTGAACAAATTTTTATGTTTTTCCGTTAAAATTTATTTTTTACTTAATTTTATACTAATAAAAAATATAAGAGACACGCATCAGATATGAGAGACAGACATCATGAAAAAGGTTTAATTTAGAGATACTCTTTGCGTCCTAAAGATTTTCTAAAATATTTGGACAAATCAAATGCATATTTCAAAGAAAAAAAATTATTAGAAAATTTTCACCGAGTTAAGAGAAATAAATAAGTTTTCAATTAGTACATTTTTAAGATGAAAAATATTATATTACTAATAAAATTTATTTTTTAATATTTTATCAATTTTAAATTTTAAATATTAAATTTAAAATTTTAATGATACAAAAATAAAATATTGTTGCTACATTAATTAATTGTCATTGATTAGTGTTATTTAAATTTTATTTTTAAAAATACAAAATTAATTATTATTAATTGTAATTATTTAAAGTTGGTTGGATAAAAATTGTTTAAACATATTTTTCCTGCTAAAACTATCGGGCCCCGAACTCTGTGGAAAACGAGCAAATGCTAGGGGCAGCAACTTTTGTGATTGTTAGCCATTAATGATGATTTGATGGTGTGAGATTGGTGTGAAATTTTATCTAATGGCTCACCTTCCTCTGCTGGTTACATACTGGCCAAAATTCAATAAAACTGCTGGCCCCTAGACTTTTCCATAGAAAACAAATTGAGGTCATCAGCAAAAAAGTGAAGAAAAAAAAAAGATAAAAAAGAAACATTTATCGATTTGGGTATATTTCAATGTGATAGAGTTTCTAACAGTAAGGTGATTTATTGTGGCAGATGTCTTGCAAACCTCCGGGTGAGGAAATTGCTCACAAGACCACAGTTGCCATTCTCAACAAGCTCTCAAACTATGAGTGGGACGCAAAAGCGGTTCTCACACTTGCCTCTTTCGCTCTCGAGTACGGTGAGTTTTGGCTGCTGGCTCAGCAGCAGCCAACAGATCTTTTGGCCAAGTCAGTGGCTGTGCTTAAAAGAGTACCGCTACTGGCAAGGCCGGCCGCGGTGCAGAAGCACCGTGAGGCCATCATCGAGCTCAACAATCTGGTGAAAACAACATTGCAAGTGATTGAGTTGATCTTTGCTTTGGAGAAGCTCACAAGTTATGACACTAAAGATGTGCCTGCTTTGTTGCCTGCTATTGAGCAAATCCCTGTTGATGTATACTGGTCTATCATCACTGTTGTGGCCATTGTTACTCAGATTGATTGCCTCACCACTCAATCGTACGTATGAAAATAGATTATGATTTCTTAAAATGTTATAGTGAACTTTGCTGCTTAATTAATACGTAGAATAATGTGTATATTTTGGTTGGTTTCAGAGAGCATAAGCAGGAACTGTCCTACTATGGTCAAAAGATCAACATCATCCTTAGCAAACTCAGGAAGCAAATCACTCTCTGCAATCTACAGATAGGTGAGAAGAAATTTTTAGATCCCATAAAATTATTATTATTATTATTATTATTATTATTATTATTATTATTATTATTCTTATTATCTTTAATAAATATAGTTTTGTCAAAAATGTAGACATGTACAGGACAAGACGAAGAACTTACATGGTTTACGGGTTTTAACTATTAAATGAAATAAAATAATTTATTTATTTCTTCTCCTTACTCAAAATTAATAAAAAGTGCAAACCTTGACTGTATTGAACTACTATATAAAGTTGGCTCCTGATTAGGATTATTCTAGATTAAAATTAAGCGAGATCTGCTACAAAACTTTTTTTTTTAATAAACAATTAGCTAATAAAATAGTAAACGTATAAAATTAAGGGTTTAGTTGATATTGTACAGAGAGATTGGGAAATTTAGAAAATAAATATATTATGTTAATATTAGAAAAAAAACTTTTAGTTGTTCTATACTAATCAATTTTTATTATTATCTACTTTTGCTTTACAGAGGAGGCAGAATATATTCGCAAGCTCAGGAAACTTTTCCAAACCCCAGTTGAAATCATGGAGGTGTTTAGGTTTCTCATTTTTCCAAAGGATGCCCCACAGCAACTGTTTGACTGTGCTACTAAAACCACGGTTTGTAACTTTTTACAAAAATTTGTGGGGAACTAACTATGACCAATTGACCATAAGTTTTTTTCTTCTTCTTTGAACTAATAATGCAAGTACAATTATTTAAGATAGCTAAAGAGAATGAGAGTAAGATATAATATACTTAGTCATATAATTATAATTGTTTTGTGATTTGTCCATACTGTCACAACTTCATTTGCGAATCTGCCAATATCAATAATTACACACAGCTTGGGAAAGCAAAATTGTTAGATCCATTAACCATTTTAGTCATTATATATTTATATAAATATATATTATTTATTTATTTTTAATATATATTTTATATTACAATAAATATTTCATATAAAGAATTATTTGATAATTAATTTATTATGTAGAGTTAATATGAGTAATAAAAAAATCTGAACCTAAAACTGGACTGAGCAAAATCCGTACAATAATGAAACCTCGTCGTAAAAAACCAACTAGAAATTTCCTGGGAAACATGATGACTAATCATGATACACAGTACACAATATGACTCATTACAAGAAATTATATATATTTTAAGTACATACTTTTCCATCTATTAATAAAAACAAAAAAAAGTAAAAATATATTTTTTTATTATAAAAACAACGACATAAATTTAATAATATATCAAAAAATGATGTAAATATAATTTCTTATTCTTTAGCAGCTTAGCCTCATTTTTCACTAGTCAGATGATATGAACAATATAATTGAATAGTAACATATAAAACGTTATTCTAACTTTAATCAAGTTGATGCATTGTTACATCCTCCTTGACATTTTGTTGCCTAAACTAAACAGGTTGACATCAGTGTAATAAAGAGGAAGAATGTGTACTTGATCATATCCACCCTTGACATCACGGATGAAGAAATCTCAGTTCTGAGGCCAGTTTATGATTACACCAAAAGTCATGATCAGTACAAGATCGTGTGGATTCCGGTGGTGGAAACGTGGACGGAGCAACTGCGGAAGAAATTCGAGGCTCTGATGACAAAGATGCCATGGCTTGTGGTTACGCACTTTGGAAGCATTGCAGGGTACAAGTACATCAGGGAGGAGTGGCATTTCAAGAAGAGGCCTTTGGTTGTGACGCTGAACCCTCAAGGCAAGGTGCTTCACTCCGACGCCTTCGATCTCATCCATGCCTATGGAATGAAGGCCTTCCCTTTCACCATTGCCGATCAAGAAAGGATTGACAGAGAAATTCATTGGGTTAGTTCTGTTGTTGGCGATGTTCACCCCGCGGTAACTGCCTGGGTAAGTAATAATTAATAAATGTTATGATATCTTTTTTCTTTTTAATATAATTTAAACAGAAATATGAATGATTAGTGTTTGTGGTTATGATAAATACCTTGACTAAACAGTTTTAGCAACGTTAAAATTAAAGTGATAGTACTTTTTATTTTTAGTTTTTCAATTAAAAATGTTATTAAATAATAAAAAATATTACTTTAATTCTAATTTGCTAAAATAGTATAATTATCGCATCCATTTAACAATAAATACTATGTCTCTCCTAAAAATTTAAAATATTAAAAAATATATAAAAATAAAAATATTCTATTTAAAAATATTTTGATAATTATAATTATAATAATTATAAAATAAAGTTAAAATTAAAGTCATACTTTTTGTAGCAACATTTTTTTGAAACATAGACACCATTAATTATATTTTGAATAAAATCCGATTTACTATGTGATGTAGATTCAACAGCACAAGTACATATTCTTCTATGGAGGCAAAGACAGAGAATGGATCGAACAGTTCACAAAGTACGCAACCATACTTGTAAACGACGCTACCCTAAAGTCCGCAAACATTTCAATAGAATTGTTCTGCGTGGAGAAGCAAGACAAGAGCCTCCTAAGCCGCTTCTGGAGCGGAATTGAGAGCATGTTCATCACCAAGTATCACAGGACCGTTGATGCGGTCACACAAGAAGTGCAGAGGATGCTCTCCTACAAGAACGAGACAGGGTGGGCCCTACTCACCAAAGGCTCCTCCGTGGTTCTTAGTGGCCATGGAAACACGGTGTTGAAGACGGTTGCGGAGTTTGAGAAGTGGAAGGAGATTGCGATCGGGAAAGAGTTTGAGTTCTCAATTAAGGAGTATCATGAGAAGATAGTGCGCACTACTCACCGCTGCTCCCACCTTGAGATTCCTAACGTCGCCGGAAAGTTTCCGGAGACTATAAAGTGCCCTGATTGCCCCAACACTATGGAGATTTACATCAGTTACAAGTGCTGCCACAATGGGAACACCGCTAATAATGACAAACACTAGCTACCTATATTGAGAGCTGAATCAGTTGTTTGAGTCTTTGTTTATGTTTCTTTTATTTCATGCATGTATCTGTCTTCACTCTTCAGGCTTTGAAACCCTTTAAGAGAGAGCTATTCCTATAGTTTCCTTTGTGGTTGTGTGTGAGGATTAAGCTTCTCTTGAGAAATAATTAACTACATATGCATGGTTGTGTCACTTCAGAAATTATGTGTTTCTTCCTACCTATGTAATGTATGTTGCCGCGGTCAAATTTCATGCAACTTTTAATATTGAAGTTTATTAGCTTCTTCTCATATTGTCTATTTGCATATATTCAAATTTTATATATCATCAAAGTCTGATTGTAATATTTAAAATACTATGAGAAGTTATTTCGTTTAATACGCATTATTTTCATTTCTAGAATTCAAACTAATAAAGATTATTTCTATTGAAAAAGAAGATTGTTTATTACTTGATCAACTTAATATTTAAATTTCGATATTTAAACTGAATTTATTTGTATTATTATCTATTAGTTATTTAATAAGAAATTTTTGCCAATAGAAACCATGCATATAATGAATTGTGGAATAGAGTAATTAGTTTTAGTCTAATCCTAATCTAATCATAACCATGGGTGTTAGTAACAATTTTGGTTACCTACATATTTATGGCTATGCATGCAACATTAATTCTATTGACATTAACTATTAAAATCCCTTATTCGTACAGGAAAATTTTTAAGTGTTCCGTTTACTTTATTGGAATACCAGTCTCAGGTTGTGGGTTTTGAAAAATAAACAATAGAACTGTATTTGACTATGACATTAATATTCTCAGTACGGACAGGTCAATCTGTTATATTTGTCGTTTAGCAAAATAAGAAATTACGATTTAGTCTCTTTAATATCTAGTAAAAATGTCTAATTTGGTCAGATAGTAACGTTGTTTGGTGTAAATGAATTAACTGACTCGACGAGACTTCTCTAGCAAATATACATATTTTATAAGGAATGAAATTCCCTCATGAGCGCGCTATACTTGGTTTTAGAGTCGTGTCAGAGAGAGTTTATTGAAAAAGATAGATGATAATTTTAGGGCAATTATAGCGTATAGATGTGTTTGTAAAGATATGCTCTTTTGTTTGATGTGAAGTTGACTCGTGGATTTCTGCTGGTAGTTGGAGGAGCAGCTCGCAGACCTTTCTGAATAGCTTGCAGACGTTGCAGGGCTGGTTTACAAAGGCTCCACATTGTAGCTAAGCCGGTGGATGGGGAGACCAGGCTTGAAAATTCCATTGAAGGGATGTGAATGGACTTATCGTTGTTGGGCTTTGTTTAATTCCTGAAATGTTATGATTGGGCTGGGGTTGTTTGATTGCTTAGGATTTTTTGATATAGTGGACTGTAACCGGAAATAAAAGAGAGAAAATCGGATGATAAATTCAAAATTTCCATTTCAATGTTGGGGATAGGCCCCCAAAAGATAATGGATTGATCCATTTAGATCATTGTTTTGAGAAAATTGTTTCTTTTTCAATCATAGAAAAAATCTTGTCGTGTATAGTTTCTCATGAATATGTGATAAACCACATTCTTTTAAACTATTGGGATAACAAATAATAAATATGTTTAAGTAATTCAATTTGAAATTTAAATTCGGTGTTTATATACCACATTCTTTTAAGCTATTTCTTTTATGCTTTACTTTACACTTTTGTTGTTATCAAAATATTTTTGTGATTTCTAAAAAATTAATTAGTAAGTAAATTAACAAATTACCAACTTATGTACATTGAATTAAGTGTATTTTATTTCAATGAGACTAATTAACTTTTTTGTTAATATTTTTTAGGGTAAAATACCTAGCTAAACCAAATGAAGCAAAAAATTACTTGTATCACCCAAAATGAAAAATGGCACATTTATCACCTAAAGGCTAATTTTATGTAAATCGAATTATGCTAATTCGATTTTATAACTTTTATCAGTAAATCAAATTAGGTGGAGTAGATTTAGTAGGTAACATTGCATTTGGAGTAAATCGAATTAGGCTATTTCGATTTATGTAAGTATGGACAGCAGTTTCAAGACAAAGACGAGGCTAAATCGAAATAGGTTGATCAGATTTACTAAATTTTTAGCAACATATGTAAATGGAGCCTGGATAATTCGATTTAGTGTTTATAAATAGGTGTGGAATCCGAATTCTCCATCATAGCGAGTCCCACAATTGCTAGTGATGAGAGCTTCTTGTTTTTGGTACACTATAGAGGGTCGATTACGAAAAAAATACGTTTCAGAATTAAGTTTACGAATAAAGATCTGCTTAGTATCTTCATTAGACATTCGACGAGTTTCACGGAGTTTAGGGAGAATATAATCCAAAAACTTGGTCTACAAAACATGAAACGGCTGGAGAAGTTATTCTATAGAATTTTGATTTCGGTTTTGCGAGACGATGTGAAGTATGATTCGTTCGTCATAGGGAGTGTTGAAGATTTGGAAGTTTTGTTCCATTGTCGTTGGTAATTTCTGGAGGTGAGGACCCTGAGCTGTTGGCCAAGCTTGTGGATATGATCTCTATCTCAGGAGGTTCTAACCACACAGGAGATCGGTGGAGTAGCTGAGTTTCAAGTTGGACAATAGTTTCAGGACAAAGACGAGGCAGTGTTGAGTGTGAAGACGTACATCATCCGACGTGGGGTTGAGTATAAAGTGATGGAGTCTGATTACTGCAAGTACCATGGAAAGTGTAAGTATTTTGGCAATGGGTGCATATGGTTGATTCGAATCAGTCTCCAGCAACGCAGAGGCATTTGGGAAGTGAAACGGTACAATGGACCTCATCCTTGTCTGGCCACTTCGATATCGAGTCTTCATAGGGGGATCGATTACCATGTGATCTCGACGTTCATACTCCCTATGATCAGGGCCGATGCTGCCGTGTCGATCAAGGTACTTCAGAACGCGACAAAGGCCCATTTTGGTTTCAGACCGACTTACAAGAGGGTTTGGATGACTAAGCAGAAAGCCGTGGCTTAGATTTACGGAGACTGGGAAAAGTCATATAATGAGTTGTCGCAATGGTTGCTAGGCATACAAATCACGATGCCGGGCAGTGTTACAGTATTGAGGACGAGTCCAGTGCGACTGGGTGGCCAAGTGAGTGAGGAGCAAGCATATTTCTATCATCTTTTTTAGACTTTTCCACCGTGTATCGAGGCGTTCCGACATTGCAAGCCACTGGTTACTATTGACGGGACCCATCTGTACGGGAAGTACAATGGAACACTTCTCGTAGCAATTGCAGAAGATGGGAACTCCAACATCATTCCTATCGCATTCGTACTTGTGGAGGGTGAGAATGTGGAGTCGTGGTCCTTCTTATCCCATCTTCAACAACACTTCACGTCTCAACCAGGCATTCTTGTTATATCAGACAGAATCAACAGGATCAAGGCTGCACTAAAATGCTGTATTTATTTATAACTTTATACGCGGTATCATTATAGTTAGAGGACTTCAACACGGATTTGGCCATCAAAACCTTGGACTCAACTAATAAGATGAGATTATAAACAAAAATTTTAGTTATATTCTGTTGTTTTTTTTCTTAGAAATCGTTATATCTTCTAGCCGTTGTTGCTATTTATAAACCGTTACAAGTTGTATCGGTTTATGTATTGCAACACCTTGCATGTAATCTACGATAATTCATAGCCAATTATATTAAAAACTCTAAAATCGTACCAGTCATAAACAAATATAAAATGTTGCATATTTGTATAATTTAGAGAAAATTTTATTTAATAATATAATTTATCATTATAAATAAATTGATATATAGATAGATTAAAAAAAATTCACTTCGATTTGGTGCATCGATTTAGTGATATTAGAGATATAAAGTAGCTTTGTGCCTTCTCAAAGAGGATGGTAAAAATTAATTAAAAAATAATAAAAAAAACAACTAAATAAAATTAGAAACAAATAATATTATCATAAATAATACTAAAATATTTTTTATATAATTAATTATAGATGTTAATTTTATCTTTTTAATTTGGTCATTTTATTTAAAATATTTTTTATATCATTTACATGACTGAAAAAATATTTAAAAAATTAAAAAATAGTAAAAAATCAATTCATTATTCTTTTTTATATATATTTTCTAAATAACTTTTTAGATGACTCAACAAAAGGTTGGATTAAATAAATGCATTATTTGTTATTTCTCCTCAAAATGTATATTTTGTCAAACTAAAATTAATTTTAAAAAATAAAAATATTGTTTCTTTTGTTTTTGGTTTATTTTTTGTGGGTCAAAATAATAATTTATTTTAACATTTTACATCATATTTCACTAATTCAATATGTTTATTTTAATGTTATTTTAACCCAAAAAATATTTTTATGCTATTTTAAAATTATTAGGATAGGTGAACTTCAATAAATGGGACATTATAAGACTTAATAGTTTTGAAGGAGGATTGATCCCAAGATCCAAGTGCCCAACAGTGTAAAGAAATGGTTATCTTTTACCAATTTTGGTGAAAAAAATGCAACTACCATTGAATCATTCACCCACTATCGAAGTGAAGAACCAACTCAAGTGTTTCGGCCTTTTTTTTTTCGACCCAAACAAAGTCCATGACAGCAGCATCCAACCCACGGAACGCGTCAGAACACCGTCCAACTACACCCCACCGAGCCAGCTCTCGTGAGCTCGTGGGACCTCCTCTGAGCCACTTGCACATTGCAGCGTGGAACCAACACGTGTCCATACGTGAAATATAATAAAAAAATTTGTATATCTGTACACACTTTCATCTGTACACTAGTGCGACCCTAATTTTAAGGATACCTGTGTTCGGCCATAGATCCGAAGGTGAAAAATGCTATTAGACGAAAATATTACCGCTCTGACAATATTATGTGAAAAGTGGGATATTATTCAAATTGGCAAAAATTTAGTGTGATGATTGGCGATCCCAGGTTAGTAAGGCAAATAAATAGTTATGAGAAATGATAAATGTAGTTAATTTTTTTTTGTTAATGTTGGATATTTTTTCAAAACTTTAGTTGTTGTATGTGCGGTGTTTTTGGGGTTAGATTTTTTCCTGTATGAGAGTTGTTTAATGGGAATAATAAGTGAATATGAAAAACTTTATTTTCACATATAATGTTTGAATTTAAAGTGTTAAGTTTGGTGTTTGCATTGAGCATTTGGTTTTATGGTCATAGGCTGAAGTGATAATAGCGCAATGTGTGAGTCATGTTTTAACATCATATTGTACTACTTTCATGGCCATTGGGGTTGTTTAAGATAATGTAGTTTGATTTGATTAGTTTTGTATGTTTTAGTAGTTTAGGGTATTTGAAATGTGTATTGCAGCCATGGAGGTTGTGAAATTTTTTTTAGTAGTGAATTTTATAAATAGAACAGTTATAAAGTGGTATAAAGATCTGATTTGTTTATTTCATGTATTGGCTCTAGAATTAGATCTGTGATCTTTATTTTAATACCGGTGAAGACGGCATGCATAGCTTGATTTAGAAATAATGATATTTATGAGAATATTAGAAATGTTGATATTTAGAGCATCTGTAATACTTTAGTTTGAGTTTATTTTGCATCTTACAAAGTGTTACATAACTATTTATGAGGCTATTTATCATAAAAGTTGAGGGAGAAATTCAATTTGAGATTTGTTACTGTAATGCTTGTCTCATTTGAATTTAAACTAACATTATTTATAGTTATTTTAAATAATTTTAATTAATCAATAGCCGCTAAATATTCATTGTGAGAAAATTCTGAATATTGTGTACGATATTAATTCAATTTTGTAGTTTGGATTGATGGATTAGGCGAATTCCAACACTTTTAGTTTAAAATGTATTAACTCGTGTACTCATATTTTTTACTATTGGATTAAATGGGATAGATAAAGAAAATGGAGGTTGATCCGTTGGCTATAATTCAGCTAAGATAAAACTATAAATTGGAATATGTTTAAAACTAAATAACCACGTGCTACATCAGGAGTACGTGGAGTACGTGCTTAGCTCTTCTAACCAAACAACTAAGTACCAACCTAAATTGGCCCATGAATCTCTTCGCAAATCTCTCCAACTAAACTACCACAATCCCAACAACCGGGATAATAGCAAACAATAAGACTTTGTCAAACCAAGCAAAGATACGAATAACCGCCTAAAGCTAAACTCTATATATACGAATGACCAACCTTGTCATAGGTATGATATACACAGTCTTACTCTGAATTATCCTAGCTTCTTACTTACTTGAGCGTTGGAGTCCCTTTGCAGGTGTCCAATGCCGCCGTCTTTACAAGAAGACGATGTTCCTTTCTCTCACTCCCAAGAAAAGCAAGTTCAAGCACTAGCAGAACAGGCTATATTTCGGAGATATCTTTCACACAGGAACATTTGGCGCCCACCGTGGGACCGTATATCTAACCTATCATTTTTTCACCTGAATTTTACCTTCTTTTATAGGATCTAATTAATGGTGGAAGAGCAAAATCCTGCAACGCACTATAAATTTTAAGGAAAAGTATAAGATACCAACATATTATCTACCAACTTATTTCCAACAATAATTAATTATCATATTTTAAACATATATATAAAGAGACACATCCAGAAAATATATTTATAAAGACACTTCTATTAAATACAACTATAAAAAGACATTTTTATTAGACACATCTATAAAGACACTTCCATTAAATACAGTTATAAATAAGAGTTGGCAGAAGTTGGCAGAAATGTTGTTGGTAACGTAGCGGGATTGAAATTTTAAATAGCAGTATGCAGTTTTAGTTACGTGCTACACATTGTCGGTTTTCATATTTACATAAAAATGTTGGCTTCGTAAGATTATATAACTATTTGACTAAATAGCAAAATTAATTTCATTATCTTCGATCAAGAATAAAATTCCATAGGATCTAAACAATTTGAACATGAATAATTTCGTACTTTCAAGATGTTAGTTCAAAAAGACTTATCATCTATTCTACTCCTTTAGTAATAGCGAATCTTTCAAACTCATTTGGAATTCATATATGGAAAAGTATGAGGAGCCAATGGAATACTTGTACAATGTGTACAATAGAGGTTTATGGAGTATTAGAGATATAATCATTAGTGTTACCTTTTTTCATCAGCTGAAGCTTTTGGGATGAGTGGTATCATGACATGGTATTAGAGCGCTAGATCCAAAAGGTCAAGAGTTCGATTCTTAGTGAACCCCAAAATCAATTTAATCTTTTGGAAAGATGTTTATTATCTCTAGTACTCAGACGGTTATTCTAGATAGTATGGGGGATGTTCATTTTATAACTCAATAACACATTGTACAAATAATCTATTGTCTCCCTAGCGGAATCCTATATATATTATTTGTGAATACTCTTATTTTTTATTTCGCACTGCTTTACAACCTTTACTCTATTCACAATATTTATTCTTATACTAATTGTTATTTTCTTTCTTATAACAATTTTTAATTAGTTTTCAATAAAGTAGTATAAATGCAAAATTACTTATTTTTATTGACAATTTTTATTGGCACAATGAGATACATTTATTCTCAATTGTTTTTATCTATTGCAAATTTCCATTGCTAGTAAATACTATTCTATTTTTCAATAGCATTTTGATTGCTCGATACTCATATAGTCCTATTTGTGTTGTTCCTTAGTTAATTTCAATTATTTATTTTTTCGGCTTTAGCCAATAAAATATGTGTTTACATTGTCAAATTTAACTTCTTTTCTGAATTGAAACTGTCTTATATATTACTATACCATGAAATGCTGAGGTCAATATAAAAAGACAATTTTAAAGTTAACTCCAAAGCCGTCAATTTATGAAATAAATTCTGCCAAATGCTCTGCTAACATTATCTCGGTACACAATTTTAATTACATATATGCATTTTTAGTTTCATGTTTTCGTTAAAAATTTTGAATTAGCACAATTATACAAGTATTTGATCAAATAAATTGATTTTATTATTTATATACAACCAAAAATCGAATCACATACGAATCTACGCCAACTTATAACAAATTTCTCTCATTTTTGTTTACATTATTATTGCTATAATTACTATTTTACATTGATTACTCAATGATAATCCATATTATTTTATTCAAGTTTTTTTCTTCATTTTCTTCAATTATTTTGCTCCTAGAATAAGGGGATTCAATTTTAACTTTAGCCAACGAATCCAAAACATGTGTTTACAATAGGAAAAGAAAAATAACATGGAAGATAATTATAAGACGAATAATCTCATTGTATCAAACTAACAAGTCTTATACCATGGAAAAACCATACATACACATGACCTAAGCTACTTATATAATTTCTTTACTTTAATTTTCAATACGACATGGCCTCTTCGTGAATTACCAACATGTATATATCTAACACTATTATTTTTACTATACATTTCTATATCGAGTTCTATTTATAGGACAACATAATCACACCGATCAAAATCAAGCAGTGCTATAGATCATCTCAGCAAAACAACCTCGCAGCAACACCACCAGACGGACTATAACTTGGACAACTTACACCTAGCATAAGTCCACTTTTCAAATCAATATATAAGACTAGTCTAAGAGTGCATTATAAATAAACTCATAAGTCAAAACACAGTGATGTTCTACTCTTCCATTAATAATTTTTATTCATCTACTTCCAATCTTATCTATTAAATTTCATTCATTATTATTCATTGATCTATAAGTATCTTATGCATAATCGATCAAAATAAATTGCTCTGCCATGAATCTTCAAAATCACATACATTCAACTCATCGAATCTCCAACCGATATATACTTCTTCATTAAGCACTCAGATTACTAAGTCATTTACTATCAATTTCTCCCGTACCAACACAAACTTACACTTCAAACGGTCAGATCCTAAAAGCAAACACAAACCAATCAATATCAACTCGAACTACCCAAGGGATATACTAATCCAATATTCAAATCCAATTTTTCTTACCGAATTATAATTCGATTTTCAAGCAAATCACAACTTTTACTCCTCTATTGTTTGAAGTTACTATCCACAAACAAATATTTCGGCTTAATCAACTAATCAAAACTGAGCTATATTTCAGTTTTCAAACACACAAGCTACCAAGATAAATATCAATTCAAACAAATCGACATCTATAAGTCGAGCTCATTTCAAACAACCCAACACCTATGAGTTGGAATAATTTCAAGCAAACTGATCTATAAGTTGATACAACTCCAAATATGCTATGCCCAATTCCAAATTGATCTATTATATCGGTTCACCAATTTTTCAAACAACTCAACAACAACCAATGATATCCATTTGACCTATCAACAATAGTCCTGATTACTACTAGTCATACCTATTCAATTTTATAATTTCAAGAGCAACACATATCACTCACCCCTCTTGTATAATTACTTTTTGCCAAACCAAGTCAACGTACCTCTTTTTCTCATCAATATTTCTACTCCTTATAAGTCAAAAATACTTTTTTATCAAACAATTATCATGCAAATCATGCTACCCCTATTAACAGTACCAGTTCATCAAAAGCACAAACAGTTTCAACAAAACCAAATCCAAACAACCCGACACTTATATGTTGGAATAATAACTCCAAACAAATTTGTATCTATAAGTTAAAATCATTCAAAAGGAAGCCGATGTATACCAAAAACCTTTTTCAAATAAATATTTTATTCTCCATGCCATCAGATTAAACTGAGGGCTTATCCTCCTTATTTAACCATTATTCCTCATCATTCTCAAATTTATTTTACTTTACTATCTACTACATCAAATTCCAAGCATGACTATTATTTTTTCATACAATAAGTTGAGCTTGGGGCTACTAGTATTACTATCACTATTCCGAGCTATATTTGTCATTTCGATTTATAACACCACAAATACTCATAAGCTCAACCCGTCGTATCACCACAAAAGTACAATAGGTCAAGCTTGGGGACTATGATCCTTTGGCTATAATTTGGCTAAGATAAAACTATAAGTCAGAATATGTTTAAAACTAAATAACCACGTATTACATCAGGAGTACGTGGAGTACGTGCTTAGCTCTTCTAACCAAACAACTACTTGCCAACCCAAATTGGCGCAGGAATCTCTCCAACTAAGCTACCACAATCCCAACAGCCGTGATAATAGCAAACAAGATTTTGTCAAACCAAGCAAAGATACGAATAACCGCCTAAGGCTAAACTCTATATATACGAATGACCAACCTTGTAACAGGTATGATATACATTCAGTCTTACTCTGAATTATCCTAGCTTCTTACTTACTTGAGCGTTGGAGTCTGATAAACCATTATTTTATGATTTATATTGTGTTTAATTGAGTGGTTTTATCAAGTCTTTACCTATTTATTCATATGATTAGCATGATATTACAATTCCTCCCCAAAGTTGTTCTATGGTTGTAAACTTGCTTCCTAGAGATATTTTTATTGTGTATTTTAATTCTCTTTTATACCATTTGATGTCGTGATCTGTGTGTTAAGTGTTTCAGGTTTCATAGGACAGGAATGGCTTAGAGAATGGAGAGGAAGCTTGCAAAAATGGAAGGAACACAAGAAATTAAGGAGATGACCAGCAAACACTGATACGGACGCATGGCTCACGCGACCGCGCGAAATGGAGAAAGCCGCAGTGACGCATTCGCATTTCTAACGCGAACGCGTGGATTGAAATCTGCACGAATGACGCGAATGCATGGACGACGCGTACGCGTGGCAAGGAAAAACACTGGATGACGCGAATGCTTGGACGACGCGTACGCGGGACATGCGCGATCTGCAGAATTTGCAGAAACCGTTGGGAGCAATTTTGGGTCGTGTTTTGATCCAGTTTTTGGTCCAGAAACACAGACTAAAGCCGGAGAACATGCAAAGACTCAGGGGGATTCTCATTAGGATAGTTTTTAGTTTTTAGATCTGATTTTACTCCTCCTCTAGGTTTTCTGACTACACATTCATAATTCTTAGATTTTTTATTTGCTTTTGGATTTGGATATTGAGAAGAGTTGTTACCTCTGCCAAGACTTCGTCATTCTAGTTTGTTTTCTTACTTTTTACTTATTCTTCCATATTCTTAATTTGTCCAGAGTTACGATTGGATTATTTTAGAGTTTATTAATACAAGAACTATTTTTATTTTTAATTGATCTTTTGATTATTATTTATCATGTCTTTCTTTATTTTCCCTTTCAATTTTATGCAGTCTATATTCATGAACATGGAGTAGTTTTCCAACTTGATTGGAAGTTGATTAAAAGAAGAACCTTGAGTTGGAATACTCAAGAGTCAAATTGTAATTGGGTTTATTGTTGGTTGCCTCTCTAGTCACTAACACTAATCCTTCCCAAGGGAGAGGATTAGAACTTGTGAATAGAAGTTGACTTCCAACTTACTTGACTTTCCTTTACTCAGTAAAGGATAACTAAGTAGAAATAACTACCAATTATCAATTGATCTTGAGAAAAATCTAACAATGATAGAACTTCCAATTAATCTTCTCCTGGGCAAGATCTTTATTTAAATTACATAAATTCTCTTATTTATTTTCCTGTTTCTCAAACTCAAAATTTCTTGGAAAACCTCTGACCAATAAGCTGCACTCTTTTGTCAACTCGTTGGGAGACGACCTGGGATTCATACTCCCAGTATTTTTATTCTAATTTTGTGACAACCCTTTTAAATTGATAAGCAGATTTTAGCTGGTTAAGAACTGTACTTGCAACGTATTTATTCCATTAATTTCTTAATCGATCAATTTCCGCCTCCGTCAGAGTCCATTTGCAGGTGCCCAATGCCTCCGTCCTTACAAGAAGACGATGTTCCTTCCTCTCACTCCCAAAGAAAGCAAGTTCAAGCACTAGCAAAACAGGCTATACCTCAGAGATATCTTTCACACAGGAACAGAGGTGATTCTGAATTTTGATTATTTGAGAAAAATACAACTTGCAAATTGGATGGGACTTGAAATTAAGAAAGAAAATGAGTATTAGAATTTTGTCTCATTGGATTAAAAAAATTCAATTGAAAATTTATAATTTAATGGATGTGAGGATTGAAAATTTTGTGCATTTGGATTTAGAGAAAAATTTAGAATTTTGTAAATAGTTAAGAAAAGAACTTGCATTAAATAGATTTGGATCTATTTTTTACCAAATGGATAAGAAGATGATAAAGAAATAGAATAATAAATTATTAGAATATAACTGAGTACATGTAATTTATTTGGATATAATTTGAATCAGTCTTTGTTGTAACAACTTTACAATAACAATGTTACGAAGTTCATTTAACGAGTTTAATGGAAATTGCAGCATTTGAAAGATCTATCATCAAAGTGATACGGTCTCTCATTACTTATACAAGTATCATTTCAAAAATATATGATATAAAAATTTTAATTTTAAATTATTTTGATTATTTTGGAAGTTAAAAGTGATACTGACGATGTTGGAGTTGCTCTTATGATGGAAATGATAATTATGCATAAGTAATTAACATCTCTAACATTTTGTGAATTTATAGGTATATTAAAAGGAAAAACTATAGGCACCTAAATCATATCGTTGGATGTTTGTCAGAGGCAAGAGAAGGCACTGTGCAGGAAAATGGAAGATTGTCCGACAACTGTAGTTGACAATGTTGCGGGCATTTCAGATGCATTTGATTGGCTCAGTCATATGGTGGATATTGGTGGCTATCAGAGGTACATGTCATAGTTATGTTTAAAGTGAATGTTATCTGATTAAATGTGAAGAGTATGTGGTTTTAGAATAATTAACTCCAAATGAGTTTTTTTATTTAATTCATATATGTGCAGGATGTGACATTAGACATAGAAATGGAAGATGTTGAGACAACTGGTGTAGCATTGAAGCAGACGCAGGAAAATGGCAACACGCCTGTTGAAGGAATTTCTTTAACTGCCGATGATATTCTATAGATGGAGTTTAGCGATCCTAAGCAGCTAGCACGTTTGTACGAGGAGTACAACTATGTGAGAGGTTTTGGCATCCGACAAGGGAAGAAAATAAGAAACAAAAAAGGTGAATTTGTGCAATTCATTTATCTGTGCAGCCGCGAAGGCTTTAGAGATAATAAATGGCTTCAGATGCATCATCTTAAAAGGGAGCATAAGGTTGTTACTAGGTGCAGGTGTCCAGCTGAGATGCGGATAAAACCAAGAGATAGCACCGAAAAATGGTATGTGTCACGTTTTGTGGACAATCACAACCATGATCTTCCACCTACCAAGTTTGTTGATGAGTACTTGCCTTCACACCTTAAAATTTCAGATGTTGACATAGCCCATATGGATAGCATGAGACAAATTGGGATATCAATTCCAAAAATATATAAGTCGATAGCTGCATAGGCTGGTGGTTTTGAACGAGTTTCATTTACTAAGCGAGACATGTACAACAAATTTAGGCGGCAGCGAGCCCTTTAAAATGGCGATGTGAATGCTGCCTTGAGGGTGTTAGCCAATGCATCAAGGGTTGATGACAGCATGTTTTGGTGGTATGAGGTTGGGGTTGGGAATCACATGTGATTTGTTTTGGAGCGATGCATGTAGTCAAGAAGACTACAAATTATTCAAAGATGTTCTTGCTTTTCATGCAACATATAAGCGGAACAAATACAATCTTCCGGTGATTTTTTTTTCGGGGTGAATTATTACAATCAAACATGTGTTTTTGGCACTGCAATGGTTTCCTGTGAATCACAAACTTCATACGTGTGGGTATTGAAAAAGTTCTTGGAGTGCATGGGTGGGAAACCTCCTACAGCGATCATCACTGACAAGGATAGATCTATGTGCATAACAATCTAGCAAGTGTTTCCCAAAAATCACCACTGGCTTTGTGCCGGAATTTGATAAGGAACGCGACAGCCAATGTGTGTAATCCAAGATTCACATCTTTGTTCAGATATTGCATGCTTGCAGACTTTGAAGTTGAGGAGTTTGAAATGCACTAGCAAGCAATGGTAGAAGAATGTGGGACAAGTGAGCATGAGTGGGTTAAGGATTTATACACGAAGAAGTCTAGCTGGGCAACGGCTTACATTCGTGGTTCTTTCTTTGCGGGCATAAGGACAACCTCCCGGTGTGAGTCATTGCATGCAAAGCTTGGTTGCTTTGTCTAGAAGAGATACGGTGTCCTTGAGTTTGTCACAAACTTCCAGCAATGTGCTGATTTTCTTAGAGACAATAAGGACAAGCTCGAGTTTCGTTCATCGTATGGCACTGTCCTTCATACTCAGTTTCCAGATTTAGAAAAGTCAGGTGCGCTATGTTTAGGGGTGGAAACAGGCCAGGTTTTGCTCTTAACAGGCCTGGCCTGTCATACAGTTGATTGGCCTGAGCCTGGCCTGTAGCCTATTATAGGCTCTGTTCCGAGGGTTACCTGAAACTGTAGGTCGATCTCGGATGAGATCTTCTGTGTTGGTCGGAGCCGACGCGTCCGGCAGGTGTACGGCGGCCGGAGCTGGTGTGTCCGACTTGTTGGACTTGGTGGTGGTGCTGATCCTTCGTCCCCGGAGGGTGGGGGGTACCTGCAAGGGACTCCGATGCTTAAGTTAGCAAGGGTATTAAGCAGGTATTGAGTAGAATCAGAGTATGAGTTATACCTGGGTGCTCCAGTGTATTTATAATGGTGAGATGTGACCTTCTGTGGATAAGATAAGTTAGTTATCTTATCTTATCTTTATCTTATCTGTAAATGAGGTCATCTTTAAGGGAACCGCCTTTATCTCGATGGGCTTGGGCTGCCCTTGGATTTGGGACGTGTTCCTCTATTTGGGCCCTTTATTTGGGCTTTCCTGTGACTTGGCCGAGATCTTTGAGAAGAGGTCGGGTTGTCTTGACCTGAAAAGGTCGGTCGCTTTGACTGTAGAATATCCCGGGTCAGACAGCTTGACCCAGGGTATGAACAGTGCCCCTGCTTGAGCTCGGTCTTCTTTTTTGAGGTCGAGTCCTTGACTTCGGTCCTTCTTTGGTGAAGCCGAACTCAAGCATTTTATCGATTCCTTTGTATCAGCTTTTGAATGTAGAACGTTTACTCTAAAAGACGCGCGCTTTTATACCGGCGCTTTTTTGGGAACGTGCGAGGGTTTAATGCTTTTAATTTTGAGCATTAATTGCCTCGTTTCTTCCTAGGCTCTTTACTTTGGATTTTGAAAAAACCTGAAAACGGTTTCTCTCCTTTTGCTCTTTCGTAACTTCTTTTCTCAGTTCTCTCCATTCTCTATTTTTGCACTTCTGCTTTCCTTTCGTTGCGGCGTCATTTGGTGTTTTTAGGCGCTTGGGATCTTGCATTTCGACATTACTCCTGTTCGCATTCTTTGTGAGAAGACATTTCCAGATTTCGTCTTCCCTCTTTGAAGCTTGCTGCTCCTTTCCAGGTTGGTACTAGCTTTTCTTGCTTTTTCTGTAGCTTCGTCTTGAATTTTGGTGAATGTTCTGGTTTTGCATGTTTGAAAGTTTGGACCTTTTTGGGATCTTTTACTTGTTGCTGTGATATGCTTTTGATATTGGTAGAAAATCTGCATCTGTTTCTTACTTTTGGAGATTGCTTCCTATCTGATCTTTGAAAAAAGGTTGCATCTTTAATGGTCCCGTGCTTTGTTGCTTTGGGAATGTTTTTGTTTGGTAGGCTTTGTAACGATTTGCTGTGTTTTTCTTTGATGAAAAGCGCTTGTTGTTTTGAATCCTTTTTGAGAAATGCTGGGATGTGATCTGTAGAGTATTTCTGGAAACCTTGCTTTATGGCTGCCTCCAAAGGATGCCCCAGGACTTTGGTTTGAGTCTTGGGATTTTCCTTTTCGTGGTTTCATCATCTGAGAAGTATTGATCGAGTTATTTTTCTCCCTATTCGAGATGTTTGTAGTAACCTCATTTTCTTTTCTTACTTGTAGGATTTAGTTGGCTCCATGTCTTCTCGCAATAACATTGTAGAGATGTCTTCCAGAGTTCCCGAGGGGATGTCCGATTGGCTGGACTCCCTTGTTTTGTTGTGTGTTTCCGTTGTGGACGCTGAATTTTGCACAGAGCTGAGGAAGCGTCATAGGATTTGTGGTAACAATGCTCGCGAGGGGGATTACGAGCTTGTTGCTCCTGATTCTGATGAGAGGGTTTGCTTTCCGACTTCCATTGAGAGGGAGCGTCTGGTGCACGAAATTGTGATCAATACTTTTCACAAATCAAATAATCCCCGGTAATGAATCCAAAAACTTGGTGTTCAATACCATGGCATAAACACAACTTCGCACAACTAACCAGCAAGTGTACTGGGTCGTCCAAGTAATAAACCTTACGCGAGTAAGGGTCGATCCCACAGAGATTGTTGGTATGAAGCAAGCTATGGTCACCTTGTAAATCTTAGTTAGGCAAACTCAAATGGATATGGGTGATATACGAATAAAACATAAAGATAAAGATAGAGATACTTATGCAATTCATTGGTGGGAATTTCAGATAAGCGCATGAAGATGCTGTGTTCCTTCCGTCTCTCTGCTTTCCTACTGTCTTCATCCAATCCTTCTTACTCCTTTCCATGGCAAGCTTATGCAAGGGTTTCACCGTTGTCAGTGGCTACCTCCCATCCTCTCAGTGGAAATGTTGAACGCACCCTGTCACGGCACGGCTATCCATCTGTCGATTCTCAATCAGGCCGGAATAGAATCCAGTGATTCTTTTGCGTCTGTCACTAACGCCCCGCCCTCAGGAGTTTGAAGCTCGTCACAGTCATTCAATCATTGAATCCTACTCAGAATACCACAGACAAGGTTAGACCTTCCGAATTCTCTTGAATGCCGTCATCAGTTCTAGCCTATACCACGAAGACTCTGATCTCACGGAATGGCTGGCTCGGTTGTCAGGCGAGCGCTCGGTTGTCAGGCGAGCGCTCGGTTGTCAGGCGATCAACCATGCATCGTGTATCAGGAATCCAAGAGATATCCACCCAATCTAAGGTAGAACGGAGGTGGTTGTCAGGCACACGTTCATAGGTGAGAATGATGATGAGTGTCACAGATCATCACATTCATCAAGTTGAAGAACAAGTGATATCTTAGAACAAGAACAAGCGGAATTGAATAGAAGAACAATAGTAATTGCATTAATACTCGAGGTACAGCAGAGCTCCACACCTTAATCTATGGTGTGTAGAAACTCCACCGTTGAAAATACATAAGAACAAAAGTGATCATTGGTTTCGGCCCCAGAGAGGGAACCAGAAGAACCAAGATGAAAATACAATAGTAAAAGGTTCTACTTATAGAGAACTAGTAGCCTAGGGTTTACAGAGATGAGTAAATGACATAAAAATCCACTTCCGGGCCCACTTGGTGTGTGCTTGGGCTGAGCATTGAAGCATTTTCGTGTAGAGACCCTTCTTGGAGTTAAACGCCAGCTTTTATGCCAGTTTGGGCGTTTAACTCCCATCCTTGTGCCAGTTCCGGCGTTTAACGCTGGGAATTCTGAGGGTGACTTTGAACGCCGGTTTGGGCCATCAAATCTTGGGCAAAGTATGAACTTTTATATATTGCTGGAAAGCCCAGGATGTCTACTTTCCAACGCCGTTGAGAGCGCGCCAATTGGGCTTCTGTAGCTCCAGAAAATCCACTTCGAGTGCAGGGAGGTCAGAATCCAACAGCATCTGCAGTCCTTTTTAGTCTCTGAATCAGATTTTTGCTCAGGTCCCTCAATTTCAGCCAGAAAATACCTGAAATCACAGAAAAACACACAAACTCATAGTAAAGTCCAGAAAAGTGAATTTTAACTAAAAACTAATAAAAATATACTAAAAACTAACTAGATCATACTAAAAACATACTAAAAACAATGCCAAAAAGCGTACAAATTATCCGCTCATCACAACACCAAACTTAAATTGTTGCTTGTTCTCAAGCAACTGAAAATCAAATAAGATAAAAAGAAGAGAATATGCAATGAATTCCAAAAACATCTATGAAGATCAGTATTAATTAGATGAGCGGGGCTTTTAGCTTTTTGCCTCTGAACAGTTTTGGCATCTCACTCTATCCTTTGAAATTCAGAATGATTGGCTTCTTTAGGAACTCAGAATCCAGATAGTGTCATTGATTCTCCTAGTTAAGTATGATGATTCTTGAACACAGCTACTTATTGAGTCTTGGCCGTGGCCCAAAGCACTCTGTCTTCCAGTATTACCACCGGATACATACATGCTACAGACACATAATTGGGTGAACCTTTTCAGATTGTGACTCAGCTTTGCTAGAGTCCCCAATTAGAGGTGTCCAGGGTTCTTAAGCACACTCTTTTTGCCTTGGATCACAACTTTATTTCTTTCTTTTTCTTTCTTTTTCTTTCTTTTTCTCTTTCTTTTTCTTTCTCTCTTTTTTTTCAAATATTTTTTATTTTTATTTTTTTTTTGTATTCACTGCTTTTTTTCTGCTTCAAGAATCATTTTTATGATTTTTCAGATCCTCAGTAACATGTCTCCTTTTTCATCATTCTTTCAAGAGCCAACATTCATGAACCACAAATTCAAAAGACATATGCACTGTTTAAGCATTCATTCAGAAGACAAAAGTAATGCCACCACATCAAAATAATTAAACTGTTATAAAATTCAAAATTCATGCAATTCTTCTCTTTTTTAATTAAGAACATTTTTCATTCAAGAGAGGTGATGGATTCATAGGACATTCATAACTTTAAGGCATAGACACTAAGATACTAATGATCACAAGACACAAACATAGATAAACATAAGCACTAAAATTCAAAAAATAGAAAAATAAAGAACAAGGAAATTAAAGAACGGGTCCACCTTAGTGATGACGGCTTGTTCTTCCTCTTGAAGGTCTTATGGAGTGCTTGAGCTCCTCAATGTCTCTTCCTTGTCTTTGTTGTTCCTCTCTCATGGTTCTTTGATCTTCTCTTATCTCATGGAGGAGGATGGAATATTCTTGGTGCTCCACCCTTAGTTGTCCCATGTTGGACTCAATTCTCCTAGGGAGGTGTTGATTTGCTCCCAATAATTTTGTGGAGGAAAGTGCATCCCTTGAGGCATCTCAGAGATTTTATGAGGAGGAATTTCCTCATGCTTGCTACATCCTTTTCTTAGTGATGGGCTTGAGGTCATGCCTTCTCAGTTGAACCGGCTTCCCTCTTGAGTTTCTCTTCCATTGAGCGCCCTCTTCACAAATGTTTATGAGGACTTGGTCCAACCTTCGATCAAAGTTGACCCTTTTTGAGTTTGAAAGGGATCTCGGGGATCACCTTCTTCAAGGCCACAACTTCATAGAAGTGGTCTTGATGCACCCTTGAGATGAATCTCTCCATCTCCCATGACTCGGAGGTGGAAGCTTTTGCCTTCCCTTTTCTCTTTCTAGAGGTTTCTCCAGCCTTGGATGCCATAAATGATTATGGAAAAACAAAAAGCAATGCTTTTACCACACCAAACTTAAAAGGTTTGCTCGTCCTCGAGCAAAAGAAGAAAGAAGAGAGTAGAAGAAGAAGAAATGAAGGAGATGGAGGGGGGCTTTGTGGTTCGGCCAAAAGGGGAAGAAGTAGTGTTTATAATGTGTGAAAATGAAGGAGTGAAGATGGGTTTATATAGGAGTGGGGGGGCTCATGGTTCGGTCATGTATGGGTGGGTTTGGGAGGGAAAGTGGTTTAAATTTGAAGGGTGAAGTAGATGGGGTTTTATGAAGGATAGATGTGAGTGGTGAAGAGAAAGATGGGATTTGATAGGTGAAGGGTTTTTGGGGAAGAGGTGTTGAGGTGATTGGTGAATGGGTGAAGAAGAGAGAGAGTGGTAGGGTAGGTGGGGATCCTGTGGGGTCCACAGATCCTGAGGTGTCAAGGAAAAGTCATCCCTGCACCAAATGGCATGCAAAAATGTGTTTTGAGCCAATTCTAGTGTTAAACGCCGGGCTGGTGCCCATTTCTGGCATTTAACGCCAAGTGCTTGCCCTTTTCTGGCGTTAAACGCCCAGAATGGTGCCAGACTGGGCGTTTAAACACCCATCTGCTAGCCTTACTGGCGTTTAAACGCCAGCAGGTTCTTCCTCCAGGGTGTGCTGTTTTTCTTCCTATTTTTCTTTCTGTTTTTGCTTTTTCAATTGATTTTGTGACTTCTCATGATCATCAACCTACAGAAAACATAAAATAACAAAAGAGAATAGATAAAATATAACATTAGGTTACCTCCCAACAAGCGCTTCTTTAATGTCAATAGCTTGACAGTGGGCTCTCATGGAGCCTCAGAGATGCTCAGAGCAATGTTGGAACCTCCCAACACCAAACTTAGAGTTTGACTGTGGGGGCTCTGTTTGGCTCTGTTTTGAGAGAAGCTCTTCATGCTTCCTCTCCATGATGACAGAGGGATATCCTTGAGCCTCAAACACAAAGGATTCCTCATTCACTTGAATGATCAATTCTCCTCTATCAACATCAATCACAGCCTTTGCTGTGGCTAGGAAGGGTCTGCCAAGGATGATGGATTCATCCATGCACTTCCCAGTCTCTAGGACTATGAAATCAGCAGGGATGTAATGGTCTTCAACTTTTACCAGAACATCCTCTACAAATCCATAAGCTTGTTTTCTTGAGTTGTCTGCCATCTCTAGTGAGATTTTTGCAGCTTTTACCTCAAAGATCCCTAGCTTCTCCATTACAGAGAGAGGCATGAGCTTTACACTTGACCCTAGGTCACACAAGGCCTTCTTGAAGGTCATGGTGCCTATGGTACAAGGTATTGAGAACTTCCCAGGATCCTATCTCTTTTGAGGTAATTTCTGCCTAGACAAGTCATCCAGTTCTTTGGTGAGCAAAGGGGGTTCATCTTCCCAAGTCTCATTTCCAAATAACTTGTCATTTAGCTTCATGATTGCTCCAAGGTATTTAGCAACTTGCTCTTCAGTGACATACTCATCCTCTTCAGAGGAAGAATACTCATCAGAGATCATGAATGGCAGAAGTAAGTTCAATGGAATCTCTATGGTCTCATTTTGAGCCTCAGATTCCCATGGTTCCTCATTGGGGAACTCATTGGAGGCCAGTGGACGTCCATTGAGGTCTTCCTCAGTGGCGTTCACTACCTCTTCCTCCTCTCCAAATTCGGCCATGTTGATGGCCTTGCACTCTCCTTTTGGATTTTCTTCTGTATTGCTTGGAAGAGTACTAGGAGGGAGTTCAGTAATTTTCTTGCTCAGCTGACCCACTTGTCCCTCCATGTTTCTAATGGAGGACCTTGTTTCAGTCATGAAACTTTGAGTGGTTTTGATTAGATCAGAGACCATGGTTGCTAAGTGAGAGTGGTTTTGCTTAGAACTCTCTGTCTGTTGCTGAGAAGATGATGGAAAAGGCTTGCCATTGCTAAACCTGTTTCTTCCACCATTATTATTGTTGAAACCTTGTTGAGGTCTCTGTTGATCCTTCCATGAGAGATTTGGATGATTTCTCCATGAAGGATTATAGGTGTTTCCATAGGGTTCTCCCATGTAATTCACCTCTTCCATTAAAGGGTTCTCAGGATCATAAGCTTCTTCTTCAGATGAAGCTTCCTTAGTACTGCTTGGTGCATTTTACATTCCAGACAGACTTTGAGAAATCATATTGACCTGTTGAGTCAATATTTTGTTCTGAGCCAATATGGCATTCAGAGTGTCAATCTCAAAAACTCCTTTCTTCTGACTAGTCCCATTGTTCACAGGATTCCTTTCAGAAGTGTACATGAATTGGTTATTTGCAACCATTTCAATCAACTCTTGAGCTTCTGTAGGCGTCTTCTTCAGATAAAGAGATCCTCCAGCAGAGCTATCCAAAGACATCTTGGACAGTTCAGACAGACCATCATAGAAAATACCTATGATGCTCCATTCAGAAAGCATGTCAGAGGGACACTTTCTGATTAATTGTTTGTATCTTTCCCAAGCTTCATAGAGGGATTCTCCTTCCTTCTGTCTGAAGGTTTGGACTTCCACTCTAAGCTTACTCAATTTTTGAGGTGGAAAGAACTTTGCCAAGAAGGCATTGATTAGCTTTTCCCAAGAGTTCAGGCTTTCTTTAGGTTGTGAGTCCAACCATGTCCTAGCTCTGTCTCTTACAGCAAAAGGGAATAGCATAAGTCTGTAGACCTCAGGGTCAACCCCATTAGTCTTGACAGTGTCACAGATTTGCAAGAATTCAGCTAAAAACTGATGAGGATCTTCCAATGGAAGTCCATGGAACTTGCAATTCTGTTGCATTAGAGAAACTAATTGAGGCTTAAGCTCAAAGTTGTTTACTCCAATGGCAGGGATAGAGATGCTTCTCCCATAGAAATCGGGAGTAGGTGCAGTAAAGTCACCCAGCACCTTCCTTGCATTGTTGGCATTGTTGTTGTTTTCAGCTGCCATGTGTTCTTCTTCTTTGAAGATTTCTGTTAGGTCCTCTACAGAGAATTGTGCCTTAGCTTCTCTTAATTTTTGCTTCAAGGTCCTTTCAGGTTCAGGATCAGCCTCAACTAGAATGCTTTTGTTCTTGCTCCTGCTCATAAGAAAGAGAAGAGAACAAGAAAATATGGAATCCTCTATGTCACAGTATAGAGATTCCTTGAGGTGTCAGAGGAAAAGAAAAATAGAAGGCAGAAGTAGAAAATTCGAACTTATCAAAGAAGATGGAGTTCTAATTGTGCATTAAGGAATAGTGTTAGTCCATAAATAGAAGGATGTGAGAAGAAGGGAAATAGTATTCGAAAATTAAGTAAAGAATTTTGAAAACACTTTGAAAAACACTAATTGATTTTCGAAAATAAAAGTGGGAAACAAATCAAGTGATTTTTGAAAAAGAATTTAAAATTAGAAATAAAAAAGATTTGATTGAAAGCTATTCTGAAAAAGATGTGGTTAAGAAGATATGATTAGTTTAAAAAGATGTGATTGAGAAGATATGATTTGAAAAACATTTTAAAAAAGATTTGATTTTAAAAATTAATGACTTGACTAACAAGAAAAGATATGATTCAAACATTAAACCTTTCTCAACAGAAAAGGCAACATACTTGAAATGTTGAATCAAATCATTAATTGATAGCAAGTATCTTTGAAAATAGAAAGAAATTGATTTTGAAAAAGATTTGATTGAAAAAAAATTGATTTGAAAAAGATTTGATTTTGAAAAACTTTGAAAACTTGGAAAAAAATTGATTTGAAAACAAAATCTTACCTCTTGTGCCATCCTGGCGTTAAACGCCCAGAATGGTATCCATTCTGGGCGTTTAACGCCCAAAATGCTACCCTTTTGGGCGTTAAACGCCCAGCCAGGCACCCTGGCTGGCGTTTAAACGCCAGTCTGTCCTTCTTCACTGGGCGTTTTGAACGCCCAGCTTTTTCTGTGTAATTCCTCTGCTGCATGTTCTGAATCTTTAGTTCCCTGTACTATTGACTTGAAAATAGAACCAAGATCAAATAAACAATGCATGCAAGACACCAAACTTAAAATAAGACACTAGACTCAAACAAGGAACATAAAATATTTTTGGTTTTTTTTTTTTGATTTTGTAAATTTTTTTGTGTTTTTCAAAAATTAAGTGGAAAAGAAAATAAAGGTATCAAAATTCTTAATGAAAATCCCAGGAATCATGCAATGTTAGTCTAAAGCTTCAGTCTAAAGGAATTAGACATGGTTAGCCAAGCTTCAGCAGAACATTGCATTCAAGAGCTAAATTGATGAAGACCAATCAGCTTTGGTGATGATAAGAATATCACCTTGAAACACTAGAATTCATTCTTAAGAACTCTGAAGAAAAATACCTAATCTAAGCAACCAGATGAACCGTCAGTTGTCCAAACTCAACAATCCCCGGCAACGACGCCAAAAACTTGGTGCACGAAATTGTGATCAATACTTTTCACAAATCAAATAATCCCCGGTAATGAATCCAAAAACTTGGTGTTCAATACCATGGCATAAACACAACTTCGCACAACTAACCAGCAAGTGTACTGGGTCGTCCAAGTAATAAACCTTACGCGAGTAAGGGTCGATCCCACAGAGATTGTTGGTATGAAGCAAGCTATGGTCACCTTGTAAATCTTAGTTAGGCAAACTCAAATGGATATGGGTGATATACGAATAAAACATAAAGATAAAGATAGAGATACTTATGCAATTCATTGGTGGGAATTTCAGATAAGCGCATGAAGATGCTGTGTTCCTTCCGTCTCTCTGCTTTCTTACTGTCTTCATCCAATCCTTCTTACTCCTTTCCATGGCAAGCTTATGCAAGGGTTTCACCGTTGTCAGTGGCTACCTCCCATCCTCTCAGTGGAAATGTTGAACGCACCCTGTCACAGCACGGCTATCCATCTGTCGGTTCTCAATCAGGCCAGAATAGAATCCAGTGATTCTTTTGCGTCTGTCAATAACGCCCCGCCCTCAGGAGTTTGAAGCTCGTCACAGTCATTCAATCATTGAATCCTACTCAAAATACCACAGACAAGGTTAGACCTTCCGAATTCTCTTGAATGCCGCCATCAGTTCTAGCCTATACCACGAAGACTCTGATCTCACAGAATGGCTGGCTCGGTTGTCAGGCGAGCGGTCGGTTGTCAGGCGATCAACCATGCATCGTGTATCAGGAATCCAAGAGATATCCACCCAATCTATGGTAGAACGGAGGTGGTTGTCAAGCACACGTTCATAGGTGAGAATGATGATGAGTGTCACGGATCATCACATTCATCAAGTTGAAGAACAAGTGATATCTTAGAACAAGAACAAGCGGAATAGAATAGAAGAACAATAGTAATTGCATTAATACTCGAGGTACAGCAGAGCTCCATACCTTAATCTATGGTGTGTAGAAACTCCACCGTTGAAAATACATAAGAACAAAAGTGATCATTGGTTTCGGCCCCAGAGAGGGAACCAGAAGAACCAAGATGAAAATACAATAGTAAAAGGTTCTACTTATAGAGAACTAGTAGCCTAGGATTTACAGAGATGAGTAAATGACATAAAAATCCACTTCCGGGCCCACTTGGTGTGTGCTTGGGCTGAGCATTGAAGCATTTTCGTGTAGAGACCCTTCTTGGAGTTAAACGCCAGCTTTTATGCCAGTTTGGGCGTTTAACTCCCATCCTTGTGCCAGTTCCGGCGTTTAACGCTGGGAATTCTGAGGGTGACTTTGAACGCCGGTTTGGGCCATCAAATCTTGGGCAAAGTATGGACTATCATATATTTCTGGAAAGCCCAGGATGTCTACTTTCCAACACCGTTGAGAGCGCGCCAATTGGGCTTCTGTAGCTCCAGAAAATCCACTTCGAGTGTAGGGAGGTCAGAATCCAACAGCATCTGCAGTCCTTTTTAGTCTCTGAATCAGATTTTTGCTTAGGTCCCTCAATTTCAGCCAGAAAATACCTGAAATCACAGAAAAACACACAAACTCATAGTAAAGTCCAGAAAAGTGAATTTTAACTAAAAACTAATAAAAATATACTAAAAACTAACTAGATCATACTAAAAACATACTAAAAACAATGCCAAAAAGTGTACAAATTATCCGCTCATCAGCGTCCCTTCTTCTATGCCTATGAATACTTTTTCAGCCAGTTGAATGTTACTTTTCCTTTTACTGCTTTTGAAACTGACCTGTTGTGGTCGTGTAATATTGCTCCATCCCAACTTCACCCCAATTCTTGGGGTTTTATTAAAATTTTTCAACTTCTCTGCTGTGAACTAGATGTAATACCTTCCCAGACTCTGTTTCTTTACTTGTTTGTATCTGCCAAGCCTGGCAGTTCTTCAAAAAAGAAAGCTTCTTGGGTTTCTTTCCGGTCCGCTCAGGGCCATAAAGTGTTTGCGATGTATGATGAGTCCTTTAAGGACTTCAAGAATTACTTCTTTAGAGTTCGAGCTGTTGAGGGGCCCCGCCCCTTTTTTCTTGATGAAAATGACGAGCCCTCCTTCCCTCTAGAGTGGCAGAAGGATGTAAGGGTGTCTCGGTATACCTGGGAGATGCTGGATGATGTTGAACGCGCTTTTGTAGTTGTTCTTGAGGATCTCTGGGGGAAACCACCTCATCTTGATACAAAAAGATTTTTGACTAATCTGTCCTTGGTTCGGATTGCTTTGGGTATTTGTTTGTCTATTTGTCTGACTTGTTTCTATACTTATTTCCTTTTTCTTCCTCTTTTGTAACTCTTTGTCGTGGCTATTTTTGTGTTTTGTAGAGATGTCAAAGAATAATGACTCTATGAAGGCCTTCAAAAGGGCAAAGAAGGCAATGCTACTCTGAACATCTCGGCCAAGGTGGCCGGCGAGGGATCTTCACAGGTCCCCCCTGAAGCCTCCTGTGCCGAATACCCTTGGGCCGAGGAAAGTAATTCCTACTCCCCAGTTTCATCAGGTTGATCCTCCTCAAACTTCTGCTACTGCTTCTGGTGCCCCACCTTTGAAAAAGCAAAAAACATCTGAGCCTTTTAACTTGGATGCCCTGGACTTTGATGCCATCGAATTCGTTGACCAGCAAATTGCCCCCCTATGGTGGGCTTTCCATGGACGACGTGTCTCTTCTTCAGCATTTGGATTTTATCACTAAAAATAGTGTGAAGATGGCTCATATGGGTGCGGCTATTTTCCGTACAGTTCAGGGGATTCCGATTCATGCCACCAAATCTTTTATGGAGGAGGCCAAGTCAGAATTTGATCGGATCAAGGGTCTGAAGGAAGAGTTGGAGGTGAAGTTGGCAAAGGTGGAGAAGGAGCTGGAGGGTGAGAAGGCCAGCTCTATTGCCTTTGCTGCTTCTTTGAAGCTGGCTGAGGACATGGCACTGAAGCACAATGATAGCTATGTCTCAACTTACAGGGAGTTGATGTGTCTCCGGGGTGATTTGGAGACTGCTCGAGTTAATTATGGTGAGCTTCAGGGTCATCTTGTGGGCAGTGTGACTGCCGCCTCTGAGAACCTGATGGAGCAGTTCCGGGTTGTCGCTCCTGATGCCGACTTGACTCTCATCAGTCTGGACAATGTCGTGAGGGATGGTAAGATTGTCCCTGATGACCAAGATGATGATTATGATGATCCTCCTCCAGTGTCTTCTCTTAAGGTGTCGACCTCCTCAATTCCTCCCATTACGTCTGATCTGAACTGCCAGATCCTGAATCGGGATGATGGAACTGTAGATGCTGTGCCCCTTTAGACTCGTCCTCCTTCTCCCCGTACTGATGCTGCCGGGAAGGCTCCCGATCTTTAGCTGATCTTTTTTCTGAATATTTTGTGTAAATAGCCCGGTTTGTGGACTTTTTGAACTTTGTTTTATTTGTTCTTATTAACTGCTGATGCTTAGTTGTCTCCCTTGCAACTTTTTTGAAAAACAAAAGTAGCTTCCGAGGTTGGTTTGTGGTGACCCCTTGAAGTTTTATCGTATTATGCATGATATCTGTTGAAATTTTGCTGTCTGGCCTCTTTAGGTTGCTTTTGTGTTTATCGTTTGTAGCTTGGATCCTTTTGAGGCCGTGCCTGTGGGGGGGTCCGACTTGTTTCTCGGTTTCCTCGCTCTTGTTTGTATTTTTAGTACCTCATAACCAATTTCTTTATGTTGGTCCCCCTCAAAAGTTATTTTTGTGATCCCCTTTTCTGGGCTTTTACTCGGTCTCTTTCAGGGATTATGTTGATAACTTTTTAGGAGTCTGACTTGGTTATGTCGGTCTCCTTTAAGTTATTTTTCGTAGTCCTCTTTCTTGGATCTTTGTCAGATCTCTTTCAGGGACTATTCGTATAACTTTTTTAGTGGTAGGAGTCCGACTTGGTTATGTCGGTCTTCTTTAAGTTATTTTTCGTAGTCCTCTTTCTTGGATCTTTGTCAGATCTCTTTCAGGGACTATTCGTATAACTTTTCAGTAGCAGGAGTCTGACTTCGTTATGTCAGTCTCCTTTAAGTTATAGCGTAATCCTCTTTCTTGGATCTCTATCAGATCTCTTTCAGGGATTACTTGTATAACTTTTCAGTGGTAGGAGTCCGACTTCGTTATGTCGGTCTCCTTTAAGTTATAGCGTAATCCTCTTTCTTGGATCTTTATCAGATCTCTTTCAGGGACTACTTGTATAACTTTTTAGTGATAGGAGTCCGACTTGGTTGTGTCGGTCTCCTTTAAGTTATTTTTCGTAGTCCTCTTTCTTGGATCTTTTGTCAGATCTCTTTCAGGGACTACTTGTATAACTTTTCGTTTTGGGCAGACTTTATTATGTCGGGCCCTTCTAAGTTAAAGTAATCCTCTTTAATAGGGTTGGCCAGACCTCTTTCCAGGGTTTACTTATAACTTGGGTTGACTTGGTCCGACTTCCGCACGTCGGCCAGTCTTTAAGTTATTATTTTAGCTATCCGTAAGACCTCGTCAGGTTCTTTTTTTGGATTGCTTTCGATAACTTCTTACATTATTCTGTGTTCATCTTTGCCGATTTGTAGAAAATGGTTGGCATCTTTAGATCGTCCTTTGGGTGAATCGCGTTTTCACCTTTATCGGACGATTATCTTTATCGTGGTCGGGCAGTGAATTTGTTTTTCACTTTCTGCCGACCTGTTGCTTTATAATCAGACGATGAATACTTCAGATTAATGCGTCTTGGACTCTTGTAGAATATCTAAAATATATTTTATTTAAAGGAAAATGCGAATATATACATGTGGGATTTTTCTGGTCTAGGTCTCGACCTGGTGCCTCATTAAAAAACCTTTTCAGGAAAAAGAGTGCATCCATTTAGTGAGACCTTTTACCTTTTCTAACTGTAGTACCTTCGTAGGTTGCAGGCGTGCCATGATCGGGGAAGCTCTCGTCCATCAAGCTCGGACAGTCTGTAGTAGCCCTTCCCAAGTACTTCTATGACTCGATAGGGTCCTTTCCAGTTCGCTGCCAGCTTCCCTTCTCCGGGTCGAGTTGTTCCAATGTCATTCCGAATTAGGATGAGATCATTCTCTGCAAAACTTCTTGGCACTACCTTTTGATTATATTTGGAAGTCATTCGGTGTTTTAGAGCTTCTTCCCTGATCCGAGCTCTTTCTTGGATTTCGGGTAACAAGTCGAGCTCTTCTCTCTGAAGTTGGGAGTTTACTCGTTCATTGTAGTGGACTACTCGGGGAGATTCTTCCTCAATTTCTATTGGAATCATTGCCTCCACTTCGTATGCTAGTCGGAATGGTGATTCGTTTATAGTAGAATGCGGGGTTGTTCGATACGCCCATATGACTTGTGGAAGTTCCTCGGCCCAAGCTCCCTTTGCTTCTTGTAGCCTTCGCTTTAGTCCGGCCAATATGACTTTGTTGGCCGCTTCGGCTTGTCCATTGGCTTGGGGATGTTCAACGGAGGTGAACTGGTGTTTTATGTTCAAGTCGGCCACCAGTTTTCTGAAGCCTGCATCTGTAAATTGGGTATCGTTGTCCGTGGTGATGGAGTATGGTATTCCGAACCTCGTAATAATGTTCCTATATAGGAATTTTCGACTTCTTTGAGCGGTGGCATTGGCTAGGGGTTCTTCCTCGATCCATTTTGTGAAATAGTCTACTCCTACTATGAGGAATTTTACTTGTCCCGATCCCTGTGGGAAGGGTCCGAGAAGGTCGAGTCCCCATTTCGCAAATGGCCAGGGTGAGGTCATGCTGATGAGTTTTTCTGGTGGGGCAATATGAAAGTTGGCATGCTTCTGGCATGGTGGGCATGTCCTCACAAATTCTGTAGCCTCCTTTTGTAGAATTGGCCAATAGAATCCCGCCCGAAGTATCTTTTTGGTGAGAGCTTGCGCTCCGAGATGATTACCACAAATGCCGCTGTGTACTTCCTCCAAGACTTCTTTTGTGTTGGAAGTCGGTACGCATTTTAGTAAAGGTGTTGATATCCCTCTTTTGTATAGCGTGTTGTTTATGATAGTGTAGTACTGTGCCTCCATTTTCAGCCTCTTTGCCTCATTTTCATCTGTAGAGAGTGCTTCTGTTTTGAGGTAATTTATTATGGGGGTCATCCATCCTTGATCCCGACCTATTATGGCTAGTGATGAGCGGATAATTTGTACACTTTTTGGCATTGTTTTTAGTATGTTTTTAGTATGATCTAGTTAGTTTTTAGTATATTTTTATTAGTTTTTAGTTAAAATTCACTTTTCTGGACTTTACTATGAGTTTGTGTGTTTTTCTGTGATTTCAGGTATTTTCTGGCTGAAATTGAGGGACCTGAGCAAAAATCTGATTCAGAGACCAAAAAGGACTGCAGATGCTGTTGGATTCTGACCTCCCTGCACTCGAAGTGGCTTTTCTGGAGCTCCAGAAGCCCAATTGGCGTGCTCTCAACGGCGTTGGAAAGTAGACATCCTGGGCTTTCCAGCAATATATGATAGTCCATACTTTGCCCAAGATTTGATGGCCCAAACCGGCGTTCAAAGTCACCCTCAGGAATCCCAGCGTTAAACGCTGGAACTGGCACCCAAATGGGAGTTAAACGCCCAAACTGGCATAAAAGCTGGCGTTTAACTCCAAGAAGAGTCTCTGCACGAAAAATGCTTCATTGCTCAGCCCAAGCACACACCAAGTGGGCCCGGAAGAGGATTTTTATGTCATTTGCTCATTTCTGTAAACCTTAGGCTACTAGTTTTCTATAAGTAGGACCTTTTACTATTGTATTAGTAGACTTTGGTAGCTATCTTCATTTTTATGCTATCTTAGATCACTGGGAGGCTGGCCATTCGGCCATGCCTAGACCTTATGCTTATGTATTTTCAACGGTGGAGCTTCTACACACCATAGATTAAGGTGTGGAGCTCTGCTGTACCTCGAGTATTAATGCAATTACTATTGTTCTTCCATTCAATTCCGCTTGTTCTTTATCCAAGATATCACTTGTTCTTCAACTTGATGAATGTGATGATCCGTGACACTCATCATCATTCTCACCCATGAACAAGGTGACTGACAACCACTCTTGTTCTACAAGCGATCAAGGCCCTAGTGAATATCTCTTGGATTCCTGATTGCACGATGCATGGTTGATCGCCTGACAACCGAGTGCTCGTCTGACAAACGAGCCAACCATTCCGTGAGATCAGAGTCTTCGTGGTATAGGCGAGAACTGATGGCGGCATTCAAGAGAATCCGGAAGGTCTAACCTTGTCTGTGGTATTCTGAGTAGGATTCAATGACTAAATGACTGTGACGTGCTTCAAACTCCTGAGGGCGGGGCGTTAGTGACAGACGCAAAAGAATCACTGGATTCTATTCCGGCCTGATTGAGAACCGACAGATGAATTCCGCTATGCTGTGACAGAGCATATGCAATCGCTTTCACTGAGAGGATGGGAGGTAGCCACTGACAACGGTGAAACCCTTGCTTAAGCTTGCCATGGAAAGGAGTAAGAAGGATTGGATGAAGACAGTAGGAAAGCAGAGAGACGGAAGGGAAGGCATCTTCATGCGCTTATCTGAAGTTCCTACCAATGAATTACATAAGTATCTCTATCTTTATCTTTTATGTTATTTTCGTTCATCACCATTACCATTTGAGTTTGCCTGACTAAGATTTACAAGATGACCATAGCTTGCTTCAATACTAACAATCTCCGTGGGATCGACCCTTACTCGCGTAAGGTTTATTACTTGGACGACCCAGTGCACTTGCTGGTTAGTTGTGCGAAGTTGTGTAATGCCATGGCATTGAGCCACCAAGTTTTTGGGGCTCATGACCGGGGATTATGAGAGTTGTGAAAAAGTATAGTTCACAATTTCGCGCACCAAGTTTTTGGCGCCGTTGCCGGGGATTGTTCAAGTTTTGAGCAAGCTTTTGGTAACATCAGTGCCAAGATCCGGCAACAACACCAAGTTTTTGGGGTTATTGCCGGGGATTGTTCAAGTTTGGACAACTGACGGTTCATCTTGTTGCTTAGATTAGGTATTTATTTTTTTTGAAATTCTTGAAGATGAATTCTAGAGTTTCATGATGATTTGTTGAAATCTGGCTGGCTGAGAAGCCATGTCTAATCTCATTGGACCGAGGTTTCAACTTATCACCACAAGAGCTTGTTGATTTTTATCAAATCTTGCTTTTGGAGCAGTGATCTGCTAAGGCTTGGCTGGCCTCTGGCCATGTCTAGTGTTTTGGACCGAAGCTTTCTCTGAAGGCTTGGCTGGCTGTGAAGCCATGTCTAATTCCTGGACCGGAGTCTTAGACTAGCATTGCACTGATTCCTGCAATTCTCATTAAGAATTTTGATACCTTTTTCCACTTGATTTTCGAAAAACACAAAAAAATTTAAAAAATCATAAAATCCAAAAATATTTCTTGTTTGAGTCTAGTGTCTCATCATAAGTTTGGTGTCAATTGCATGTATTCATTCATGTATCTTAGTGATCTTCAAGATGTTCTTGATGATTTACTTGCTCTGATCTTTGAATTCAATTGACTTGATTGTTTTGTGTGTCTCATATGCATTTTCATTTTGTTAGTGTCAGTAGTATACAAACTGCTAAGTTTGGTGTCTTGCATGCATTGTTATTTGATTCTTGTTGCATTTTGGTTTGTCCTTATTATTAAAAATCCAAAAATATTTTTAATTTGTGTCTTTTCAAGTCAATAATACAGAGAATTGAAGATTCAGAACATACAGCAGAGGAATTGCACAGAAAAAGCTGGGCGTTCAAAACGCCCAGTGAAGAAGGACAGACTGGCGTTTAAACGCCAGGATGGCTAGAGGGGAAGATTTTGTTTTCAAATCAATTTTTTTTTTAAAAAGCTTTCAAAATCTTTTCAAAATCAAATCTTTTTCAAATCAATTTTTTTCAATCAAATCTTTTTCAAAATCAATTTCTTTCCATTTTCAAAGATACTTACTACCAATTAATGATTTGATTCAACATTTCAAGTATGTTACCTTTTCTGTTGAGAAAGGTTTAATGTTTGAATCATATCTTTTCTTGTTAGTCAAGTTTTTAATTTTCAAATCAAATCTTTTTAAAATGTTTTTCAAATCATATCTTCTCAATCACATCTTTTTAAAATCAATCATATTTTCTTAACCACATCTTTTTCAAAATAGTTTTCAATCAAATCTTTTTGATTTCTAATTTCAAAATCTTTTTCAAAAATCACTTGATTTCTTTTCTATTTTCATTTTCGAAAATTAAGTAATGTTTTTCAAAAATGTTTTCAAAATTTTTCACTTAATTTTCGAAAATTACTTCCCTCCTACTCACATCCTTCTATTTATGGACTAACACTATCCCTCAATGTAAAATTCGAACTCAATCTCCTTTGTTAAGTTCGAATTTTTCCACTTCTGTCTTCTACTCTTCTTTTCCTCTGACACCTAAAGGAATCTCTATACTGTGACATAGAGGATTCCACATTTTCTTGTTCTCTTCTCTTTCTTATGAGCAGGAGCAAAGACAAAGGCATTCTTGTTGAGGCTGATCCTGAACCTGAAAGGACCTTGAAGAGAAAGCTAAGAGAAGCCAAAGCACAACTCTCTCTAGAGAACCTAAACGAATTCTTCAAGGAAGAAGAACTCATGGCAGCCGAAAACAACAACAATGCCAACAATGCAAGGAAGGTGCTGGGTGACTTTACTGCACCTACTCCCGACTTCTATGGGAGAAGCATCTCTATCCCTGCCATTGGAGCAAACAACTTTGAGCTTAAGCCTCAATTAGTTTCTCTAATGCAACAGAATTGCAAGTTCCATGGACTTCCATTGGAAGATCCCCATCAGTTTTTAGCTGAGTTCTTGCAAATCTGTGACACTGTCAAGACTAATGGGGTTGACCCTGAGGTCTACAGACTTATGCTATTCCCTTTTGCTGTAAGAGACAGAGCTAGAACATGGTTGGAATCTCAACCTAAAGAAAGCCTGGACTCTTGGGAAAAGCTAGTCAATGCCTTCTTGGCAAAGTTCTTTCCACCTCAAAAATTGAGTAAGCTTAGAGTGGAAGTCCAAACCTTCAGACAGAAGGAAGGAGAATCCCTCTATGAAGCTTGGGAAAGATACAAACAATTGATCAGAAAGTGTCCCACTGACATGCTTTCTGAATGGAGCATCATAGGTATTTTCTATGATGGTCTCTCTGAACTGTCCAAGATGTCTTTGGATAGCTCTTCTGGAGGATCCCTTCATCTGAAGAAGACGCCTGCTGAAGCTCAAGAACTGATTGAAATGGTTGCAAATAACCAATTCATGTACACTTCTGAAAGAAATCCTGTGAACAATGGGAATAGTAAGAAGAAAGGAGTTCTTGAGATTGATACTCTGAATGCCATATTAGCTCAGAACAAAATATTGACTCAACAAGTCAATATGATTTCTCAAAGTCTGTCTGGAATGCAAAATGCACCAAGCAGTACTAAGGAAGCTTCATCTGAGGAAGAAGCCTATGATCCTGAGAACCCTTCAATTGAAGAGGTGAATTACATGGGAGAACCCTATGGAAACACCTACAATCCTTCATGGAGGAATCATCCAAATCTTTCATGGAAGGATCAACAGAGACCTCAACAAGGTTTCAATAACAATAATGGTGGAAAAAACAGGTTTAGCAATAGCAAACCTTTTCCATCATCTTCTCAGCAACAAACAGAGAGCTCTAAGCATAATACCTCTGACTTAGCAACCATGGTCTCTGATCTGATCAAAACCACTCAAAGTTTCATGACTGAAACTAGGTCCTCCATTAGGAATCTGGAAGGACAAGTGGGTCAGCTGAGCAAGAAAATTACTGAACTCCCTCCAAGTACTCTTCCAAGCAATACAGAAGAAAATCCAAAAGGAGAGTGCAAAGCCATCAACATGGCCGAATTCTGGGAGGAAAAAGAGGCAGTGAACGCCACTGAGGAAGGCCTCACTGGACGTCCACTGGCCTCCAATGAGTTCCCCAATGAGGAACCATGGGAATCTGAGGCTCAAACTGAGACCATAGAGATTCCATTGGACTTACTCCTGCTGTAACATCCCTTCCAGTAAAATACCTTGCTTAAGTCAGGGTATTTCTACTAGAAAGAACGTTACGTGACCTTTTCTAATATTAACTACTTATTTACTGAGCCTTTGTATCGATTTCGCGTTTCAGTTTTAAGAAAATGCCAGAAAATTTTGTTTTTATTCATTAAAGACATGTATCAAGGATAAATATTGCAAATAATAATAACAATCACAGAGGTATTATTATTAGTAATTCTTATACATAGGAAGTCATATAAACCCAAATACAATACCTACCCCTCTGATAAAATAAAACTTCAAAGGACAAGAGCGAGGGGACTCTATGAAAGCAATTAAAACCATAAAGAAAGCCTACTAATCGCTTGCAGCTTCAAATCGTGTCTTCAAACCTGTCACTGAAAAGGGTGGAAAATTTGGGGGTGAGAACCAAACCACATGTTCTCAGTAGAGGTCGAGAATGCCGTGAAAGTAAAGAATAAAGCGCAAATAGTTAAATTCATTCAGAGACATCTAAAAGAAAATTAACCTTCTTTAAAAGTATTAGTTAATTATTCAAAATGCCAGACCCATACTTTCTTTATAACACTCTTAAAAGTTTCCTAAACTGTATGAATGACCAACCTGTTCCAAGCATAGGTTCATTAAGTCTATGCTGAACCAATTTGATTTTTATACAGAACTAGACCTCAAACGTACCAATCACGGCCTCAGGCCTAAGCAATTCAATCAACATCCAATTCACCACAATCCAATCAATCAGTTACAACCACAAGTAATGAGGTTCAAACACAATCAAGAGCAATTACATCAAGTATAGCAATTAGCAGTTAAACAGAGTTATTCACTTAGGCAAACCAATTACAATATACACACCCAAACAATGTCACATAGATGCATATGATGAATGTCTAGTCCTAGTACAGGCCATGAGCTCATGTGTCGGTTGGCTGCCCGCAATCCCGACATTTATCCGGTCACGAGTAATCCCGATTTCCCGAATACGATTTTCCGTTCCTAAATAAATGCGCATATGATAATAGCTGCTCATTTGAGACAGCCTCTGCTTACTGCAGGAAAATATATATATACTCTGCTCTGCTCTGGGGAAGCGGAAAATGGCTGTAGGTAACTTAGTTTCCCTACAGAAACTCTGGGTTGCATTAAGCAACTAATATATATATTAAATATAGCTCTGGGTTGCATCAAGCAACTAATATATATATATAAATATAGCTCTGCGTTGCATCAAGCAACTAAAATATATATATATATATACATATACAAATATCTCTTTACTCTCGCTGTTATATTCTCTGTATCTCTTTACTTTTCTCTGAATACTCTTTCATCTGTATCTATATTACTCTTTTTTTTCTCTTTATCTCTTTACTCTTTTGTAATTGTAAATATGCAAGCGGGACAAAACCCACGTCCTTGCTAGCAACTTTATAAACCAAATATATTTTCTCAAAAGAATCAGTAAAGTTGTTATCGTTAAACAAGTCTCAAGTATTCATTTTGATGAAGTCCTTTTACTTTTATAAAAATTTGGACATAATCTCCTTTAAAAATAGGACTTAGCCACCCTTATGGGTCCCAACCAAACAATCCACCAAACTCTTTTCAACCTTTCCAATGTCAATTCAATTCAGAAACAAGCAAATTCCAACATTGAAACAGCCACATATATCACTAAGGTTCATCTTTAATTTTATGAACTCATAACTCTCACTCAAGCATTCCCAACACCCTATCTTCTTTTCTGTTTTGAATATAGCAAATGAATTCGGAATTGCGCAAACTTTATGTCCAGGCGTTCGTCTTGAAATAAGCTTTCTAACAAACCAAAGATCATAATTTTCTGGTTTCTCTAGCCTTAGGAATAAAGGAAAAACCGAGACTGCTCTGCAGTGAGTAAAACCAGAAAAACAGCAGCAGCATGTGATATTCAAAATTCAATATAAAATCCAAGTTAAATCCAATGACTTTGAAAATTAATACAGTTCAACTACACTCATCCAAGTGTCTTTTCCAATTGGTTTCAGGTCAATATCATTTTTAATGAAGAAGTTATATAACCTAGAAGTTGACTAATTTCCTGCAGAATTCTGTTTCAAAACTTACTGAACTTATCTTCTTCCAAGTGCCATAACTTACTCATTAAAACATGGATAGCCCTGAAATTTAAGTCACATATGCAAAACATACTTAATTTTCACTTCCAACTGGTTGCACCTCGATATCCAACCAGGTTCAAAAGTTATAAACTTCCAAATTTACTGATTCAAGAAAACAGAATCTGGCCTTTACTGCATAATGCATCGTATTTCAAAAATTTGTATCTTTTAAACCGCAAATTCAACCGTTCTGAAATTTTACGACATAAAAATAATAGGACTAAAGTTTCATTTAAAATTGGTTTCGCTTCAAAATTCAATTCGGAACATTCACAGCAGAGCCAACAAGTTACTGCTGTTCGAAAACTTCTGCAGTAAAAATCAGATCCCACAACCATTACTCAAAAATTCACCATAAATCTTATATTTAATGAAAAGATCTCAAACTCTCCCATTCAGTCCCAATTATTCCCAAGTTTAACCAGGACTTGGTTCAACGCAATTCCGATCATCACAGAATTAGTTACAATCTTTCGAAGTTACTGTTTTCACTTAAAGGTAATGCAGAAATTCAGATTTTAAGGCTTAACTTTGAAAAATCATAGCTAAATCTTCAGTTAATACGAAACCTTCAAATTTAAATCCTAACAACTACACTTGTTAAAGTTTACTCAGATTTTAATCTCATACCATTTCGATCACTAGCAAATTACTAGGCCGTCCTCAAAGTAACCATTCTATTTTGAAAACCAGATTCTTAATAATAGTTCAGTCTTTTAGGCCCTAATTCTTCAACAATTCTCAATCCAGTATCAAATATATCAAATGATTATCTTAGTCTCAACCATTTATACATAATCAGTCAAAACCACAATCCTCTACTAATCTCAAGTCACTTTCACAGCCATAGCAATATACCAAACAACCATTTCAACAACCAACAATCAATAATTCAATCATCTACCATACATAATTACAATCAATTCAATCACAGCACCAAGCACAATCGCAATCACAATCCAACATTCATATAATCAATTAATTACTCAGCTATTAATACTATTTGCAGTTATTCAGTAAACCTTTTTGGCATTCCTAAATTAAAATCATTTTAAACCCCCTACCTCGATGTCGCAATCGCATACTTAACGTAACAACTTCCTTCCCTTTTAGTTTCATGGCAACAGCAGTGACTCTCACGCAACTGGAACGGCAGAGGCAGTAACCAGAATAGCAGCATTGTTAATCATCACAGCAGTGATCGGGGTTGTAACCAAGCAAAGGATTCAAATTGGGTGGAAATTAAGAGCAATCACAGCCCTGGGAATTTCAAGACAGGGCACATACCAGAATCAACTCGAAACAAGTATAGCAGTGACAATAAAATGTGTTATTAGACAATGATCAAGGAAAAGATCAATCCAGAATTAAAGTAGCATCAGACTCACCAATAGCAACTCTAACAGATTCATAATAGCATCAACGCCGGTATTCCAAATAATAGCAGTAGAGAAACAGGTGCAGCAAAGGGGCATGAACGACGGGGTCGACTAGGATCCAGATTGACGGTGGAGACAACAATACAAAACAGGAACATACACTATTGTATTCAGAATGAAAATATAGTAGAGAAATAAAATCGGGAAGCAGAGCACGAGCAAGAGTGTTACAGTTTCAAGAATGGAATTGGGAACGCAGGGGAAGCTGCTGTCGGGTATTTCAGTGGCGCCTCCCTTCAAGCTCAATGATGATTGAACTGTGACGGCGAGCTCCCTTCAACGGCAGCGCTAACGGCGGTGTGCGGCGTTGGCAGCGACGACTCCAACACGGTGACAGAGGCAGAGCTTCTTCTCGGTCAGCTGCTTGCAGCTCACAGTTTCCTCCCAACGTCGTTCTTCCTCTCCTCTTCATGGTTCTGCTTCCGACGGTGGTGACACGTGTGACGGGCTCCACGGCTGCGCGGCGCAACCTCCTCCCTCTCCGTCGCGAGTTCGTCCCTCTCTCTTTCTCCTGACGCTCTTGATGACGACGGCTCCAAGGTGGCAGCAGGAAACTCGAAGGCGTTCTGTCACGGCCTTGGACACACTCCAACGCTACCGTGCCGGCACTCGGACTTACTCAACCTCTTGAGCTAAGACCAAGTCAGCCTAACCCTCAATACTTAGCAAGAAAGCTAAGAACACAAGAGAACACAAGAGAAAGGAAGCTTTGGTGGAAGAACACTTTATTGCTCAAGTGTGGTTACAAATGATTCACACACCTATAACTCTAACTTTCACCCCTATTTATAGCCATCCACCTCCTCAATGGATGGTTAGGATTAAATCTAATCAACGGTCTAGATTAATCATCTAGAACCTTCTTTACAAATATCCATCATACCATAACTCTCTAAATACTTCTAGATTCTTCCATACTACTCTTTATACTCATATATATATCCACACTCTTCTAGAATACTCTATGGCCTTCCAGAGTATTCTAGAACCTTCTAGAGTATTCCGGGACCTTCTAGGACATTCTAGAACGTTCCAGAACCATTTAGAGCATTCTCAAACACTCTAGAAAACTATACAAACACTGTTAAATTTAACCTTCTAAGAATTTACCGTGACATTCTCCCCCACCTAATGCGCAGACGTCCTCGTCGCGTTCTGTTCATGATAGCGCTCTAGGTGTTCTTGGAATTGCCACAGATCTTCGCGAGTTTCCCAGCTAGCTTCAGTTATTGGAAGTCCTTTCCACTTGATCAAGTATTGGATACTTGGTGGTACTCCTCTTCGTCGCACGACGCGATTGGCTAAGATCTCTTCGATTTCTTTATCAAAGGATCTAATCACCACAGGCGGAGCACGACTCGAATCACCTCTACTCGGTTCATCTTGGTCTTCGTGATATGGTTTAAGCATACTCACATGGAAGACCGGGTGAATCTTCATAGAGGGAGGAAGTTGTACTTTGTAAGCAACCTCCCCAACACGTCCAATGATCTCAAATGGCCCTTCGTATTTGCGGATTAAGCCCTTATGAACCTTGCGAAAGGCTTTGAATTGTTGTGGAAGAAGTTTGATCATTATCTTGTCTCCCACTTGATAGCTTGCATGCCTCCTCTTCTTATCTGCCCATTTTTTCATCCTCTTGGCAGCTTTGTCGAGGTAAGAACGAGTGACATCTGCTTGTTCTTCCCATGACTTAATCATATGATAAGCTCCAGGGCTCTTCCCTGAATAAGAGGAAGAAAGAGAGTGAGGTGTAAGTGGCTGTTGTCCAGTCACAATCTCGAATGGGCTCTTCCCTGTAGACTCACTCCTTTGCAGATTGTATGAGAATTGAGCAATGTCTATGAGTTTTGTCCAATCCTTCTGATTAGCGCTTACAAAATGCCTCAAGTAACACTCAAGTAAAGCATTCACTCTCTCAGTCTGCCCATCGGTTTGAGGATGGAAGCTTGTTGAGAAATGAAGCTCCGACCCAAGGAGTTTGAACAGCTCTGTCCATAGTCGTCCTGTGAAGCGTGGATCTCGATCACTAATGATGCTCTTAGGCAATCCCCAGTACTTCACCACATTCTTGAAGAATAATCGTGCTGCTTCCTCTGCAGTGCAGTCAGTAGGGGCAGGTATAAAGGTAGCATACTTCGAAAATCGATCCACTACCACGAGAATAGATCCAAACCCCTCAGACTTTGGTAAGGCAGAGATGAAATCCAGAGAGACACTTTCCCACGGTCGCTCTGATGGAGGCAGAGGTTCCAACAACCCGCTTGGTGTCTTGTTTTCAATCTTATCTTGTTGGCACACAAGACAAGTCTTCACATAGCTCTCCACTTCATCTCTCATTTGAGGCCAATAATAAGAAGATTCAATGAGTGCCAAGGTCCTTCGCTGACCTTGGTGACCAGCCCCCTTGGTGTCATGGCATTCTCTTACCAACTTCCTTCTCAGATTTTTCCACTTAGGAATGTATAGTCTTCTCCCTTTTGTGTAGAGAAGGTCGTTTTCTAACCAAAATCTTTTGGTCTTACCTTCTCTAGCCAACTCCACCAACTTTTTGGCTAATGGATCGTGATGCAACCCTTCCTTGATGGTATGCTCAATATCTCCTTCAACCATAGAAATGGCCGCCAACTCAGCTTTGCGACTCAGCGCATCTTCTACCACAGTAGTCTTGCCTGACTTGTATTCAATCTTTTGGTCCACCTTCCTCCCAGGTGGTAGTTGTTTTGGCAACTCGGGAGGCATCACATCCTTATTTTCTTCAAGGACTTCCTTGATTTTGGGAGGAACGTCTTCTCTTTCGGATGTTGACTCCTCTTGTAATAGAGCCAAATATGTAGTCTCTCCCTTCTTGAACCCTTTCTTGAGTTGCATGGCAGACAGTATCGGTGGTCCGCCAACTTTAGAGACTGTAGGGACCATGCATGGAGACCCTTTCTCCATGACGCATACTACGTCGTAGTATGGCATAGGTATTATATTTGCTTTCCTTTGCAAATCGAGTCCGATGACTATTTTAAAATCGTCCATGGGTGCTACTGAGAAATCCACAAGGCCCTTCCAAGAACCAAGAGTCATCTCAACCCCTTTTGCTACTCCCTTAAGGGGTTCACCCTTGGTGTTCACGGGTTTGAACCAGCCATTCTTTTCGGTGATCTTCAACCCAAGCCTCTTTGCTTCATCAGGCGTGATGAAGTTGTGTGTAGCACCAGTGTCGATCATAGCCATGACGGGTTTTTCATTGATAAAGACTTTGACATACATCAAGCCTTTCTTTTCTATGGTGCTTGCCTCTTTGGCCTTCACAGTATTTATGTGTTGGATAGATCCAACACACTCAGTTACTTGAGTTTGAGCTTCTCGTTCCTCAGCGATAGATGCCAAAGTCCCTAGCTTGGGACAATCCTTCATTTGGTGTGGCCCCTTGCACACGAAGCATCCTCCTTTGGGCACGAAAGCCTTCTTCTTTTCTTCGTACTCTTTCTTTGAAGAGTATTTTCCTTCCTTCTTGGTTGAGAAACTCTTCCCCTTGTCTCCCCCACCTTTAGCAAAACTAGGCTTGGAGGAAGACTTGAGTTTAGAGTCTCCCCTATGATACTCAGTGAGTGATTCGGCCACCACGATGGCCTCATCGACATCCTTAACATTCCTTCTTTGTAGTTCTTGCTTTGCCCAAGGTTGGAGTCCATCAATAAAGAAGAACAATGCATCCTCTGATGCTAAGTTGGGGATTTGAAGCGTGAGAGTAGTGAACTCCTTTACGTAGTCACTAATTGTACTCTTGTGCTTCAACTCCCTCAACTTCTTCCTTGCTTCATAAACCACATTCTCAGGGAAGAATTGTCTTTTCAATTCCCTTTTGAAATCTTCCCATGTGGTTATGTTGCAAGTACCCTTCTCCATATCTACGCACTTTCTCCTCCACCACAAAGTAGCATTATCAGAAAGGTAGAGAGCTGCAGTGCGTACCTTTATTGCTTCTTCGACCACCCCTTGGCCTTCGAAGTACCTCTCCATTTGCCATAGGAAGTTCTCCACCTCGCGAGCGTCCCTTACGCCCTTGAACTCCTTTGGCTTGGGGAGATCAATCTTTGTTGTCTCCCTTATAATGGTTGGTCGAGATTTCGCCTCCTCGAACCAAATTCGAACTTCCTCAAATAGCTTTAAAGACTTCTCAAGCTTCTCTTCAATTTGGAGCATGCTTTCTTTGAAAGCATCTAGTTCTCCTAACACGTGAGCCTCGAGGGTCTCCTTGTCATGTTCTATCCTTTGGAAGCGCTCCTCCATAGAGGATAGAACATTTTCTAACATAGAAACTCTTTCTTCTAAGAAGTTAGAGTCCTTACCTCTAGGCTCACTTGAAGAACGGATCTTCTTGTCTCCCCATTGAGAAGGAATAGCATCCCTTCCCCTTTGAGACTCAACATGCTCCATGGTGATATTAGAAGCCATTCCCACAAACCACTTGTGCTCCCTCTCGAACCTTGCTCGGATACCAAATTGTCACGGCCTTGGACACACTCCAACGCTACCGTGCCGGCACTCGGACTTACTCAACCTCTTGAGCTAAGACCAAGTCAGCCTAACCCTCAATACTTAGCAAGAAAGCTAAGAACACAAGAGAACACAAGAGAAAGGAAGCTTTGGTGGAAGAACACTTTATTGCTCAAGTGTGGTTACAAATGATTCACACACCTATAACTCTAACTTTCACCCCTATTTATAGCCATCCACCTCCTCAATGGATGGTTAGGATTAAATCTAATCAACGGTCTAGATTAATCATCTAGAACCTTCTTTACAAATATCCATCATACCATAACTCTCTAAATACTTCTAGATTCTTCCATACTACTCTTTATACTCATATATATATCCACACTCTTCTAGAATACTCTATGGCCTTCCAGAGTATTCTAGAACCTTCTAGAGTATTCCGGGACCTTCTAGGACATTCTAGAACGTTCCAGAACCATTTAGAGCATTCTCAAACACTCTAGAAAACTATACAAACACTGTTAAATTTAACCTTCTAAGAATTTACCGTGACAGTTCGGTCTCCACAGCATATGAAATAACCAATTATAAAAATTACATAAGAATATTAATTAACATAAACTCCAAATATTAATAGAATAAATCGTAACTTTTTCAGGATAAAAATTACTTAAATTAATTGTACAATTCTTTTTTATTTTTCAATTACTAAAATTATACAAAATATTCCATTATATAAAATTACTTAAGAATCTTAATTGATTTAAAATAAAATTATCTCCGAATCTATTTAATTATTTCTAATAAAATAATTTCTAAAATTATAAAGTTTAAACTTAATAAAATAAAATCACAATTTATTCATAATTAGATTTTCAAAAATGCGGGATGTTACATTCTATCCAACTTACAAAAATTTTCGCCCTCGAAAATTGATATAAAATGAAAAGATTTATATTCACATCCCCTTTTGAATATTTTAAAGGTTCCAAGAAAATGATATCACAAACACCAAGGAAAATATATTAGGTGATGCAAAAGTTGATAAAAATAATTTGATGCAAACGAAATTTCAAAATCTAAAAGTAAATAGGCATAATGTTCGTTCAGAACTCTTAACAAAGCATGATCATTTCCTCTCATCACTTCAAAACTCCACAACTCCTTATAACCTCGTATACTGACCAGATTCACTTTCCGCGCGCATAGATCGTGTCCCTAAGAACTAACGCATATAAGGAATACGAACATGAGAAGAGAAAGACAAACGGCACGAAAGGTTTATGCGAGAAATTGGAAAAATACTCAAGTTCTCAGTTGAACATGATGGTATTTCGCCAGGATTTGAAGGAAAACGCGAAATCATCAACAAACAAGGATATATAAACAATGAAATGGAGCATAAAGGGAATCAAATTAAGGCTTAGGAAGAAATTTTGAATCGAACAATTTCAATATGAACATCATAGGAAAAATAGTACAAAAATTTTGAACCACTTCAATTTGAAATAGAGGGAATTAGTTTATCTTTTCCAAAAGAATATATATAAATCTAACATTTTTCAAAGTACTAAACTAAGTATAAACAATATGTTATACTGATTTAATTTCAAATCAAAACAAATCATGCATGGTTTGTAAACTAAAGCTTGGAAGATACTTAAGTACATAGCTATAGAATTATAGTAAAGTTGGCAGAAAATCAGCTTCTATTTAAAGAATGAATTCTGAAATCAAATTTTCTATAAATCAATAAAAGATAAGTGGTATATCACAAATAAACAAAATTAAACCATATAAAGAAGTTTCAGAGTTTATGTAAGAAAGTCTAGGCTGAATTAAAAACAATCCCATTAAAATTTAAGTAAGGGTTGTGGATACCGTCAAGTAAAAAAAGATGTAAATTGAAATTTTTCTCGAAGAGAATCTGAAGCAAGTACTCAAGAGGGAAATTACAAGAAATAGTATGTTGCACCGAAATAAATCCGAGTTCAGAGCAAGGAGCATAGAGTTTGTAAGGTAAAGATAAATGTTTCAAAAGATTCAAGCAACGACCAGATACAGAGTCAAGCAAGGACATGCACGAATGTTAATACAAGGTTAGCAAGAAAGAGATCAGAAACTAGAAATTCAAATACAGTTGATAAAGAAAGAAATAACAAGCACGAATAAAGAGCATACGTCGAAACGGAACTAGTCTCTAGAATTTAGTTTCTAACGTCCCCCAAAACCTCGTGATTCGCGTTAATCTATCACTTCTATTTCGTCTATGATAACCTATTAGTGTTCCATATACATAAATCATTAGTATTAAGTTGGCCAAACTTGATACCATGAGGTATGCAATGGTAAACTAATAGCATTAATCACTAGACAGTCATGCATATAAAACATAAAATCTTGTCATCAGAACAAGTTAGAAAGCATGACAGACACTCAGAGTATGCAATGAAGCATAGCCAGTCTACTCCCAAGGCTCTACAGGAAGGACTGCTCTGATACCATATTGTAACATCCCTTCCAGTAAAATACCTTGCTTAAGTCAGGGTATTTCTACTAGAAAGAACGTTACGTGACCTTTTCTAATATTAACTACTTATTTACTGAGCCTTTGTATCGATTTCGCGTTTCAGTTTTAAGAAAATGCCAGAAAATTTTGTTTTTATTCATTAAAGACATGTATCAAGGATAAATATTGCAAATAATAATAACAATCACAGAGGTATTATTATTAGTAATTCTTATACATAGGAAGTCATATAAACCCAAATACAATACCTACCCCTCTGATAAAATAAAACTTCAAAGGACAAGAGCGAGGGGACTCTATGAAAGCAATTAAAACCATAAAGAAAGCCTACTAATCGCTTGCAGCTTCAAATCGTGTCTTCAAACCTGTCACTGAAAAGGGTGGAAAATTTGGGGGTGAGAACCAAACCACATGTTCTCAGTAGAGGTCGAGAATGCCGTGAAAGTAAAGAATAAAGCGCAAATAGTTAAATTCATTCAGAGACATCTAAAAGAAAATTAACCTTCTTTAAAAGTATTAGTTAATTATTCAAAATGCCAGACCCATACTTTCTTTATAACACTCTTAAAAGTTTCCTAAACTGTATGAATGACCAACCTGTTCCAAGCATAGGTTCATTAAGTCTATGCTAAACCAGTTTGATTTTTATACAGAACTAGACCTCAAACGTACCAATCACGGCCTCAGGCCTAAGCAATTCAATCAACATCCAATTCACCACAATTCAATCAATCAGTTACAACCACAAGTAATGAGGTTCAAACACAATCAAGAGCAATTACATCAAGTATAGCAATTAGCAGTTAAACAGAGTTATTCACTTAGGCAAACCAATTACAATATACACACCCAAACAATGTCACATAGATGCATATGATGAATGTCTAGTCCTAGTACAGGCCATGAGCTCATGTGTCGGTTGGCTGCCCGCAATCCCGACATTTATCCGGTCACGAGTAATCCCGATTTCCCGAATACGATTTTCCGTTCCTAAATAAATGCGCATATGATAATAGCTGCTCATTTGAGACAGCCTCTGCTTACTGCAGGAAAATATATATATACTCTGCTCTGCTCTGGGGAAGCGGAAAATGGCTGTAGGTAACTTAGTTTCCCTACAGAAACTCTGGGTTGCATTAAGCAACTAATATATATATTAAATATAGCTCTGGGTTGCATCAAGCAACTAATATATATATATAAATATAGCTCTGCGTTGCATCAAGCAACTAAAATATATATATATATATATATATATATATATATATATATACATATACAAATATCTCTTTACTCTCGCTGTTATATTCTCTGTATCTCTTTACTTTTCTCTGAATACTCTTTCATCTGTATCTATATTACTCTTTTTTTTCTCTTTATCTCTTTACTCTTTTGTAATTGTAAATATGCAAGCGGGACAAAACCCACGTCCTTGCTAGCAACTTTATAAACCAAATATATTTTCTCAAAAGAATCAGTAAAGTTGTTATCGTTAAACAAGTCTCAAGTATTCATTTTGATGAAGTCCTTTTACTTTTATAAAAATTTGGACATAATCTCCTTTAAAAATAGGACTTAGCCACCCTTATGGGTCCCAACCAAACAATCCACCAAACTCTTTTCAACCTTTCCAATGTCAATTCAATTCAGAAACAAGCAAATTCCAACATTGAAACAGCCACATATATCACTAAGGTTCATCTTTAATTTTATGAACTCATAACTCTCACTCAAGCATTCCCAACACCCTATCTTCTTTTCTGTTTTGAATATAGCAAATGAATTCGGAATTGCGCAAACTTTATGTCCAGGCGTTCGTCTTGAAATAAGCTTTCTAACAAACCAAAGATCATAATTTTCTGGTTTCTCTAGCCTTAGGAATAAAGGAAAAACCGAGACTGCTCTGCAGTGAGTAAAACCAGAAAAACAGCAGCAGCATGTGATATTCAAAATTCAATATAAAATCCAAGTTAAATCCAATGACTTTGAAAATTAATACAGTTCAACTACACTCATCCAAGTGTCTTTTCCAATTGGTTTCAGGTCAATATCATTTTTAATGAAGAAGTTATATAACCTAGAAGTTGACTAATTTCCTGCAGAATTCTGTTTCAAAACTTACTGAACTTATCTTCTTCCAAGTGCCATAACTTACTCATTAAAACATGGATAGCCCTGAAATTTAAGTCACATATGCAAAACATACTTAATTTTCACTTCCAACTGGTTGCACCTCGATATCCAACCAGGTTCAAAAGTTATAAACTTCCAAATTTACTGATTCAAGAAAACAGAATCTGGCCTTTACTGCATAATGCATCGTATTTCAAAAATTTGTATCTTTTAAACCGCAAATTCAACCGTTCTGAAATTTTACGACATAAAAATAATAGGACTAAAGTTTCATTTAAAATTGGTTTCGCTTCAAAATTCAATTCGGAACATTCACAGCAGAGCCAACAAGTTACTGCTGTTCGAAAACTTCTGCAGTAAAAATCAGATCCCACAACCATTACTCAAAAATTCACCATAAATCTTATATTTAATGAAAAGATCTCAAACTCTCCCATTCAGTCCCAATTATTCCCAAGTTTAACCAGGACTTGGTTCAACGCAATTCCGATCATCACAGAATTAGTTACAATCTTTCGAAGTTACTGTTTTCACTTAAAGGTAATGCAGAAATTCAGATTTTAAGGCTTAACTTTGAAAAATCATAGCTAAATCTTCAGTTAATACGAAACCTTCAAATTTAAATCCTAACAACTACACTTGTTAAAGTTTACTCAGATTTTAATCTCATACCATTTCGATCACTAGCAAATTACTAGGCCGTCCTCAAAGTAACCATTCTATTTTGAAAACCAGATTCTTAATAATAGTTCAGTCTTTTAGGCCCTAATTCTTCAACAATTCTCAATCCAGTATCAAATATATCAAATGATTATCTTAGTCTCAACCATTTATACATAATCAGTCAAAACCACAATCCTCTACTAATCTCAAGTCACTTTCACAGCCATAGCAATATACCAAACAACCATTTCAACAACCAACAATCAATAATTCAATCATCTACCATACATAATTACAATCAATTCAATCACAGCACCAAGCACAATCGCAATCACAATCCAACATTCATATAATCAATTAATTACTCAGCTATTAATACTATTTGCAGTTATTCAGTAAACCTTTTTGGCATTCCTAAATTAAAATCATTTTAAACCCCCTACCTCGATGTCGCAATCGCATACTTAACGTAACAACTTCCTTCCCTTTTAGTTTCATGGCAACAGCAGTGACTCTCACGCAACTGGAACGGCAGAGGCAGTAACCAGAATAGCAGCATTGTTAATCATCACAGCAGTGATCGGGGTTGTAACCAAGCAAAGGATTCAAATTGGGTGGAAATTAAGAGCAATCACAGCCCTGGGAATTTCAAGACAGGGCACATACCAGAATCAACTCGAAACAAGTATAGCAGTGACAATAAAATGTGTTATTAGACAATGATCAAGGAAAAGATCAATCCAGAATTAAAGTAGCATCAGACTCACCAATAGCAACTCTAACAGATTCATAATAGCATCAACGCCGGTATTCCAAATAATAGCAGTAGAGAAACAGGTGCAGCAAAGGGGCATGAACGACGGGGTCGACTAGGATCCAGATTGACGGTGGAGACAACAATACAAAACAGGAACATACACTATTGTATTCAGAATGAAAATATAGTAGAGAAATAAAATCGGGAAGCAGAGCACGAGCAAGAGTGTTACAGTTTCAAGAATGGAATTGGGAACGCAGGGGAAGCTGCTGCCGGGTATTTCAGTGGCGCCTCCCTTCAAGCTCAATGATGATTGAACTGTGACGGCGAGCTCCCTTCAACGGCAGCGCTAACGGCGGTGTGCGGCGTTGGCAGCGACGACTCCAACACGGTGACAGAGGCAGAGCTTCTTCTCGGTCAGCTGCTTGCAGCTCACAGTTTCCTCCCAACGTCGTTCTTCCTCTCCTCTTCATGGTTCTGCTTCCGACGGTGGTGACACGTGTGACGGGCTCCACGGCTGCGCGGCGCAACCTCCTCCCTCTCCGTCGCGAGTTCGTCCCTCTCTCTTTCTCCTGACGCTCTTGATGACGACGGCTCCAAGGTGGCAGCAGGAAACTCGAAGGCGTTCGGTCTCCACAGCATATGAAATAACCAATTATAAAAATTACATAAGAATATTAATTAACATAAACTCCAAATATTAATAGAATAAATCGTAACTTTTTCAGGATAAAAGTTACTTAAATTAATTGTACAATTCTTTCTTATTTTTCAATTACTAAAATTATACAAAATATTCCATTATATAAAATTATTTAAGAATCTTAATTGATTTAAAATAAATTATCTCCGAATCTATTTAATTATTTCTAATAAAATAATTTCTAAAATTATAAAGTTTAAACTTAATAAAATAAAATCACAATTTATTCATAATTAGATTTTCAAAAATGCGGGATGTTACACCTGCCATTCATGAGCTCTGATGAGTATTCTTCCTCTGAAGAGGATGAGTATGTCACTGAGGAGCAAGTTGCTAAATACCTTGGAGCAATCATGAAGCTGAATGACAAGTTATTTGGGAATGAGACTTGGGAGGATGAATCCCCTTTGCTCACCAAAGAACTGAATGACTTGTCTAGGCAGAAACTACCTCAAAAGAGGCAGGATCCTGGGAAGTTTTCTATACCTTGTACCATAGGCACCATGACCTTCAAGAAGGCCTTGTGTGACTTAGGGTCAAGTGTAAACCTCATGCCCCTCTCTGTAATGGAGAAATTAGGGATCTTTGAGGTGCAAGCTGCGAAAATCTCACTAGAGATGGCAGACAATTCACGAAAACAAGCCTATGGACTTGTAGAGGATGTTCTGGTAAAAGTTGAAGACCATTACATCCCTACTGATTTCATAGTCCTAGAGACTGGGAAGTGCATGGATGAATCCATCATCCTTGGCAGACCCTTCCTAGCCACAGCAAAGGCTGTGATTGATGTTGATAGAGGAGAGTTGATCATTCAAGTGAATGAAGAATCCTTGGTGTTTAAGACCCAAGGATATCCCTCTGTCATCATGGAGAGGAAGCATGAAGAGCTTCTCTCAAAACAGAGCCAAACAGAGCCTCCACAGTCAAACTCTAAGTTTGGTGTTGGGAGGCCACAACCAAACTCTAAGTTTGGTGTTGAACCCCCACATTCAAACTCTAAGTTTGGTGTTGGGAGGTTCCAACATGGTTCTGAGCATTTCTGAGGCTCCATGAGAGTCCTCTGTCAAGCTAGTGACAATAAAGAAGCGCTTGTTGGGAGGCAACCCAATGTTTTATAATTAATTATTTTCTTTTGTTATTTTATCTCTTTTGTAGGTTGATGATCATAAAAAGTCACAAAATCCATGAAAAAAGCAAAAACAGAATGAAAAACAGGAAGAAAAACAGCACACCCTGGAGGACGCACCCACTGGCGTTTAAACGCCAGTGAGGTTAGCTGGTGGGCGTTTAACGCCCAGTCTGGCACCATTCTGGGCGTTTAACGCCAGAAAGGGGCACCAGACTGGCGTTAAACGCCAGAAAGGGGCAAGATGCTGGCGTTAAACGCCAGAAATGGGCACCAGCCCGGCGTTTAACGCCAGAATTGGCTCAAAACGTGTTTTTGAATGCCACTTGGTGCAGGGATGACTTTTCCTTGACACCTAAGGATCTATGGACCCCACAGGATCCCCACCAACCCCACCACCCTCTCTCTTCTTCACCCATTCACCAATCACCTCAACACCTCTCTCCCAAAAACCCCCCACCTATCAAATCCCACTATCATCTTCACTCCTTCATTTTCACACACCTTAAACACTACTTCTTCTCCCTTTTGGCCGAACACAAAGCCCTCTCCATCTCCTCCATTTCTTCTTCTTCTACTCTCTTCTTTCTTCTTTTGCTCGAGGACGAGCAAACATTTTAAGTTTGGTGTGGTAAAAGCATAGCTTTTCGTTTTTCCATAACCATTTATGGCATCCAAGGCCGGAGAAACCTCTAGAAAGAGGAAAGGGAAGGCAAAAGCTTCCACCTCCGAGTCATGGGAGATGGAGAGATTCATCTCAAGGGTGCATCAAGACCATTTCTATGAAGTTGTGGCCTTGAAGAAGGTGATCCCCGAGGTCCCTTTTTCACTCAAAAAGGGTGAATATCCGGAGATCCGACATGAGATCCGAAGAAGAGGTTGGGAAGTTCTTACCAACCCCATTCAACAAGTCGGAATCTTGATGGTTCAAGAGTTCTATGCCAATGCATGGATCACCAAGAACCATGACCAAAGTGTGAACCCAAACCCAAAGAATTATCTTACTATGGTTCGGGGGAAATACTTGGATTTCAGTCCGGAAAGTGTGAGGGTGGCGTTCAACTTGCCTATGATGCAAGGAGATGAGCATCCTTACACTAGAAGGGTCAACTTTGATCAAAGGTTGGACCAAGTCCTCACAGTCATATGTGAAGAGGGCGCCCAATGGAAGAGAGATTCAAGAGGAAAGCCGGTTCAATTAAGAAGGCATGACCTCAAGCCCGTGGCTAGAGGATGGTTAGAGTTCATACAACGCTCAATCATTCCCACTAGCAACCGGTCCGAAGTTACCATAGACCGGGCTATCATGATCCATAGCATCATGATTGGAGAAGAAATAGAGGTTCATGAGGTTATAGCCCAAGAACTCTATAAGGTGGCGGACAAGTCCTCTACCTTGGCAAGGTTAGCCTTTCCTCATCTCATTTGTCACCTCTGTTATTCAGTGGGAGTTGACATAGAGGGAGACACCCCCATTGAGGAGGACAAGCCCATCACTAAGAAGAGGATGGAGCACACAAGAGATCCCACTCATCATGAGATCCCTGAGATTCCTCAAGGGATGCACTTTCCTCCACAAGACTATTGGGAGCAATTGAACACCTCCCTAGGAGAATTGAGTTCCAACATGGGACAACTAAGGGTGGAGCATCAAGAACACTCCATCATCCTTCATGAGATTAGAGAAGATCAAAGAATCATGAGGGAGGAGCAACAAAGACAAGGAAGAGATATTGAGGAGCTCAAGCACTCCATAGGATCTTCAAGAGCAAGAAAGAGCCGCCAACACTAAGGTGGACCCGTTCCTTGATTTTCTTGTTCTTTATTCTTCTGTTTTTCGAATTTTATGCTTATGTTTATCCATGTTTGTGTCTTGTGATCATTAGTGTCTTAGTGTCTATGCCTTAAAGTTATGAATGTCCTATGAATCCATCACCTTTCTTAAATAAAAATGTGCTTAATTGATAAAAGAAAGAATTGCATGAATTTTGAATTTTATAACAGTTAATTATTTTGATGTGGTGGCAATATTTTTGTTCTCTGAATGTATGCTTAAACAGTGCATATGTATCTTGAATTTGTGGTTCATGAATGTTGGCTCTTGAAAGAATGATGAAAAAGGAGACATGTTACTGAGGATCTGAAAAATCATCAAAATGATTCTTGAAGCAAGAAAAAAAAAAGCATTTCTATTCAAAAAAAAAAAAAGAAAAAAATCGAAAAAAGAGAGAAAAATCGAAAAAAAAATTAGAGTGAAATAAAGAGTTGTGATCCAAGGCAAATAAGAGTGTGCTTAAGAACCCTGGACACCTCTAATTGGGGACTTTAGCAAAGTTGAGTCACAATCTGAAAAGGTTCACCCAATTATGTGTCTGTGGCATGTATGTATCCAGTGGTAATACTGGAAGACAGAGTGCTTTGGGCCACAGCCAAGACTCAATAAGTAGCTTTGTTCAAGAATCATCATACTTTACTAGGAGAATCATTAACACTATCCGGATTCTAAGTTCCTAAAGAAGCCAACCATTCTGAATTTCAAAGGATAGAGTGAGATGCCAAAACTATTCAGAGGCAAAAAGCTAAAAGCCCCGCTCATCTAATTAATACTGATCTTCACAGATGTTTTCAGAATTCATTGCATATTCTCTTCTTTTTATCTTGTTTGATTTTCAGTTGCTTGGGGACAAGCAACAATTTAAGTTTGGTGTTGTGATGAGCGGATAATTTGTACACTTTTTGGCATTGTTTTTAGTATGTTTTTAGTATGATCTAGTTAGTTTTTAGTATATTTTTATTAGTTTTTAGTTAAAATTCACTTTTCTGGACTTTACTATGAGTTTGTGTGTTTTTCTGTGATTTCAGGTATTTTCTGGCTGAAATTGAGGGACCTGAGCAAAAATCTGATTCAGAGACCAAAAAGGACTGCAGATGCTGTTGGATTCTGACCTCCCTGCACTCGAAGTGGATTTTCTGGAGCTACAGAAGCGCAATTGGCGCGCTCTCAACGGCGTTGGAAAGTAGACATCCTGGGCTTTCCAGCAATATATGATAGTCCATACTTTGCCCAAGATTTGATGGCCCAAACCGGCGTTCAAAGTCACCCTCAGGAATCCCAGCGTTAAACGCTGGAACTGGCACCCAAATGGGAGTTAAACGCCCAAACTGGCATAAAAGCTGGCGTTTAACTCCAAGAAGAGTCTCTGCACGAAAAATGCTTCATTGCTCAGTCCAAGCACACACCAAGTGGGCCCGGAAGAGGATTTTTATGTCATTTGCTCATTTCTGTAAACCTTAGGCTACTAGTTTTCTATAAGTAGGACCTTTTACTATTGTATTAGTAGACTTTGGTAGCTATCTTCATTTTTATGCTATCTTAGATCACTGGGAGGCTGGCCATTCGGCCATGCCTAGACCTTATGCTTATGTATTTTCAACGGTGGAGCTTCTACACACCATAGATTAAGGTGTGGAGCTCTGCTGTACCTCGAGTATTAATGCAATTACTATTGTTCTTCCATTCAATTCCGCTTGTTCTTTATCCAAGATATCACTTGTTCTTCAACTTGATGAATGTGATGATCCGTGACACTCATCATCATTCTCACCCATGAACAAGGTGACTGACAACCACTCTTGTTCTACAAGCGATCAAGGCCCTAGTGAATATCTCTTGGATTCCTGATTGCACGATGCATGGTTGATCGCCTGACAACCGAGTGCTCGTCTGACAAACGAGCCAACCATTCCGTGAGATCAGAGTCTTCGTGGTATAGGCGAGAACTGATGGCGGCATTCAAGAGAATCCGGAAGGTCTAACCTTGTCTATGGTATTCTGAGTAGGATTCAATGACTGAATGACTGTGACGTGCTTCAAACTCCTGAGGGCGGGGCATTAGTGACAGACGCAAAAGAATCACTGGATTCTATTCCGGCCTGATTGAGAACCGACAGATGAATTCCGCTATGCTGTGACAGAGCATATGCAATCGCTTTCACTGAGAGGATGGGAGGTAGCCACTGACAACGGTGAAACCCTTGCTTAAGCTTGCCATGGAAAGGAGTAAGAAGGATTGGATGAAGACAGTAGGAAAGCAGAGAGACGGAAGGGAAGGCATCTTCATGCGCTTATCTGAAGTTCCTACCAATGAATTACATAAGTATCTCTATCTTTATCTTTTATGTTATTTTCGTTCATCACCATTACCATTTGAGTTTGCCTGACTAAGATTTACAAGATGACCATAGCTTGCTTCAATACTAACAATCTCCGTGGGATCGACCCTTACTCGCGTAAGGTTTATTACTTGGACGACCCAGTGCACTTGCTGGTTAGTTGTGCGAAGTTGTGTAATGCCATGATTTTGAGCCACCAAGTTTTTGGGGCTCATGACCGGGGATTATGAGAGTTGTGAAAAAGTATAGTTCACAATTTCGCGCACCAGCTAGGACTTTTCTTCTTCCGCTATTGACGGGTTCTGTAGTACCTCCTGGATGAGGCTTCTGTTGTTGCCCCCTGGTTTGGTGCTGGCTAATTTTGAAAAGGCATCAGCTCGGGCATTTTGCTCACAAGGTATGTGTTAAATTCTATATTCCCCGAGTTGTCTGAACTGTTCTTTGGTTTTATCCAAATATTTTTTCATGGTCGGATCTTTGGCTTGGTAGCTTCCTGTTATTTGTGAGGTTATGACTTGTGAGTCACTGTAGATGTTGAGTTTTTGAGCTCCAACCTCCCTAGCCAGCTTCAAACCAGCTAATAGTGCTTCGTATTTTGCCTGGTTGTTTGAGGCCGGGAATTCGAATTTAAGGGAGAGCTCAAGTTGAGTTCCTTGGTTGCTTTCGATTATCACACCCGCACCGCTTCCTGTTTTATTCGAGGATCCGTCTACGTATATGTTCCACTCTATGGGGATTTCCGGGGTGTCTGTGAATTCTGCGATGAAGTCGGCCATGTGTTGTGATTTGATGGCTGTCCGCGCCTCGTATTGGAGGTCGAACTCAAACAACTCGATTGCCCATTGTAGGATTCTTCCTGCTAGATCTGTTTTCTGCAATATCCCTTTTATGGGTTGGTTGGTCCGAACTTTAATGGTATGCGCTTGGAAATATGGGCGAAGCCGCCGTGATGTGAGGATCAGAGCGTAGGCAAACTTTTCTATTTTCTGGTAGTTCAGCTCAGATCCCTGTAGCGCTTTGCTAATGAAGTAGACGAGTTTTTGCCTTGTTCGTCTTCTCTGACTAGTGCTGAGGCTATTGCCCGGCTCTCTACTGTGAGATATAATATGAGCGGTTCTCCTTCTCGTGGCCGAGATAGGATAGGTGGCCGTCCTAAGAACTCTTTGAAGTCTCGGAAGGCTTGCTCACATTCCGTCGTCCATTCTAACTGTTTTCCCTTTCTTAAAGTAGCATAGAAGGGGAGAGATCTTATCGCGGCTCCTGCTAAGAAGCGGGATAGAGTGGCCAGCGTCCCGTTGAGTTGTTGTACTTCTTTGACACAAGTTGGGCTCTTCATGTTGAGTATGGCTTGACACTTGTCTGGATTTACTTCAATCCCCCTTTGTGTGAGCATGAAGCCCAAGAATTTGCCTGCTTCTACTGCGAAGGTGCATTTTGCGGGATTGAGCCGCATGTCGTGTTTCCTAATAGTGTAAAACACTTGAGCCAGGTCGGATAATAATGTATCTTCGCTTTGTGTCTTTATCAACATGTCGTCTACATAAACTTCCATGGTTTTCCCGATGTGATCTGAGAAAACTTTATTCATTAGCCTTTGATAAGTAGCTCCTGCGTTCTTGAGACCAAAAGGCATCATGATGTAACAGTAGTTTGCTTTCGGCGTTAGGAATGAGGTCTTTTCTTGATCTGGCGGATACATGGGGATTTGGTTGTACCCTGAATACGCGTCCATGAACGAGAGATACTTATATCCTGATGAAGCATCTACTAGAGCGTCGATGCTTGGGAGAGGGTAAGGATCTTTTGGGCAGGCTTTGTTGAGGTCAGTGTAGTCGGTGCACATTCGCCACTTCCCATTTGACTTTTTCACCAAGACGACATTTGCTAGCCATAGTGGGTATTTGACTTCCCTTATGAACCCGGCCTTTAGTAGCGCCTGTACTTGTTCTTCCACAGCTTGAGCTCGTTCTGGTCTGAGTTTTCTTCGTCTTTGTTGTACCGGCCGGGATCCCGGGTAGACTGCCAATTTGTGGCTCATTAGTTCGGGATCAATACCTTGCATGTCGGCAGCTTCCCATGCAAAGAGATCAACATTATCTCGTAGGAACCGTATTAGTGATTCCTTTGTGTCTCCTTTCAGGATCGTGCCAATATTAGTTGTTTTATATGAGGTGTCTCCAATCTGGACTCTTTCTACTTCTCCATCGGGTCGTGGTCGGAATTCTTCTCGCCTCTGAACTCCACCGAGCTCGATTGTGTGGAACTCTCTTCCTTCACCTCGGAGGTTTAGGCTTTCGTTATAACAACGACGTGCCATCTTTTGATCTGCCTTTATTGTAGCTATCCCTTCCGCAGTTGGGAATTTCATACATAGATGTGGAATTGAAACTATTGCACCGAGTTGATTTAACGTTGTCCGACCTATTAAGGCATTGTAGGCTGAGCTTACGTCGACCACGATGTAGTCTATCTTGAGTGTTCTGGATTGGTTCCCCTTTCCGAAGGTTGTATGCAGCGATACGTATCCCAGCGGTTGAACTAGGGCATCTCCTAGTCCAAACAGGCTATTCGGGTACGCTCTTAGCTCTTTTTCTTCTAGACCGAGTTTGTCGAAGGCAGTTTTGAATAAGATGTCGGCAGAGCTTCCCTGGTCAATTAGTGTACGGTGAAGGTTGGCGTTTGCCAGTATGATCGTAATGACCATGGGGTCGTCATATCCCGAGATGATTCCGGATGCGTCTTCCTTGGTAAACGTGATTGCTGGGATGTCTTGGGCTTCCTTTTTTCCTTCGACGTGGTACACCTCTTTGAGGTGTCGCTTACGAGATGATTTGGAGATTCCTCCTCCAGCAAATTCGCCGTGTATTATGTGAACGTGTCTTTCCGGTGTGCGAGGTGATCGTTCAGATTGTCCAACATCCTCATCCCTTCTTCTTTTTCTTGGTTCGTCATCCCGATTAGCCAAAAACCGATCTAACTTTCCTTCTCGTACTAATTTTTCTATGACGTTTTTCAAGTCGAAACATTCGTTGGTGGAATGCCCTCGAAGTCGGTGATATTCACAGTATTCATTCCGATTTCCCCCTCCTCTTTTGCCTTTAAGTGGCCGAGCTGGAGGGATTTTTTCCGTATAGCAGACTTCTTTGTAAACGTCTACTAAGGATACCCTAAGAGGGGTGTAGTTGTGATATTTCTTGATTTTCTCTCCGGAGCGATCTTCCTTTTTCTTGGATTCTTTGTCTCGGTAGGCAGAACCGGACCTTGAGGTTTCGCCAAGTCGAGAATTTTTCTCCATGTTAATGTACTTCTGCGCTCGTTCTTGTACTTCATCTAGGGATGTCATGTATCTTTTTGATATAGATTGGCTAAATGGTCCTTCTCGCAGGCCATTTATGAGGCCCATGATGGCAGCTTCTGTTGGTAGATTTTGTATGTCCATGCATGTTTTGTTGAATCTCTCCATGTAGTTGCGAAGACTTTTTCGGTCTCCTTGCTTGATCCCGAGTAAGCTGGGTGCGTGTTTGGCTTTGTCCTTTTGTATGGAGAATCGAGCCAGGAATTTTTTGGCCAGGTCATCGAAACTCGAGATGGATTTTGGAGGTAGGTTGTCGAACCATTTAATGGCTGTCTTGGTGAGGGTTGTTGGAAAGGCTTTGCAACGAACTGCATCTGAGGCATCGGTGAGGTACATTCTACTTCTGAAGTTGCTGAGATGATGGTTGGGGTCGGAGGTACCGTCATATATAGTCATATCCGGAAGCTTGAAATCTTTCGAAATTTTGGTTTTCATAATTTCTCTGGTAAATGGATCTTGATCTTTCTGAGAACTATCCTCCGTGGATGGTCTAGTAGCTTTGGTTTTGAGATCAGCTTCGAGTTTTATAAGCTTATCTTCTAATTCTCGGCGCCACCTTATTTCCCGGCGTAGATCTTCTTCTTTTTCACGTCGATGTTGGGCTTCTTTCTCAAGTTGCTCCAATCGATTTTGAAGTGTTTCTATTACTCCTGGATTTGATGAATTTTTGTCTCCGTGGGTTTCTGGAGTAGCTTTGAGTATTGTGTCCGCGTTTTTATGCGGCGTTCTGTCTTCCAAACCTGAATCGTGGTCGTTGTCATGGTCATCCGCCATGTTAATGGGATGACTTCCAGGTCCTCGGCAACGGCGCCAATGTTCCGAGGGTTACCTGAAACTGTAGGTCGATCTCGGATGAGATCTTCTGTGTTGATCGGAGCCGACGCGTCTGGCAGGTGTACGGCGGCCGGAGCTGGTGTGTCTGACTTGTTGGACTTGGTGGTGGTGCTGATCCTTCGTCCCCAGAGGGTGGGGGGTACCTGCAAGGGACTCCGATGCTTAAGTTAGCAAGGATATTAAGCAGGTATTGAGTAGAATCAGAGTATGAGTTATACCTGGGTGCTCCAGTGTATTTATAATGGTGAGATGTGACCTTCTGTGGATAAGATAAGTTAGTTATCTTATCTTATCTTTATCTTATCTATAAATGAGGTCATCTTTAAGGGAACCGCCTTTATCTCTATGGGCTTGGGCTGTCCTTGGATTTGGGACGTGTTCCTCTATTTGGGCCCTTTGTTTGGGCTTTCCTGTGACTTGGCCGAGATCTTTGAGAAGAGGTCGGGTTGTCCTGACCTGAAGAGGTCGGTCGCTTTGTCTGTAGAACATCCCGGGTCGGACAACTCGACCCAGGGTATGAACAGGCTCTTTATAAATTACTAGGCCTGGCCTATTATTCAGCCTGGCCTGGCCTGAAGCCTGTTAAAAGGCCTGATAATTTTTTTTTACATAGATAAAAATATTATTTAAAGAAATTATTTTTTAATAAAAATAGTTATATGTAATGTGTCATATATTTAATATTTATAAAAAATTTTAAACTTTTAACGTATTTAAAATATACAAAAATATTTATAATAAAATATAATAAATTTAAAATATCTCATAATTTTATTAATAATAAAAATTATTTATATATTTAATTATATTTTAACAGGCCCAAGCAGGCCTGACAGGCCTATAAGGCTAATTAGTAAGCCTGGGCCTGGCCTATTAATGTATTAAGGCTTATAAAAGAGTCTAGGCCTGTACCTATTTTATAACAGGTCAGGCCAAACACAGGCCAGACTGCAGACCCCTGGCAGGCCGCCTGGCCTTTTTCCACCCCTAGCTATGTTATATAAGGAAAATTTTTGTTAGATATCATGAGTCTCTAAAATGGTCTGTTTGTGTTACGATTGTGGAGTGCATCGAAATATTTATCTCTCAAAAGTCTCCAAACTAATTATCTTTGGTATTATTTTCATTACAATCAAATAATATAATACAAAAAAATAAAATCTTAAATTTCTAATGAAATAAAAATATCAAAATTTATTAATGTAAACAGTGTTGATCATACAGTAACATTTAACATGTAATGTTGATTTAAAATAAAATGTTAACTTTTTATTTATAACTGATATTACTACTAGTTATACTATAATTTTCATTATTATAAAAATAAAATAATGCATGAAAATATATGAGAAACCAAATATAATTCAGTGTAATATTGATTTAAATATATTAATGTAAGAAAAAAGTTTCAAAGAATGATGAAAATGGGTGTTGAACCCAAGTATATAAGTTGGAAGCATATCATTTTAACCAATTGAGTTAACTTGTTTTTCTTTGAGATAGAATGACTTACAAAAGCTTCCATTGTCCCAACAAAGCTCCGCCAATGATTGAATCGAACCAAAAAAATGTATGTAAATAAAATAAAAACTTATATAAATATTACGATTGGTAGAAAGAAATTAAATATTTGAAATTAATATAACTCAGTGTTACTTAGTGAACACAAAAGTACACTAACAAATTTTAATAATTTTAATAACATACATCGAAATATCAAATTTCAAAAGTATACTAACAAATTTATATATTGTATAGTTGAAGTTAAAGAGGGTGACGGGACCATGACCCACTCAAATTAGGAATTGTTCCGTCACCGGAGGTGGGTTAGACCGTTAGACAACAAAATTTCATATGCGTTTGCAAGTTAGACAATTTAGACAATTTAGGCACTATAAAATTCACTTTGAAAAGATATAAACTTCATTCAATATTAGTATTTTCACCTGTAATAACATCAATGGAAGATTAATATTTTAAAACTACGCTAGCTTTATCCTGACGTTATATGATATGGTACAAAAAATGATAGAATCAAACTTTTTTAACGAAAATATCGACAGAGGGAGAACATCACGGTCTTCGTATAAAAAATAAATAAAAAAAATACGATTTTGAAGTAGTATTTTTAATAACAGAACGTCATCGGACACATTTTGGTTATAAAATTAGTTAATAATATATAAATATATAGCACATAATATAGCATATTTTAATGTTAATAAAAAATGTCATGTTGCATATTTTGATTGTCAAGTTTGTAATTAGTCATTAATAATGATATATGAGACATATAATCTGGGTGAAGGAATGAGAGAGATAGGAAAGAAAGAACGCAGGAGGGGAGGATTCTTTAATTTTGGACGATAATATTTAATTCCAATTACAATAACAAATTGAGTAACATGTGGCACATTTTGGTTGTAAAATTATTAATATATAATGCATTTTTAGGACGTTTGTATCCATCGCATTAATAAAAATGAATATTTAAATTTAAGGGTACGCGGGAAAATTTCTTGAACGAAGTTCACAGGTATTAGATGCATGGTTTTTATTTATACATTCAAATTCAAATTAAAGGCCCCAACCTTAACTCTACAACATCTAGGGTGAGCATATTGGAAGTTTGTATTTTGACATTTTAGGTGATCATGGCAGTTGGAAACTCTCCGAACAAAGAGAAAGATTTCACAAACCCTTTGCAAAATGTAGAATAGTGCCCCACTACAATATTTTTGTTTAGTTGTGGTAGTTTTTTCTTTTATTTGTGGAGGTTTATAACCCCCACCACATGGTTTGTGGGGTTTTTAAAACCCCCCAAAATTTGAGGTTCCACGAAGTCTTTTGTGGGGGGTTTTATGTGTTTAGTGGGGGTTTTATATTGAACTTTTGTGGCAGTTTAAAACTCCCACAAATTGATTTTTTAATTTAACAAAAATTAACTATTTTGTGAAATTTTTAAACCTCCACAAATCCTGTAATTATTTATTTAATTTTAATTTAAAATCATTCATTAATCTCATCTCATTTACATACTCTCAAATTAAAAAAAAATTTTAACATCAAAATTTAAAAACTAAATCTTTTATAACACAATTCCTCAATATAAGACATAACTCTATATAACAACTCTCAATATCAATAGTTCCAAACATAATTACATATGATATTATTCTACATAACTACAAGTGAATAAGGTGATCTTCGTCCCATTTAGGGTAGTACCCTGCCATCCCAATAATACAACAAATGCACCATTGAAACTATGAAAAAATACAAAGGAAGCAAAACAGGGTGCGGTACAGAAAAAACAAGAACAAACTAAAAAGCATTGAATGAATGAATGATCTCTCAAACCTTGTTAATAGATTCTTCCAAATTGAGAGTGTCCACAAGCCTTGTTGTGCTCTTCTCCATAATCAACTTGGCCACCGTTCAAATAATAGAACAATTCTCGTGCCCTGAAATAAATAAATAAATAAATAAATAATCAGAATTAAAAAAGAAATTTGTTAGAAAATCACATGCAAACCGATTAAGAAGAAAACATATGAATGAACATCAGACATAAATTATTAATTTTTTTCTCTTAAGTCTTAGAACCTCACCTATCATTGACGCTGGTTAAAGACCCCAAATCTAGAACCAGAACCTTTTCATCTTTCTTCTTTGCCCAGCAAAGTATGACAAACTATCCAATTTCTAAATGAGAAAACAACAATTATGTACAATAAGAAACCCAGCTTCAGATACTTCATCCAAAACCTCAAAATTTTATCAAACACATTGTCTACAAGAAGATAAAGAAAAACGAAGAAGAAGAAGAAGAATAAGTTTTAAAAAATTCAAAGAAGAAGTTAAACAACTAAATAAAAAATAAAATATGGTTTGAATTTTAAAAAAAAATGTATTAAGATTAAAAGCCACCATTTCAAGTTAGTTAGATGTGAACTAAAACTACTAATTAGTCACAAATCTTGTAGTGTATAAAATTATGTATTGCATTGCACTTCAACACTTTGCTATTCACTTTAGCTTTTGCACAATCAGCAAAAAATAATCTTCTGTGATTTTCATGACTCTAATATTTCCTGATTCAAAAACCAAGCATTTTAAGGAATGTTGTTGGAAGAAGCAGGATACATGTGCTATTAATCATGTGAAGAAACTTCAATATACAGAGAGAAGTCAAAACACTTGAGTTAACAAGATTAATAAAGTGATCAATATACATAAGCAATCATACACTAACAATTATATATAAAATGATCAATTTAATTTATCATAACTTTGGTCACAACCTATCAAGTCATCGTTATAGAACTTCTACACATTAATAAAGTGATTCAAGAAAGCAGAAAGAAGGTATTTAGAATAAGAAAAGAGGAGAATAAACAGCAAACGTTTACTGTATTATTTAGTTTAAGTGGATCTAACCAGTGTAATCATATATGATTCTTAGATTTACAACATTTTCTATGCAAAAAAAAAAAAGATGAGTGGATTAATAATAACCATTTATACTAACAACTAACAAGCAAGCGGCTACAAAGTAGGGAGTAAAAATTCAATAATTTTCTTCAATAAATAACTAGAAATCTGAGTATGCCCTATTCTTCTCAAAAAACAAAATAAGTAGTAACAACTTACTTGAACAAAATCAAATTGGCATATACCAGCAACAAAGTAATTGTTAAATTGACCGAAATCAACATAGCTCTAAATAGCCTTGGGCGTCAACTAACAATAAAAATTATAAAACAAGAATTTCAAGTACTAAACAAGGATTATTTACCACAACTGTATATACTTATATCAATTTATAACCAAATTGGAATTTAAAATTAAGCAAGGATCCATGACTATCGATGGCTTTACTAAATAAGTGTATGAGAATTGAAGAGTCTTACATATATTAACTTATATAAGAAACATATCAAGGTAACAATAATGTGCATGCCTAAACCTATTATTAAAAAAAAATTAAAGAGATGGATCTTTAATATTTTTTTCTTTTTTTTTCTACTAATGTTTTTCATTTTCAATTGAATAGAACATCTAAGACAATTCCGCTAGGTGGGATAGCTACTTAAAATCAAACAGTAGCTACATGTGTTAAACAATGGCATAGTGTTCTATTAGATACATATTATTAGGCCATTTTAATTTTTTTTAGCGTCTTATTGAGTTGGTGTGTTAATTAGTTTCAAGGACCAAAGTGGTGACGAAATTGTGATCATCAACAACGGCGCCAAAAACTTGGAGCTCTCAAACGTGAATCACACTTTGTCACAACTTCACACAACTAACCAGTAAGTGCATTGGGTCGTCCAAGTAATACCTTACGTGTGTAAGGGTCGATCCCACGGAGATTGTTGGTATGAAGCAAGCTATGGTCATCTTGTAAATCTTAGTCAGGCAGATTCTAATGATTATAATGGTTTTCGAAAATTATAAAATAAATAGATCATAAAATAAAGATAGAGATACTTATGTAATTCATTGATGGGAATTTCAGATAAGCGCATGAAGATACTATATTCCTTTTGAATCTCTGCTTTCCTACTGCTTTCATCCAATCATTCTTACTCCTTTCCATGGCAAGCTATATGTTGGGTTTCACCGTTGTCAATGGCTACCTCCTGTTCTCTCAGTGAAAATGGTCCAAATGCTCTATTACAGCACGGCTAATCATCTGTCGGTTTTCGATCATGTCGGAATAGAATCCAGTGATTCTTTTGCGTCTGTCACTACGCCCAACACTCGCGAGTTTGAAGCTCGTCACAGTCATCCCATCTCAGATCCTACCCGGAATACCACAGACAAGGTTTAGAGTTTCTGGATCTTAGGAATGGCCGCCAATAATTCTAGCTTATACCACGAAGATTCTGATTAAGGAATCCAACAGATACACGCTCGATCTAAGGTAGAACGGAAGTGGTTGTCAGGCACGCGTTCATAGGTGAGAATGATGATGAGTGCCACAGATCATCACATTCATCATGTTGCAGTGCAGCGAATATCTTAGAATAAGAATAAGTTGAATTGAATGGAAGAACAATAGTAATTGCATTAATACTCGAGGTACAGCAGAGCTCCACACCTTAATCTATGGTGTGTAGAAACTCCACCGTTGAAAATACATAAGAACAAGGTCTAGGCATGGTCGAATGACCAGCCTTCCCAAATGACATATGAATTTGAAAATTAGGGAAAAAGACCAATGGTCAAAAAGACACCGAATACAATAGTAAAAAGTTCTACTTATACTAAACTAGTTACTAGGGTTTACAGAAATAAGTCTAAGTGCAGAAATCCACTTCCGGAGCCCACTTTGGTGTGTGCTTGGACTGAGCTTGAGCTTTACACGTGTAGAGGCTTCTCTTGGGGTTAAACGCCAAGTTGTAACGTGTTTTTGGCGTTTAACTCTGGTTTGTGACGTGTTTCTGGCGTTTTACTCCAGAATGCAGCATAGAACTGGCATTGAACACTAGTTTGCATCGTCTAAACTCGAATAAAGTATGGACTATTATATATTGCTGGAAATCCCTGGATGTCTACTTTCCAAAGCAGTTAAAAACACACCATTTGGAGTTCTGTATCTCCAGAAAATGCATTTCGAATACAGGGAGGTCAGAATCCAACAGCATCAGCAGTCCTTTTTCAGCCTGAATCAGATCTTTACTCAGATCCCTCAATTTCAGCCAGAAAATACCTGAAATCACAGAAAAATACACAAACTCATAGTAAAGTCTAGAAATGTGAATTTTGCATAAAAACTAATAAAAACATCCCTAAAAGTAGCTAGATCCTACTAAAAACTACCTAAAAACAATGCCAAAAAGCATATAAATTATCCGCTCATCACAACACCAAACTTAAATTGTTGCTTGTCCCCAAGCAATTAAAAATAAAATAGGATAAAAAGAAGAGAATGTACTATAAATCCCAAATTATCAATGAATATTAGTTCTAATTAGATGAGCGGGACTTGTAGCTTTTTGCTTCTGAACAGTTTTGGCATCTCACTTTATCCTTTGAAGTTTAGAATGATTGGCATCCATAGGAACTCAGAGTTCAGATAGTGTTATTGATTCTCCTAGTTAAGTATGTTGATTCTTGAACACAGCTACTTTTATGAGTCTTAGCCGTGGCCCTAAGCACTTTGTTTTCCAGTATTACCACCGGATACATAAATGCCACAGACACATGACTGGGTGAACCTTTTTAGATTGTGACTTAGCTTTGCTAAAGTCCCAGTTAGAGGTGTCCAGAGCTCTTAAGCACACTCTTTTTGCTTTGGATCACGACTTTAACCACTCAGTCTCAAGCTTTTCACTTGGACCTGCATGCCACAAGCACATGGTTAGGGACAGCTTGATTTAGCCGCTTAGGCCTGGATTTTATTTCCTTGGGCCCTCCTATCCATTGATGTTCAAAGCCTTGGATCCTTTTTACCCTTGCCTTTTGGTTTTAAGGGCTATTGGCTTTTTCTACTTGCTTTTTTTTCCGCTGCTTTTTCTTGCTTCAAGAATCAATTTTATGATTTTTCAGATCATCAATAACATTTTTCTTGTTCATCATTCTTTCAAGAGCCAACAATTTTAACATTCATAAACAAAAAGATAAAAAATATGCACCGTTCAAGCATTCATTCAGAAAACAAAAAGTACTGTCACCACATCAATATAATTAAACTAATTTCAAGGATGAATTTGATACTCATGTACTTCTTGTTCTTTTGTATTAGAAACATTTTTCATTTAAGAAAGGTGAAGGATTCATGGAATTATTCATAGCCTTAAGACATAGACACTAGATACTAATGATCATGTAATAAAGACACAAACATAGACAAACATGTAGTATAAAACTGAAAAACAGAGAGATAAGAACAAGGAAGTTAAGGAATGAGTCCACCTTAGTGAGGGTAGCGCCTTCTTCTTGAAGGACCAATGGTATTCTTGAGCTCCTCTATGTCTCTTCCTTGCCTTTGTTGCTTCATCCCTAGTGATTTTGCTGCTCCTATCCTTAGTTGCTCCCAATAGTTATGTGGAGGAAAATGTATCCCTTGAGGTATCTCAGGGATTTCTTGATGAGGGAATTCCTCATGCTCTTATTGAGGTCCATGAGTGGGCTCTCTTGTTGTGCAGTCAAATGCTCTACTACTGAGCTGTGGACCCTTGATATAAATCTCTCCATCTCCTATGACTCGGAGGTGTAAGCTTTTGTCTTCCCTTTCCTCTTTCTAGAGGTTTCTCTGGCCGTAGGTGCCATAAATGGTTATGGAAAAACAAAAAGCTATGCTTTTACCACACCAAACTTAGAATGTTGCTCACCCTCAAGCAAAAGAAGAAAGAATAGAAGGAGAAGAAGAAGATATGGAGGAGAGGGAGAGAAGTGTGGTTTCGGCCAAGGGAGGTAAGAGAGGGTTGTGTTGTGTGAGAATGAAGAAGGAAGTGGGGTAGGTGGGAATCCTGTGGGGTCCACAGATCCTGAGGTGATCCTGTGGGGTCCACAGATCTTGATGTGTCAAGGATTTCTCATCCCTGCACCTTTTAGGCGTGTAAAACGCCCTCTATAGGCAATCCTAGCATTTAACACCAGACTGCAGCTTATTTCTGGCATTAAACGCCTAAATGTAGCCTATTTCTAGTGTTTAACGCCAGCTTGATGCTTGTTTCTGGCGTTAAATGCCAGCTTGGTGCTTGTTTCTGGCGTTAAACGCCAGACAGATGCTTGTTTCTAGTGTTTAAAAGCCAGACAGCTCTTCCTCCAAGGTGTGCTGTTTCTTCTGCTATTTTTTATTCTGTTTTTAATTTTTGCAGTTGTTTTGTGACTCTACATAATTATAAACCTAATAAAACATAAAAAAACAATAGAAATATAGATAATTAAAAATTGGGTTGCCTCCCAATAAGCGCTTCTTTAATGTCAATAGCTTGATAGTGAGCTCTCATGGAGCTTCACAGATGTTCAGAGCATTGTTGGGACCTCCCAACACCAAACTTAAAGTTTGAATGTGGGGGTTCAACACCAAACTTAGAGTTTGGTTGTGGCCTCCCAACACCAAACTTAGAGTTTGACTGTGGGGGCTTTGTTTGACTCTGTATTGAGAGAAGCTTACGTGCCTCTTTTCCATGGTTTCAGAGGAAGATCCTTGAGCTTTAAACACAAGGTAGTCCCCATTCAATTGAAGGACTAGCTCTCCTCTGTCAACATCAATCACAGCTCCTGCTGTGGCTAGGAAGGGTCTTCCAAGAATGATGGATTCATCCTCATCCTTCCTAGTGTCTAAGATTATGGAATCATCAGGTATGTAAAGGCCTTTAACCTTTACCAACACGTCCTCTACCAATCTATAAGCTTGTTTTAGTGACTTATCTGCCATCTCTAATGAGATTCTTGCAGCTTATACTTCAAAGATCCCCAGTTTCTCCATTACAGAGAGTGGCATAAGATTTATACCTGACCCCAGGTCACACAAAGCCTTCTCAAAGGTCATGGTGCCTATGGTACAGGGTATTAAGAATTTACCAGGATCTTATTTCTTTTGAGGTAGAGTTTGCTGAACTCATGTATTTAGTTCACTAATGAGCAAGGGAGATTCATCTTCCCAAGTCTCATTACCAAACAACTTGGCATTCAGCTTCATGATGGCTCCTAGATATTAAGCAACTTACTCTTCAGTTACATTTCATCCTCTTCAGAGGAAGAATAGTTCTCAGAACTCATGAATGGCAGAAGGAAGTTTAATGGAATCTCTATGGTCTCTATATGAGCCTCAGATTCCTTTAGGTCATCAATAGGGAACTCCTTTCTGTCTAGAGGACGTCCCATGAGGTTTTCCTCATTGGGATTCACGTCCTCCCCTTCCTCTTTGGATTCGGCCATTTTGATTATATCAATGGCCTTGCACTCTCTTTTTGGATTCTCTTCTGTATTGCTTAGGAGAGTACTAGGAGAAGTTTCAGTGATTTTCTTACTCATCTGCCCCACTTGTGCCTCCAAATTTCTAATAGAGGACCTTATTTCATTCATGAAACTTAAAGTGGCCTTAGATAGATAAGAGACTATATTTGCTAAGCTAGAGGGGCTCTGCTCAGAATTCTCTGTCTGTTGCTGAGAGGATGATGGAAAAGGCTTGCTATTGCTAAACCTGTTTCTTCCACTATTGTTATTATTGAAGCCTTGCTTCTGTGGATCCTTCCATGAAAAATTTGGATGATTTCTCCATGAAGGGTTATAGGTGTTGCCAAAGGCTTCACCCATGTAATTTACCTCTGCTATTGCAGGGTTCTCAGAATCATAAGCTTCTTCTTCAAAAGATGCTTCTTTAGTACTGTTGGATGTATTTTGTAATCCATTCAAATTCTGAGAAATCATATTGACTTGCTGAGTCAACATTTTATTCTGAGCCAATATGACATTCAGAGCATCAATTTCAAGAACTCCCTTCCTCTGAGGCGTCCCATTACTCACAGGATTTCTCTCAGAGGTGTACATGAATTGGTTATTTGCAACCATGTCAATGAGTTCTTGAGCTTCTGCAGGCATTTTCTTTAGGTGAATGGATCTACCTGCAGAATGGTCCAGTGACATCTTAGAAAGCTTAGATAGACCATCATAAAATATATCTAAAATGGTCCACTCTGAAAGCATGCCAGAAGGACACTTTTTGGTCAACTGCTTGTATCTTTCCCAAACTTCATAGAGGGATTCACCATCTTTTTGCTTGAAGGTTTAAACATCCATTCTAAGCTTGCTCAGCTTTTGAGGAGGAAAGAACTTGGCCAAGAAGGCCGTGACCAGCTTATCCCAAGAGTCCAGGCTATCTTTATGTTGTGAGTCCAACCATGTTCTAGCTCTGTCTTTTACAGTAAAAGGGAAAAGCATGAGCCTATAGACTTCAGGATCTACTCCATTAGTCTTAACAGTATCATAGATCTACAAGAACTCAGTTAAAAACTGATAGGGATCTTCTGATGGAAGTCCATGAAACTTACAGTTCTGTTGCGTTAGAGCAACTAATTGAGGCTTCAGCTCAAAATTGTTTGCTCCAATGGCTGGGATTGAGATGCTTCTTCCATAAAAATTGGAAGTAGGTGTAGTATAATCACCAAGCATCCTCCTTGCATTATTGTTGTTGTCATTATTTTCGGCTGCCATCTCCTCTTCTTTTTCGAGAATTTTTGTAAGGTTTTCTCTGGATTGTTGTATTTTAGCTTCTCTTAGTTTCTTCTTCAGAGTCCTTTCAGATTCAGGATCTGCTTCAACAAGAATGTTCTTGTCCTTACTCCTGCTCATATGAAAAAGAAGGGAACAAAAAATAATAATAGGGATCCTCTTTACCACAGTAGAGAGATTCCTTTATGTGAGTAGAAGAAAATAAGAAAAAAATCCGAACACAGGTAGAGGGGAGAAGAGGGTTCGAATTTTGAATAGAAGAGAAGTGTTAGTAGATAAATAAATAAATAGAAAGAGATGAGAGAGAGAGAGAGAGTTTTCGAAAACTGTTTTTGAAAAAAAAAGTTAGTGATTTTCAAAAATTAAGAGAAGAAATACAATTAAAATTAAAATTTGAAACAATTAGTTAATTAAAAGAATTTTGAAAAAGAGTGAGGAATTTTCGAATATTAAAAAGAGAAAAGTGGCTAGGTGGTTTTGAAAAAGATAAGAAACAAATAAAAAGTCAATTAGTTAGTTGAAAAAGATTTGAAAATCAATTTTGAAAAGATAAGTAGTTAGAAAAGATTTTGAAATTGATTTAGAAAAAGATATTTTGAAAAGATATGATTGAAAAAGATATTTTGGAAAAGATTTGATTTTTTAAAATTAAAATTGATTACTTGACTAACAAGAAACTAAAAGATATGATCCTAAAATTTAAAGATTGAACCTTTCTTAACAAGAAAGTAACAAACTTCAAATTTTTGAATCAATCACATTAATTGTTAGTAAAGTTTTCGAAAATCATGAAATAAAGATAAGAAAAAGATTTTGAAAATCAATTTTTTTAAAATTTTCAAAAAATAGTAAGAAAAATGAAAAAGATTTGATTTTTGAAAAAGTTTTTGAAAAGATAAGATTTTTAAAATTGAAATCTTGACTTGACTAACAAGAAACAACTTATTTTAAAATTTTTTGACTAAGTCAACCCAAAAATTTCGAAAATTATGAGACAAATAAGGGAAAGATATTTTTTATTTTTTTTGAATTTTTAATGATGAGAGAGAAAAACACAAATATGACCCAAAACATGAAAATTTTGGATCAAAACACATCATGCATGCAAGAACACTATGAATGTCAAGATGAACACCAAGAACACTTTGAAGATCAAGATGAACATCAAGACTTATTTTTGAAAAAAATTTTAAGAAAAGAAAAAACATGCAAGACACCAAACTTAAAGGTTTTTCATGTTTAGACACTATGAATGTAAAAATGCATAAGAAAAACAACAAAAGACACAAAACAAGAAAAATTAAAGATCAAACAAGAAGACTTACTAAGAACAACTTGAAGATCATGAAGAATGCAATGCATGAATTTTTCGAAAATTTTTAGAAAATTAAAAATATGCAATTGACACCAAACTTAAAATTTGACTCAAGACTCAAACAAGAAACACAAAATATTTTTAGTTTTTATGATTTTATTAATTTTTTGGATTTTTTCAAAAATTACTTTTTGGAAAACGAAAACAAAGAAAAATTTTGAAAGATTTTGAAAATTTTTTGAAAATAAAATAAGAAGAAAATTACCTAATCTGAGCAACAAAATGAACCGTCAGTTGTCCAAACTCAAACAATCCCCGGCAACGGCGCCAAAAACTTGGTGCACGAAATTATGATCATGAACAATGGCGCCAAAAACTTGGAGCTCTCAAACGTGAATCACACTTTGTCACAACTTCGCACAACTAACCAGCAAGTGCACTGGGTCATCCAAGCAATACCTTACGTGAGTAAGGGTCGATCCCACGGAGATTGTTGGTATGAAGCAAGCTATGGTCATCTTGTAAATCTCAGTCAGGCGGATTCTAATGATTATAATGGTTTTCAAAAATTATAAAATAAATAGATCATAAAATAAAGATAGAGATACTTATGTAATTCATTGATGGGAATTTCAGATAAGCGCGTGAAGATACTGTATTCCTTTTGAATCTCTGCTTTCCTACTGCTTTCATCCAATCATTCTTACTCCTTTCCATGGCAAGATGTATGTTGGGTTTCACCGTTGTCAATGGCTACCTCCCGTCCTCTCAGTGAAAATGGTCCAAATGCTCCGTCACAGCACGGCTAATTATCTGTCGGTTCTCGATCAAGTCGGAATAGAATCCAGTGATTCTTTTGCGTCTCTCACTACGCCCAACACTCGTGAGTTTGAAGCTCATCACAATCATCCCAACTCATATCCTACTCGGAATACCACATACAAGGTTTAGACTTTCTGGATCTTAGGAATGGCTGCCAATAATTCTAGCTTATACCACGAAGATTCTGATTAAGGAATCCAAGAGATACACGCTCGATCTAAGGTAGAACGGAAGTGGTTGTCAGGCACGCGTTCATAGGTGAGAATGATGATGAGTGTCACGGATCATTACATTCATCATGTTGAAGTGCAGCGAATATCTTAGAATAAGAATAAGTTGAATTGAATGGAAGAGCAATAGTAATTGCATTAATACTCGAGGTACAGCAGAGCTCCACAGCTTAATCTATGGTGTGTAGAAACTCCACCGTTGAAAATATATAAGAACAAGGTCTAGGCATGGCCGAATGGCCAGCCTCCCCAAATGACATATGAATTCAAAAAATAGCGAAAAAGACCAATGGTAAAAAAGACACCGAATATAATAGTAAAAAGTTCTACTTATACTAAACTAGTTACCAGGGTTTATAGAAATAAGTCTAAGTGCAGAAATCCACTTCCGGGGCCCACTTTGGTGTGTGTTTGGGCTGAGCTTGAGCTTTACACGTGTAGATGCTTCTCTTGGGGTTAAACGCCAAGTTTTAACATGTTTTGGCGTTTAACTCTGGTTTGTGACGTGTTTCTGGCGTTTTAGTTCAGAATGCAGCATAGAACTGGCATTGAATGCCAGTTTGCGTCATCTAAACTCGAATAAAGTATGAACTATTATATATTGCTGGAAAGCCATGGATGTCTAATTTCTAACGCAGTTGAGAGTGCGCCATTTGGAGTTCTGTAGCTCCAGAAAATCCATTTCGAGTGAAGGGAGGTCAAAATCCAACAGCATCAGTAGTCCTTTTTCAGCCTGAATCAGATCTTTGCTCAGATCCCTCAATTTCAGCCAGAAAATACCTGAAATCATAGAAAAACACACAAACTCATAGTAAAGTCCAGAAATGTGAATTTTTCATAAAAACTAATAAAAACATCCCTAAAAGTAGCTAGATCCTACTAAAAACTACCTAAAAATAATGCCAAAAATTGTATAAATTATCCGCTCATCACAGATGCAAATAGGAAAAAGTTCATTAGATAACATAAAAAACTTTGAGAACACAATGAGATAAGTACTTCAAACTGAAAGCATATAAATATAGAGACTACCATTTGTGATATATTTTCGACATCTTGCAGAATCGAACCGCTAAGTCAGTATCTTGCTGCACTAATGCAAAGTGAGTAATTTAGAATTCTTACGCTAGAAAGAAAACTTAACAAAGAAACAAAAGCATTCATTATATTATTGATATTCGATAACACCAATAGATACCAATGATACAACAAATAACAATAAGCCTTATCCCACTAGATGGGAGTCGGCTACATATATCAAACGACACCATTGTATACAGTCTCAGTGTAGAACTAAAAGATAGTAAAACTAAAAAATATTTGGTCATGTACATACTTGCACATCATACTTAAACATGTATCCAATCCAACTACTCTATCAAACTGATTAAGTAAGAACAACAAACCATAAATTGGATCAACAATAAGATAACAAGTTAACACTCATTGATTCTCCAAAGATGGATAAAACATCAAGAATTGGTACTACATATTATAATATCTATACCTCGTTAGACATTAGCACCATATTTGAATCAAATTTATAGACAAAATTGACATTCAAATTAACAATCCATAAACACAAAAACAAGATAACTAATTATTACAGCCAAATCAAAATCCTATAATGACCAATTTACTGTTATCAATATCCAATAAAATGTAAATCTAATCGAAATGGAAAAGCTTTTGAGTGCATTAGAAGTGAAGGATACAAAATTAACAATTATTAGCAGATACCACTTATTAGTAGTGGATTCGGAAATAGAAGTGGATGAGTGCTGAGTGAAAGAGACTCTGATCCCATTGCAGATACCTTGTTAGATGTGGTTATTTGTTAAAGTGAAGATTTAACTTGTTAGATATGGTTATTTGTTAACTATCTTTTACCTTCAACTTGTCATTCTTATCAATTAAAGAAAAGGATTCTAACAATTATATACATCAACCACTAGTTATTTGTAAAATTCACATTTTCTACAGCATGGTAAGTTATAAAATTTTCAATGGTTTCCACTAGAAACCACATGAAAGGAACAAAGTCAGACCTGACCCCAGGCATGGACTGCTGTATCGGTCCTGCTTGCATCGACTAATAGTAGATCCTTCCTTTCAAGCTTTGTTGCTTTAATAAAAGCTTTTTTCACAGTGCATTGCACAGTTAGGGAAGATTGCTGATATTGCCAGCCTGAAAACATAACCATCACTCTATTGGGGACAACAAAGAATCCATGTTTAAATTACATATTTTATATATTAGTATTGAAAAATTGCTCTTTTCTATACAGCTCAATATATTGCAACTTGAAAGAACCAATATACTCTGAAAAATGGAAAACTAATTTGTATCTTCAGGAATAGATCAAAATGTCAATTAATAGGACAAGAGAACAATTAATCAAGTAATTATAATTCACAATTAGAAAGAGAGATAGAGAATCATGATCATAACAAATAATCAAATCCAAAATAATAAAGACGCAGAGAAACGTAAAGAGACAAATGAAATTCTTCAAAATAAAATGACATTTATTAATAGAGAAGAGATATCAACAAATTAATAGTGAAGAAGAAGTACCAGTGGCAGCTCGAAGGAGAAATATGGAGGGAGAGAAAGTTACATCGAAGAAAAAGCTTGGGAGCGAATAGATCTGAAAATGCATTGACAGAGGAGGTGGCTCGATCCAGAAGCGTTCTATCACGGCAGAAATGGCTGCAGTAACAACGGCGATGAAAACTCCATTGTGGCAGCAACAACAGTATAGAAGAACAAATCTGAAAACGCGTTGATAGAATTGGTGGCTCGATCTAGAAGATCTCTACCGCAACTAACACGACAGTAGTGACGGTGCCAGCGGCAGAAATGGCAGCGAGAATGACGGCGAAAATGGCGGTAAAAAACTTATGGTTCTCTCTCGGCTAACTCAGTCCCACGTTTTGAAAAATTGGAAAAATTAGGTTTTGTTCTAAAATTTAATTTTAATTAATTATTAGTGGAAGTTTTTTAAATTTTCATAAATAAAATGTATTGTGGAGATTTTTAGAAACCTTCACCAAAATAATTCCTCAGATAAATATTAATCTTGTAGTGCCCTATGACTTGAATAAGTCCTAGTTAATCATTCTGTTAACGTGAAGATCACTTTCGCATGCAAAATCAGCGCATACACCGAGAAAGCTCTAAAAATATGAAAGGGCGTGCAGTTGGATACTCGTGACTTGCTAAATCATAGATCAGTTAATCGCACAATAACGGTCCAGGGTTGAGGAATGACTATGGTTAATATCCTTTTCTTAATGGACTTCTACTTGTGATGTAAATCACTTTAATTGAGGAAATTTGAATCAATCATGATAAAATCGATGGAAGTGGTAATTGTTGAAGGACTAATTTATTTTTTGAAGTCATATGAGTGGTATTTTTTTGTGACAGTGAAATGAGTGATATTTTTATAGCATTGTAATTTGTTCATATTTTTAAAAATTTTCAGATATTTTGTTGTTAAAATTTCTATTTGGTGTTTATTTTTTTATTATTTTAATTTTATAAAACAAAATGTGATAAATTAATTGAATTGAATTAAGGACTAAAAGTGATGGACAAATAGAATAAATTCTAGAGTATTTACCCATTTTAATCCCCAAAAAATTTCAAACTATACACTTTAGTCACAAACCAAAATTAATTATTCAATTGGTTCATAAAAATTGAAAAAATAAATAAATTTACAAACTTTTATTAAATTTTATCTTGATTGTTACGCAAAATCATAACGTAATAATTTTAGTATTATACCTAAACTAGTTCAAATTTGATTATGGTATACACTTAAAAAATTTATATCACCTATAAATTTTTTTATTTATCTAATAATTATCTAGTGTTTACTAATGTATTTAGTTTTTATCCTAAATTTGTAACTTAAAATTATAAAAAATAATTTCTAAAATTTTACATCAAAAGCAAACAAACTAATAGTTACTATTCTGTTTTAAAAACAAAACTTTAACAAAATCTCGAATATTGTATCATTTGGAGAAATACAGGTTGATCTATTCCATTTAGAAAAAGATTAAGAATTATTATAAATATTGGTAATAATAGGAGAGTTACTTAACAATGTAAATCATTTTATGAGTCAATTGTATATATTAATAATAGGTCTAATAGTGATGTCGATATAATATTATCCTTTTAAGAAGATATAATATATTTGATATTATTTTTTTTTTAATTGTTGATAAATTTTGATCATTTTAAATCAACACTCTGAATGCTTGATATTTTAAATGTCTTCTTAACATAATAAAAATAACTTTACAAGAAATTGTAAAAAATAAGTATCCATATAATAGTTATACATGTAGATATCCAAATCAAACAAGAAATGATGTCTTTAGGTGAAAGTAAACACAATGGATAGTTATAAATAAATATGATAAACAAAAATGAGGGTTGTAATAATGATATGGTGGTAACTAATTACTGTTGGGACCAATAGAAACAGAAAACATAAAATAAAAAAAATAAGATAACATAATAATAATGGTGACATAATAATTAAAATAAAAATTAATATTTTTAAAAATAATAAAATTAAATATAAATACAGATGGTCAATATAAGATTGAAGAAATAATTTTTTTTATTTATTAGAATTATGCATGGAAACAAAGAGTGTTTTAAATATAAATTTTTCATTTGGTTCAAACTAAATAGAATTGACAAAATAATAAATAAAGTTAATCACGTTTGTACATAACTAATCTCTAAATAATGTAAGTAAATTTTTATATTAATATTGTTACACATAATAACACTATAATTTTTTTTAATCTTACCTTTGTAATTCAAATTTATTTATTTTATGCATTCTATATGTTAAATAACTTAAGACATTTTTTCCATAATTAATTCTTTAATTATTGATTTTGAAATTTTAATTTAAAAGATATATAAAGTTGTTTAAACTCAATAAAAAGGTAACTCAACCGGTATAATAGAGATTGACATTAAACGTTATATGTATTAGAAAAATAATTTTAATCAAATTTATAAAATTATAATAATTTATAATATGTGTAAATAGATTATACAAAAAACATATTTATATATTTTTTTAATTAGGATGTTTGGAATATTTCACATATAATACACACTATTATTTTTTTATTATAATTTGCATATTAATATAATTTTATTTCATTATAATTTCATCCCTTCTCAATTTTTTCTATCCTAACAAAAACAATTATCTCTTTTTTTTATCTATTTTTTCTTTATTCAAACAACACAAAAAACAACCACTTCTTTTTAATTGTCTTTTCAATTAGTCTCTTTTTATTTATTTTTCATCATAAAAAAAATCACGGTGTAAATAATATAATGATCATACAACATAATCGGTATGAACTAAATTGACTAAAGTAAATTAATATTAATTAAAATCTTGCATGTTCAGAAGATACTAATGTATATGACTTCATTTACTCCAATTTTTTACCCAACAAATAATATTGCCATTTGAAAACGAAATTATTTAAAATAATTACTCATATTTCTTACATAAAGACAAAAAGAAATGTAATACTTCCAATACAGTATAAAAATTAATTTTGGGTTATTTACCTAACGTAAATAACTTCTAATAAAACGTTAAAGTATAAATTTTTTAAAATATCTTCCTAGCCCTAATTTTAAAATGAATAAGAATCCGTGTTATAGAATTATGTACATTTGTTATGTATTCAATTATCAGTTATTTAAAATTTAAAAGGCACAATCATTGCTACACCTGTATCATAATAATTTCAAGTAGGAAAAGTATAGGTAGACAATGAAAATACTAAATAATGTGAACAATGGATATATCGGATGTTCATTTCTCTAGGTGTGCAGATGTTATTCTAATATTAAGATTTAGGTGGGTAATTTGGAGGTGTAGTGTGTTTTAATTTGATTAGTGATTGTTCATGTTATTCAAAAAAATTATTGGTTACCTAGCATAACCCTTTCAAGTATACATGAATTATGTAATCCTTGGTTAATATTCGTTTAATGATTTGGCAATCCCAATGCATGTATACAGTATGTATAATAATGTTCTATTTTTATCACGTATAATATTTTGTGGAGTTGTGAGAAATCACACAATGCATACTTCAATACAAGACTGTCAAATTCGATTTTTCACATACACATTCCTGGGAGTTTCATTTTCTCAATAGAAAATTCATGACATTCACATTGTCGGTCCTACCATGTTCGAGGGAACACGATTTCCCTGCCTCCACATTGCCATCAAAAGAGACTCTTAAACCATAAAATTACAAATAAATGTGTATATGTCTACAACAAGACAATTCCAATATGAACTGCCTATACAAATATTTTACTAACACCTTTTCTACACACCTTTACATCAGCAACAATACACCATAATCACAACTAATGATATCCAACAATATTTTTTTATCTTTGTTGGATGGATACTTGAGATTTATACTTTCTCTTAGGAGATGACAGAGCAATTACATGACTAAGAAGAAATACCATAAAAATTAATAAAAATAAGAATTTATATTAACAATATTTGTTATATGAATAAAACAATACAATAAAAATAAATAAAAATCATATGAACAAAAAAAAGACTTCATAAAAATATATGCATATAAAAAATAGTTTAGTAAATAATTAAAAAAAGCTCATATGAACTAGAAAGTAATATGAACTCTAAATATATAACATTAGAACACTAAACAATAATATAAAAATTATTTATCATATAAATAAAAGATATAATAAAAAAACATAAAAATCAAAATATGAAAGAGAATACTAAAAAATTAAAATATTTACCTTGACAGTGATTGAAATAAATCTGAAAAATCTTGATAAAAAAATTTGAAACAAAGAACTACAAAGAACTAACGTAAAAGTATATGCTTACTTGTATCCTTTTTATAGAAGAAAATGAAGGGTAGGGTTGGTAGAAAAAAAATAAATTTCTCATCTAATTTTTCAATGATAACCAGCCACCATCAACGTGAACGCAGAAGCTACAATTTTTAGCTTCACGTGAACGTGGGTTCAGAGGTAGAAGCACTTTTGTGTTCAGAGGTTCCAAAAGTTTCCAAACATGAAAATGAAGTGTTCAAGACACTTAAACGCGCTTCTCTCTTACCCAACGTAAATCCTAAACACACTATTTAAAAATTTACTTCAAAGTACACAAGAGTTCCACTCATACCTCAAAGTTGTTTAACATAAGTAAACTAAGACATTAAACATTAAAATTAATTTAATTAACTAACAATTTATAATATTAAACTCTAACAATTCTTCCAGCTTTAGCTATGGTGCAACTTCATCGTACTTAAAAAGATAAATCTTTAAACAACTTCTAGAATAAAACAACTCCTCATGTTAAACTTCAGCTCCAGAATAAATAATTAAATACACAGCAAAAAAAATTAACTGCATAATAAACCACCATACATTTCATTCTATTTTTTATAACACTTTTCATTCTATTTATTGACAGCCCTTTAATTCACATCACCATTACTACACCCATCATAACAAAAAAAAAAAATACAAATTTCATGCATCCGAATATAACAACCCATGTTCCCATAATGGATTACTTTGCACTCATTAGCCTAAGATACATAACGGTTAAGGTCATTTTGTACACGAAAAAACTATTCCATCAAATCAACACCATTAACATAATTTAGATTAAATCTGTACACTATAGAAAATTGGAACAGAAAATTTTCATGTTTATACAGTGGTATACGTGATAACCTTCCTAAACAATAAGTATGTGAAACTATATTTGATTTACTTTTGTCTTGTTTTGGCAGCATAGATAGCTTTACATATTCTCTACTGAGTCATGAAATATTTGAACGAATATATCAGTTTGGCTAATTTTTTTTCTTTGGTCTTAGTTTGGCTCATTCAACAATCAACAGTAAAACATGTGTTATGAGCAATTGGGCATTAAAGATTAAAACATGTATTTACGGAGTTTGGATCTAATAAAAAAGTGAAAAAAATAATACTCTAAAATCAATCACTAAAATTAACTACTAATATATTTATGTATAAATATATGTGTAGTTTAATTTATTTTCAATATGCATTTAGATTTTAACATGTATTTTATTGGTTTAATTATTTTATCGATCCTTATAATTTTACTAAATTTTTAATAAGATTTCTGTACTTTTTTTTCCGATTGAATTCCTATACCTTATCAGATTTTATAATTAAGTCTCTGCCATAATAAAAACGTTAGAATTAATGGAATCTTATGCTTAACCAAACGAATATGCCTAATACTTACTAAATATTTTGTATTGTTCAATAGAATATTCTGTTAATTCTAATATTTTTATCACAGTATAGTCTTAGTTACAAAATTGATATGATATAAGAACCCAATTGAAAAGAAAAAAAATATAGGAACTCAATTAAAAATTAAGTAAAACTATAAGGATCGACAGAATAATTAAACATTTTTATTCTATATTATCTTTCATCTCAATAGTTGCTAAGTTCATATTCTCTTTTTATTACGAAGTAATATGTTACACTTTTGTTATAATTTTATGCATCTATAATAATATTATTTTAAATTGCTTAAATTTATAATTAATAAACTACTAACTTAATTATTATTTTTTAGGATATTAAATTTAATTCCTAATTTAACATAATATAAAATATTATTTTATATTGTTCTTGTGTACTATGTTCTTCTTGCCTTAAGATAAGGTATATATACTTCGGTCTTCTAGAAAAAAAATTAGGTAGATAAGTATAAAAGGCATTTAAATACTTAAGTTAATATAAAAAGTATATTAAAATAGTAAATAATTTATAACTTACATTATACTTGTTGAGAACCAATATAGGTTAGTCGAGTAGTTAACTCACTCGCTCGATTAAGTAAGTGTCAAGAGATTTAAATCCCTCCTTATGCATACAACAATCTATTGACTAGTAATAAATTCTTAAATAGAGTTTAGATTCATTACAGATTAATTATTAACCTGTTGAGTTAGAAAATATCTTGAACAACTAAAAAAAGAATTATATATAAATATTATAAGTTGATAAATAACATTAATATTATGACCATTTGGTCATTAAATTTATCGGTTATAAATTTTTAATTAAGAGAAACTAATATGATTTTTATTTTTTCATGTATAATAAATTTTTAATTAAGACAAATTAATATTATGACCATTTCTTTCATGTATATTATAATTTAGTAATAGATCATATACATTACTCATTTAAAAATATCTATCTACTATTAGATATTTGTTAGTTCGTTATTATTTTCAATATAATAAAATTTTCTTTGCTCAAACATTCAAGCATTATCTGTTACTATTAAATTATTTAAATAATTTTTTAATTAAAAAATTTTATTATGATATTATCCCATAAATAAAATTAAATTATACAATAGTATTATCTTATAATATCCTAATATATATATATATATATATATATATATATATATATATATATATATATATATATATATCACAAAAATAAATCTAACTGACAGCAACGGTTAAAAAAAACCATGGCTAAATAAATAATGGCGGCAGTTAATGTAGTGAAAAAGAGCGGTGTTACAATTAGTTTGATATTTAGTGACGGTTATACCGTAATCGTTGTAAAATTAATATATTACAGTGGTCAATCACTACAAAAAATACGCTAATTTGCAGGTATTTTTTATATTTGTGGCGGTTTTTAACCTCAGCAAGTTGTGTTATGGCGATTTGATAAACTGACAGAGTTAGGAGTTCTGCAGTTTAATTACGGGAAATTTTGTAAAACCGACGCTATTTCATTTTGAAGTTGCGGCGGTTTTTCGCCCTCCGCTATTTGCGGCGGTTTTTTTAATATTGCGTTGGTTTCCGAAGGCTTCTAACTACAATGTTTTGCGAAGGTTTTAATTGAGGTTGTGGGGGGTTTTAAACCCCTGCAAAATACATTGACTGAAAACTTTTTTTTTGTACTTGTGGAAGTTGTAAACTGCCTCAATTCGAAATGTACTGCATAAATAAAACTGCCATAATATTTTGAGATGCATATATATAGTTTTTTTATAAATTATTAATTAGAAGAAAAATTTTAATATTAGTAAAATTATTTAAAATATAAATGTAATTCATAACCTATTATAATAAAAAATAACTTCTTTATATTATAATTAAATGCATAACATCTTAATCAACACAGTCTTTATTTATCTAATCCTAAATATTAAACATGTTAAAATTCAATAACTTCAAAACTACCACTACAACAGAAATGGGATTTAGCTGCGATTTTTATAGGAATTTGCGGCGATTTTAAACTGCCACAAAACGAATTACCAACATTTCAAGAAGTGTTGCACTATGGGGTGTGGAGATTTGATTTTGTGGCAGTTTCACTGAACCACTGGCATAATTGCAACGAAATCCTTTGAATAGTGTCAGTTGAAACTGATGCTATTTAGCTAACCTTGAATTCGACAGGATTTTCCCGGCAGTTATGAACTGCTGCTATTTGTTGACCATTGTATTTTTTAAAATGTATTTGTTGCAACAAATAAGGAATGCTAAATAAGTCAAGTTACGACTATTTTTGACTAATTTATTTTGTAATTCATATCTACATACAAGTCAATTACACAAACAAGTCCAAACAAATAGCCTTAACCTAATTTACCTTACGCGCCACTATCTCCAAATAACTCTTCACTCAACGCGCGAATATATAACTACCTTTTTCTTGCGGATTTCGTTTTTTTTATTTTCACAGCATTTTTTGCCTCTCCACGTTCTGTTCTATCTTTGTGTTTCTCTTCCTTCTTTATGTTCTCTTTGTTCTTTGCATTCTATTCATTCAATTTGAATGCTCTTTTATCTGATTTGAAGATTTGAAATCAAGCTGTGAAATCAGCTTTGAATAGTTATTTCGTACTTGAAGATAATGAATGATTCAAGTTCATACTGTTAATTGAATCAGAGTGAAGTGGGTTATTGTTTTGAATCGAATTAAGTGGCTAAGGTATGTTCGATTCTAGTTAATGATTTTGTTAGTAGTTTATGATTTTATAGGTGGATAATGTTGTTTTTATTTGTGAAAAATTATTGTTCATCGTTGATGGTTTAAATTGAATGTAATGTAGGAGTTCTGAATCTGAATTATTATTTTGATGAATCTGTTCCATTCTCGTTTCAGTGTATTTAGAAAAAACTTCGGTGGATTTTGGAAATTTTTTGGCTTATTTTGAAATTTTTTCGGTGTATTTATAAGTTTAGACTTTCAACTAAACTAGGAGAAATTGTATTATTGTTTTGAATTGAATCAAGTAATGGTTGATGGAATTAATTTGAATGTAATGTACGAGTTCTAAATCTGATTTTATTATTTTAATGAATCTGTTTTGTTCCCAGTTTCGGTATATTTTAGTTCTAATATGGTGTATTGTAGAATTATTTTGGTAAATTTTTAATTTCTATGTCATGTTGATGAGCAACTTGTTTAAAAGGTTGGGATGACTTTTAACACACTTGAAGAAGCTAGAAAATTCTACAAAGATTATTTGAAATTGTAGGTTTTTCTACAAAAATTCAAAGCACAAATAAGAAGAAAAATGAAATTAAGAACCAATTGATTACATGTATCAGAAAGGAAAATGGAAATCGAACATATCTCCAACTGAGAAGACAAATCCTTCAGTTGGATTAAATTATCCTGCAAGAATTTATATACATATATTGATGGACGTTGGTATTTGGATCATTTCGAAGGTTGTGTTGCCTCATTCACACCCATGTTGTCTAAATCAAGCAAAGGTGCTTAAACAACACAGGGAATTAAACATGTCTGTACGACATACAATAGAGAATAATGAGAAAACCGGAATCAGACCAAGTAAAATATACCAATTATTTTTCCAGCAGTAGGGGTCATCGTGAATTAAGTTTTATTGAAAAAGATGTGAGAAATTACATCACAAGAGAAGTGCAAAATGTTTTGGAACTAGAGGGTGCAAAAGAATTTGAAAAATACATATTAAGAATTAAAGAAAAGAATCATAATTTATTTTTGTGCTTGAACTTGAGGTTGATCAGTCAATTAAGCTTGCTATTTGGGCCGACACAAGAAGCAGGGTTGTCTGTGAGTATTTTGGAGATATTATTTCATTCGATACCACTTACAATACAAACAGGTAATATGTTGTTTTGGTTTATGTGTATTTTGAAATCACTTTCGATGTATATAGAGAATCTTTTGGTGTAGCAATGATTTTGTTTTTGTGTCATTGTATTTCAGATATAATCTAGTTTTTAGTTCTTTTGTTAGGGTGAATTACCATGGTCATTCAACACTTCTGGGATGTGCTTTGATGAAAAACGAGGATACTCAATCATTCAAATAGTTATTTGAATGTTGGCTTCGTTGCATGGGAGAAAATGCTGCAAAAGGCATTCTTACCGATCAAGGCACATCGATGCAAATGGCTATTAAGGCTTGTATTCCCACAACACCAGTAGTGTATTTGGCATTTCATGAAGAAGATATCAAGTAAATTAAATGGCTACAAGTGACACAAAGAAATTGAACATAAGATGAGTCATGTTGTTTGGAACTCTTTTTCGGACATCCTCTTGGGGACAATAAGTGACTTTTAGGTAATGTTGTCTTTATTAGGATTAACTGATGGTGTTAATTTTAGTGTGTGGATATTAATGTGTTTTGCGTATGTAGTAAAGGTGTCAAACTGTATGTTTTTTGGTATATTTTAGTTCTGATTTAGGTGTTTTTTCAGAGTTTTTCGAATATTGTTATTTATGGGTTCCAGTTTATCTTAATCACCACTTCTAGCCCGAGATAAGAAGGACTCAAAGGAACAAAAGTATGTATGTTTTTTTTAACAAGTTTATTATGCACAACAACTCACTTATCCAATTTTTTAGGCAGTTTGATAATTTCTTAGGAAGTAGAGAGCAGAGAGAGAGAGAGAGAGAGAGAGAGAGAGAGAGAGAATCGGATGTTGCATATTTTTATGTCGTCATACCGTGTGTAACAAATTCCTCAATAGAAGCTCAATTTCAACATGTGTATTCTCTCGAAAAGTTTAGAAAAATCCAAGCACAATTCAAAGAAAAGATGAATTGCATCACAAGATCAACACACTCTACTCTAGGTTATACGGTATATAAAGTTGTAGAACAGGTTTATAACATCATATTTCTTTTTTATTATGTGCTCTTTAATGCCATTTATTAAGAAGTTGAGCACATGACCACCCCAATTTCGTTGACATATTGCGCCCACGTGAATAATGACTGGCATGTGAACTGGAGAAAGTTTGTTTACCGCTGTCAGCAACAAGAAGAACATCTGAATATATAGGATGAATGTCCTCTTGAATTTCATCTAATTTTTCTCCCCCATCAACATTCATCTCCATCATAGAGGTTGATAATTGTGACAAGGTCTTGCCTTGGAAGCTTCTAACAAGTTCCTTATCCTCCTCACTAAGTTCTTGAAAGTTAATTTTGGCTGGATAGAGTGGCCCTACAAAAGCAGCAAAAAATATTTCAATGACACAGAAATAATTTGATAATACACCAAAATTTGATTCACAAAATATATTAGGAAATTGATTCTACCAGATATACTCAAGCCAAGGGCAGCTGCTATATTTTCTTGGGTGATGTTGATTATACCACACCGTGTGTACAGTCTGCTATGGGATAGATCAAATGAATATGCCAAATGTTTCAATAGCTTATGTGGCACATTCATGGCAGGGATATACATTAAACCACCAAATCCTAGTTCTCGAATAATTGCTTTCTTGTCCTCGCTCATGTTTTGGAACTTTTTATGAATTGATCTTGTGGAGCATCTCAAATCATGATTTTTCTGTAAATAAATGAGAATCATGTAAATAAGTTAGATTTATACAAAATAAATTTCGTATATATATATATATATATATATATATATATATATATATATATATATATATATATATATATATATATATATATATGCTTACATTATATTTTGGTGCTACTTTTGGTGCCATTTTTTCTGTAAGAAATACAAAAAAGGTTAATACACCGAAAGAGAAACCAAATACACCAAAACACAAACCAAACACACTGTTATTGATTTTTTATTACATCATACAATGTGAGATAAAAAAAAGACACGCAACTCAATCAAACATGCTTAAAATGATACGAGAAGAACTACAACAAAATTCTATGGGTTGTTACAACAAATTGATGAACAAAATTCCTTAAAAATGGACAAAAACAGTTGCAAATCATTCAAATATGTAGATAATAACATCAGAAGCACAAGAACAATATTCTGTTGTGTAGTTACAGCATAAAAAGTACAATAATACCAAGTATACCTTAATTCTGATGAAATACATAGAAAGACAAGTCAAATACACCGAAAAAGAAATCAAATACACCAAAATACAAACATGAATACAATGATACCAGAAGCACTACAAACAAACTCATTTCGAAACATACAAAACTCAAACATGTACAAAAACACATTCAAATCCCCCAAACACATGCAAATATAAGTTAATCTACACAAGAAATACTATGTAACGTTTTTACACTGACTTAACACAGTTATCACCAAATGAAGCGTATAATGAGAACAGTAATACGTACTTCAACGCAAGAACACAAAATGAATCTACTAAATAAACAGAAATATGACTATGTAGCATTTTGCGATCAAAATGAGAAAGAGAAAAGTGAGAAAACTGCAAGATTAGTGAACATTACCTTCAATAATTGTTCGTCTTTGCTTTTTGTCTTTGTTGGTGAAGATTTCAAATTCATCCTTGAAACTTCCTTGATTTTTCGCGACGATTTTGAGAGATTTTGATCCTTATTTGAATTTTGAGCGTTATGGTTTTGATCGAAGGAGAATAACCATTTTTCATAATGACATTTGCGTTATTCGATAGTTGGACAAGCCGTCTTTACACGTACTCTAGCCTGAGAGTTATTTTTGTTGGGTTTGGACAAACTTGTTTAGACTTGTTTGCTAAAAAGACTTGCATGTATAACAAATCTATTTATTTTGGTTACCTACCGCTCCTAATAATATCAACCCTAAACCTAATATCTCCTTTTTTTTTTGGACAGAGACCTGGGCCATCAGACCAGCCCAGGCCAAAAACAAAGAACCCCTGCCCTCAAACCGACCCGGTACCCACTTAACCTACCCGTCTGTTGCACTAGAGAAACGGCTAAATTTTACATGTTCAGGAACATCTTCTTCTTCGTAGCACCGGCGTGGGAATCAGAATTCTGAGCGGTGGTTGCACCTAGTGGATGGCTCGCTGTCAGAAACTAAATTTCATGGAGCCTCCAATGTAACCCATGTAGTTACCCCTGTCTCCGTCGATGTCCACCGTTGCCCAGAAGGTCCGATTCACAAAGCCCAAGGGTCCCTGGCTGTTTTACCGCAGCCAATTCCTTTAGTATCTTCTTCTACCGCCTCGTCCTTTCCTTATATCCCATGTTTTAATCTCAACCCCACTTGTTGATATATGGTTGAAATTCAAACATGGACATTTGCCCATGAGACCGCATCGTCGTGGGGTGCATGCGGGTTCTCTGCCTCAGATCATAATGATCTGGATTTAACTCATGTTTTGCTGCCTCAAGACCGGTACGAGCTGTTACGCTTTAGCCTATATTTTCCTTTTTTCCTCGTCTTTTTCTTTTCTTCTTCTTTTTTTTTAATAATCTTTGGTATTCTTATTTCATGTTAGAATCTCACTCCTGAGGATGTGTCGTATTTCTGCAGGTGGTTGCAAGCTCCAGGTCGAATGTAACGTTTCTGATTCCGTAGCTAATGCCACTGCATGAGCAAGCCGATTTCCATTCCTAGGAGTCCAAGTCATTCCTTTTTCAGGTAGTTCTTTCATTAAAATTTGAATATCTTGGATGATAGCCGATGCTTCTCCTATAGTTGTCTTGGATTTGATTGTTTGAATGAGCTTTAAATTATCCGATTCTATTAACGTTTTACCCATATTCAAATTGTTCACTATGATTAAAGCTTGTCTTATTGCTTGGGCCTCAGCCACAGTGCTTGATTTAGCTTGAATCTTCCCTGAAAATCCTAATACCATCTTTCCTTTGCTATCTCTGATCACCACAGCTATTGCACCTGTCTTATTCTCCTTTTGAAAGGCAGCATCTACATTTGCTTTCAGCCAATTTTCAGGAGGAGGTCTCCATGTCACCGGGTAAGTTCTGCTCCTATTGGCTTCTCTTTTTTGTGTCTGTTGTTTTTCTGCTAGTTTTCCATAAACTGTCTCTAGTGTTCTTGTTCTGCTGATTGTCCAACTTGGATTCACTTCCTGTTGTTGAAATAGTCTGTTATTTCAGTTTTCCATATCTCCCACAAGAGAAATCCCAGCTTACTTATCCTCTTCTCCTGGTCTTCTCCGCCTCCTTGTCTTATCTTTCTTATACACTTTACCATCCAACTTCCAATCGAGTTCACTGTCTCCGGTGTTGGGGTCCATTGGCATTCCGCCCTGAACCATGTTGCTCTCGCCCAATCACATAGTAGTAAGGCATGTTCGACCGTCTCCATCCCTTTTAAGCATATTTGACACAATGGATCTGGTGTCATCCTCCTTTTATGCAAATTTGAGCCCACTGGTAATATGTCCTGGCAAGCTTTCCATAAAAATATTTTGATTTTTTGCGGAACCTCCATTCTCCAAATCTCCTTCCAAATCTCCCTTTTGTCTTCACTTGTTGATGGATTTCCATTTTTCAGATCCTGCTCTGTTTTTTTAGCGACATAATATCCAGTTCTTATGGAGTAACTCCCATCCTCCTTCCATGGCCAGTATAAGTAGTCATCTCTATTCACTACACTAACTGGAGTGCTAAGAATCTCTTTGCAGACTTCCTGGGAAAATTTGTTTACAATTATTTCTCTGTTCCACCCTTCCCCCTCTTTAATGAGATCTTTTACCTTCGAATCATCTGGACTGTTTGCATCCAGGGGCTTGCTTCTCCCAGTGATCCAATTGTCCTTCCAGATACTGACTTTGGACCCATCCCCTATGCTCCACTTAGCTCTTTCCCTTAGTAGTTCTCTCCCATGCAATATGCTTTTCCAAACCCAAGATGCGCCTTTTTTACATTTTGCTGTCCAAAAGTTTTCATCCGAAAAATACATCGATTTGAGTACCTGGACCCAGATTGCATCTGGATTCTTCATTGCTCTCCACGCTTGTTTTGCAAGGTAAGCAGTATTATGTTTTTCGAGATCCTTGAATCCCAATCCCCCGCTGCTCTTGCTCTCCGTAATGCAGTCCAATTTTCTCCAATGAATGCCCCGTTCTTTCCCGGAGGTAGCCCACCAGAATCGCGCCACCTTTGAGCAAATTCTCCTACAGAAACTCTTGGGAAGCTTTATGATATTCATGGCATATGATGGCATTGCTTGTATAACTGATTTTATTAATGTTTCTTTGCCTGCCTGATTCAACAACTTTTCTTTCCATCCCTCCATTTTACTCGTGATTTTCTCTTCAATCCATGTTAGAGCCCTGTTTTGAGACCTTCCCCATATGGCTGGTAACCCTAAGTATTTTCCTGGCATGTCCCATGCTGTCATTCCTAAAATTTCTTCAATCTCTACCCTTGTCTTTATCGACACTTGGCTTCCAAAGGTGATACCTGACTTGTTCAAGTTTATCCTTTGTCCGGATGCCTCTGTGTACTCATTAAGAACAGTGACGATCTGAAAAATCTCATCCTCCCTTGCTTTGGCGAATATAATGCAATCATCTGCGAACAACAAGTGAGCGAGAACCGGAGCTGTTGGAGCTATCTGTAGACCGGTTATCTGGCCTTTCTCCTGAGCCTCCTGCATTAGAATTGTGAATACCTCAGCTGCTAGAATGAAAAGGTAGGGAGATAGGGGGTCCCCTTGTCGAAGCCCTCTTTGTGGTTTGATCCTCTTAGACAGCTCTCCATTGACCTTTACCCTATAGTTTGCACTTCTGACACACTTCATTACCAATTCAACCCATCTTTCGGTAAATCCTAATTTCAAAAGCACCTTCTCGAGAAAATCCCACTCTAGTCTATCATATGCCTTGTTCATATCCAACTTGATCGCTATATTTTGAGATCCGTCTCTTCCTTTCTTATTTAGGTTGTGATACACTTCTTGGACGATCACTACATTATCTTGTATAAGTCTTCCCCCCACAAAAGCGCTTTGAGTTGGTGACACTATATCCTCCAATAGCCCTTTCAATCTCGACACTATAACCCTTGTTATAATCTTGTAGATAAAGTTACAACAACTGATTGGTCTTAACTGATTAAGTTCTTCCGGATTCTTGACTTTTGGAATTAGAACAACTGTGGTTTCACTAAATTCTTCTGGCAAACTCCCATGTCGAAAGAATTTTTTAACAACTGCACATACCTCCTTCTTAATTATCTCCCAGTGTTTTTGGTAGAATAACCCATTCAGACCGTCTGGTCCTGGAGTTTTGAGGCCGCCCATGCTGAAAACTGCTTTTCTAATCTCCTCTTCAGTGACTTCTGAGATCAGCCCCCTGTTTATATCTTCTGTGACTTTCGCTTGAACTTTATTTAGAGTTGCTGCCACGTTTCTATTGCTGTTAGAAGTGAATAACGCTTCAAAATGTTCTTCTATGTGTTTCATGATTTCTTTCCTATCTTTCATCCATGATCCATCTTCATTCTTCAATTTATCAATTTTGTTCCTCTCTCTTCTTTGAATGGTTGTGGCATGAAAGAAAGTTGTATTCTTGTCTCCCCATTTCAACTATTTCAACCTGGCTCTTTGTCCCCAATATTTCTCTTCCTGCTTCCATAGAACTGCTATATTCTCCTTTATTAATTGTATCATCTCCTGCTTTTCTTGTGTTAAGTTTGAATCTTGTAGCTTCTTCAATTCATCCTTCAATTTGTGGATTTCTTTATCTGCACGTTTAAAAGTCTTCTTGCTCCACTTCTTAAGTTCCTCTTTGCAATTTTCCATTTTTCTTGTTATTCCTTTCCAATCGCATCCATGAATATTCCATTTATCCCACCCCTTCCTTACTACATTCTCACACTCATCATGATCGACCCAAAACGCCTCAAATTTAAAGCTCATCTCCCTTCTTTGAATTTGATTGATGTTTAAAACTATTGGACAATGGTCCGAACTTATTGCTGGTAGAGCTGTGAGTGACGCTTGCTGGTACAAAGCTCTCCATTCCCAATTGGCTAACACCCTGTCTATTTTCTCCCTAGTGATGAATACATTCCTCGGATTACTAAACCACGTAAATCTTCCACCTTTTAGGTCTAAATCCATAAGACAATTCATATCCACAAACTGTCTAAACTCTTTTACCTGGCTTTGTGGCTTTGGATGTAGACCAATTTTCTTCTCTTGACTCAAGATGTCATTAAAGTCTCCTATGAATAACTGCGGCTCTCCCTCATTACAATTATTTTCTGTAACTGCTCTCCATTGCTCCTTTCTTCTTCCAAAGTGTGGGTTTTCATAGATAAAATTGCATGTCCATATCTTCCCTTTTCTATCGTCAATCCGAGCTTTTATATGATTATCACACCAAAAATAAATATCAATATTATATATTTCATTCCACAAAAGGCATAGCCCTCCGGACAGTCTCCAGGGTTCTATGTGAAATACATTCTCAAAATGCAACCTTCTTTTCAATTTCTTAATAGTTCCTTCTCTAGCTCTAGTTTCTATTAGGAATACTATTGCAGGCTTTATTTGTTTGCACATGCTGTGCAGTTCAGAAACTGTCGCGGGGGCCGCAAGCCCGTGGCAGTTCCAACTTATCACACTCATGGTTGAGTTGGGGGCATGTGTAGGCCCGCCTCCTCAGCCATTGAATTTCCCAAGTTGTCTCCTCTGATCAGTAATTCATCCTCATTGGCCATCTCTTCCATGAGGCCTCCGACCACCTTGTTCTTCTTGCTAGCTCTCCACACCTGCACAACTTTCTCTTCTTCTTCCAGGCAATTTGCTATCTGTCCCTGTTGGTCATCTCTTCTTCTTCTTTTGAGTTTCAGCTTTTCCTCCATTCTTTGAGCAAGTTCTATTTCATATTCCTTGGCCACTACAATTGCTTTGTTATTTTCCTGCTCTAGTTCTTCTTCTTCTTCTGCTAGTTCAACATAGTAGAACCCTCCATCGCTTTCTGTGACTAACTGCTTGTTATTCTGTTCTGGCTTTTCCCCCTTGTTCTGATCTTGGCTTACTATCTCATCAACTTCCATATTTTTCCTATTTTGGGCCTCCTCTTCCAACTCCTCTTCTATATTTCTCTTCCTTCCTTCTTCAGCCATCTTCTTGTTGAATTCCTTCAATAGTTGTCCAATAGTGGGGTTCTTTTCTTTTTCAGTTGGCCCACTATTAATTTGCTGGCTATCTCTATTGGGCCTTTGGTTAGTGAAAGCCCATGCCATCTTTTTTGTGCTGTCCATTCTTCTCCTGCTTGGCCCACCTCTCTCTATATACCTCATAGAAATCTTGTTACTATCCTTCCCATTCTCCCCATCCTTTCCTAATTCCCTGACATCCTTCACGTTTTCCATTGCTACTGATTCACTAGTTTGTTGTTTTTCTAGAATGCCCTTTTTCTTTTTCCCTTTTTCCTGATTTGTTGTCCCATCAGCTAGGTTCAATATATTATTATCATCATCACCGTTCATTTCTTCATCATCAGCCCCTTCATCCTGATCTTGAGCTTCCTGTGTTGCCACTTATCTCCCTCCCATTTGCTCCTTTGAATTTGCCAATCTGTCCCAAGATTTTGCAAAGGCACTGGCTTGAGAACTTCTTATACTCCCTTGATTTGACCCTTCTTCCTCTCTTTGTGATTTGTCTTTTCAGCCACTCTCTCCCTTGCAAGCTTCTCTCACGCGCCTCCCATAACTCCTCCACCCAGTTGTTGTGTTTTTCCTTTATCCTCCTAATTCCTGCCTTTCTTGCCTCATTCTCTATTGATCTCAGTCCCGGAGTTGTAAGTTCTGGTCCATATCTAGGACTTGTTGGGTTTACTAATGACATAGCCAACTCTTCAATAAATGCTTTTTTGTCATGTCCAATTTTTCCACATTTGTAACAGTAATCATACAATTTTTCATATTTGAACTCAGCCCATGAATGACTTCCATCATCTCTTTTGAGCCAAAATCCTGTTTTTAGAGGTGTTTGAACATTTATCTCTACCCTAACCCTCAAAAAGAATCTAAGCATGTTCCCTTCAACAAATGGATTCTCAGCACTTATAATTCTCCCTACTATTGCTCCTATTTTTTCAGCATTCTTTATATTAATTTTATCATAAGGTAGCCCATGTATTTGAATCCAAATAGGAAGCTGATTGTTATTTACCTCTTCAATGGACAGGTTTGGACTCCACCACTGCAAGCTCAACATATGTCCTTCTATTATCCATGGTCCCCCATCATACGCTCTTCTTGCTTCCTCCTGATTTTTGAAGTTTAAGATGAAAGAGTTCGGTCCTGCATTGGTGATCACTAGTCCCTGTGGATCTCCCCACATGTTGAGAATCGTCTTACGCACTGTGACTGTATTTAACACCTTCCCTGTTAATACTCTCCCGACTAGTTTCTGGTCTGGATTACCTCCTTATTGAGCTGGGAACTCCTCTAAGTCTAGAACGTCTCCGTCCATGCTTGCACTTCCGATACCTTCCATGCCTTGTCTTGTTTATTTGTGATCGTTGTGTTGGTGCTTCTTTGTTATCTACTTTATGATTTTCTTTTTTTTTATAACTGCACTAGATTTGTGAAGTTGGTTAAATAATGGCTCCACTTGTCGAAGCAGAACAGCTCCACTATTGGAGAATTGTGGTTTTTAATATATCTCCTTTTAAACTAAAGATTTACACACAAATTTTTTAAAAAGGGAACTCTCGAGGTTTTCATGGTTTTTTTTTTTTCCTTTTTGGCATTTGCGGTGAGTTGGGTTGGGTTATAGATCTTTAAACACAAATGAGTTAAAGAGAGTCGAATACCGAATAGGCCGATAGACCTTGGGCTTGGCAACCATTATATAGATCCACCAAAATTAAACCCAAACCCAGAACCCTTATGGCGACATAGGCTTCTTTTACTCTTGGTCTCTATTATTCTCATTTTGATCTACTCTTTTAACTGAAACTTCAGACTTCAGTAGCCTTTTCCAAGATATGTAAATTATTTCAAGTGAGATCTCACTGGCTTGTCTTCTTGATAATTGTTGCTACCGCAATTTTCTTTTCATATATATAGGAAAACTTAATTCATCAATTCCATGACTCAAGGAATGAATATTAGCAGCAAGAAAAAACTCTAGAAAAAACCATGAGAGACATTCTTATTTCATTTAGTAGAGAAAAACTTATTAAGATAGCACGCACACAAGGACATGATAACATGAATCCTAATAGTATGTAGAATTTGCATTAGTAGTAGTACTAGTATTATCATTGTGGCAGCACTTGTAAGTTATGAAAATGTCCATAACTCTAGGACAATCAGGACACTTTATAGCCTCTGGCAACTTCCCAGCAACATCAGGGATTTCAAATTGTGCGCAACGGTGCGTTTCATGTGCAACCCTCTCATGGTATTCTTTGAATGACAATTCGAACCCCTTCTTCACCACAACCTCCTTCCACCTCTCAAACTCTGCCACCGCCTTCAACATTGTGGTTCCGTGGCCACTAAGAACCACAGAGGAGCCTTTGCTCAACAGGGCCCAACCGGTTTCGTCCTTGTAACACAGCAACCTCTGCACTTCTTGTTTCACTGCATCGGCAGCCTTGTGAGCCTTTGTCACAAACAAGCTCTCTACCCGCTTCCAGAAGCGTTTGAAGATGTTTCTGTTTTCCTTTTCCACACAGAATAGCTCTATGGATATCTTTAACTCTTTTATTATGGCCTCATTTGCAAGGGATGCAGCACTCTTGCTGAATTCTTGGATCCACTCTTTGTCTTTGCCTCCATAGAACAATATGTACTTCTCCTCTTTTATCTGCTTCGATTTACACCCAAAGTCAAATGAGTTATGCTACATGTACACTAAAATCAGCTATCAAAGTTCGTTACCAGTATAAAATACATATTGTAATACAAAGAAACATTGAAAATAAATTAAACCACACATGTATTTATACACAAATATATTAGTAGCTAATTTTAATGGCTGATTTTGGTATACAAATAGCATTTTTAAATTCAAATATATATATATATATATATATATATATATATATATATATATATTGAATTGTAATAATAGTATCCAAATGATACAGGCCATCCAAATTAGTCTCAAAAAATTCTATATAGAATATTTTAGTTCAAACAAATCTTTTATTTGCTGAAAATTTTTTAGAATTATTTTCATAAAATAGATTGGTCTTCTGTTATCGCTATTAATTAAATTTTTTAATATGAGTTGGACAAACGAATCTTTAATAAATTTTATAATACATTATAAAATAAATTAGTTTCTTTTTAAAATGACAGACGAATAAATTTGACTAAAATAATTCTAGAAAATTTTTAATAAATAAAAATCAATCATAATAAATATATTATAAAATTAGTTAGTAATATAGAATACATATTAAAAATAAATTAAATTATATATATTTATATATAAATATATAATAATTAATTTTAATAATTGATTTTAGTGTATAAATAATATTTTTAAATAAAAATTTATTAAAAAATAAATTGTTTTATTTAAAATTTTTTGAGGACGAATTTGGTGTTTATTCTATGATTTCTATCCAAATATATTGAATTTCTTAAAGCGTGAGAATATGCAATTAGCACAAATAAAGTGTGTATCAAATTAGTGTACTGTGCAATATATAAATATGCTTACCCAATTGTCAATGTTGGAGTGAATGCCACCAACAACTGAGCCAACCCAATGTTTTTCTTTGTGAATTGTCTCTTCTTCAACAGTGGTAAAGGGAAAGGCTTTCATTCCATAGGCCTCAATCAAATGGAATGCGTTTTGATGGAGCACCTTGCCTTGAGGGTTTAGCAGCACGACCATAGGACTCTTCTTGAAGTGCCACTCCTCCTTGATGTACTTGTAGCCTGCTATGCTTCCAAAGTGTTGAACCACATACCATTGCATCTTGGCCTTTAGAACCTCGAATTTCTTTCGCAGATGCTCGCTCCATTCTTCCACTATTGGAACCCAAACGATCTTATATTGCACTTCTGACTTAATGGATTCATGAACCGGTCTCAGTACTGAAATCTCTTCCTCTGTGATGTCTAGAGTTGAAATGAATAGGTATACATGTTTCTTTTTCAGCACTGTAATGTCAACCTGTCATGTCGAGAAATGAAAGTCAAAATATTCAATCAACTATTCAAAAGAAAGGAAAAAATTAAATTGTAATATTATATACGTTATTTTGACTTATTTAAGATATAATATTTATTTAAATTAGATTCACATTCTATTTAACAGTTTAATATAAGGCCAATTTTATAATGAGAAAATTTTTGTAGCATAGAATGAAGAGAATTATTTAATTTTATTTTAAAAATTAACAAAAAGTAACATATTTTATGTAATAACTATTAATCATTTATAAAAAAAAAAATCGTTCTCTTCCCTATCTTTTTTCTCCAACGTAGCATCCAGCTTAATGTAGTATGAATTTATACAACGTCTCAACATTATGATATATGTGTATATATACACTCTTAATATGACTTTATATATGTTATTGGTTTTCCATTTTAATAAGAAACAATAGTACATAGATTTTTATTATCGTTTGCAAAGCTAAACGCTTGTCAAACCCCAGTAGTATAATGTCTACCTTGAATAACCTACGTAAATTCATAGCTAGTAAACTGCTTGAATATATAAATAAAACAGTAAATCAATATATTGCAATAGGAAAATGTAAAAATATATACAAACCGTAGTTTCAGAAGCGCAATCGAACAGTGGCTGCGGGGCATCCTTGGCGAAAATTAAGACCTTAAACACTTCCATTATCTCAGTTGGGGTTTGGAAAAGCTTCCTTAGCTTACGATAATATTCTGCCTCCTCTGCAATATTAACCAAATCATTTAGTTCCTTCGCATCTTAAATATCATCATTTAACCCCAAAGCAGTACTTCTACACTTCTACTCTTTAAGAAAATTAAGAGAGAGAGAGAGAGAGAGAGAGTATGTTCTACTCTTTAAGAAAATTAAGAGAGAGAGAGAGAGAGAGTATGTAAATGAAATATAGTAATAAATTTATATTATTGAGAAACAAATTATAAATATTAAGAAAAATATATATTTAATTTAAATTTTTTTATATATTTCATTATTAATAATAAATAATGAAAAATAAATAAAATTTATTACTTTAACAATAGATATATTATTATTATTATTACTATTACATAATATAAATATTTAATCTAAAATTTTTATATCTTTCATGATTAATGATAAAAATTAAAAATAAATATATTATAATAATCAATGTATTTTATATTATATTTTTAATGCTATAATAATATTAATAATAATATAAAATATATATTTTACTATTAATGTAGTAGATTTTAATTATTTTTAACGTTTTTTGTTAATCATGAAATATATAATAATAAATAAATAAAAACCATTATACTAATAATAATAAGTATATATTCTATATTTTTTTTAAAATAATAAAATAATTATCATTAATTTATATATTAAAATAATTATTAAAAAATATTTTAATAAAATAAATTAAAGTGTATATTATTTAATTCTTCAAAAAAAGGACGGTATATATATTTTAAGAATAGAAAAGAGAAAAATGTCATCTAAACAAAAAGAAAAATGTCATTTTCTCAAAATAATAATACTTAGCACTTTTATGTTGATCAAACTCAAAAATTAATAGTCACAAGAAAAAACTCAAGAATTAACACGTCTTATCGATCACTTATTAAATAGTAGTGAAGAAGTCATGTTAGCTAAGGAGGAATTAAAGAATGTGTGTCCATGAATTGTTCACTAAAATTTAATAGTATCGTTATTATTTATTATCGCATTGAAAAAGTATAAGTAGACAATGAAAATATTAAATAATGTGAATAATAGATATATCAGATGTTTATTTTACTAGGTGTATGAATGATTATTTTCATATTAAAATTTATATGGTTAATTTAAAAGTATAGTATATTTTTATTTAATTTAGTGATTATTCGTATTGTTCAAAATGATTATTGTTTACCTAGCACTCCCATCCCTGTTGCATTTCACCGGTTTCCTAATGAATAATAATAATTCTCTGTTTGTAACACATCCATATATATATAGTATGTACTAGGATCATTATTCACTAGTGACTAGTCTAGTAGTATTTTGTATGTTTTACTACTGACCAATTTGGTGTCTGCAGAGCGCAATGTGCTTCCTCAGTTTGCTGAGTACCACGTTGATCTTTTGACCATAATGGTATAATTCCTGTTTCTCCTCCCTGAAATCAACCAACAATTTTGTTTCTGTTGATGACAAAATATATATGTGTAACCAGTAATTAGTGGAAGAATTTTTAACTTACGAATCAGTTGTGAGACATTCAATCTGAGTGACGATAGTAACAAGAGTGATGATACACCAATACACATCCACTGGGATATGCTCCCTAGCAGGAAGCAAAGCTGGCACATCTTTAGTGTCATAAGAAGAGAGCTTCTCCAACTCAACTATCAACTCAATCACTTGCAATGTCGCTTTCACCAGATTGTTGACCTCAGTGATGGCTTCACGGTGCTTGTGCAAATTCGCAGGCCGTATGAGCAGTGGAACTCTCTTCATCACTGCCACTGATTTCGCCAAAACATCTGTTTGTAGATGCTGAGATAGCAGCCAGAAATCACCATATTCAACTGCCAAAGCAGCAAGTGTGAGCACTGCTTTCGCATCCCATTCGTAGTGTGAGAGCTTATGGAGAATGGCCACTGCAGTTTCGTGAGCAGTTTCCTCACCGGGAGCCTTGCAACACATCTGCCACGTCATATAACTATTCATGTAATTGCTTTTGTAAGTTTAAAAAAAGAAAATATATCCAAAAAATTTATGTCAATTCAAAAGAGATCTTGTGTGAAATAAAATATTATAGATATAACTATAAATTTTGTAGAAAAATAGTTTTATGATATATATAAATATAAATAAGAGTAAGTGACTTTGTCGATTCAACATCCAATTAAAGAAAAAAAAATTAAGTGAATTATTACCTCAAATGAAATTTGCTTGAGTGTGCAATAAGGTGAATTGAAATTGGGTTGGAGAATCTTTTCATCAATGTCCTCCATGCTTGATTTGGAACCCTGCCAGAGGATTTATCTCAAGTGGATATACATATATTATATATAGGACAATCAAAGAACGTAGCATAAAATAAACGGAAACATTGGGAAATAGATAATGAAATCTAATTAGAAAGAAGAAAATATAATGAACCTGCACAAGGTCGTCCACAATGGAGGTTGAACGGATAAGGGTATTGTGGACAAGAGTGAAGAGAGGATCGATCTCAAACTTAGTGTCACTATGAACATGAGTTGAGTAGATTAGTTCCAAGATGTGCTCGTCCGACATGGCTAATGGATTATGCTCCTTCTCCTCTTTGTGATTGTGATGATGGAGTAGAGACTTCAGTGACAGCTTATGATGATGATGAGCCATTATGGTCCTCCTTATCTTGATTGATTTGTTGCTGCACCCTGCTTATACTTGATGATTGTACTCCCTTATTAGCTTATTTATAGCATGAAAGATATGCTTGAGCAAGGTAACAAAGCTTTAGAAAGATATTTTGATTTCATTTATTAATTAGTAAAATGATATTATTAATTCATTCAAACATTCTTGATTGATTTTTTTTCATTATCTTTAATTCAAAGTCATTTGTTAAAAACTTTACTTTTGGCTTTTGGAAAAGAAATTCTGTGGATCAACTTATTTGGAGAAAAATCTTCAATCAATTACTTAAGTAAATATTACAAAAATAAGTATAATTCAATTTTCAAAAAAAATAAATTCACAGACATTCAATTGTGTATTGATGCATGCAAAATTTTAGATAGCCAATACTTTTTTTCTATTTTTGTTTTACATTTGAATTAATTCTAGCTAATTCTCTTCTTTATAACTAGAAGTGTAGACTCTTAATATTTTCAGATAATGAGTTTAAATGTTGTTAATGTTATATATTTATGGTAAACTTCAACTCTGAGACTTGATCTCAACAACAATAACATTCAATAAAATAAAATAAATGTATGAAACTGCCCCAATACGAAGCACATAAGAAACGTATAACAAAGAAGTTTAATGGAATTCTGAAGTCATTGATGACCAAGCATTAGTAAAAAAATAGGCTTTGCTAATTGCAATTATCTTATTTTATTTATTGTTTTCCTATTTTTTGAGGCCGCATAAACCAGGAATTTCTTGGGGTAGGTTTCAAGTGGGTTGCGATCAAATTTTTAGGAAATTATGATTATCAGTGATTATATAGGCTGTCATTGCTAGTTTATGTGTTTGGCTTAGTTTCCTTTTTCTTGTCTTTTGTGGTCTCTTAACGTATGTTCTTGTGTCATTACTCGTTTGTTTGAAAATTTTAGACCATTTTAAATGGTACTATGCTGAAGATTCAAGAACGAGGATTTTGAAAGAAGGCTCTAGCAGCCTTACTTTTTTATGAAATCATCAAAGCTAATGTATTAGGTAGCAGAGGAATGGAATAATACTCTTGGAAAGATCTGAATGATAATATAAGTTGCATGCATCACAAAACGGAAAATACTTAACTAATAAGTGGACAGATTATAATCTCTTACATTATATATTCACTCTTAATTACTACGTATATATGAAGTCACAAATCTATATTTGACACACTAATAAACAATGTCACAAGTCACAACGCCTATTTATAGACTATATAAATCGGTGAAATTACCTACTTCCATCCCCTGGTTTACAAATTACAATGTCTTGTGGAGTAGTCTTAGCTTATGTCCTTGGCTTTATGTGCCTGGCTTGTATCTTCTAGCTTATCTTGCATCTAAGACCTCCGCATAATAAATATATATCTACACTTGCTCCACTACCACGGTAAATAAATAAACAAAAGTTGGTTGAATCTTCATGCATGTGCAAAGGAAATTTTATTAGTTACTGTCTTGTGACTATTCATGGGTTCATTATTTATGAATCCTTTTTCCAGAGCCTCCTTAAGCTGATTCCAGCAGCAGAGGCGAGACCAAGCAATCTTTTCTTTCTGAAACACAATAATTTTATGAAATTAAAAAAGCTATGACACAAAAGTAAATGAAGTACTGTTTCTTATTAGGATCTTGATTTGTAGACACACATCTCATAACAGTATAATTAATGATATGAAAAAAACAAGGTAATGTCTACTTTATGTAATAGAAAAATTTTTAAATATTCTATAGTTTTAGGTATTATGATTGAGATTAATGACTAAAAATACTAGAATACTTAAAATTATGATATGCTTGAAATACTTCCTATGTAATATATAATGTGTATGGCAAAGAATTTATCGTAAAAATTTTTATTCATAAAAACAAATTTATTATTTTCAAGACTTAAAATATAAATTCTAATACACATTTATTAAACAAAAGGCTGAATTAACAGCAAATAAGTACCTATTAAAATATAGTATAAAGATATTTGCAACTTTAGTGTAGTAAGATAAAGATCAACCTTAATTCAATTCAGTTCCAACACTCAAGATAAGCAGCAACGTACAGAATACATTGAAAAAACACACAATTGCTCTTATTTTAAAGGACACACTAGGAACAATTTCCCTCAGAGTTGCATCTCATAATTAAGAAAATGAAAGTTTCTAATGTGCATCATTACTACTACTGATAACAACATTATTATTGTCATTGTGGCAGCACTTGTAAGTTATGAAAATGTCCATAATCCTGGGACAGTCAGGGCATTTTATGGCCTCAGGTAACTTGCCAGCAATATTTTGAATCTCAAACTGTGCGCACCTGTGAGTGGAGCGCACAATCCTCTCATGATACTCTCTGAATGAAGTCTCAAACCCCTTCTTCCTCACAACCTCTTTCCACTTGTCAAACTCCGTCACCGTCTTCAGGATTGTGCTTCCGTGGCCGCTCGCCACCACCGACGACCCTTTGCTGAGCAGGGCCCATCCGCTCTCGTACTTGTAACACAGCATTCTCTGCACTTCTTGTTTCGCACTATCAACTGCCTTATGAGCCTTCGTCACAAACAAGCTCTCTATGCGGTTCCAGAAGCGGCTGAACAGGTTCTTGTCTTCCTTTTCCACACAGAAGAGTTCTATGGAAATTCTTAAGTCCTTTATGATAGGATCATTTGCAAGCGCTGCAGCAGTCTTGCTGAATTGTTGGATCCATTCTTTGTCTTTGCCTCCATAGAAGAATATGTATTTCTGCTCTCTGATCTGTTGATTCATTCACAGAGTGATTAGCAATACATTGTCACCAGTATTGATTTCATGACAAATCATAGAGAAAACAGAAAATTAGTCCTAAGGTAGTGATTCCTATATTATTCTTTTTGTTTCTTTTTATATATTATCTGTAAACTAGAAAGAGGCGAATGCTAATGCAGTAATGCACTCCCAAAAAAATAAGGAATATAGAAAGTATCTAAGTCACTGAAATAAAATATATTAAAAAGAGAATTAAGATTTGTTTAACTGACAAAAAATAGAACTCTTCTTACTTGGGAAAAAACGTTGAAAAATAAAGTTAGGAAGGATAATATAGTAGGTTGTTGATATTTATACTATATAAATTATCAATTCTATTCTTGTGACCGATATATAAATATATGCTTACCCAAGTGTCAATGTTGGAGTGAATATCACCAACCACAGGACCAACCCAATGAATTTCATTGTGAATTCTCTCCTCTTCCACAGAGGTAAAGGGAAAGGCCTTCATTCCATAAGCCTGAATCAAATGGAATGCATTGGTATGCTGAACCTTGCCTTGAGGGTTCAAAACCACAACCATGGGACTCTTCTTGAAGTGCCATTCCTCCTTGATGTACTTGTAGCCTGCTATGCTTCCGAAGTGTTGAACCACATACCATTGCATCTTAGCCTTCAAAACCTCGAATTTCTTTCGAAGATTCTCGGTCCATTCTTCAACTATTGGAACCCAAACGATCTTATATTGTTCATCTGTCTTGATGGATTCATGAACTGCTCTGAGTACTGAAATCTCTTCCTCTGTGATGTCTAGAGTGGAAATGAAAAGGTATACATGCTTCCTTTTTAACACTTCAATGTCAATCTATCATGGGAAGTAAAAAAAAAATCATCGACTTGCAAACTGTCTCTCGTTAATGGGCTGGGCTTCAGCCCAACTTTTATATATATTTTCGTAAAAAAAGATAGTAAAAATTAAAAAAGTATTATATAATATATTTATCACTGTGTATATTTTATTTGTGTATTTTTTTACTTTTGATATTAAAATTAGTAATTGATAAAAAATGACAAAAATTAAAAAAATTATTTTAATTACCATTTCTGTAAAAGTTAATATTCTTGTTTTAATTAACATTTTTTTATGACGATATCAACTAATATACGTTTATTTGTGCTTTTATCACTACGCTTATTTTTGTAAGAAAAGGTATATACAAACCGTTGTTTTAGTAGCACAATCGAACAATGGCTGTGGTGCATCCTTTGAGAAAACGAGGACCTTAAACACCTCCATTATCTCCGTTGGAGTTTGGAAAAGTTTCCTAAGCTTACGATAATACTCTGCTTCCTCTGAAAATAAATCATAATAGAGAACTTATTTAGTTTGCTTGATGTATTTTGTCCCTGCAATTTAAGCTTTAAATGCAACGGTTTCTCCTATTTTAATAGAGAACATTTTCTAAAGAAAGAGAAAATGACAAAAAAGATAAAGGGTGGCACAATTTCACTACTGACCAATCTCATGCCTGCAGAGCGTGATCTGCTTCCCCAGTCTCCCAAGTATGAAGTTTAATTTTTGTCCATATTGATACAGTTCCTGCTTCTTCTCCCTGAAATCGAACAATTATAACCTGACCAAGCAAAGGCCACACCAAATCTTCCAAAATTAAAATGTAGATAGTCCGGGAAAAATATGTTATTTGTAAATTAGTTTATTTATAATCTATTATTTATTATTAATTTTGCAACTAAAATATATTATATCTCATTTTCTTATTACAATTAAAATCAAATCGTTCTCTCTAAAATTAAAAACTCATCTCTTTCTTTCTATCTCTCTTTCTCTATTTCTTTCATTCTTTCGTTCACTTTATCTTTCTTATATATTATTATCGATTATTAATTATAAATTTTATAATTAAAATATGCAATATAATATTCTCTAATTACAGTTAAAATAAAATTAAATTAAAATTAAAATATTGAAATTCAAATTGAAATTTTATTAATTTAACAACCAAACTATATCACATAATACTCTCTTATTAAAATTAAGAGAAAATATTTTTTTCAAAATTAATAAATTTCCTTCCTACATCTTCTTAGCTACTTCTCTCTCCTTCTCTATTTCTCTCTATAATTCTCACTCTATATATAACTTATATTTTATATTTTATATTATTAATTTAACAAACTAAAATATGTCACCAAATATTTTTTATTATAATTAAATATTATCAAAAATAATTTTGTAATATTATTCACATAAAAATATGCATACTTTTTAGTTTTTCTAAATAAATTTTAAATTTTTTATCGCTTATCTTTCTAATCTATATTTTTACTTCTCTTTCTTTAAATATTTATTTAATATAATTTAGAGAGAATATTAATGTTGTGATGAATAATTAGAATCAAGATGTAATTGTTTAAAAAATTAGATTTTGAGTTAATTTTATAATTATTAATATAATTTATTTTTATAATATCTAATTATATTTTTATATAGATAAAAAATATTATTTTTAAATAACAAGCATAAAATTAATTATTTTTATTTGTGTAATAAACTAATATCTAATCAAATATAAAAATATACACATTAAATTTTTTAAATTTAGATAATAAATATTAAAATTAATTATTAATAAAAAATTAAACTCTTTCATATTAAAATAATAACTAAAAAATTTATTGTTTATCTTTTTTATCTATGAAAATTCTAATCTTCTTGGTTGTCAGAAATTTTTGTCTTTTATAATTTTTTTATAAAAATAGTTTGATTTTATAAATTTTTGTGCCATAATCTATAATATCAAAAATAAAATTGATGTAATTTTAAAAAAATTTATATTTTCATAATGTTATTACAAACTCTAATTAACATTTATTTTTGGATGTTGATAATATCACTCTAAACTAAACTAATAATTTTCTTGGAATTCAATGTTATTAATTAAGAACACAACTTACGATTGGGTGGTGAGGCAATCAATCTGAGTAACAATAGTGACAACAGTGATGATAGCCCAGTATACATCAACAGGGATGTGCTCTCTAGCAGGCACCAAAGCAGGCACATCTTTAGTGTCATAAGAGGAAAACTTCTCCAACTCGAATATCAACTCAATCACTTGCAATGTCGCTTTCACAAGATTGTTGACCTCGATGATGGCCTGCCGGTGCTTCTGCGCGTATTCAGGCCGAGTCAGTAGCGGCACTCTCTTAAGTACTGCTACTGATTTGGCCAAAAGGTCTGTTGGCTGATGGTGAGCCAATAGCCAAAAGTCACCGTACTCGAGGGCGAATGCGGCCAGTGTGATCACTGCCTTTCCGTCCCACTCATAGTTTGAGAGCTTGTTTAGTATCACCAGTGCCGTTTTGTGAGCTGTTTCCTCACCTGGAGGCTTGCAACACATCTGCCATCATAATTAATCACTATTAGTTCTCAACTTCCAAACTTAATTATATAATCCTTTGAACTTGAACTATAAATATGTTATGTCTGCCATAAAAATTGTCGACATAGAACTAATTAACTATGCTGGTGATTGGTGAATAGTGATTACGATTGTCAGCATAGTTTACTATATTGTAGCGACAATTATTGTGGAGAATACAGTCTTCAACTGCAACATTGATCGTTGCCCTAATTCGAAAAGGAAAAATAGAGTTAAGCAATGAAAATACTAAATAATTGATAAATCTAATGTTTATTTTACTAAGTGTGCTGATGGTTATTTTAATATTAAGATTTTGTGGATAATTTGAAGATATAATGTGTTTTAATTTGATTGGTGGTTGTTCATGTTGTTCAAAATAATTATTGGTTACTTAGTATTACCCAATCAAAAAGCATCATTTTTTTTGTCACAATATATGCTGTAATATTATTTTGTTAGCACATGTCTCTATTCTTGTGACTATAAATCCTTATTAATAGTGACAAATATCTGAAAAAGATTATATTTTCACAACAATTGGATCAATTTATAATGTTAGTTGAAGAAAAAATGTTTGAAAACCATAATTAGATCAATTTAAAATTACTTTATTTCATATTTTTTAATTACCATTTGTCTTATTTTATTTTTTAAATAATTACTAGCATAACCGTTTCAAAAATTCACTTATCATATTAACTATAGAATTTTTTTTTTAACTGATAATTCAACACTACTCCGATCCGATCTTGTGAGATTCATGTGCTAGTGTCTTGCCACCAATCGTGTAAATATATACATGGTCAATTAAATTTTTTAATTGTTGGAATCCATTTGCATACAAAAAAAAAAGAAGGTAGAAACACATACACTATATATACGCTATTGAATACTAATAATAATAATAATAATAATAATAATAATAATAATAATAATAATAATAATAATGGATTTATCAATGAATGACCTCGAAAGATATTTGCTTGAGTGTGCAATGAGGTGAACTAAAATTGGCTAGGGGCATCTTGTCGTCTATATGTTCCATCATCGATTTAGAACCCTGCAAGATTCATGACATGTGCATATTAATAGCTATAAGAAGGTTAAGAATAATTCTATTAGTTACTTTTTTTCTTTTTTTTTTTTGTTGAAAAATATCGATACATTATTGAGAGATATGGGGTTTAATTACCTCAAAAAAACTATCAACAATGGAAGTTGAACGCCTAAGGGTAGTGTAAACAAGAGTGAAGAGAGAATCCACATCAAACTTAGTGTCACTATGAACATGTGTTGAGTATATTTGCTCCAAGATCTGCTCGTCAGACATGGCTAATGGATTATGCTCCCTATCCGCTGTCTGGAGTAGGGACTTCAGTGACAACTTATGAACCATTATTATCCTATTCTTACAAAACTTACAAGAAACCTAAAGCTTGTTGGTGGTGCACCAAGTTTCCTTGTTCTTCCTTATTTATATAATAGAAAATGCTTGAATGAAAAAGGATATGGAATATTTTATGGATTTAACTTTTATAAGTAGTCATTAAAAAAACTTCTATATATATCATTTAAAATAGGAAAATGATGGTTGCACCATATTTTATGTACAAGTTTTTTTTAATGATATAAAAAAATTATTATCTTTTTCCACTTCTCATGAATCATTCTAAATATAAAAAATGAAAAGTATACAAAAGAAATATATTAAAAAATGATGCATGTAATATTTCTCTTTAAAATATTTGATTGGAGTGTATTCTACCTTAAAAAAAAAATAAAATTGATTGAGTCTTATAAATAGGTAAATAAAATACTGTAATAAGACTACTTTTTTAGCAAACCAACTTAGTTAGTTTAGTAATTAATTTACTAATTCGATTAAATAAGTGTTAATAATTCGAATTTTGTCTTATATATATAATAATTCAATAGTGAATGATAAAATTTTAAATAGAGTTTAAATTTAAATAAAATTAATTTTTGACTTACCAAATTAAAAATTATCATTAAAAAAAAGAGTACTACTGTACTGTACCGGTAATTGATGATGATGAAAAACCGAAAAAAAAAGGACTTTTCTTGTGATCAACCATTGCATGCAAATAAGTTCATTTATTTTCATGATAAGAAATTCATGAAGCAGTAACAAAGATAACATCCAAATGATATACCAAACTCAAAACCTAGTAAAATTGAACCTGTACAATTGCATTAACGACTAGCACTGTAGCACATTACCACAAGAAAAATGTTAAATTGTGCTAACGTAAAATTGTGCATGAATATCATAGGAATATTTGAGAGAGTGAGAGAAAGAGGAGGGGGAATTAATAAGAGAAGTGCATTCATTTTTTTTAAGGGCAAATGGCTTATATAAACTAACTGCGAATCAAATTTATCCAAATCAGCCAAAGTAAAAAATGATATATGAATTTCTCAAAGCATGTAATTATGTAAATCGAAATAGGCATATTTGATTCAGTAGAGTTTTATGCAAATCGAAACAATCTCATTCGATTTATGCATGCATGGTTAGGATTTTTAGTAAATAGAATCAGCAAAATTTGATATATCATAATCGTCATATTCATAAATAAATCGACACAGTACAAGTCGATTTACTGTGTATTGAGCAACACATGTAAATGGATATAAGCTAATTCGATTTACTAGAGACCAAATGTATATAAATAGCTGTTGAACCTGAATTTCTCATCATAGTGATATTCAACGGCTAGCGATGTGGAGTTTTTTAGTTTTGGTGTAGTATAGAGGATCAGTTAAGAAAAAAACGCATTTTGAAATTAGGTTTACTGATAAGGATCCGCTTAGTGTTTTTCTCAAACCTTCAACAAGTTTCACCGAGTTTCATAATACTATAATCCGAAAACTGGGACTACAAGGCATTAAACGGGTGGAGAAGTTATTCTACGGAATTCTGATTTTCGTTGTGCGGGATAATGTGAAGTACGATTCGTTCGTCATAAGCAGCTACGAAGATCTGCAAGTACTGTTCCATTATTGTCGGCAATTCCCGGAGGTGAGAACCCCTGAGCTGTTGGCCAAGCTTGTAGATGTAGTCTCTATTTCAAGAGGTTCTAACCGTAATCCTCAGCCTTCAGCCATGGTAGCCTGCTCTAGTTCGAGGCCGATTGGTGCCTCTTCATCTTTGCCCATGATTGAGCCTGAGGCAGCTTTGGTTGCCTCCCCATCCTTTGCCGCTGATCTAAATCGCGCTCAAGACGGAGAAATGGGTGACACTGGACCCTTTGGTGATGTTGCAATTCCGTTGATCGGCATTCCTGATGTGGTACCAGAATCCCAATCAGATGGAGCACCAGATAGTGTGAAAGATGTATTTTAGGATGAGAATGACGATGATGATGTGGAGTTCGCCATCATTGCCGATGATAGTGATGATGAGCTAGCGACGAGTACTCCAGCTGGGCGTGGTGTAGCGGCTAGTTCAGAAACTCCATTGTACCCCTCCCCCCTACACTTTTTAACCTTGGACTTGGATGCCATGAGACAGTAGGTGTACTTGACGTGCCTGTCGGATTTGAGGCCACAGACACACAGGATACATGAGGAGTAGCTGAGTTTCAAGTTGGTCAACAGTTTCAGGATAAAGAGGAGGCTGTGCTGAGCGTGAAGACTTATAGCATCCGATGTGAGGTTGAGTATAAAGTGTTGGAATCCGATTATCGCAAGTACCACGGGAAGTGTAAGGAATTTGGCAAGGGGTGCACATGGTTGATTCGTATTAGTCTCTGCCAGCGCAGAGGTATATGGGAAGTAAAATGGTACAATGGACCGCATATTTTTCTGGCCACTTTCATATCCAGTGATCACAGGAGGCTTGATTATCATGTGATTTCGGTTTTCATACTGCCTATGATTAGAGTCGATGTTGCCATGTTGATCAAGGTACTACAGAATGCGACTGAGGGCCATTTTGGTTTTCGACCGACTTATAGGAGGGTTTGGATGGCTAAGCAAAAGAGTGTGGCTCAAATTTACGGAGACTGGAAAGAGTCATATAATGAGTTACCGCGCTGGGTGTTAGGGGTATAGATGACGATGCCGGGTAGTATTGTAGTGTTGAGGACGAGTCCTGTGCGACTAAGCAAGTGGCCAAGTCAATGAGCCATGCGCTTATTTCCACCGTCTCTTTTGGATATTCCCACTGTGTATCGAAGCCTTCTGACATTGCAAGCCTCTAGTTAGTGTCGACAGGACCCATTTTTACGGCACATATGTCGTTGAGCCTCGCAAGATGTGCCAGCCCAGCCATCTGGAGATACGGCATGATCCTATCGTCTAACGGCATACCATGCTGCCTCATCATGCTCGTGATACATCGGTGGAGTAGCATGACATTGAAAAAATTCTCTTAAAATTATAACATTTTAGAAAACAACAATCACCATAAATAGGTACTTTTAATCGAAAAATACTTTAATAAGAATTCTATTAAACTCTCAAAATCACTTATCCAACATGCATTTGTGATTTGAATACTCTAACACACTACTATCCTTATATCAACACTCTAACTACTATTTGAAATTTAAAAATTCTAACAATTATAATATTTAATCACTTAACAGTGTAATATCGCTAACCAACTTCTAACACACTACTACCCTTAAATTAAAACTCTAACTACTACTTGAAGTTTATACATTCTAATCATTCTAATAACCAAGTTCTAAATGATTTAATATCATTATAACCTCTTCATACACGCTACTAACGATATGTGCAACGCCATCCAACCGGTAGATTCTGTTTGCATTGGGTCGTCTTCCATTCCGATAACTCGCCTTGCTTTCTCTGGATTTGGTGGGGCGTGATTTGGTAAAATGTAATTCAAATGAAGTGAATTCGAACTATATACAGCGATAATGTATGTAAATCGAATGAGGGTATTTTGATTTACATTGAAGGACTAACTTATATAAATCGAATAAGGTGTTATCGATTTCATAATTGAATGTATCCTAATTCGAATTACTATGGGCAGCCACCTTGGAATAATTCAAACTAGCCTAATTCGAATTATTATAGGTGACATAAAATCGTACTTTAGTAAATCTATGGGTCTTGATTCAATTTAGTGGAGCAAGGCTAAATTAATATGGGCCTATTCGATTTATATATAGCTCAAGGATTCTTATTAAATCGATACAATCTAATATGATTTACTATTATAATTCGTAATTCGAATTAAACTAATTCTATTTACAGAAAAATCTATGTATTACTTTTTGCTTTGAGTATATTTGGATAAATTTTAATAAATTTGATACACAGTTGATTTATCCAGGTCATTTGCTCCTTTATTTTTTAGGTAAACATTTGCCCCTTCTTTTTTTAGGTAAACACTCTAACAAATGTTAGAAATAGTTTTTTTCATCTATTTTGTATTTTAATTAAGAGAAAATATTTGAGAACAACACTTTTCAATCAACATACAAAATAGTTAACAATTTATTATTTAAAAAATATTTAAAAATAAAAATACTAAAAACATAAAAACTCAAGTAAAAAGATATTTGAGAGTGAAATAAAATAAAACCAATTTAGGATACAGAATATTTAAAATTTATAATTTATAAGAATTTAAAATTTAAAAATTAGCTTAACATTTAAAATTTAGAGTAATATCAATAGCAATGGTGAGTGGCAGGATGGTGGCCGAAAGTGATAATAAGCAACAGGTGATGGGAGTGAAATTGTGTTGTTAGAAAAAAGAAAAAAAAAAGAAAAAATAATAATAATAATATAATTTTAATAAAATGTGAATGAGATAATTTTTTAAAGTTATTTATATAAAAATATCTTTTTATAAAAATAATTATAAATAATTAAATAATTTAATATATTTAATTATTTCATATAACGATTCGGAATATTATCTTTATATAAAGGTATATATATTTTTTTAAATAGCCACCCAAATCTTTTTTGCTTTTATTGAGCGTTTTAGCCGACCTAATACTTGTTGCTGAATTGTTAACAGAATTCCATTGGTTTCTAACATGGTTGTTAAATTAATACTAATGATTTTTTTTTATTAAAAATGTTAGCACTTTAACATTTTTCATTTTTCTCTCTTTTTATTTTTATTTTTATTTTTATTTATCAACAGCTACAGCTAGCTCTTATGAGAGCGACATGTGATGTGATCGATCGATAATATAATAAGAATTATGTTACGTATACATTAAAATCAGCGATTAAAATCAGTTACTAATATAAAATATATATTAAAATATAAATACTTATTAAAAATAAATTAAACCACATATATATATTTATACATAAATATATTAATAACTAATTTTAGTGATTAATTTTGATATATAAATCACATTTTTTATATAACAAATTCTGTGATCCCACTCTTAGTAACTTCAAGTGCAAATGGCTCCCATCAATGATTATCAGTATAATCATGATCCTCACGAGGAGAGAATTTTCTGTTTTATATATTTTTGCATGGGAATTAACTTGACCTAACCGGTTAGCACAATGAATAGAATTTGGAAAACCGAGAATAGGATCAGTAATTAATAAATGAATAAAGTACAGCATTAGTCCAAATATTTAGACCAATTTTTTTTATTCTTAACATTTTAAATATTTATTTTAAAATAAATGTTATTTTATCTTTTTTAAAATAATATATAAATTATTTTTTTAATAAATTATATTTTAATAAATATTTATTTATTGTAAATTTTTAATAAAATTTATTAGATAATTAATTTATCTAATAAACTAAAAAATAAAAAATTGATTTCCAGTCACTAAAATTTGTTAGAAATTTAAAAAAATATTTGAAAAATAATATTATATATTACTCTTTTATTTTTCACATAAAATCTCTGATTTTTAACAAAAATTAAATAAAAATTCAAACTTTTATAAAAAATAATTACAAACTAGTTACATTAATTTTTAAAAAATAAAATATAAAGTGTTTTAATTTTTTCTTTTTTTTTATATAATTTAAAACTAAATTTTATAAAATAAATTTTTAAATTTAAAAATCTATTTGGCAAATAAACTTTTCAAATTGAAAATTTTCACGATGACACTAATATGTGTTTTTATTTTCAATTTGTCACATTAATATTTTAGTTTAGAATTTAGTTAATATAAGAAAATTTTTAAATTAATATTTTAATAAATATATAAAAAATATATTAAAATAAACATCGAAACACATTAGAAAAATAACTTACACGTTACTTTAGAGAAGATAGAATAACATTCACCTTATTTTAATTCTAAAAGTTTTTTTATTCAGATAATTAATAAAAAAAATTTATATTAATAATAATAGATAAATCAATTTTATTTACATACTAAAATTAAAAGTTAGATTAATTTTTAAATATATGTGTATATATTATTTGTATCAAATTTAACTAAAAAATAATATTAAATTTATTTAAAATATTAGATATTAAATTATAATTTGATCTAAATATTAAAAATTAAAATAATATTTTATTCTTAATAAATAACAATCTTAAAAACAAAATTTTGATGTGACCATAATCATTAATGTGAGTTTTTAATATAATAAAATAATTTCACCTTCCATTCTCAACAACTTCAAAACAATAATTCCTTAGCCAGAGGGTCCAAAAGTCGCAAAAATAATATAATTAGTAAAATGCTCATGAATAATCCAATAGCTACCCATCAAGAAAACAGTTGGCACTATTTTTATTTTTAATGTGTAAAATTTTAAAATGGTATGACAATTGTCCAATAAAAAACAGAATATATATAGTATCAACAAATAGTGAATTAAGTGTGATAAAATTATTTTTTCTAAAAATTTAAATTTTGTTATTATCTTATCATACGTTATTTATATTTTTTTTTAAAAATGATAAAGATAAAATTTTAGATTTTTTAATTATAAAAATTTTGCTATTATATTATAAAATTATTTCTCTCAATAAATTACTGATAAAAAATATATAAATAATTATATTTTAAATATTAAAAGTTAAAAAAAAGGGAGTAAAATGAATGTTGAAACGAGATCAGGTGATGTAAAAGATAAGTTATTGAAATTTCTTGTATGGAAATGGATCCATACATACATGAATAAGCGTAGAGGCATACACCGTGTATGTGTAAGAAACAATTTCTTTTTCTTCTATGTTATTTTTAATTTAGAGATATTTAAAATCGTTTGACTGAAAATACACTACAACAAAAATTATTTTTATTGATAAATTTTTAGTGACAATAACATAATAATCATTATAAATTATATATGTTTTTTAGTTATTAAAAACGTCTTTATTATTAATTGTATAATTATACTAAAGATAAAATAAATAATCGTCAAAAATAATTTTCTAGTAGTGATAATTTATGTAAAGTAGTGTTTATCATTGGATATATATATATTGTTAGATACCAGAAATCAAGGATTACATATTGTGCAGACAATCAATGAGTAAGGGAATTGATCATTGATACCTGAAGTGGGATACATGATAACAATATATAATGACCAATCCTAACTGAACTTATAACAGAATAAGTTGGTCAAAAGTGCTAAATAGAATTATAACTACATTAATCTTGATTTTTTTGCAGACTAAGTTATCTCTGCGCATCTATGATTACTATACTCAACACCCTCCCCCATCCTAGAAAAAAACTCGTGGTCATTTTAGACAAGATCTTAAATTTGCTCTTGAAAATCAATCAAAGGGGGAGAGATAGAGTTTTGGTCAGAAGGTATGCCACCTGATCCACAGTAAAAAAGTGTATAACTACAAGCTATTTTTGATTTACTCTTTCTCGAACTGAATGTAGGTGCAAATAAAAATATTTTGTTTTATTGGGGAGATGGGATTTCACTACAAAAAAATGTCGAAAATACCGACAATATTAATGAAAAATTTGACCGTAATAATATTACTGTTGACAAAATTATGACAATATAAACGTTGTTGTTGGTAAATAATTACCGACGAATTTAATATTTTCGAAGATAATTATTATCGAAAAATCTAATAGTAAACGTTGTAGAATAGCTAATTTCAGGATATTTATCCGACGGTAATGTTGACACTAATTATTATGTTTCATGCCATGATTACTGTAAGAATTTTTTATGAATAATTCCGATAGTAATATTTTCAAAATTCAAACGCTAACTTTCACTACAAGAAAAATGTTTAATACCGTCAGATTTACTGTCGAATTTAGTGGCGGAGGTTAGCGGCGGATTTATCGGCGGATTTGGCAATAAATTTGTTGGGTAAAAAAATTACTTCTAGATTTAGTTTTCCGACGGTAAATTCACTGGTAATAAATTGAAGAAAAAAAATTTTGGCGCGATCATTACCGTCGAATTTAGGGACAAAAAATTGCAACAGTAAAGTAATTAAATGAAACGCGCCATTTTGGTAACAGATTGTGCGTTTCCGGCAGATTTTTTCGACAGTAAATCCACCGGTAAAATTGACCTTAAATTTGAATTTGTGAACCCTTCTCCTCTATGTCTGCAACATCATGAACCTCACTTCTGTCCCCTTTCTCTTTCTCTCTTGCTGTCAGCCCCCTATTGCCACCATTCGCTATCGTTTCACCGTCGTTAACCGCTTCCCACGACTCCATCTATCGTTGCCATCGAGAAGCGTCTACGTGAAGTTTGTTTCTGCCCTGGAGGAGCTTGTTTCTCCCCTGCGAGTTGCTACCTCCGTCATTCGCCGCCGCCGCCACTTGCCTCCTTTAACTGTGATGCTATCCTTCCTCTTTCATCCAAATATGTCTGCTTCCCTTCCTTTTTGTATTTTTTTTTTACATTATTGACATTTGTTAAACCTTAACCCTACACTTCTCTACCCCTATTTTTATCCCTGACAATTCAGTTTTACTTGGATGTGACATTGGTTGAAATGTTCATTCATGATCATCTAATTGTTTTGATCTTCTGATTTTGTTATATTTATATTTTATATGGAAACTTTAGTAGTTTTAATTAATAAGAATGTTGATAGTAGTTCTTTGATTGTGTTAATTTATTTACACTGAAAATTTATGGTTTATTGTCTACATGTAACTTGTTTTGTTTGATTAGTCTAATAACTTGAAAGTATAGAAACCTTAACCTTTTTATTGGTTTTCAACTCTGAATTTTAATTAGTTACATAATTTTTATTTGGATTGATTTTGTTGTTAGTGGGGCTGGAGGTGCCATGCAAAATTGATATTCCAGAGTATAAAGGTGCATAATTCAGTTACTTTCTTCACTTGACTCTGTTTTATTAATATATGTTTATATTTTTTCTTTATTATTATCAATAATAAATTTTATTTGTGTTCTTATTTGTTGACATGAAATTATTTTAAGTAAGTTTTCTGTATGTTGTGTTTTTTTGGATAACTCATCATCCTAATATTGATGTTGCTGTTGAGCTTCTTAAACATGATAATTTCTTATTATTTTTATTAAATGTTTGCTTATTAAATACTTTAGAACTGGTAATCTTGCTTGTGATTTTTATTTTTTTTTGTTATATGGTGGATTATTTTGTTAGAAGCTTTAAATTATGTGGTGGATTATTTTGTTAGAAGTTTTAAATTTTGTCTGCTTTAACATTTATTTTAATTTTACTAACACACAACCTTCTTGATGAAATTCATTTGATGCACTGATATACAGCATTTTGACCTAAATTGAAGGGTCATGGATTCAAATTTTAAATTGGCTGTCTAAATCTGTATTTTTAAATGTTAAGTAATACCCTTGATTTATCGTAAATTTGTAGTTTGATAGCTTTATTGATTTGGAATCATATGATACTATCGCAATGAAACTTAGAAGGGAAACAGATATTATATAGCTATAGTGAGTGCCTTTTTGTTTTGTTAATTCTCAATATTGAAATAATATGCTAGCAATTCTTGAGGATTTAATTTCTGGATAGTCTTGCAATTTGCAAGTATCATAAATAGTTTGGTATGGTTGATTCTTTGTGTAATGTGTAATATTAGTATAACCTAATCTCTAATGCTCATCATCAGTATTGTTCTTTCGATTTCTAGTTTAATTTTGTTCAATTTTTGTAATTGAGGGTTTGGTGCATTTCAAGTATGATTTTTTTTGCTTAATTGAACTCTCTTTCTTTTTTTTTATATAATTTTAATAATAAACTTTGATATTTGAACTTGGTTGTTCTTTTAACTAAAAACTATAGATAAATTATTATAAAAAGTTATAAAACTATGAATTTTGTTAGTTTAGAAATGATTAAATTTAAATATTTAAAATTATGTATTGGATTTTCAAACAAATTTTAAAAAATTAAGTTTACTGTAATTTAAATCCGTCAGTAATTATTAACTTAATTACTATAATAAATAATATATTACCGTCATATTTATCAGGGAAAAATTTGATGGTATCAAGCTCCAAAATTTCACCAATTAAAAGTTTATATCCGATGGTAAATCCGTTGGTAGTTAGTAGCAGACGAAAAAAATTCACTAATAAACAGTTAGCGGCAAAGTTTATACTATCAGATTTATTCCGCTGCTAAATCTGACGATAAATAGGTTACAAGAAGATTTTTTTGGTAAATCTGCCGTTAAATTTGACGATATTTAACCACTTTTTTGTAGTAATTTTTTAATTGAAAAATAAATGTTATTTAATATTTTCATCTATAATTAACATAATTATAATCGGTTTAAAATTATATAAACAATAATGGAAACTAAATATATCATTAAAAAAATTACAATTTAATAAAGTAATATCATAAAAAAAACTATATACACTAATCAAAATACTACTCTATGGGTCCTCGTAGTCATTGTCCTCCTTCTCCTGATGGTCTCGCAACTAGTCTCAATGCGACAGTGCGACTCTGGATGCTGGTATTTGAGCTGGTTGATGATTGGATTTTTGACGGTATAGAATTTCACAAATGAATTCTCGTTGCAAGTATAGTTTCTAAACCAATCAAAAATCCTTTCATACAAAAGATTGTTTGTCACTAAAACAAACCCCTAAAATTAATAACCGAAGTATTCAAACCTCGGGTCATTCTCCCTAGGAATTGTAATGAAGTGTTTTGTTATTGGTTGAGTTATTTTTGGGGTTTTGATAAGAGGCATGAAAGATAAATGGCAAGAAAGTAAACTAACAACTATAAAAGGCTCTTGGCAAGGTATGAAAATTAGAAGTCCTATCCTAGTTATCCTCCTCAATTGTGATGAGAATTGTTCATTGCTACCACTTAGTTAACCCTTACTAAATAAAGGAAAGTCAAGTGGATGAATTGACTTGAGCCACAAGTCCTAGCCAACTCCCAAGGGAAGACTAGCTTTAGTGCACTCCAAACCAATTAGCAATCTCTCCAATTACTAACCAACAAAGGAATTAGATAACTCAAGTGTCACTAATTACTCTACCTAGGCCAAGAGGAACAAAATCTACACTAAAACTAAAAGAGACATTTCAACAAACACATAAAGTGCAATAGAAGTAAACATTATTAAATGCAAGAATTAAAGAGAGATATAACTACAAAGACAAGAGATCAACAATGGAAAAGCAAAGAAGAACAATTATTATGAATTACCTCTTATTGAATTGGAAGAAAATGGAAGGAACAATAGTAGATCTACAACAAAATACAAGAACAACATAAAGGAAATTACAACAAAAGAATGGAAGAAGAATGAATCTAACAACAAGGAATTGAGATGTAGAAGTAGAAGAAAGCAAAGATTAAAACCTAGATCTAAGAACTAAACCTAATCCTAATCCTAATTCTAGAGAGAAGTGAGAGCTTCTCTCTCTAGAAACTACTTCTAAAACTAATCTTAATGTGTGTGAATGAACTAATCTCCCTTTGCTCTTCAATCCTTGGCTTTAAATAGCAGTTTAGGCACCAAAGTTGGTTGGAATTGGGCCCCACAACCCTTGAGAATTCGTTGGTCAGGTTTTCATTAAAAAATCATAAACCAGTGCGCGTACGCGTCCATGGGATGATTCGCAGGTGCGCGCAAGCGCCAGGTGCGCGCGCGCGTCCATGGGCGAGTTTAACTTCTTTGCCTTTTCATGATTTTCTCCACTTTGCATGCTTTCCCTCCTCACTCCTTTGATCCATTCCTAGCCTTTTCAATCTGAAATCACTAACAAACATATCAAGGCATCTAGTGGAATCAAAGGGAGATTAAAACCATCAAATTAAGGGTTGAAAAGCATGTTTTCACATTTAAACACAAATAAGGAGACAATCACAAAACCATGCTATTTCATTGAATAAATGTGGGTAAAAGGTCATAAAATCCCTTAAATCAAGCACAATATAACCCTACAAATGGGGTTTATCAACCTCCCCACACTTAAACCAAGCATGTCCTCATGCTAAAACCAAGAATGAAGTAAGGGTATGGCATTTATTCAATGGGAACTAACTAAATGCAATCTACCTATATGCAACTATCTACATGAATGCAATTGCTTGGTCAAAATAAATCAATTCCCAAGAAGCATATATACACAAGGGCTAAGGACTAGCAAGTCCAATCCAAAGTTGAATTGAGTTATTAAATATTTTTACAAACTTGCATGAGAAGAGATGATCGTAGGTGGAAACATGTAATTGAGCCTCAAACCCTCACCGGTAGTGTTTGCACTCTATTCGCTCAAGTGTTTAGGGTCGATTCTCTCAATTCTCTCCTAATCATGCTTTCTAAGATTTGTTTTTCTTCTAACAATCAACAAATATTTCATGCATGCATACATATATCATGAGGTCTTTTCTTTGGTTGTAATGGGGCTAGGGTCAAGGTAGGATGCATATGGGTTAAGTGAGCTTGAAATTTGAATCTTTGATAAGCTTAAACTTCCCACCTAGCCTATGACATCCTATACAATTAAGTTCTAATCTAACTACCTATTCCTCACTTTTTCACATACTCATGCAATTTCTTTTCATTTCACAACACTCATGCATTGATTTTATTGGACTATACTTTGATTTGGGGCATTTTGTCCCCTTTTTATTACTTTTTTTCTTCTTTTTCTATTTTTTTCTTTTTCTTTTCCATATTATTTTTTTTCTTTTCTTTTTTTCTTTTGTTTTTCTCATTTTTTTTCTTTCTATATACAAGAGCATCAATGCATAAGGTCTATACATTTGATCAATACATGAGCATGTACCCAATTCCCAATATTTTCAATAAAAATACAAAACTACCTTTTTATTCACCCAATGTCCCAAGATTCCCACACTTGAATGATATTCACACACACTAGCCTAAGCTAATCAAAGATCCAAATTAAGGACTTGTATTGTTTTTCGCTTTAAGGCTTGTAATGTGCTAAATTAAAGAACAAGTGGGTTAAGCGTAGGCTCAAAATTGGCTAACAAAGGAGAGTAAAAGGTAAGGCTATCTAGATAAGTGAGCTGATGAAATGATGGCCTCAATCATATAAATGCATGAATACACAAAATAATGGACATAAAGAATCAAACAAATCAAAGATTACAATCATAGAAAGAGAATAATACACACAAGAATAGAAAAATAAGTGGTTATAAGATGTAACCACACCAATAGGCTCAAAACTCGCAAGCTTGTGTTCTTAGCTCAAAAACCATGTTCCAAAATACATTCTTTCAAGCAAGTTCAACAAAAAATTTTCAAATTGGTAGGTTGCCCTAAAACGGTTTCCTGGGAAAGAAATCATCACCCTAACCAAGTAGTCCTAATAAGAAGAGGGTAGTAAAATATGTACAAATTCTAACTAACATGCAACCTAGCATGCAAATGAAATAACTAACTAACATTGGTGTTGAAAAAGAAAATTGTTACCCATGGAGATCGGTCGACGACCTCCCCACACTTGAAGATTGCACCGTCCTCGGTGCATGCAAAGAAGAGCAGGGTGGACGGGTTGCTACAATTGATGAGCTCCTCAAATGGTTGTGCGGATGACTTGTATGTTGCCCCATTTAACAGCTTTTCTTTTCTCCCTTCTTGGTGGCCAACCTAAAAGGAAAGAAAAAAGAAAGAAAGTTAAGCCTATAACAAAGATATCAAAGCAAATAGAATATAGGCGGGGGCTAATGCCAAATAAAGGTATGATTCCCTACTACATGATAGCAAAGCATGTAAAAGAGAAAACAATATAAGCCACGGCATATCAACTAACACCTGATGCAAGAGTAAAGTTAAAGCGTGAAAAACATATTGAGCATCAAGATCAAATAAAAATTGACACAAACAAGATTAGTGATAAGCATGAGGGCATTTGGTCCCAATCTAACTCAATGATGATGAAGCACAAAAACAAAGGATAATGAGTTAGGAGGGACTAAAGCACTACCTTATGTGTGGAACAAACATTTCAATTAATGTTAAACAGGTCACAAAGCACCAAGATAAAGCAAGAGAGTCTCAATAATTGAGTATAAGAATTCAACACCATTATTGAAATGACACTTAGAAAAAATGAAAACATGCCATAGAAACAAAATAAAAATGGAAAGAGTAGAAGTATGCGAATGTAATGAACAAAAGAAAATGGAAGATGAGAAAAAAACTCTTTTTTTTTACTGACATGTGCGCGTCATGCACGTTTACGCGTCAATGGGCATATTGGTTGAAGGACGCGTACGCGCCAGGTGCGCGCACGCGTGCATCGAGTTAGGCCGGAGGCATAGTGTCGGCCCAAGTCTGGCACAACTCTCGGGTAAAAGTACCGGGGGTGCAGATTGTGCAATCGACGCGCGCGCGCACAGTGTGCGTGCGCGTGCATTGCGAATTTAAGATCATGTGCGCGTACGCGCCAGGTGCGCGCACGCGTGCATAGACTTGTGCCTCAGGCCCAGTGTTCGCACAGTGCAGGCCTAACTCTCGAGTTTTTGGCTGGGGTCGAATTTTTGCATCCACGCGAACGCGTACAGCGCGCGTGCGCGTGGGTGGTCGAAAACTGCTCAGGTGCGTGTACACGTTATGTGCGCGCACGCGTGGATGGTGTTCTGTTTTTCAAAAATCTTTTTTTCTAAGTTCTTGCACCAATCTTTTCAATCCTCCAAACAGCTTCCAAAACACCCTAGAACCTTATTTATCATATTATACTACTAACTAAACTCAATAAAACAATAAAAACATGAAATTAAGCTAATTCTACCAATATTTACAAAAGATAAAAATGAAAGGATTTTACCATGGTGGGGTGTCTCCCACCTAGCACTTTTATTTATTGTCCTTAAGTTGGACTTATGGAGAGCTCCTCTCAAGGTGGCTTGTGCTTGAATTCATCTTGGAACTTCCACCAATGCTTGAATCTCCATTGTGCCCCAAGATTTCCTATGGGTTGAGCCAAGTGTCGATGGAGTTCTTCACAAGCTTGGGGCTCCCAATGTTGATCCTCTTTTCCTAATCCGGGATCCCACACTTTATTTTCACACCCGTCTTGAGGTTGATCATCATTATTAGTCCATCCGGGTGGTGAACAAGAAGAATCCTCTATGAAGTGCCCAACAATCCTCCTAGACCCATCTATTTGAGCACTATTCCCACCTTTGTATCTCATGTTTGATGCATCAACCATAATGAGCCTCGATTTGCAACGCCAACCACGAAACATCTTTTGCTTACGCTTCATCCCACAAAGCATCCTAAGTTGACCATCCGTTTCAAGCAAGCCATACTCAAGTGGGACAATAAAGCTAATAAAAATGAATTTTACCCACTCAAGTGAAGGAGTAGATGACAACCTAGGCAAAGATGCTTCCAACGATCTTGACAAAGCTTATTCCACTCCCATCCTTCAATTTCTAAGGACTTCCACCTCTTCACAAGATTTCTCTAATTCAATCCTTTGTTCATCAATACTATCTAAGCCTTTTTCCTTAATCAAACTATAATTAGGAGGGTGAAAGAAGTTCACCTCCACAACATTTTCAAATGCACCGGGAGAAGGTTCTTCAAGTTCAAAGGATTTTCCACCACTAGGACTTGATGCTTGATCTTCATCACCAAGGAAACTCAATTCTTTCTCTATCCTATCCAAGTCTTCATATGGAATATGCCTTGGAAGGTGTGCACTTTCCTCTCTAGCATCAATTTCAATCATCTTGAAGGGGTTTTCTTCAACCTATGTTCCCATGGAGGCTCCGCATCTCCTAAGTCTTCTACCACTTCTTCCGTGTCTTCAACAATTAAAGCTTCCTCCAATTGTTCCAATACAAAGTAACTTCCCTCATTTCCCACCGGAGTTTCCAATCTCTCCTTCATGCTATGTTCTTCATTTGATTCTCCACATGTAGCTATGGGGGTTTCTTGAGTGTTCAAGCATTGGGAGGCTAATTGATTTGTTATCGCATCCAAGGCGGCCATGAAATTTTGCACATCCCTTTTCATCTCTTCTTGCCCTTGAACAAGAACACCAAGGGTTTCATCCATTAGAGGTTGGGGTGGGTGGAAAGGTTCCTCATTTTGGGGGAAGGGTTCATAGTAGGAAGGTGGTTCTTCTTGGTAGAGTTGTGGTGGTTCTACGTTTTCCACTCTTTCCACTTGTTACACAACACACTCCATGGTTAAAATGAGAATTCATGATAGCAAGAGAGGGCAAAAAAAAATAGGAACAATTAAAGAGAACAAACTAAAAATTAACAAAGAAGCAAAAAGCAAACATATTCACAATATTCACATATATACAATAACCAATAACACAACACCATTGCAACTCCCCGGCAACGGCGCCATTTTGATGATTGGATTTTTGACGGTATAGAATTTCACAAATGAATTCTCGTTGCAAGTATAGTTTCTAAACCAATCAAAAATCCTTTCATACAAAAGATTGTTTGTCACTAAAACAAACCCCTAAAATTAATAACCGAAGTATTCAAACCTCGGGTCATTCTCCCTAGGAATTGTAATGAAGTGTTTTGTTATTGGTTGAGTTATTTTTGGGGTTTTGATAAGAGGCATGAAAGATAAATGGCAAGAAAGTAAACTAACAACTATAAAAGGCTCTTGGCAAGGTATGAAAATTAGAAGTCCTATCCTAGTTATCCTCCTCAATTGTGATGAGAGTTGTTCATTGCTACCACTTAGTTAACCCTTACTAAATAAAGGAAAGTCAAGTGGATGAATTGACTTGAGCCACAAGTCCTAGCCAACTCCCAAGGGAAGACTAGCTTTAGTGCACTCCAAACCAATTAACAATCTCTCCAATTAACAATCAACAAAGGAATTAGATAACTCAAGTGTCACTAATTACTCTACCTAGGCCAAGAGGAACAAAATCTACACTAAAACTAAAAGAGACATTTCAACAAACACATAAAGTGCAATAGAAGTAAACATTATTAAATGCAAGAATCAAAGAGAGATCTAACTACAAAGACAAGAGATCAACAGTGGAAAAGCAAAGAAGAACAATTATTATGAATTACCTCTTATTGAATTGGAAGAAAATGGAAGGAACAATAGTAGATCTACAACAAAATACAAGAACAACATAAAGGAAATTACAACAAAAGAATGGAAGAAGAATGAATCTAACAACAAGGAATTAAGATGTAGAAGTAGAAGAAAGCAAAGATTAAAACCTAGATCTAAGAACTAAACCTAATCCTAATCCTAATTCTAGAGAGAAGTGAGAGCTTTTCTCTCTAGAAACTACTTCTAAAACTAATCCTAATGTGTGTGAATGAACTAATCTCCCTTTGCTCTTCAATCCTTGGCTTTAAATAGCAGTTTAGGCGCCAAAGTTGGTTGGAATTGGGCCCCACAACCCTTGAGAATTTGTTGGTCACGTTTTCATTAAAAAATCATAAACCAGCACCGACGCGTATGCGCACAGCACGCGTACGAGTCCATGGGATGATTCGCAGATGCGCGCAAGTGCCAGGTGCGCACGCGTGATGAGCGGATAATTTATACGCTTTTTGGCATTGTTTTTATATAGTTTTTAGTAAGTTTGAGCTACTTTTAGGGATGTTTTCATTAGTTTTTATGTTAAATTCACATTTCTGGACTTTACTATGAGTTTGTGTGTTTTTCTGTGATTTCAGGTAAATTCTGCCTGAAATTGAGGGACTTGAGCAAAACTCTGAAGAAGGCTGACAAAAGGACTGCTGATGCTGTTGGAATCTGACCTCCCTGCACTCGAAATGGATTTTCTGGAGCTACAGAACTCCAATTGGCGCGCTCTTAATGGCGTTGGAAAGTAGACATCCAGAGCTTTCCAGCAATATATAATAATCCATACTTTATTCGGAGATTGACGACGTAACTTGGCGTTGAACATCAAGTACATGCTGCTGTCTGGAGTTAAACGCCAGAAAAACGTCATGATCCGGAGTTGAACGCCCAAAACACGTTATAACTCGGAGTTCAACTCCAAGAGAAGCCTCAGCTCGTGGATTAATCAAGCTCAGCCCAAGCATACACCAAGTGGGCCCCGGAAGTGGATTTATGCATCAATTACTTACTCATGTAAACCCTAGGAGCTAGTTCATTATAAATAGAACATTTAACTATTGTAATAGATGTCTTTTGACCACGTTTCATCTTTGGTCTCAGTTTTGTATTATTCTTCATCTTAGGAGGCCATTGAGCACGTTTTAGGGGGCTGGCCATTCGGCCATGCCTAAACCTTTTACTTATGTATTTTCAACGGTGGAGTTTCTGCACACCATAGATTAAGGGTGTGGAGCTCTGCTGTACCTCAAGTATTAATGCAATTCTATTGTCTTTTATTCAAATCCCTATTATTCTTATTCCAAGATATTCATTCGTACCCAAGAACATGATGAATGTGATGATAAGTAACCCTCATCATCATTCTCACTCATGAACGCACGTGATTGACAACCACTTCCGTTCTACATGCAACAAGAGCTTGAATGTGTATCTCTTAGATTCCCCAACAGAATCTTCGTGGTATAAGTTAGATAGATGGCGGCATTCATGAGGATCCGGAAGGTCTAAACCTTGTCTATGGTATTCCGAGTAGGATTCTATGATTGAATGACTGTGACGACCTTCAAACTCCTGAAGGCTGGGCGTGATGACAAGCGCAAAAGAATCAAGGGATTCTATTCCAACCTGATTGAGAACCGACAGATGATTAGCCGTGCTGTGACAGAGCATAGGAACGTTTTCACTGAGAGGATGGGATGTAGCCATTGACAACGGTGATGCCCTACATACAGCTTGCCATGGAAAGGAGTAAGAAGGATTGAGTTGAAGCAGTGGGAGAGCAGGCGTCCTTGAGCCATACAGTATCTCCATTCGCTTATCTGAAATTCCTACCAATGAATCTGCATGAGTATTCTATCCCTTTTATTATTTCTATTTTCTTATCTTTATTTTCGAAAACCCATAAACCAGATTTAATCTGCCTAACTGAGATTTACAAGGTGACCATAGCTTGCTTCATACCAACAATCTCTGTGGGATCGACCCTTACTCACGTAAGGTTTATTACTTGGACGACCCAGTACACTTGCTGGTTAGTTGAACGGAGTTGTGTCCACTCGTGCCAATTTCAAATTCCATAATTTTACAATTACGTGCAACTACAGCACCAAGTTGATGAATGCAACTCAAAGAATAGTGATCACAATTTCGTCCACCAAGTTTTTGGCGCCGTTGCCGGGGATTGTTCGAGTATGGACAACTGACGGTTCGTCTTGTTGCTCAGATTAGGTAATTTTCTTTTCAAAAATCTTTTTCAAAATTTTTCTTTTATTTTTCGTTTTTCCAAAAAATGCTTTTCGAAAAAATAAAATAAAATTAAAATACAAAAAAATTAGAAAATCATAAAAATCAAAAAAAATATTTTGTGTTTCTTGTTTGAGTCTTGTGTTAATTTTTAAAGTTTGGTGTCAACTGCATGCTTTTAAAATTTTTCTTGCATTTTTTCGAAAGTTTCATGCATTCATAGTGTTCTTCATGATCTTCAAGTTGTTCTTGACAAGTCTTCTTGTTTGATCTTGATGATTTCTTGTTTTGTGTCTTTTGTTGTTTTTCATGAGCACTTTTGCATTCATATTTTCCATGCATTAAAGATTTCTAAGTTTGGTGTCTTGCATGTTTTCTTTGCATCAAAAATTTTTCAAAATTATGTTCTTGATGTTCATCTTGATCTTCAAAGTGTTCTTGGTGTTCATCTTGACATTCATAGCATTCTTGCATGCATCTTGTGTCTTGATCCAAAATTTTCATGTTTTGGGTCATTTTTGTGTTTTTCTTTAAAAATTCAAAAATCAAAAAATATCTTTTCCTTATTTTCCTCCAAATTTTTGAAATTTTGGGTTGACTTGGTCAAAAATTTTTAAAATTAGTTGTTTCTTACAAGTCAAGTCAAAATTTCAATTTTAAAAATCTTATCTTTTCAAAATCTTTTTCAAAAATCATATCTTTTTCATTTTTTTTATAAATTTAAAAAATTTCAAAAATCTTTTTCAAAATATTTTTCAAAATCTTTTTCTTATCTTTATATCAAATTTTCGAAAATTAGCTAACAATTAATGTGATTGGTTCAAAAATTTGAAGTTTGTTACTTTCTTGTTAAGAAAGGTTCAATCTTTAAGTTCTAGAATCTTATCTTGTAGTTTCTTGTTAGTTGAGTCTTTTTAAAAATTAAATCTTTTTCAAAATATCTTTTATTAAAATTTTTATCTTATCTTTTTATCTTTTATCTTATCTTTTTCAAAAATTTTATCTTTTTCAAAATTTGATTTCAAAATATCTTATCTAACTTCTTATCCTCTTATCTTTTTCAAAATTTGATTTCAAATCTTTTTCAATCAACTAACTAACTTTTTGTTTGTTTCTTATCTTTTTCAAAACCACCTAACTACTTTTCCCTCTCTAATTTTCGAAAATTCTCCCTCTCTTTTTCAAAAATTCTTTTTGTTTTAAATTTTAATGTTAATTATATTTTGTCTTTGATTTTCGAAAATTACTAACCTCTTTTTCAAAAATTATTTTCGAAATCTTCCTTCTCTTTTCTTATTCTATTTAATTATTTAAATACTAACACTTCTCTTCACCTCTCTTCATCCAAAAATCCGAATCCCCATCTTCATTCTTCTACCCCCTTCTTCTTCTACTAACATAAAGGAATCTCTATACTGTGACATAGAGGATTCCTCTTTCTTTTCTTGTTTTCTTCTCTTTCATATGAGCAGGAACAGAGAAAAAGGCACTCTTGTTGAAGTTGATCCAGAACCTGAAAGGACTCTGAAGAGAAAATTAAGAGAAGCTAAATTAAATTATTCTAAAGGTAACCTTTCAGAAATTTTCGAACAAGAGAAGGAGATGGCAGCCGAAAATAATAATAATAATAATGCAAGGAGAATTCTTGGTGACTTCACAAAGCCAACGTCCAAGTTTGATGGAAGAAGCATCTCCATTCCTGCCATTGGAGCCAATAACTTTGAGCTTAAGCCTCAACTAGTTGCATTAATGCAACAAAACTGCAAGTTTTATGGACTTCCATCTGAAGATCCTTATCAGTTTTTAACTGAGTTCTTACAGATCTGTGAGACTGTAAAGACGAATGGAGTTGATCTTGAAGTCTACAGACTCATGCTTTTCCCTTTTGCTGTAAGAGACAGAGCTAGAATATGGTTGGATTCACAACCTAAGGATAGCCTGGACTCCTGGGATAAGCTGGTCACTGCCTTCTTGGATAAATTCTTTCATCCTCAAAAGCTGAGCAAGCTGAGAGTGGATGTTCAAACCTTCAAACAAAAAGATGGTGAATCCCTCTATGAAGCTTGGGAAAGATACAAGCAGCTGACCAAAAGATGTCCATCTGACATGTTTTCAGAATGGACCCTATTAGATATATTCTATTATGGTCTCTCTGAATTGTCGAAAATGTCATTGGACCATTCTGCAGGTGGATCTATTCACCTGAAGAAAATGCCTGAAGAGGCTCAAGAACTCATTGATATGGTTACAAACAACCAGTTCATGTATACCTCTGAGAGGAATTCCGTGAATAATGGGATACCTCAGAAGAAAGGAGTTCTTGAAATTGATGCTCTGAATGCCATATTGGCTCAGAACAAAATGTTGACTCAACAGGTCAACACAATCTCTCAAAATCTGAATGGATTGCAACATGCATCCAACAGTACTAGAGAGGTAGCTTCTGAAGAAGCTTATGATTCCGAGAACCCTGCCATGGCAGAAGTTAATTACATGGGTGAACCTTATGGAAACACCTATAACCCATCATGGAGAAATCACCCAAATTTCTCCTGGAAGGATCAACAACAGCCTCAACAAGGCTTTAACAATGGTGGACGCAATAGGCTGAGCAATAGTAAGCCATATCCATCATCTTCTCAGCAACAGATAGAGAATTCAGAACAAAACACTTCTAATTTAGCCAATATTGTCTCTGATCTGTCAAAAGCCACTTTCAGTTTCATGAATGAAACAAGATCCTCCATTAGAAATTTGGAGGCACAAGTGGGCCAGCTGAGTAAGAAAGTCATTGAAACTCCTCCCAGTATTCTCCCAAGCAATACAGAAGAGAATCCAAAAGGAGAGTGCAAGGCCATTGATTTGATCAAAGTGGCCGAATGCACTAGGGAGGAGGAGGACGAAAATCCTAGTGAGGAAGACCTCCTGGGACGTACTTCAAGCAAGAAGGAGTTTCCTATTAAGGATCCAGAGGAATCTGAGGCTTATCTAGAGACCATAGAGATTCCATTAAATCTCCTTCTGCCATTCATGAGCTCTGAAGACTATTCTTCCTCTGAAGAGGATGAAGATGTGACTGGAGAGCAAGTTGCTCAATATTTAGGAGCTATCATGAAGCTGAATGCCAAGCTGTTTGGTAATGAGACTTGGAAAAGTGAACCTCCCTTGCTCATTAGTGAACTAGATACTTGGATTCAGAAAACTCTACCTCAAAAGAAACAAGATCCTGGCAAGTTCTTAATACCTTGTACCATTGGCACCATGAGCTTTGAAAAAGCTCTATGTGATCTGGGGTCAGGGATAAATCTTATGCCACTCTCTGTAATGGAGAAGCTGGGGATCATTGAGGTACAACCTGCCTTGTTCTCATTGCAATTAGCAGATAAGTCATTGAGACAAGCTTATGGAATAGTAGAGGACGTGCTAGTAAAGGTTGAAGGCCTTTACATCCCTGCTGATTTCATAATCCTAGACACTAGGAAGGAAGATGATGAATGCATCATCCTAGGAAGACCTTTCCTAGCCACAGCAGGAGCTGTGATAGATGTCAACAGAGGAGAATTAGTCCTTCAATTGAATGGGGACTACCTTGTGTTTAAAGCACATGGCCATCCCTCTGTGACAAAAGAGAGTAAGCAGGAAGAGCTTCTCTCAGTTCAGAGTCAAGAAGAGCCCACACAGTCAAACTCTAAGTTTGGTGTTGTGAGGCCACAACCAAACTCTAAGTTTGGTGTTCAGACCCCATATCCAAACTCTAAGTTTGGTGTTGGGACTACACTAACATTGACCTGATCACCTTGTGGCTCCATAAGAGCCACTGTCAAGCTATTGACATTAAAGAAGCGCTTGTTGGGAGGCAACCCAATTTTATTTATCTAATTTTTATTTTATTGTTATTTTGTGTTTTATTAGGTACATGATCATGAGGAGTCAAGAAAAAAAAAATTAAAAATAGAGTCAAAAACAGAAGAAAAAATTTTTTCACCCTGGAGGTAGCGCAGACTGGCGTTCAACACCAGTAAGATGCATCTGGCTGGAGTTCAACGCCAGAACAGAGCACCATTCTGGCGCTGAACACCAGAAACAAGCAACATCTTGGCGCTGAACGCCAGGAATGTGCCCAGAGAGGAAAAACTGGCGCTGAACGCCAGTAACAAGCATGAAACTGGCGTTCAACGCCAGAAACATGCTTTACATGGGCGTTGAACGCCCAGAACGTGCACCAATGGGCGTTTAAACGCCAGAATGGTGTGCCAAGGCAATTTACATGCATATTTGGTGCAGGGATGGAATTCCTTGACACCTCAGGACCTGTGGACCCCACAGGATCATCTCAGGATCTGTGGACCTCACAGGATCCCCACCTACCTCGCCCTCTCTCTTTCCATTCATGGTCATTCCTTCTATTTTTCATTCACCACCTACATCTATCCACTCTTCCCCATACACCCCACCTACCTTTACAATTCAACTTCTCTTTCCCACCCAATCCCACCCATATAGCCGAATCCATCTCCCCTCACTCACCTCCATTTTCTTCTTCTTCTTCTTCCTCTCTTCTTTCTTCTCTTGCTCGAGGGCGAGCAATATTTTAAGTTTGGTGTGGTAAAAGCATAGCTTTTTTGCTTTTCCATTACCATTAATGGCACCTAAGGCCAGAGAAACCTCAAAGGGAAGACAAAAGCTTCCACCTCTGAGTCTTGGGAGATGGAAAGACTATAAGCCGTCATAGCTCAGTGGTAGAACATGTGGCTGCAAATCAAGAGATCCCTGAGATACCTCAGGGAATAAGTTATCCTCCACACAAATATTGGAAGCAACTAAGGGTAGAAACACCAAAATTACTAGGAATCATTCAACAGAAGCAAGGAAGAGACATAAAGGAGCTCAAAAAGCACCATTGGACCTTCAAGAAGGCGCCACCCTCACTCAGGTGGATTCATTCCTTGTTCTTTATTTCTTTCTGTTTTCGGTTTTTAATGTTGAGTTTATTTATGTTTTGTGTCTTTATTTCATGATCATTAGTATGTAACCATGCCTTAAAGCTATGAATAAAATCCATTAATCCTTCACCTCTCTTAAATGAAAAATGTTTTAATTCAAAAGAACAAGAAGTACATGAATTTCGAATTTATCCTTGAATTTAATTTAATTATATTGATGTGGTGGCAATACTTTTTGTTTTCTGAATGAATGCTTGAACAGTGCATATTTTTGATCTTGTTGTTTATGAGTGTTAAAATTGTTGGCTCTTGAAAGAATGATGAACAAAGAGAAATGTTATTGATGATCTGAAAAATCATGAAATTGATTCTTGAAGCAAGAAAAAGCAGGAAAAAGGAAGCTTGCGAAAAAAAGAAAAAAAAAGTGGCGAAAAAAAATAGAAAGAAAAAGAAGGAGCAGTAGAAAAAGCCAATAGCCCTTAAAATCAAAAGGCAAGGGTAAAAAGGATCCAAGGCTTTGAGCATCAATGGATAGGAGGGCCCAAGGAAATAAAATCCAGGCCTAAGCGGCTAAATCAAGCTGTCCCTAACCATGTGCTTGTGTCATGAAGGTCCAAGTGAAAAGCTTGAGACTAAGTGGTTAAAGTCGTGATCCAAGGCAAAAGAGTGTGCTTAAGAGCTCTGGACACCACTAACTGGGGACTCTAGCAAAGCTGAGTCACAATCTGAAAAGATTCACCCAGTTATGTGTCTGTGGCATTGATGTATCCGGTGGTAATACTGGAAAACAAAGTGCTTAGGGCCACGGCCAAGACTCATAAGTAGCTGTGTTCAAGAATCAATATGCTTAACTAGGAAAGTCAATAACACTATCCGAAATTCTGAGTTCCCAGAGACGCCAATCACTCTGAACTTCAAAGGAAAAAGTGAGATGCCAAAACTATTCAGAAGCAAAAAGCTACAAGTCCCGCTCATCTAATTAAATTAATATTCATTGATATTCTGGAATTTATAGTATATTCTCTTCTTTTATCCTATTTGATTTTCAGTTGCTTGGGGACAAGCAACAATTTAAGTTTGGTGTTGTGATGAGCGGATAATTTATACGCTTTTTGGCATTGTTTTTATATAGTTTTTAGTAAGTTTGAGCTACTTTTAGGGATGTTTTCATTAGTTTTTATGTTAAATTCACATTTCTGGACTTTACTATGAGTTTGTGTGTTTTTCTGTGATTTCAGGTAAATTCTGGCTGAAATTGAGGGACTTGAGCAAAACTCTGAAGAAGGCTGACAAAAGGACTGCTGATGCTGTTGGAATCTGACCTCCCTACACTCGAAATAGATTTTCTGGAGCTACAGAACTCCAATTGGCGCGCTCTCAACGGCGTTGGAAAGTAGACATCCAGAGCTTTCTAGCAATATATAATAGTCCATACTTTATTCGGAGATTGACGACGTAACTTGGCGTTGAACGCCAAGTACATGCTGCTGTCTGGAGTTAAACGCCAGAAAAACGTCATGATCCGGAGTTGAACGCCCAAAACACGTTATAACTCGGAGTTTAACTCCAAGAGAAGCCTCAGCTCGTGGATTAATCAAGCTCAGTCCAAGAATACACCAAGTGGGCCCCGGAAGTGGATTTATGCATCAATTACTTACTCATGTAAACCCTAGGAGCTAGTTCATTATAAATAGAACATTTAACTATTGTATTAGATGTCTTTTGACCACGTTTCATCTTTGGTCTCAGTTTTGTATTATTCTTCATCTTAGGAGGCCATTGAGCACGTTTTAGGGGGCTGGCCATTCGGCCATGCCTGAACCTTTTACTTATGTATTTTCAACGGTAGAGTTTCTGCACACCATAGATTAAGGGTATGGAGCTCTGCTGTACCTCAAGTATTAATGCAATTCTATTGTCTTTTATTCAAATCCCTATTATTCTTATTCCAAGATATTCATTCGTACCCAAGAACATGATGAATGTGATGATAAGTAACCCTCATCATCATTCTCACTCATGAACGCACGTGATTGACAACCACTTCCGTTCTACATGCAACAAGAGCTTGAATGTGTATCTCTTAGATTCTCCAACAGAATCTTCGTGGTATAAGTTAGATAGATGGCAGCATTCATGAGGATCCGGAAGGTCTAAACCTTGTCTGTGGTATTCCGAGTAGGATTCTATGATTGAATGACTGTGACGACCTTCAAACTCCTGAAGGCTGGGCGTGATGACAAGCGCAAAAGAATCAAGGGATTCTATTCCAACCTGATTGAGAACCGACAGATGATTAGCCGTGCTGTGACAGAGCATAGGAATGTTTTCACTGAGAGGATGGGATGTAGCCATTGACAACGGTGATGCCCTACATACAGCTTGCCATGGAAAGGAGTAAGAAGGATTGAGTTGAAGCAGTGGGAGAGCAGGCGTCCTTGAGCCATACAGTATCTCCATTCGCTTATCTGAAATTCCTACCAATGAATCTGCATGAGTATTCTATCCCTTTTATTATTTCTATTTTCTTATCTTTATTTTCGAAAACCCATAAACCAGATTTAATCTGCCTAACTGAGATTTACAAGGTGACCATAGCTTGCTTCATACCAACAATCTCTGTGGGATCGACCCTTACTCACGTAAGGTTTATTACTTGGACGACCCAGTACACTTGCTGGTTAGTTGAACGGAGTTGTGTCCACTCGTGCCAATTTCAAATTCCATAATTTTACAATTACGTGCAACTACAGCACCAAGTTGATGAATGCAACTCAAAGAATAGTGATCACAATTTCGTCCACCAACGCGCGTCCATGGGTGAGTTCAACTTCTTTGCCTTTTCATGATTTCTCCACTTTGCATGCTTTCCCTCCTCACTCCTTTGATCCATTCCTAGCCTTTTCAATCTGAAATCACTAACAAACATATCAAAGAATCTAGTGGAATCAAAGGGAGATTAAAACCATCAAATTAAGGGTCGAAAAGCATGTTTTCACATTTAAACACAAATAAGGAGACAATCACAAAACCATGCTATTTCATTGAATAAATGTGGGTAAAAGGTCATAAAATCCCTTAAATCAAGCACAATATAAACCCTACAAATGGGGTTTATCACTGGTCCAAGTGCAAATAAGGATATGTTGCCTCTAGCACTGCTGCCCCTGCACACATTTGATCTGCTCATAGTAGATGTTCATCTGTTGTCGCATGCACTATATGTGTTATAACTCCCCTCTAAGCTCCTGCCGCAGGGATTTCAACTCCGCATCCAGAGCATCCTTCGCCGCCATGCGTGCAAGGAGCTCTTCGTACCTCTGCGTAGCCAAATAGAGCTACTGAACCTAATCTTGCAGGTTGTGGGTTAGACTCTGGACCTGCTCACACAAATTCACTACATCGTGTGGATTTGTAGGGCTGGTGGCCGAGGCCGAGGAAGCCCTGAAAGAGGAGTCCGTAGATTGTTGGTGAAGAATAACCTGACTCCGAAGATGCGGTTCTTTTGTGGCTTGAATGCAGTTTGGCACCACATGGCATCAGGATCCACTATGGATGTGCTTGAGGGTAGTCGTGGGATGGTGCCTGCTGAGATTGCAATGTCACAGTCTCCAAGTTTTTGGTGTATAAATCTTATTGCATTCAATGTAAATGATAATATACGAGGTGATATGATAATGTCTTATTGAATTGTATAAGAAGTTGATAACTTATAAAAAAGTTTGCGGACCGCTTATCAATAAATCTTTCTCAATTCTCCTTGAACGTGTAGGTTTGCTTGAAGACCTCTGGCATCGTAACGTGCGACAGGGTTTTCTGCATATATTAGATAAGCATATTACAAAAACTAATAATTAATTATAGAAACAAAGATAAATGAGTAAAGCATATGGAAAGAAGTAATCATATCATCTTGGCCTATGTCTTCATAATCGTGGCCGAATCCCCCGTGTAGCTCGACACTCTGGCCAATGCCCTGTTGGCTTTATTCATGGCCTGATGACGTCTGAAACCTAGATCTGTCACCCAGTACACATACAAGGCATTCTTAATGTTGGGTCAAAGCCACTGCTTCAGGTGGTCCCTCCTCATCTGCACATCCTCTAACATCTGTTGAAGACGCTTCGCCATATAATGGTGGAAGATCTTCTTAATCATCTGATCATGGGCCTCATTCCACGTGAATTTTTATTACATAATGAAATAATAGATGGTTAAAAACTAGTAGAAAAGAAATTAAAACCATAATTGAAAAGTAATTAATGTACCAACTTACCACCCACTTGTCAATCCATCTCTCTCTGACCTCAATGGGAACCATCTTGTAACGAGGACAAGGATAGTCAAAGGGCAATTTTATAACGTCTGTAAACTTCTATGTATAAGTGTTATTATCCGGTTCAAACCTATGATTGAATAATTTACATTTATTAAAAAATATACATTAAAGGAAAACCATATATAAACAGAATACACGAATGTAAAAAGTTTAATGTTTACCTAGTCTTGCCATCAAGCCAAATCATCTTAGTAACTTGCGACAAAAACTTAAACTTAGGGTTTTAAAAAAAATCAAAAAAATAAATAACAATGTGGCGGCAGAAGCTTACCCTAAAAGAGTAGCAACAACGATGATGGCGGTGCCTCTATACGGTGGCAACAGTGGCAGTAGAAGCAATGACTAAAGGATGTTGAAGATGCTCTTCCTTCATGCAGCACCCAGACAATGACGGTGGCATAGACAGTGACAATGAAAACTTTAGTGGCAGCGACAATGGAGGCTCATGGTAGTGAGAGAAGAGAAAGAAAAGAGAGGCAACAGGTGCTGTGATGGTGGCAACAACGGTGGCTACGTTGGAGGTTGCTAGCAGCAACAATGGAGGGTGGTGGCTGCGGCGGTTTAGGAGAGAAGAGAGAGAGGGGAAAAGAGAGCTGAGAGAGTGAGGATTCAAAAATAAGGGAGAAGGGGTGCGAACTTGAATCTAGGTTAGGTTTATTGTCAGATTTTCTATCAAACAATTTCGATGGTAACATTGATTTCGTTAACCAAAATGGCACGCTTCAAAATTTTGCTTACCATCAGATTTTTCTAATGCAAATTTAGGTGGTAATAGGTGCGCTACTTTAATTTGAATTCGAACCAAGTGTTACTGGTGAATTTTGTGATAGATTACTTAATCCGACGGTAACACTTATAGCTCGACAAAATGACATCGCTAACAGTTTCGAAGTCTTACAGTTTTCAACGAGTTTCTTGTAGTGTTTATTGTGATCATTATAGAACTAATGTTGTCACTGTAAATAACTTGAGATGTTGTGACATTTGATTTGAAGTTCAATGAACAAATTCAAAATCATTCAAAACTTAATTTGTTGACTAATTACTGCTTCCTGCTTGCCAAAGAGACTAAATTGGTGTCTAGATAAATAAAAAATATGTTGTTGATCTTCTATTATTAACATCCAAGACTCAACCTGAATCTACAAAGGCAAACAATTTCAAAATCAGTGCAAGGTTTAAATAAAAATCCTTGATCCATGGTACCTACCAAATATCTCAGAATTCTCTTTACACACTTCCAATGTGTGAGAAGAAGATTATTCATATACTGAGAGACTTTGTTTATAGCATAAACAATATCAAGCCAAGTTAATGTTGCATATTGCAAAGTTCTTACAATAAATCTATATTGAGTAGGATTATTAAAGATGTCATTGCTATGAGTAGATACTTTTGTACTTGTGATCATATGAGTAGGCATAGGATGAGATTCATGCATTTGTGCTTTGGTTAAAAGATATTTGATGTGTTTGGATTGTGATAATATGTATGAACCAGGTGATGTTTTTATTGCTTCTATTCCTAAAATGAAATTAAACTCTCCTATATCTTTTAATGCCAAAATGGAATTTAATTGTGACATGAGATTTGTAATTTCAGAATCATCATTGCAAGTACATAGAATATCATCTACATATACTAATACATACATAGTAGAGTTTGCAGTAAACCTTAGGAATAAAGATGGGGTTTGGCTTCGTGTTTTGAAAACCAAATTGAGAGTGTTGGCCAATTTGGTGAACCAAGCACGAGGAACTTATTTCAATCCATAAATTGATTTGTGAAGTTTGCAAACCTAACTTGGAGATCCTTGAGTTGGGATGGGAAAAAAATACTAACCTGCAGGGATTACCCGCGATGGAGAGGCATAACGGAGACCCGCAAAATCTCCAAGAGATAGAACCCACCCCCGTGAATAAATGGGAATGGAGGTAGAGATTGAGGTATCTGTCCCATGAAGACTTGCAAAATTTTCGCAAAAGAAAATTTACTTAAATGTCCTTATATATATATATATATATATATATATATATATATATATATATATATATATATATATATATATATATATATATAAGTAACTCTAATTCATTTTGTTTTATTTTATATATTAGAAATTTTATGTGAATATTATTATGTTAAATTTGTATTTGAATTGTGTTTGATTTGATACATTTGGTTGAACTATATTAGATTTTATTATTATGGTTGTGTTATTTTTTAAAAAAAAATTAAAACTTAATATTCATGGATATCGTTGGATATCCATTCCTCCCATGAGAGAAATGAATGAGGACCCATGACATAAATAGAGTGAAAATCGGGGGGGGGGGGGGGGGAGGGGGGCATTTTACAAAATGGGAATCAGGGGCGGAAAAGGGGTCTCCACTCCCATAGAGACCCATTGCCATCCATATCCTTAGGGAAATGAGGGAGGTTGTTGCATGTAAATAGTTTTTTGAAGCTCTCCATTAAGAAAAGCATTGTTGCAGTCAAACTGCTGGATTATCCATGATTGAGAAATAGCAAGAGTGAGGATGATTTGAATTGTGGCTGGCTTGATCACAAGACTAAAAACCTAAGCATAGTCAATGTCTTCTCTTTGATGAAATTATTTGGCCACAAGACTGGCTTTATACTTGAGAATAGTTCCATTTGGATGATGTTTGATAGCATGTACCTAGCAACATTGTATACTTGTACAGTTTGATGGTGGCTCAACCATTGTTCATGTATGAGATGAAGAGCAGCTGGCTCCTTTTCCATTGCCTTTATCCAATGTGTTGTTGTGAGAGCAGTTTTAGCATTAGAGAAAACTTCATTGATGAGAGCAAGAGGGTCTTTCACAGTGGTTCAAAATCCTTTAGGCTTAAGAGATCCAATTTTAGAGTGTGCAATCATAGGGTGAACATTGGTCATGGTGGTAGTGTCAATAGAAGGTAATTGAATTTTAATGCCATCATAATAGGAATAGGAGATGATGATGCACTTGAATTAGAGCTTCAAATTGCTTGAAAATTCTTATAAAATCTGTGAAAGCAAGAAACTACAATATGTCTAAATCTTTCACACACGTGGTGTTGAGGACGATTTGTAGAATTTCAATTAGATCTGCCACCTCTAAAAGCTCTTTCTCAACCACTTCTTGCTACAAATCCTCTACCATTTCCTCTATTATTATATTGATAACTGATTTGAGTGAAATTGGATTGAATAACTCAAAGATCTGATTTCTTGAAATTTTTTAGCATACTTCCATGAGAAATCAGTAATATTTCTACATCTATCAGGCTTATAGAGTCTAATTTTGACATCATGGAAGTATAGATTGCTTATTCTTCATTTAAACCCTCAATAATTGCTTCAAAGTATTCATCAAGAGTCAAGGGATGTCCTACATCAGCCAAGAAATAAAATTTTTTTCTAATTTTCTTAAGATACGCATTCGATGATGAACCCACTTTTTTAATGCCTTTTCATTCTATTCTCAATTGCTTGATTTTGATTTTTAAGAATTAGGCAAAATGTTCTTGGATTCTATCCCATATCTGGTAGGAAAATTTGTAGCGAATCAACTTTGTTTTAAAAGATTGATCCACATATTGAAGAAGCTAGATTGAAGAAGCCATGTAGTAAGAAGATTGTCATGTTGTTTTCATTGCTTGTTGTTCCTATGTGGATAGCCGATTCCAAGGTATAGCTAGTTGAATTGCAAGTTCAAGCTCGCCTCTCCTCAAACCAAGTGGATTATACGTCATCTTCCTCCAAGAACGACGGCGGTGGGCACCTGCAAATGCACTCCAATACTCAAGTCAGTAAGAGTGTGAGTAATAGGGATGATATTCAAAGTGAATAACGTACCTGTGACCTAGTGAGTCACTTATATTTATAAAGTTATTGTATTTGAAACGGTTATCAACATTTCCGTAACTGTTTTGAAGTGTTATTACTGATCATGCGGTAACTGTGTTTTAGTGATTCATTTGGGGTTTGTGTAGAGAGATTTGCGGAGAAATTTCTGTACTAATTTGGGTTGGCACGTGGTTATTTGATTTTATCGGATAAGTCGGTTAGGAAAGAAAAAAAACGTACTCTTGATGTAGGACGTGTTTATTTAGTTTTAAGCAGATTCCGATTTATAGGTTTACTTGAGCCGAGTTATAGCCAACAGATCATAGCCCCCAAACTTGACCTGTGGTATTTTTGTGGTGATACGACGGGTTGAGCTTATGAGTTTTTGTGGTGTTATAAATTGGAATGATAAATATAGCTCGGAATAGTGATTGTAATCATAGTTCAGAATGGTGATAGTAATAGTAGTAGCCCCCAAGCTCAACTTGTTGTATGTTAAAAAGTGATAGTCATGATTGGAATTTTGGTGGAGGTGAATAGTAAGGTAAAAGAAATTTAAGAATGATTAAGAGTAATGGTTAAATAATGAGGATAAGCCCCAAGTTTAATCTAATGGCATAGAGAATTTTTTTTTAAAAAAAGTTTCTCGGTATGCATCGGCTTAATTTTGACTAATTTCAACTTATAAATGCAAATTTGTGAAATTATTTCGACGTATAAGTGTGTTGTTTGGATTGAATCGGACTTATAGATGAAAATATGATTGGATTTGTTCCAACATATAGCTGTTACTGTATGTTTGAGTATAGTGAGGTTGACAAAGGTAGCATGATTTGCATGATAATTGTTCTGTATACCATTTGATGCTTTGGAATAATTTGATCAAAAAAGTGTTTTTGGCTTATAGAAATATTGATGAGAAAAGAGGTAAACGTATACCTAGTTTGGCAAGTGTCAATAAATAAATATATAAGATAGGCTATGTGACAATTGTTGATAGGTCAAATGAATATCGATGGTTGTTGTTGAGTTGTTTGAAAAATTGGTGAACCGATGTAATAGGTCATTTTGGAATGGGGTGTCTTATAGATGTCGATTTGTTTGAAAGATAAGCTTAGTAGCTTGTGCATTTGAAAATTGAAATATAGCTCGATTTTGATTAGTTGATTAAGCCGCATGTTGCGGTTTGAATATTGTTACTAATTGATCATTGGATCAATACTTGTTTTAATTCAGTAAGGAAAGATGAATTTGAATAATGGATTTGGATATCTAAAGGTTTACTCAATGTCAATAGATTTGTAATTCGCTTTTGGAATTTGGCCATCGGAGTTGTAAATTTGTTTTGGTATGGAGAAAATTGGTGATGTATAACTTGGTAACATGAAGGCAATGCTTTATGGAGAATATATCGGTCGAAAATTTGTATATAATTCTGAAGATTCGTGGCAGAGTGGTTTATGTTTATCGTGTATGAGATGATTTATAGATCAATTTAGGAATGATGAAAATGATAGAAAAAATAGAAAGTAAAAGAGTAAAGATATTTTATTAATGAAGAAATAACACATTACCATATTGTCGTCTTATAAGGTAGGCTATGATACACCTGTTAAGCTAGTCTTTCTATATTGATTTTGTTGTTGAGTGGTCGTTAGAAAGTGCAAATTGTCTGAATTATAACCCGTATGATAGTATTGTTGCTGCAGTTGTTTTGGTGAGATAATCATTGTGATTGTATTATCCTGTATATAAGATATCGACGCAAAAATGTATAATAAAAAAAATAGTACCAAATATAGTTAAAGAAGGTCAATCAGTAATAAAATAGATATTGATAATATACAACTAAATATAGTTGTATATTAAGGTAAAATGGTTCAAGAATATAGGTTAGTGTCTACCTTATAAGAGGCTATGTCGTATTGAAGATTAAAATAAAAGAATATATAAGCGGTTATTCGCCTCTCAATTGTCATTCAATTTAATTTTTGGATTTTTTTGTATTGTAAATTCATGTTTTGAATTCGTCAGTTAAGACTATAACTGAATCCCTTTATATGGGAGCAAAATAATTGAAGAAAATAAAAAAATACTTAAATAAAATAGCATGGATTAAATACGTTAGATAATGTTACCAGAGCATTTGTTTCCTCTATTGATGGGTTTGGAGTGACTATTACCACAGTCATTTGTTTCCTCTATTAGAAAAGAAGTTAAATGTGACAATGCAAACGCATATTTTGAGTTTATTGACTAAAGATGAAGTTAAACTTCATCAGTCTAAGAAACAAATAATTGAAGTTAATAAAAAAAAACACAAATAGGACCGTATGAGAATTGAGAAATCAAAATGTAATTGAAAACAAAATAGTACTTACTAGCAATATCAACGTAAAAGCAACTAGAGAAATTTGCGATAGATAAAAACAATTGAGAATAAATGTATCTTATTGTATCAATAAAAATAAGTAATTTTACATTTATGCTACTTTATCGAAATTAATTAGAAAATGTTACAAGAAAGAAAAGAACAATTAGTATAAGAATAAATGTTGTGAATAGAGTAAAACAATGTGAGAAAAAAAATAATACAGAACTCGTATTCACAAATAATATATGAATTTCGAATGGGTTCGAAAGATTTGCTATTACTAAAGTAGTAGAATAGATGCTAAGTCTTTTTGAACTAATATCTTGAAGTATGAAATTATTCATGTTCAAATTGTTTAGATCCTATGGAATTTTATTCTTGATCAAAGATAATGGAATTTTGTTCAAATAATGATTCGGTTGGGGTTTGTGTAGAGAGATTTGCAGAGAGATTTCTGTACCGATTTGGGTTGACACGATGTTATTTGATTTTATCGGATAAATCGGTTAAGAGAGTAAAACAAGTATTCCACGTACTCCAGATGTAGGACGTGTTTATTTAGTTTTAAGTAGATTGCGATTTATAATTTACTTGAGCCGAGTTATAGCCAACGGATCACTTATAATTCTTTGAAATTGTGTTGGACAAACGATCTGCTTCAGAATCATACATAGATGGGACAAATTCTTTCTTGAGATGATCCTCAAGATCATTGGCTCCAATGGTGAATAAAGCAAGTTGTTCCCGGATAAAAAAATTTGCATCATCAAGCTTATTACCAATGGACATGAATTTCTAAGAATTGTTTGTGAGCAAAGAAGGGAGATTGTTTGACATGGTAGGAGTTTGAGAAGGTGTAATTTTTGATAAATTATTTTTTAGATTAGAGCCTTACTTTGATATCATATTAAGTACTAGAGATCATAGTTGTAAAAATCAAACCGGACCGGCTGATTCGACCGAAAAATCGGTGAATCGGATCATAAACCGATTTGGTTAACCTTTTAGACCGTGTAAGGATAAAAACCGGCATGAACTAGTGAGAACCGGAGAAAACCGGTCAAATTCGGTAAGAACTGACAGAAACCGACCCAACCGGTTCGGTTGCTACTCTATGATGCTCCATAGCAGCGCATCTCTACCTGTGATCCATTACGACGTACGGTCCTCAGCGCACCACTTGTTAACCTACTAGCGCCAGGTTTGATAAGGGACCTATTGGTTATGCTACTTCCTTGTTGCCATTCTGCCATTGTAGTACTTAAGATTTTAAACGACAAAGACTAATTATATAGTAACTATTGAATTAAATAATTTTATAAATATCTAATTTAATTTTAATTTTATATTCTCTATCTTTTGAATTAATTATATTTTTAATTATGTACTATTATTAATAGAAATATAAATTTTATTAAAAATTTATTAATTTACTTTATCTATTTCAATATTAATGTTATGATTAAAGTCATCTTATTTGATACTAGTATTAAAATTTACTGATATTATAGATTGTTATTCTTATTATATCAAATTAAGATACTAGTATTATAATACTAACTAATTTTATATCTATCTTTATATTAGTTGTCTATTTTATATTTTTTATTTATATATGATTAGTTTTACCGGTTTAACCAATAATTTATTGACTAAACTAATAAATCAATAAACTAATAATATGAATGGATTGATCACCAGTTTAATTCTTACAATTGTACTAGAGATTAAAAATAAAAGAGATGAAAACTAGAGATTGATTATGCAGAGAAAAATCTGCTGCAAAGAAAATGAAAACAATATTATAAATTAGACAAACAACGAGTAAGAAAATTGATTATAGATACTTGAAATGTAATACATGATAATATATAGTGACCAATTCTAACTGGACTTAATAACATAACTGATTAGCTAAATAAAATTATAATTACATCAATCTTAATTTTCTCGCAGTATAAGTTAACTCTTGACTATTGGTAGCCCAACATTGACCACCAAATAAAATAGCGTTTCAAGTAGTGACATATTTATAGTTTGAGTTGTTTGAATTGTGACACGTGCCACTACTTAATTTGTTGGTCGATGCTTAACTACTAGTAGCTGTTAATATCACATCACAGGTATCAGTAATTTTTGAAATAAATAGTTTTATAATATTATATCAAAATTTTTATAACTAAAATATTTAAATTTAATCTATTATGTCAGAAAAATAAAAAATATATTTAAAAGTTTACACAAATATACAAAAATAAGGCGATTGTGGAAGGAATATGTATAAGATATGAAGTATGTTGTAAGCCAATTAAAACGGCGTATGTAAATGGGACATTAGGGTCATATTAAAAATCGGTAGCTACACCTACTGATCAAGCATGCGCCAAAACAATAATACATAGAATTAGTATCGACTACATCTAGCTTAAAAGAAATTAGTTAGTTGTTCCAGAAAGGCACAAGGGATACTTATATATTACCTAACTATATATTTGCATCATTGCATGAAAAGAAAAGAAAACAAAGAAAAAAGAATTGAACAAAACAAAACAAAAATAACTCAGCCTATCAATTATAGATATCTTGTGGAATTATCGTGTTTACATATTAGATACATTTCGAATACAATACTTATTCGATACGCGTGTCTTTTGAGTTTAATCGTATTTTAATAAAAAAATAAAAAATATTTTTTTGTTGGACATATTTAGACACACATAAATATATATATCCAACTTTATTTTTAATATGTATTCTTAAAATAAATTTAAAAATAATATATATTATTATTTATTAAATTTTTTTTTTAAATATTTCATATAATTAAAAAAGATATTAATAATAATTAAAAAGAATAATTTATATTTTAATATTAATAAAATATTATAATATTATTATAATTTATGTAAAAAATATTATATATATATATATATATATATATATATAGTGTCTTTATCTCTTATAAAAATTTAAAATTTATGTGTGAATATGTCTTGTATCCCATATCATATGATCTTCTGTGTCTATGTTCATTTTCGTGCATCATATAGTTCAACACATTTCTAAACCTAATCAATTTCATTCCATTAGGTTCCTCAAATAACAAGATAAATAATACAAATCTTTGTCCACAAAATGCTTAATTTCACTAAAGAGAAAGCATAAAAATAATGTGACGTTATATATTGTGATGACTACTTAATTAGTAATTTGGAAAGAAAAATTCTACCGTGTTGAAGGAAAAATTTTTCCTCATGTGCTGAAGGGGCATGGCATTAAAAAAGTAGTGACGCGTGTTAGTGTTATTATCATATTTGTAGATAAATTTTGTGTTAAGATAAAATGGGTATAATATATCAACATTATGAATATTTATTATATTACTTTAATTTACTTTCAATGATGATAATTTATTTATTGGAGTTTATTGATTTTAAAAAATTTGGCAGCTTTAGATTTTTGTGTGAATATTATTCAACAGGTAGGATCATAGGAATTATTCCATACAATAGTAAATTAAAACAACAATAATAATAACAATAATATCCTTTCAAATTAATAATAATAATAATAATTTAATTTTTATTTAAAACTATATTTTTGTTATATATATATTCTCATATTTAACTTATATAATAATAAATATATTTTTATCTTCAAAGCAGATACGAATCCAAAAATTTAATAAAAAATAAATTAAAAATTAAAATATTATATAATTAAATATAATATTATATATTTAGTAATATATATAATTATAATTAATATTTTTTAATTAAAAGATACTAATAAGTGTTTGTTATATAAAAAAATTATCTTGATTCTTATAATTTTTTTATTTTGGATTCAATAAAATATAAAAAATTATCTATTTTTTATTAGTTTATTTTTTTAAATATTATTGTAACAGTAAGTTATATTTTTATGTTTCATATCATAAATAAATATGCTATAAAATAATATAAATAAATTATTTTAATAATTTTGTTATATGCATTTAAAACAAATTTTTAAATAAAATATAATTATTTTAATGAAGTTACTTAATATGTTATAATTTTAATATCATGAGAAAAATAAATAAAATTTAAAATAATTTACTTTCATGTATGTATTATAATATGTAAAAATTTTTTAGTTATTATACATATTAAAATATTTTTATATGATAATAAGTATGAAAATTAAGAGAAAAAATATTTAAAAAGAGAAAAAATTTAAATTTAAAAATTTTAGAAATTTATTTAATCAAAAAATGATTGAAAATAATATTTATCTCAATTTAAGGATTATTACTTGCTTTTGAGTTTAATAATTTAATTATTTATCTAAGATAATTATTTACTCTATTTTTCAAATAAAATTATATAATATATAATAACTTTAAATACTTTAAAGTGTTAACTTTGTTCAAAAAAGTTATGCTTCCTCTCTTTTAAATTTGTCCCTGCTTTAAAAGAAAAAATTTATTCAAAACTAATGAATAATGTTATTTTTACTCTGTTTCTTTTTATTTTTGAGTTTATATTTTTTTTATAAAATTAGATGAAAATCTATTGAACAATTAAAATTTTTTCTGCAACATTTTGGTTTTGTTAAATATAATCTTTTTAAATACGTTTCATCTAATTTAATAAAACCAAAATTTTTCAGCACAAATTTTAATTATCTAATAGACTTTCATCTACTAATTTTATAAAAAAATATAAAATCAAAAATAAAAATATAATAAAAATAATATTAATAATTAATTTTAAATATTTTTTTAAAACTAAAAATATCTTTATTTTTTATTATTATACAAATTAAATATCTTTATTTATCATTTTGTAAAAGTTGAAGGTTAAAAAAAAATACAAATGATCCTATCCATTTTGTGTTTTGATGCTATTAAATGATACAAAAATTTTCTTTTATTAATAGATAAAAGATTACTTAAAATTTTAAAGATTACTTAAAAGATATATTTAAAATTTTAGTGTATTTGAATTTTTTTTTAATAACAGTAAAAGCATTATATTTTTAAAAAGTTACAATTCTTATCTATTTTAAAAAGTTTTTTAACATAATAAATAAATAAATAAATAATACTTTAATATTATTATATTAGAACGTAATTAATAAATAAAAATATTTTTATATGAAATATCATAACACCAAATTATTTTTACTTTTTTAAAATATTTTTTTTGAAAGATTACTTAAAAAAATCTTTTTAAAAGCCCTTCCAAGAAGTAGAACGATCAACGATATGTGTAATAAAAATGCAATACTAGTAATAATTAATTGTTTTCCTTTTATGACTTTTTTTTTTCATATCAAGCATATAAAAGAATATATGAAGTTAATAAATAATAAATTACAAAATGATGAAAGAGACTATAATTCAGGGGTTCGTCATGCATGTAACAAGTGTTGAGTAGGAAGGATTTTAATTCCAATCCATTGGAGTTCACGTACTACGTGTGTTTATTAACACCAGCAAAAAAATATTATAATGCTACACAATTATTACTATTATAATGCTACAAAAATATATGCTATATATATTAGCATTGTAATTTGTAAATAAAAAAATTATAATTATACAAAAAATATATAAACCAATAAAAAAATATCACTCAAATATTTTTTATACTATTATTTTAAATAATAAAATAGTTAAATTATATAAAAACAAATCAATGTAATAACTAATAACTCTAAGGGCAAATCAGTATATTAACTAATAAATCTAAATAAAATCTAATCATGTATTTATAGACTACTAGGAGGAGAGTAGTGACGATACCGTGTATCAAGAATGACAATCCTCAACCATGAATACAGAATACAAGAACGATCTCAGACTTTATTTTAAAGAGTCTTTCTACTACGACATTTCTTTTTATGGTTGGTTTTCACTTTAATCTGTATTGGGCTCTCTGCCATTCCATTATATATGTTGTTCAACAAACTTTAATTTCATACAACAACTGTTGTGATTAGGCAATTCAAGTTTAGGCTACCAATCTTGATTCGGGGTTCCAATTGATAAGTGATTTGTCACTTTATAATAATTAGATTTTTATTGTACATTATGAGTTATAATTCGACTTTATTTACTTTTATACTAAGTTTGTAACAGACGATCTTAATAATCATTATTCTGACTTAATGGTAATGTTAGAGAGACAAAAAAAAAGAAGCTAGAACTTGTCTTATTTAGCATTTATTAATTGTTGCAATAATTAATGAATGTTAAATAAGGTAAGTTATAGCTATTTTTAGCTAATTTTCTTGGATTGCCAAATATTTCAGTGACTTAATGGCCAACGATCATAACATCAAATCTATACCTATAAAGATACCAATTTCTATATCTCAGGGAGGACGGACATGATAAGTTTTATTTTATGTCTAACATTCTATATTCATAGGCTTATTATATACCTCTTAAATACTTATTGACTTGAGCGTCAGAGTGCCTTTTGTAAGTACCCATTCTCCGTATTCTTTTTGTCGAAGTATACATCCTTTGAAGATGAAGAGACAAGTTCGATTTTCCCTAAGGCGAGATATACCTCAGAAATTCATCCACACAAGAACAATTGACGCCCACCGTGGGGACGGTAAACTAATTTCCTACTCCACCTAATAGATTCAAAGAATTTTAATTATATTGAAATACTTGAATCAATTTTCAAATAACATTTACATATTTTAGCAATTTATGTACTGTAATTTTTTTATTTCTCAACCTCTATTCACAAAATACAACATATATATAAAGTTTGTAGATCGGTCGTGACTTCGGCCAAAACTTCCTGAACCTGTCACTGAAAAAGAAATTCTGTAGGGGGTGAGAACATCATCTTTGAAAGGGTTCTCAGTAGAGGGATTAAGAATTATCATAAAAAGATATTTAATAAGAAAACTGTTTTTGAGCTTAGTGATTATCACTGTCTTATGAATCTTTTGAAAACCGACGGTTTAATCACCAAAAACACTTTTCAAAGCCCAATATTTAAATATCCAGAAAACCAAAAGCTTTCCTTTCTTATAAGAATTTCTTAATCAATTTCCTAGACTGTATGAAAGACCAATCTATTCCAAACATAGGTTCATTAAGTCTATGCAGAACCAACTTAATTTTTCATACTTAACTAAATCTTAATCAAAAACCAATCACGGCCTTCAGCACATCACATAATCAATCACGACCCTAAGCCTAAACAACTCAATCAACATCCAATTCACCACAATCTAATTAATCTTAGTCACAAACACAAGTAAGAAGGTTCAAACACAATCAAGCAGTTACATCAACTAGAGCAATTAGTAGTGAAACATAGTTATTCACATAGGCAAACCAATTACAATATGCACACCCAAACAATGTCACATAGATGCATATGATGAATGCCTGCCCTACGGATGATGAGCTCATCTGTCGGTTATATAGCCAACGCGACATATCCTAGTAGCTAACCATGGACAGAACACCAAACACGGAGCAAGTGGGACAACGCCGCAACCCTTGCATCTTACCTGCGTACCCGAAGCAGGGGATAACTTCACCTCCCTTTTACCAAGGTGGTGTTACAGTTCTCAACTCGGAGCAAGCGGCGACGAAACTCAACCCTTGCATCTTATCTGGAGTCGCGAACTTGGTGCACGAAATTGTGATCTCAATGGTGCCAACAACTTGGTACGCACAATTGTAATCTCAACTCTTTTCACAACTTCGCACAACTAACCAACAAGTGCACTGGGTCGTCCAAGTAATAAACCTTACGTGAGTAAGGGTCGATCTCACGGAGATTGTCGGCTTAAAGCAAGCTATGGTCATCTTGTAAATCTCAGTCAGGCGGATTCAAATGGTTATGGAGTTTTGATAATTAAAAGATAAATAAAACATAAAATAAAGATAGAGATACTTATGCAATTCATTGGTGGGAATTTCAGATAAGTGTATGGAGATGCATTATTCCTTTTAAATCTTTGCTTTCCTACTGCCTTCATCCAATCCTTCATACTCCTTTCTATGGCAAGCTGTATGTTGGGGGATCACCGTTGTCAATGGCTACCGTCCGTCCTCTCAGTGAAAATGGTCCAAATGCGCTGTCACCGCACGGCTAATCATCTGTCGGTTCTCACTCATGTTGGAATAGGATCCATTGATCCTTTTGCATCTGTCACCATGCCCAACACTTGCGAGTTTGAAGCTCGTCATAGTCATCCCATCCCAGATCCTACTCGGAATACCACAGACAAGGTTTAGACTTTCCGGATCTCAAGAATATTGCCAACTGATTATAGCTTATACCACAAAGACTTTGATCGCACAGAATGGAAGCTCTGTTGTCAGGAGAGGCAACCATGCATCGTGGACCAGCAGGCCAAGAGATACAGACTCAAGCTCTTGCAGATAGAACGGAAGTGGTTGTCAGACACGCGTTAATAAGGGAGGATGATGATGAATGTCACGGATCATCACATCCATCAGGTTGAAGTACGAGTGAATATCTTAGAATAAAAATAAGCTTGAATTGAATAGAAGAACAATAGTACTTTGCATTAATACTCGAGGAATAGCAGAGCTCCACACCTTAATCTATGGTGTGTAGAAACTCCACCGTTGAAAATACATAAGTGATGATGGTCCAGGCATGGCCGAATGGTTAGCCCCCAATGTCTAAGATAGCATAAAATTGATCAAAGATCCCAGCATAAACTAAACGTCTAATACAATGAGAAAAAGTCCTATTTATACTAAACTAGTTAGTAGGGTTTACAAAGATAAGTAAATGATGCAGAAATCCACTTTCGGGCCCACTTGGTGTGTGCTTGGGCTGAGTTTTGAAGCTTTCATGTGTAGAGAATTCTCTTGGAGTTAAACGCCAGTTTACAGCCTGTTTTGGGCGTTTAACTCTAGCTTGTAACTTGTTTCTAGCGTTTAACGCCAAAATAGGGCAGAAAATTGGCGTTTGGACGCCAATTTGCGTCATCAAAATGTGAGCAAAGTATGGACTATTATATATTGCTGGAAAGCCTGGATGTCTACTTTCCAAGGCAATTGAGAGCGCGCCATTTGGGTTTCTGTAGCTCCAAAAATTACATTTCGAGTGCAGGGAGGTCAGAATCCAACAGCATCAGCAGTCCTTTTTCAGCCTCTGAATCAAATTTTTGCTTAGGTCCCTTGACGAGAGAACTTTTGCGTGGTCTAGAATTCAGAATAAATTCCCATTGCAAGTATAGCTTCTAAACCAACAAAAGTCCTTTCATATAAAGGTTTTGGTTGTCACAAGTAACAAACCCCTAAATAAATTGATAACCGAAGTATTTAAACCTTGGGTCGTCTTCTCAAGGAATTGCAGGGAAGTATGTTCTTATTATTAGTTATGGAGATTGTAAATTTGGGGTTTCAAGAATGAGGAGTGAATATGGCAATTAATTTAAATAGCAATTAGAATAAATAAATACTGTAAAGCAAACTTTTGGCAAGGTATGAGAAATTGGAAGTCCAGACTTTGTTATTCTTAGCAATAATAATGAAAGTTGAATCTTAATTCCACTTAGTTGACTTTGCTAGAGCAAAGAAAAGTCAAGGGACTAATTAGTTAGACCTTCAAATCCTATTTATTTCCTAAGAAAAGGTTGGGATTATTGAAGTTCAATTCAATTAGCAAGATAACAGTTATCAATTATCTTGAGCTAAGATAACTCCTGAGTTACTGATTTCTTAACCAAGACCAAAAAGGGAAAATTAAATTAATTCTACTGGAATGAAAATGTCTTCATATTGGGAATAATCAATGGCATAAATAAAAGAAGGCAATATTAAACTGAAATATCTCAAGTAACATTAAATAAGAAAATCATAACATGAATGTAGCATAAGCCAAATAGGCAACATAACTAATACAAGCAAGCATTAAAGTATCTGAGAGTAAGAGATAAATATAAAGTAAAAAAACATTGAACCTGGGATTGAGAGTCACTCCTAAAACTAAGAGAAGTCCTAAATCCTAAATCCTAATCCTAAAGAGAGAGAGGAGAGAACCTCTCTCAAAACTAAATCTAAATCATAGAAAGTAACTAAAAATGCCTCCTAATGAATGGATGCATTCCCCCACTTTATAGCCTCTAATCTGTATTCTCTGGGCCGAAAACTAGGTCAGAAACAGCCCAGAAGTCACTTCCAGCACTTTCTGGTCCGTACAGGTCGTGGCCAAGTAACGCGGACGCGTCGCCCACGCGGCCGTGTGGGTTGAAGTTCGCAGATGCGACGCGTCCGCGTGAATCACGCATTTGCATCACCTAGCGTCATGGAAACTATGGCATATTATATATCAAATCGAAGCCCCAGACGTTAGCTTTCCAACGCAACTAAAACCGCGTCGTTTGGATCTCTGTAGCTAAAGTTATAGCCGTTTGAGTGCAAAGAGGTCAGGCTGGACAGCTTAGCAATTCCTCCAACTTCTTGTATTCCTTCCACTTTTGCATGCTTCCTTTCCATCCTCTAAGTCATTCCTATCCTATAATATCTGAAAACACTTAACACACATATCAAGGCATCTAATGGTAATAAGAGAAGATTAAACATAGGGAACTTAAGGCCAAAGAAGCATGTTTTCAATCAAAGCACATAATTAGGAAGATAAATGTAAAACCAAGCAAATAGTATGAATAAGTGGGTAAAGAGTTGATGAAATCCACTCAATTAAGCACAAGATAAACCATAAAATAGTGGTTTATCAATCTCCCCACACTTAAACAATAGCATGTCCTCATGCTAAGCTCAAGAGAAGCTATAAATATGAAGAGGAATGGTAAAAATGTATGAAATACAACCTATGTATATGAATGCAACTACATGCAAAAAAAAATGTTTCTACCTACTTGGTTAAAAGTAAATAAGTTTTCCAAGACAAATATGAATCAAATTCCACTAATTCAAATCATACAGTGAAAACAAATAAAACTCGTAAGAAGATAGCTCATGAAAGCAGGGAACATAGAATCAAGCATTGAACCCTCACTGGTAGTGTATATGCGCTCAAATCTCTCAAGTGTCTAGGGTCAATCTCTCTACTCTTCTCTAATCATGCCTTCTAAAACTTTGTTCTTCATCTAACCAATCAACAAATATTTAGTGTACTAATGCAAACATCATGAGGTCTTTTCAAGGTTGTAATGGGCTGAGGTAAAGGTAAGGATATATGTATGGGCAAGTGAGCTTTATAAATTGAATCTTTAATTATCCTAAGCTTTCACCTAACATACATATACTCTATATAACTCTAGTTCATGCCTAGCTACCCAAAATTTCCACTTTTACATCACATACTCATGTATCAACTTTTTCTTTTTAATTTATCACATGTGCATTGATTTTTCATTAACTTAACATTGGGGTAATTTTGTCCCCTTATTTATTTATTTATATTATATATATATATATATATATATATATATTTCTTTTTTCTTTTTCTCTTTTTTTTTTAATCATAAAAGCAAACATAACTTATCAATGCACATGGATTCTCCATTATTTTTCTATTTTGGTTTTTCATGAGTAGGTTCCCAAATTCCCAATATTCAAATAGATTAGAGACATGATACATTCCCTTATTAACCCATATTCCCACAGTTTTCCCACACTTAGTTGATGCATAATCTCTATCTTAAGCTAATCAAAGATTCAATTGGGATATTACTTTTGTTTTTCTGCTTAAGGCTAGTGATGTGGTAAAATACAGAACAAATGGGGATTAAAAGGCTCAAAGTGGCTGACAATGGTGATTTAAAGGGTATGTTTATTTGGGATAAGTGAGCTAAAATCAAACAATAGCCTCAATCATATGCAAGCATGTAAATACACTAAATAATGGACATATAGATTGGAACAAAATATAGATTACAATCATAGAGGAGGAAACACACAAGAATAAAATATTTATGGTTAAATAATGTAACCATGTAAATAAGCTCAAAATCTCATAAGTTGTGTGTTCTTTGGCTCAAAAACCATGTTCCAAATACAACTTCAAACAAATTTAACAAAAAATTTTCAATTTAAATTAGTGAAATACTATAAAAATTTCTTGAAAAAGAAAATATTTCTTCAACCAAGTGGTAAAATATGCACAAAATCAAATAAATATGCAAATGCAACAACTAGCTACAAAGAAAATTTAAACATTGGTGTTGAGACAAGAAAGTACTGACCCATGGAGATCGGTATCGACCTCCCCACACTTAAAGATTGCACCATCCTCGGTGCATGCTAAGATGTACAAGTGGATGGCTGCTCCAACTGATGCCTTTCTCCAGAGATTGTGCAGGTGGACTTGTTTGTATTCCCATTAAGAAGCTTTTCCTCTCCCTTCATGGTGACCATCCTGAAAGAAGAGGGAAAAGAAGAAAAGTAACCCAAAAATAAAGATAGAAAATAAATAAAATATGGGTGTTAGTGCCAGATAATAAGGGTTTCAATTACATGGTAGATACAACATGCAAGTGAGGAACAGTGGAAGTAAATGGCAAAGCAAGAGTGCAAAAATTTACAACAATGGGAAAGAGAGTGCAAGATAATATAAATTCATGTCAATGCAAAATTAATACAAATATCATAAAAGAATAGCATTGACTTAAACAATATTACCCAACAGTGTAAAACAAGTCACTGAGTACCAAAATAATACCAGAAAAGACACAACAGTTGAATATGAACAAGTAACACCAATGGAAAAATTAATAAATTTAGAAAAGAAAATAAAAAGATGCACAAAATTAAAATGCAATGGAAGAAAGTATGCAAATAAATTAAATAAAATAGAATGGCGGTGAAAAAGATGAGAAGAAGAAAGTAAGAAAAGGAAGAAGAAGGAAGAAAATAAATAAGAAAGGGAGAAAATAATTAGGTATAGGGAAGAGAAGATAAGATATTTGGCTGCGTTGAAAAAGTTGTGCGGCGCAAGCGGCGCAGACGCGTGGGGACGCGGTTGCGCGACTGGCGCTTAAATTAATCGACGCGGTCGCGTCGGTTACGCGGACGCGTGACTCAGGTTATGCTACTGGCGCGAGGGCAGCCTCATTCTCGCACAACTCTCTGTTCGAATTTTTATTTTTGCCAAATTTGGGGTGACGCGATCTCGTGGGGCATGCGATCGCGTGAGTGGGCTTTAGAAAAGAATGACGCGGATGCGTCGGCGACGCGGTCGCGTGGTAGAGATTGTGCATCCAGCACCAATCCGGCACCACTCTCGCACGATAATTCGTTGTGCACCCTTTTTACGTCGAAAATCAGGGCACGCGGCCGCGTGGGTCACGCGGTCGTGTGGGAGGCCATTATTCCCATGTGACGCGGACGCGTCAGCGACGCGGTCGCGTGGGACGATTTGTGCCACGGGCACGCCTCTAGCCACGTTCTCGCGTGACTCTCTGCTCGATTTCTCTTCTTCACAACGCACATGTGATGCGGACGCGTCAGCGACACTGCCGCGTCGCGTGCGTGCTTTTTTTTAATTCAAAATGCAGAATGCAATGCTTAATATGAATGCTATGTATGATTCCAGGTTCAATGAAGGATAAAATAAAACTTGAAAACAAATAAAACTGAATAAAAATGAAAAAGGAACGATCATACCATGGTGGGTTGTCTCCCACCTAGCACTTTTAGTTAAAGTCCTTAAGTTGGACATTTGAGGAGCTTCTTGTTATGGCGGCTTGTGCTTGAACTCATCTAGAAATCTCCACCAATGTTTGGAGTTCCAGTAGCCTCCGGGGTCCCAAACAAGGCGCAAAAAGCCTTCAAGTAAGTTAAAGCAAGTGACAAGGCCCCAAGAGTGTTGATTTCTAGAGTGAATTCCGGGGTCCTAAATTCTATTTTTGCACCCGTTTTTGTCTTGATCTGCATTTTTCCAGCCGGGTGATGAGTGATTTGAATTCCCACTGCAGTGACCAAACAGCTTCCGAGATCCTTTTAATTAAGCTTAACACCAGTCTTTGCACCTCAAATTGAGGTGTGAAACTTCATTGAATCTTGCATACCATCTCTGAGTGCGAGTCATTTTCCTTTTACTCTTGAAGCCACAAAGAGCTCTAAGCTGGCCATCTGTTTCAAGCAAACCGTATTCAAGTGAAAAAATAAAGATAAGAGTCAAGGATTTTACCCACTTGAAGTCTGTATTGGGTGGTAATGGCCTTAGGATCAGTGTTTCCAGCGGTTCTACAAGATCTACTCCCTTATGGTCTTCAGTGAATTCCTCCACTTCTTTGCAAATTTCTTCTATGTCAACCATGTCTTGATCAGAGTCTTTAAATTCTCCCTCATCATCGCTCAAGTCATATATTGGAGGTTGAGAAAAATCTATCTCAGCATCATCTTCATGTTCACTCGGGGAAGATTCTTCTGTCTCAAAGAATTCACTTGAGGATGCAAGTTCGTCACTAAGAGAGCAAGACTCGTGATCATCATCATCAAGGAAACCTGCATCCTGGGTTATTCCGTCCAGTTCTTCATAAGATATTTGCATTGAAGGCTGTGCAACATCCTCTTTAGCGTCAGTTGTAACATCCTTGACGGGGTCTTCCATGACTCTGTATTCCCATGGAGCTTCAGCATCTCCTAAATCTTCAACCAACTCTTCTTCTTCTATAATGACAGTGTCCTCTACTTGTTCTAGTACGAAGTTGTGCTCTATGCTGTCCACTGGAGTTCCTTGTGTCTTCTTCACAATACATTCTTCATTAGATTCTCCACATGAAGCCATGGGAGTCTGTTGAGTGGCTGAATGTTTGGAAGATAGTTGATTTATTGCTTGCTCCAATTGCTGAAGGGTTGTATTGAATTGGTTTACTGATTCTTCGAAGTGAACCAGTGATTCTTGGCTTGATAGATATGAACATGGTTTGTAGGAGAGTGGTGGTTCTTGGGAGTGATTGAATTGGCATTGGGATGGATAAGGATCATGTGGTAGTGAATGGTGAAAAGAAGCTTGTGAGTATGGTGGATTGGGACTGTGTTGGAAGGATGGTCTTTGAGCACAGGGTGGGGCTTGTTGGTAGCTACAAGGCGGTCCACCGAATCTATCAATTGGACATGCATTGTAAAATGGTCTTTGTCCATGGTATCTAGGATGGTGTTGTTGCCTAAAGGGTTGATTGGATCCTTGTGGCTCCATCCATCTTTGATTGCTTAGACCTTGATGCATAGTCCTGTTATAGCTTCCATTCCTTGCAACAAAATTAGAACGAAACTCAAAGCGAGAGGGGTGAGAATTCATAATAGATATCAGAAATAAGAGGGAAGAGAAAAAACAAATAAACAAGTAAAAGAAAAATATTTTTTTTTAAATATTTACAATAACCAATAATAAGGCACACGTTTGCAATTCCCCGGCAACGGCGCCATTTTGACGTTAGAACTTTTGCGTGGTCTAGAATTCAGAATAAATTTCCATTGCAAGTATAGCTTCTAAACCAACAAAAGTCCTTTCATACAAACGTTTTGGTTATCACAAGTAACAAACCCCTAAATAAATTGATAACCGAAGTATTTAAACCTCGGGTCGTCTTCTCAAGGAATTGTAGGGAAGTATGTTCTTATTATTGGTTATGGAGATTGTAAATTTGGGATTTCAAGAATGAGGAGTGAATATGGCAATTAATTTAAATAGCAATTAGAATAAATAAATACTGTAAAGCAAACTTTTGGCAAGGTATGAGAAATTGGAAGTCCAGACTTTGTTATTCTTAGCAATAATAATGAAAGTTGAATCTTAATTCCACTTAGTTGACCTTTGCTAGAGTAAAGGAAAGTCAAGGGACTAATTAGTTAGACCTTCGAATCCTATTTATTTCCTAAGAAAAGGTTGGGATTATTGAAGTTCAATTCAATTAGCAAGATAACAGTTATCAATTATCTTGAGCTAAAATAACTCCTGAGTTACTGATTTCTTAACCAAGACCAAAAAGGGAAAAGTAAATTAATTCTACTGGAATGAAAATGTCTTCAGATTGGGAATAATCAATGGCATAAATAAAAGAAGGCAATATTAAACTAAAATATCTCAAGTAACATTAAATAAGAAAATCATAACATGAATGTAGCATAAGCCAAATAGGCAATATAACTAATACAAGTAAGCATTAAAGTATCTGAGAGTAAGAGATAAATATAAAGTAAAAGAACATTGAACATGGAATTGAGAGTCACTCCTAAAACTAAGAGAAGTCCTAAATCCTAAATCCTAATCCTAAAGAGAGAGAGAGAGGAGAGAACCTCTCTCAAAACTAAATCTAAATCATAGAAAGTAACTGAAATTGCCTTCTAATGAATGGATGCATTCTCCCACTTTATAGCCTCTAATCTGTATTCTCTGGGCCAAAAACTGGGTCAGAAACAGCCCAGAAGTCACTTCCAGTGCTTTCTGGTCCGTACAGGTCGCGGCCAAGTGACGCGGACGCGTCGTCTACGCGGCCGCGTGGGTTGAAGTTCGCAGATGCAATGCGTCCATGTGAATCACGCGTTTGCGTCACCTAGGGTCAGGGAAACTATGGCATATTATATATCAAATCGAAGCCCCAGATGTTAGCTTTCCAACACAACTGGAACCGCATCGTTTGGACTTCTTTAGCTAAAGTTATAGCCATTTGAGTGCAAAGAGGTCAGGCTAGACAGCTTAGCAATTCCTCCAACTTCTTGTATTCCTTCCACTTTTGCATGCTTCCTTTCCATCTTCTAAGCCATTCCTGCCCTATAATATCTGAAAACACTTAACACACATATCAAGGCATCTAATGGTAATAAGAGAAGATTAAACATAGGGAACTTAAGGCCAGAGAAGCATGTTTTCAATCAAAGCACATAATTAGGAAGGTAAATGTAAAACCATGCAAATAGTATGAATAAGTGGGTAAAGAGTTGATGAAATCCACTCAATTAAGCACAAGATAAACCATAAAATAGTGGTTTATCATCCTTCAATTTCAGCCAGAAAATACCTGAAATTACAAAAAAACATACAAACTCATAGTAAAGTCCAGAAATGTGAATTTCGCTTAAAAACTAATAAAATATACTAAAAAGTGACTAAATCATACTAAAAACTACCTAAAAACAATGCCAAAAAGCGTATCGAGGATTCAACTTCTTTGCTTTAATCGCCCTACCTACTCCCGTGGTCGGAGTAACCTTAAGGAAAACATGTTCTCCTTCCTCAAATTCTAAGGGCTTTCGCCTCTGATCGACGTAACTCTTTTGACGACTCTGCGCCGTAAGCATCCTATCACGGATTTTCTTGACTTGTTCAGTAGTCTCAGCTATCATTTCCGGTCCCAATAAGCCTTTCTCTCCAGCTTCATACCAACATAGCGGAGATTGACATTTTCTCCCATACAAGGCCTCATACGGAGCCATTCCAATGCTCGCATGATAACTATTATTGTATGCAAACTCCACTAATGGCATATACCGATCCCAACTCACCGGTTGGTCCAAAACACAAGCTCTCAACATATCCTCTAGTGTTTGGATCGTCCTCTCAGATTGACCATCTGTTTGAGGATGGTAAGCCGTGCTCAAGCTTAATCGGGTTCCAAAAGCTTTCTGAAATGCACCCAAAAACCTTGAAGTGAAACGAGGATCTCTATCAGAGATTATAGTAGCAGGTACACCATGAAGTCTCACAATCTCCTTTATGTATAACCGTGCTAGCTCCTCAAGGGTGTAGGTCATCCGAATGGGTAAAAAGTGAGCTGACTTCGTCAGTCGGTCCATAATCACCCAAATAGCATCAAAACCAGCCCTAGTCCTTGGCAATCCAGACACAAAGTCCATTGCAATACTTTCCCACTTCCATTGTGGAATCTCTAAAGGTTGCAACATCCCGGAAGGTCTTTGATGTTCAATCTTTACCTTTTGACAAGTTAAGCACTTTGAAACATATTCCGCCACATCATTCTTCATACCCGGCCACCAGAACATTGCCTTTAAATCATGGTACATCTTAGTACTTTCCAGGTGAATGGAGAATCCGCTTTTGTGTGCCTCCTTTAGAATATCTTGTCTCAAAGTGCCAACATCCGGCACAATGATCCTACCTTTGAATCTCCATAACCCATCTTTTTCTTCCGACACTTTCCACCGTTTTCCTTGCTCAATAGCCGGTAACACCTTCCATAACGCTTCATCATTTTGATGAGCCTTTAGGAGTTCGGACTTAAAATCACTTGAGATCTCTAATCGGGTCAAACACAAGGTTCCGGATACTTCTCGAGCACCAATTTTTCAGACTCTCGAATCCCTTGAGTAACTTCTCCTCTTGAAGCATCATCCAAGCCGCATATAACGACTTCCGACTCAACGCATCTGCCACTACATTCGCCTTTCTCGGATGGTAATGCAACTCAAAGTCGTAGTCTTTCAACAATTCCATCCACCTTCTCTGCCTCATATTGAGCTCTTTCTGATCAAAGAGATACTTCAAGCTCTTATGATCAGAGAAAACTTGGAACTTAACCCCATAGAGGTAATGCCTCCACACCTTCAATGCAAACACAACCGCAGCGAGTTCCAAATCGTGCGTAGGGTAACTAACTTCATGAGGTCTCAACTGTCGTGAGGCATACGCCACCACATTACGATGCTGCATCAGCACGCATCCTAGACCCTTCAAGGAGGCATCACAATACACCTCAAATGGCTCGTTCGGCTCAGGTAACACTAACACAGGTGCAGTGGTCAACTTTTTCTTCAATGTCTGAAAGCTCTCCTCGCACTCAGGAGTCCAAACAAACGGAGTGTCTTTGCAGGTCAACTTTGTCATTGGCGAAGCTATCTGTGAAAAGCCCTTGATAAACCTTCGGTAATAGCCAGCTAAACCCAGAAAACTCCCTATCTCTGTTACGGTGGTTGGTTGCTTCCAATCCATAACAGCCTCCACCTTAGTTGGATCTATGGCTATTCCTTTCTTACTCACCACATGACCCAAAGACTTCACCTCACTCTTCCAAAACTCGCACTTAGACAGTTTTCCATAAAGTTTCTTCTCCTTTAGAATCTGCAATACGGTCCTCAAGTGCTCCGCATGCTCTTCTTCAGTCTTGGAATAAATCATTATGTCATCAATGAAGACAACAACGAATTTATCCAGAAACGGACGGAAAACTCTATTCATGTAATCCATGAACACCGCAGGAGCGTTTGTCAACCCGAAAGACATTACAGTGTAGTCGTAATGACCATAACGAGTCCTGAAAGCGGTCTTAGGGATATCCTCACCCCTCACCCTTATCTGGTGATATCCGGATCGCAAATCGATCTTGGAGAAAACTCCAGCTCCTTGCAACTGATCCATGAGATCATCAATTCTCGGCAATGGGTATTTATTCTTTATTGTAACCTTGTTCAGCTGCCTGTAATCCACACAGAGCCGCATACTCCCATCCTTCTTCTTCACCAGTAACACTGGAGCACCCCACGGAGATACACTTGGGCGTATAAAATTCTTTCCCAACAAATCCTCTAACTGAGACTTTAACTCGTTCATCTCTAACGGTGACATCCTATAAGGAGCACTTGAGATTGGTCCAGCCCCTGGCACCAATTCAATAGCAAACTCAACCTCTCGGTTAGGTGGAAACTAATCAATATCATCGGGAAATACTTCTGGAAACTCACACACAACCGGAATCTGTTCCCATCTTTGATCATCACCCGAAACGCCCGCGGTTAACAACATGATACCCTGACATTCGGTTCCAGAACAGTTCACCATCATCGAATTCAAGTAATAATTATTTACCACGACCGGCCCTTCAGTATCCTCCGGCATAAAGTACACCGACTTTGTAGAACAATCTAGCAGAACATGGTTCTTAGATAACCAGTCCAATCCCAAGATAAGATCAAGACCAATCATCGGTAAGCAGATTAAATTATGAATAAAATCACGCTGCTTGAACCTAAAGGAAACTTCCGGGCATCCTAGCCTAGTTACCATGGCTTCATGGGTAGCATTGTACACTCTTAGATCATATCCTAAAGTTACAATCTTCAATCCTAACTCATGGGCTTTCTCAAATGCAATGAATGAATGTGATGCTCCTGAATCAAATAAAGCATTTAAAGTTTGACCAGCCATTTCACAGTTACCTCGAATAAGGGTCTCAGATCCCTCAGCTCCTACAGCTGAAGAGGTGAACACCCGACCAGTCTGTTGTGCTTTCCCAGCACCTTGTTTCTGCCTCTCTGGACAATTTGCGGCTTTATGCCCCGCCTTTCCACAAGTGTAGCACAAACCCCATCCGGTCTTGCATGGTGCTCCCGGATGGTGACTTCCACACCTAGTACAAGCTTGATCATTCTGAGGCTGCTTCCCATACTTCTTCCCTTGGAAATTGTTGTTGTTGTTGGGCCTCCTGAAAGAGCTTCCCCTCTTGAAAGACGGACCTCTAGGTGCAAAACTCTTCCCTCGGTTCTGTGGGAATGATCCTCTGTGAATCCCTTTCTCAGCAGTTGCCCTTTTTACACACTCCTCAGCAACCCTACACTTGTTTACCAACTCGGAGAAAGTCCTAATCTCCATTGGTCCCACTGAACTGAAAATATCACTCCGGAGTCCTCCTTCATACTTAACACACTTCCATTCCTCATATTCCACCGGAGTCCCTTGGCACATACGAGAGAACCTGAACAGCTCCTCAAACTTGTCAGTATACTCTGATATGGACATAGTACCCTGCTTCAGCTGTAACAATTCAAGTTCCTTAGCCGTCCTAGCAGAAGTCGGAAAGTACTTCTTATAGAACTCCTCTTGGAAGATATTCCAGGTGATATAATCATCACCCTGCTGCAGAAGATGTCGGATACCTTGCCACCAATGCGACGCTTCACCGACAAGCATATAGGTAGCAAACTCGACACGCTGTCCTTCAGGCACCACTTGCGCTTGCAGCGCTTGCTCTATAGCCTGAAACCATGTATCAGCCTCAGTCGGACTAGTAGTTCCCTTGAACTTAGGCGGATTAACCTTCAAAAGGTTTGCCAGCGTCATCGGGCCATGAACTCCACCTCCATCATTACCATGGTTGTTCATCTGTTGACCAAGAGCCTCAGCAGTGGCTTGCATAGCAGCAGCCATGTTCTCTAACGCAGTCATAAAGTTCACTGGGTCGTGAGGGTTATTCTCCGGCGCACGAGCGTTCGTACGACCTCTCGCACTACCTCTACCGCGTCCACGAGGCGCCATCTGGTTCCTATACATACCAAACAATCGATATTAAGTTGATCAGTCTCAATATCGGAAGTCTAGTACTTCAAAGTCCCAAATGCATGCTCATGAACGTTTATGCCAATTATATCAAGCAGATATACTAATAGCACATAACACACACACACAGAGAATGCACAGAAGCATAGTCAGTCCATCCCTCAGGCTCTACAGGAACGAACTGCTCTGATACCATAATGTAACACCCTACCATACAGAGTCTTATGCTTAAGTCATAATTCAGGGATGGCAAGGTATTACGACCTCTAAAATAAAAATTTATTACGTATAGTAGTATGAATGATTGATTATAACTAGGAGCCTTTGTAGAAAAAGGGGTAAACAAAAACCGCAACCTTAAAGCGCAACACTCCGATCGATAACGTAACGAACAAGGATAACCAACGCGAGATTATATATATACAAAGGAGTGTCAAAAACAGGAATATCAAGACTCAAGATCCGGCTGCGAAGATAACCGGTCCGAGCATAACAATATATACATATGATAAAATAAGGAAAACCCCCAAAGGACACCCAAAGGGACACAAATACATAAAACTTATTCTCCAAAATCTCCCATAAGAGGAGTCATCACAGTTTGTATTATTTAATGGAGATAAAAGTATCTAAGCAAAACATATAAACCAAAACATAGCCCCGAGAACAAAGGATCTTCGCAGATCTAGAAGTCTCCAGCATGCATCAGCGGGACACCTCACGTCCTGCATCTGAAAACCACAAAATCCGCATGGGTGAGAACCAGAGGTCCCCAGCATGGTAACAGCTTCCACATATATAATACATAATAATGGAGGAAAGCCAAAGGCAATCCTAGAACTTCCTCCAGATAATATCAACGCTTATAAACAAGCTAAACCATAAAGGGCATCTGACCAAAGATTCTTCAGTCTAACTAATACTTCCCTTTCCAATTCCTTCAGACCTCCCAACCACCAGCAGGAGTATAATGTAGCAAACACAGTTATATCAAACAAAGAATATACAAATAGGAACAGTTAAGGCATTTAGACAATTAGCAAGTATTATGCAGTCAAATAGGCAATCTCAAACAATTCATATAGTATGCATATGATGAATGCCTGTCCCTAGTGGCTGATGATATCATCTTGTCGGTTATAGAGCCAACCCGACAAGTCCTGGTCGCTAACCATTGGACTGTCCCTCTGTCATGCATCCCCAACTCGAGTTATACTCGTCATAAACTTGATCATAATCATGATCTATATCCATCACCCTCACTGGTGAATATATACGGGGGCGAGCTCATCCGGGTCTTTCACAGTGCCCGGCCACACTTACGACATAGGGTCAACAGAGTATCAAGTCTCAACCTGGAGCACGTGGTGGCTAGCCACTGCTACTACCCAGGGAAACTCGTATCTCAGATAGTGGAAGTGCAAATCACAATTATCAATAATTCAGCATAAACATGCATGAATTCTCATCCATGGATCAACATCCATATCAGCCATTCCGGCTCACGGTTAAATCCAAAACCAGCCAAAATTCATAGCATACACAGCTATTCTTGCTCACGGTTCAATCTAGAACCAGCCAATATATAAACAATTACGGCCCTTCGGCCAATGGCATAACCAGCACTTCCACCACCATCCTCCGCATCTCACATAATCATGCTTGATCCTCAATGATCATTCATTTTTCCCTTGCTTCACTCGCAAGTTACCTCATTCCCTAGCCCCTTTTTAATAGCTAGGCATGTCATATTGATTTAAGATATGAGTGGTGAGATCGGAGGCTTAGAAGTATGAAATTTGGCTTTTAAAACTCAAAAATCAACTTTGGGATGAAAACAGGTCCACGCGTACGCGCACTCCACGCGCACGCGTGAATGGCCTCAAAACTTCATCGACGCGCAAGCGTCATGCACGCTAACGCGTGGATTAAACATTTGCCAATCGACGCGTACGCGTCAACCACGCGTACGCGTGGGCGTCCTCGTGCCCCAGGCACAACACTGGCACAGTTCTGGCATAACTCTCTGGAAAATGGCTGGGCATTGGGTGCAACACAATCGGCGCGCCCGCGCACATCACGCGCACGCGTGGATGGCGCTTTCTGGAAGATCGGCGCGTACGCGCCACGTGCGCCTACGCGCAAGGGGTTATTCTGCTAAAAATTTTCTAAGTTAAAAGCTGCAGAATTCACAAATTTAAACCCCAATCTTCCAACGGACATAACTTCCTCATTTTAAATCGTTTTTCACCCGTTCTTCGAACGGCATGGACATCCCGGATCCAATTTCATTTCTAAATAGATTTGGCACAAAACAGAGATCCGTAGTCCAAGTTATGTCCCACCAAAGTATGCCCAAAAACCACGTTTTTCATAAAAACCACAAAGTGTCATTTTCAAAACAAGCCATTTACAACTCTTTTCAAAAATCAATCAAAACATGCCATTTTCATTCCTTTCCTTTGAAATCAATCAAAATACATCAATTTCAACATCAAGCCTCCTCAACTCACACATTGACACTTTACCACAAATTACAAAATCACTATCTCATCATTTTAACCCACTTCACCCAAGTGGCTCAAACTCAAACATATTGACATATCATATACTCTTCCTCATGCCAATTCCAACAACACCAATCCCAATAAATCATTATTGTACACAATCAACATCACACTCACCATAAACATGGTTCAACCCACAATTCAACCATAACCAATCATCAAGCATATATCACAACATGCATATTTCTCATACATCATACCACCAAGGCATCATTAATCATCATCACATATATGACCACATCATATATCTCAATCATTCAACAACATCAACCATTCAATGCCTATCTTAGGGCCTCTAGCCTAAGTATTTCCTACCACATTACATATTAGATACGGGAAACCGAAACCATACCTTAGCCGATTTTCCCAAGCTCCACCGGAGCACTTCCAAATCACTTATCCACAAGTCTCAAGGCCTCAACACCTCCAAGAACAGATTTTTCACCACCAAACCCTCTCCAAGCTTTTCAAAATCACTAATCAAGCTCCAATATTCACATATACACAACCTAAGCCACAATCATCATACCCATGCACAACATCTCAAAACCCAAACATCATAAAACAACAAAATACACTAGGGTTGAGAATCTTACCACACCCAAGGTCCAAGGAGACAAGATTAACCTTCTCCTTCAAGAGAGTTGGGTCCTATAACATCAAAGAACCCAAAATCTCAACATTTCACCCATGAAACTCGAAAATAAGGGCTTGGATTTCGAACAGAAACACGTGCCTTACCTCAAGATTGATTGTATGGGTTTTGTAGAGCTCTCCACGGTGAACGCGTGGCCACAAACGGAGCGGCAATCGGAGCTCTAGATCAAAAGTTATGGTGGTTTGAAGATCAAGTGAGAGATAGAGGTTTGAGAGAGTGTTCTTCCCCCATTTCCTCTCTTTTTCAGCGTGTTTGGTGTTGTGTGAGGAGAGAGAGAGTGCTGAAAACTAGGGTTTTGGTTTAGTTATGTTGGGCCAAGGGCCCACTTTGGGTCCGGTTGGCCCGGTTTGGCCCGTTCGGTCCAATCTTGGTCCGATTTCTATAAAATTGGTACCGAAATTCTCGTCTCAATCTCCTCTATCACATTTAGCCATAAAAATCACATTTTAGGCTTTCTAGAATAAATTCTCATTTATGGGTTAATTAGCCGTTAATTAACGGGGTTTTACAAATTTCATGATTTTTCAGATTATCAATAACATTTCTCTTTGTTCATCATTCTTTTAAGAGCCAATAATTTTAACATTCATAAATTTCACTTAAAAAATATGCACTGTTCAAGCATTCATTCAGAAAACACAAAGTATTGCCACCACATCAAAATAATTAAACTAATTTCAAGATAAAATTTGAAATCCAAGTACTTCTTGTTCTTTTGTAATTAAGCACATTTTTCATTTAAGAGAGGTGAAGGATTCATGGAATTATTCATAGCTTTAAGACATAGACACTAGACACTAATGATCATGTAGTGAAGACACAAACATAGACAAACACATAAAGCATAAAATTTGAAAAAACAAAAAAATAAGAACAAGAAAATCAAAAAATGGGTCAACCTTAGTAATGGCGGCTAGTTCTTCCTCTTGAAGATCCTATGGAGTGCTTAAGGTCCTCAATGTCTCTTCCTTGCCTTTGTTGCTCCCAAAAGTTGTGTAGAGAAAAATGTATCCCTTGAGGCATCTCAGGGATTTCTTGATGAGGGAATTCCTCATGCTCTTGTTGAGGTCCATGAGTGGGCTCTCTCGTTTGCTCCATCCTCTTTTTTGGTGATGGGCTTGTCCTCTTTAATGAGGATGTCTTCCTCTATGACAATTTCAATTGAATTGCATAGGGATCACCTTTTTCTTGGCCACAACTTCATAGAAGTGGTCTTAATGGACCTTTGAGATGAATCTCTCCATCTTCCATGACTCGGAGGTGGAAGCTTTTGCGTTCCCTTTCCTCTTTCTAGAGGTTTCTCCGGCCTTAGGTGTCATAAATGGTTATGGAAAAATAAAAAGCAACGCTTTTACCACACCAAACTTAAAATGTTTGCTCATCCTCGAGCAAAGGAAGAAAGAAAGGCGGAGAAGAAGAAGAAATGGAGAAGATGGAGGGGGTTAAGTGGTTCGGCCAAGTAGGGGAAAAGTGTATAAGATGTGTGAAAATGAAGGAGTGAGGAGGTGTTTATATATGAGGGGAAAGAGATGTGAGAGGGGGAGAGAGAGAAGTAGGGTAGGTGGGGATCCTGTGGGCCCACAGATCCTGAGGGGTCAAGGACTTCTCATCCCTGCTCCATTTAGGCGTGCAAAACGTCCTTAGAGTGCAATTCTGGCATTTAACGCCAGACTGCTGCCTGTTTCTGGCGTTAAACGCCAGCTTTTATACATTTCCTAGTGTTTAACGCCAAGCTGTAGCCTGTTTCTGGCGTTTAACGCCAGTCTGGTGCTTCTTTCTGCCGTTAAACGCCAGTCTGGTGCCCATTTCTAGCGTTAAACACCCAGAATGGTGCCAGACTGGGCGTTTAACGCTCATTCTGCTACTCTTACTGGCGTTTAAATGCTAGTAAGCTTATCCTCCAGGGTGTGCTGTTTTTAATGCTATTTTTTAATTTGCTTTGATTTTTGTAGTTGTTCTTATGACTCCACATGATCATCAACCTAAAAAAAATATGAAATAACATAGATAAATAAAAATTGGGTTGCCTCCTAACAAGCACTTCTTTAATGTCAATAGCTTGACAGTGGGCTCTCATGGAGCCTCACAGATATTCAGAGCATGGTTGGGGCCTCTCAACACCAAACTTAGAGTTTGGTTGTGGCCTCACAACACCAAACTTAGAGTTTGGCTGTGACCTCCCAACACCAAACTTAGAGTTTGAATGTGGGGGCTTTGTTTGACTCTGTATTGAGAGAAGCTTTTCATGCTTCCTCTCCATGTGTACAGAAGGAGAACCTTGAATCTTGAATACAATGTAGTCCTCATTCAATTGAAGGACCAACTCTCCTTTGTCAACATCGATCACAGCTTTTGCTGTGGCTAGGAAAGGTCTGCCAAGGATGATAGATTCATCTTCATCTTTCCCACTGTATAGGATTATGAAATCAGCAGGGATGTAAAGGCCTTCAACCTTCACTAGCACGTCCTCTACTAGTCCATAAGCCTGTTTCATTGATTTGTCTGCCATCTCTAGTGAGATTCTTGCAGCTTAAACCTCAAAGATTCCCAGTTTCTCCATGACAGAGAGTGGCATGAGGTTTATGCCTGACCCCAGGTCACACAGAGCCTTCTTAAAGGTCATGGTGCCTATGGTACAAGGTATTAAGAACCTTCCGGGATCCTCTTTCTTTTGAGGTAATGTCTGCCTTATCAAGTTATTCAGTTCATTGGTAAGCAAGGGGGGTTCTTCCACCCAAGTCTCATTACCAAATAACTTGGCATTCAGTTTCATGATTGCTCCAAGGTACTTAGTAACTTGCTCTTCAGTAATATCTTCATCCTCTTCAGAGGAGAAATATTCATCAGAGCTCATGAATGGCAGAAGTAGGTTCAATGGAATCTCTATGGTCTCTACCTGAGCCTCAGATTCCTTAAGTTCCTTAATTGGGAACTCCTTTTTGTCCAGAGGACGTCCCATGAGGTCTTCCTCACTGGGATTCACGTCTTCCTCCTCCTCTCTAGGTTCGGCCACACCAAGTAAGGTTATGGCCTTGCACTCTCTTTTTGGATTCTCTTCTGTATTGCTTGGGAGAATACTAGGAGGAGTTTCAGTGACTCTTTTACTCAGCTGGCTCACTTGTGCTTCCAAATTTCTAATGGAGAACCTTGTTTCACTCATGAAACTTAGAGTGACCTTAGATAGATCAGAGACTATATTTGCTAAGCTAGAGGGGCTCTGCTCAAAATTCTCTGTCTGTTGCTGAGAGGATGATGGAAAAGGCTTGCTATTGCTAAACCTGTTTCTTCCACTATTATTAAAGCCTTGTTGAGGCTTTTGTTGATCCTTCCATGAGAAATTTGGATGATTTATCCATGAGGGATTATAGGTGTTTTCATAGGCTTCACCCATGTAATTCACCTCTGCCATTGCAGGGTTCTCAGGATAATAAGCTTATTCTTCAGAAGATGCTTCTTTAGTACTGTTGGATGCATTTTGTAATCTATTCAGACTCTAAGAAATCATATTGACTTGTTGAGTCAACATTTTGTTATGAGCTAATATGGCATTCAGAGCATCAATTTCAAGAACTCCCTTCCTCTGAGGCATCTCATTACTCATAGGATTCCTTTCAGAGGTGTACATGAACTGGTTATTTGCAACCATTTCAATGAGTTCCTGAGCTTCTGCAGGCGTTTTCTTCAGGTGAATAGATCCACCTGCAGAATGGTCCAATGACATCTTAGACAATTCAGACAGACCATCATAGAATATATCCAGGATGGTCCATTCTGAGAGCATGTCAGAAGGATACTTTTTGGTCAGTTGCTTGTATCCTTCCCAAGCTTCATAGAGGGATTCACCTTCTTTTTGCCTGAAGGTTTGAACATCCACTCTAAGCTTGCTCAGATTTTGAGGAGGAAAGAATTTGGCTAAGAAAGCCGTGACCAGCTGATGAGCGGATAATTTGTACGCTTTTTGGCATTGTTTTTAGTATGTTTCTAGTAGGATTGAGTTAGTTTTTAGTATATTTTTATTAGTTTTTAGTTAAAATTCACTTTTCTGGACTTTACTATGAGTTTGTGTGTTTTTCTGTGATTTCAGGTATTTTCTGGCCGAAATTGAGGGACCTGAGCAAAAATCTGATTCAGAGACTAAAAAGGACTGCAGATGCTGTTGGATTCTGACCTCCCTGCACTCGAAGTGAATTTTCTAGAGCTACAGAAGTCCAATTGGAGCGCTCTCAACGGCGTTGGAAAGTAGACATTCTGGGCTTTCCAGCAATATATGATAGTCCATACTTTGCTCAATATTTGATGGCCCAAACCGGCGTTCAAAGTCACCATCAGAATTCCCAGCGTTAAACGCCAGAACTGGCACAAGGATGGGAGTTAAACGCCCAAACTGGCACCAAAGCTGGCGTTTAACTCCAAGAAGAGTCTCTACACGAAAATGCTTCAATGCTCAGCCCAAGCACACACCAAGTGAGCCCGGAAGTGGATTTTTATGTCATTTACTCATCTCTGTAAACCCTAGACTACTAGTTCTCTATATATAGGACCTTTTACTATTGTATTTTCATCTTTTGATCATGTTTTTATGATTGAACCCTCTTTGGGAGGCTGGCCATTCGGCCATGCCTAGACCTTGTTCTTATGTATTTTCAACGGTGGAGTTTCTACACACCATAGATTAAGGTGTGGAGCTCTGCTGTACCTCGAGTATTAATGCAATTACTATTGTTCTTCTATTCAATTCCGCTTGTTCTTGTTCTAAGATATCACTTGTTTTTCAACTTGATGAATGTGATGATCCGTGACACTCATCATCATTCTCACCTATGAACGTGTGCCTGACAACCACCTCCGTTCTACCTTAGATTGGGTGGATATCTCTTGGATTCTTTAACCGGAATCTTCGTGGTATAAGTTAGAACTGATGGCGGCATTCAAGAGAATCCAGAAGGTCTAAACCTTGTCTGTGGTATTCTGAGTAGGATTCAATGATTGAATGACTGTGACGAGCTTCAAACTCCTGAAGGTTGGGCGTTAGTGACAGACGCAAAAGAATCACTGGATTCTATTCCGGCCTGATTGAGAACCGACAGATGGATAGCCGTGCCGTGACAGGGTGCGTTGAACATTTCCACTAAGAGGATGGGAGGTAGCCACTGACAACGGTGAAACCCTTGCATATAGCTTGCCATGGAAAGGAGTAAGAAGGATTGGATGGAGACAGTAGGAAAGCAGAGAGACGGAAGGAACACAGCATCTCCATACACTTATCTGAAATTACCACCAATGAATTACATAAGTATCTCTATTTTTATCTTTATGTTTTATTCATCAACTATAACCATTTGAGTTTGCCTGACTAAGATTTGCAAGGTGACCATAGCTTGCTTCATACCAACAATCTCTATGGGATCGACCCTTACTCGCCTAAGGTTTATTACTTGGACGACCCAGTACACTTGCTGGTTAGTTGTGCGAAGTTGTGTTTATGCCATGGTATTGAACACCAAATTTTTGGGTTCATCACCGGGGATTAATGGAGTTGTGAAAAGTATTGATCACAATTTCGTGCACCAAGTTCTTGGCGCCGTTGCCGGGGATTGTTCGAGTTTTCGGCAAGCTTTTGGTCCGGTAACATCAGTGCCAAATTTCTGATCCGGCAACAGCACCAAATTTTTGGCGCCGTTGCCGGGGATTGTTGAGTTTGGACAACTGACGGTTCATCTTGTTGCTTAGATTAGGTATTTTTTTTCAGAATTCTTAAGAATGAATTCTAGAGTTTCATGATGATCTGTTAAAGTCTGGCTGGCTGTGAAGCCATGTCTAATTTTATTGGACCGAGGTTTCAACTTATCATCACAAGAGCTTGTTGATTTCAATCAATCTTGCTGTTGGAGCAATGATCTGCTAAGGCTTGGCTGGCCATTGGCCATGTCTAGTGTTTTGGACCGAAGCTTTCTTTGAAAGCTTGGCTGGCTATGAAGCCATGTCTAATTCCTGGACCAAAGTCTTAGACTAGCATTGCAATGATTCCTGGAATTCTCATTAAGAATTTTGATATCTTTATTTTCTTCTTCACTTAATTTTTGAAAAAAAAATTACAAAATCATAAAATCCAAAAATTTCTTGTTTGAGTCTAGAGTCTCATTTTAAGTTTGGTGTCAATTGCATGTTTCTATTCTTCTTGCATTTTTCGAACTCATGCATGTGTCTTCATTAATCTTCAAGTTGTTCTTGATGATTTCATTGGTCTGATTTTTAAATTCTCTTGACTTGAGTGTTTATGTGTCTCATATGCATTCTCATTTTGTTAGTGTCAGCAGTATACAAACTGCTAAGTTTGGTGTCTTGCATGCATTGTTTATTTGATTTTAGTTGCATTTTGATTATTCTTCATTATTAAAAATCCAAAAATATTTTTTATTTGTGTCTTTTCAAGTCAATAATACAGAGGATTGAAGATTCAGAACATACTGCAGAGGAATTACACAGAAAAATCTAGGCGTTCAAAACGCCCAGTGAAGAAGGGCAAACTGGCGTTTAAACGCCAGCCAGAGTGCCTGGCTGGGCGTTTAACGCCCAAAAGGGTAGTAGTTTGGGCGTTAAACGCCAGAATGTGCACCATTCTGGGCGTTTAACGCCAGGATGGCACAAGAGGGAAGATTCTGTTTTCAATTCAAATTTTTTCAAAATCAAATCTTTTTCAAATAAAATTTTTTTCAATCAAATCTTTTTCAAAATCAATTTCTTTCTATTTTCAAAGATACTTGCTATCAATTAATGATTTGATTCAACATTTCAAGTATGTTGCCTTTTCTGTTGAGAAAGGTTTAATGTTTGAATCATATCTTTTCTTGATAGCCAAGTCATTAATTTTCAAAATCAAATCTTTTTAATTTGTTTTTCAAATCATATCTTCTTAATCATATCTTTTTCAAAATATTTTTCAATCATATCTTTTTGATTTCTAATTTCAAAATCTTTTTCAAAAATCACTTGATTTCTTTTCCACTCTTGGTTTTCGAAAATCAATTAGTGTTTTTCAAAATGTTTTCAAAATCTTTTACTTAATTTTCGAAATTACTTCCCTTCTTCTCACATCCTTCTATTTATGGACTAACACTATTCCTTGATGCACAATTCGAACTCCATCTTTCTTGATAAGTTCGAATTTTCTACCTCTTCCTTCTATTTTTTCTTTTCCTCTTACACCTCAAGGAATCTCTATACCGTGACATAGAGGATTCCATATTTCCTTGTTTTCTTCTCTTTCATATGAGCAAAAGCAAAGACAAAAGCATTCTTGTTGAGGCTAACCCTGAACCTGAAAGAACCTTGAAGCGAAAGCTAAGAGAAGCTAAGGCACAACTCTCTGTAGAGGATCTAACAGAAATCTTCAAAGTAGAAGAATCCATGGCAGCCGAAAACAACAACAATGCCAACAATGCAAGGAAGGTGCTGGGTGACTTTACTGCACCTACTCCCGACTTCTATGGGAGAAGCATCTCTATCCCTACCATTGGAGCAAACAACTTTGAGCTTAAGCCTCAATTAGTTTCTCTAATACAATAGAATTGCAAGTTCCATGGACTTCCATTGGAAGATCCTCATCAGTTTTTAGCTGAATTCTTGCAAATATGTGACACTGTCAAGACTAATGGGGTTGAACCTGAGGTCTACAGACTTATGCTATTCCCTTTTGCTGTAAGAGACAGAGCTAGGACATGGTTGGATTCACAACCTAAAGAAATCCTGAATTCTTGGGAAAAGCTAGTCAATGCCTTCTTGGCAAAGTTCTTTCCACCTCAAAAATTGAGTAAGCTTAGAGTGGAAGTCCAGACCTTCAAACAGAAGGAAGGAGAATCCCTCTATGAAGCTTGGAAAAGATACAAACAATTAATCAGAAAGTATCCCTCTGACATGCTTTCTGAATGGAGCATCATAGGTATTTTCTATGATGGTCTCTCTGAACGATCCAAGATGTCTTTGGATAGCTCTGCTGGAGGATCTCTTCATCTGAAGAAGACGCCTACAGAAGCTCAAGAACTAATTGAAATGGTTGCAAATAACCAATTCATGTACACTTCTGAAAGGAATCCTGTGAATAATGGGACTAATCAGAAGAAAGGAGTTATTGAGATTGATATTCTGAATGCCATATTGGCTCAAAACAAAATATTGACTCAGCAAGTCAATATGATTTCTCAAAGTCTGTCTGGAATGCAAAATGCACCAGGTAGTACTAAGGAAGCTTCATCTGAAGAAGAAGCTTATGATCCTGAGAACCCTTCAATGGAAGAGGTGAATTACATGGGAGAACCCTATGGAAACACCTATAATCCTTCATGGAGAAATCATCCAAATCTCTCATGAAAGGATCAACAGAGACCTCAACAAGGTTTCAACAATAATAATGGTGGAAGAAACAGGTTTAGCAATGGCAAGCCTTTTCCATCATCTTCTCAGCAACAGACAGAGAGTTCTAAGCAGAACAACTCTGACTTAGCAACCATGGTCTCTGATCTAATCAAAACCACTCAAAGTTTCATGACTGAAACAAGGTCCTCCATTAGAAACTTGGAGGGACAAGTGGGTCAGCTGAGCAAGAAAATTACTGAACTCCCTCCTAGTACTCTTCCAAGCAATACAGAAGAAAATCCAAAAGGAGAGTGCAAGGCCATCAACATGGCCGAATTTGGAGAGGAGGGGAGGCAGTGAACGCCACTGAGGAAGACCTCAATGGACGTCCACTGGCCTCCAATGAGTTCCCCAATGAGGAACCATGGGAATCTGAGGCTCAAAATGAGACCATAGAGATTCCATTGGACTTACTTCTGCCATTCATGAGCTCTGATGAGTATTCTTCCTCTGAAGAGGATGAGTATGTCACTGAAGAGCAAGTTGTTAAATACCTTGGAGCAATCATGAAGCTAAATGACAAGTTATTTGGTAATGAGACTTGGAAGGATGAACCCCCTTTACTCACCAAAGAATTGGATGACTTGTCTAGGCAGAAACTGCCTCAAAAGAGACAGGATCCTGGAAAGTTTTCAATACCTTGTGCCATAGGCACCATGACCTTCAAGAAGGCCTTGTGTGACCTAGGGTCAAGTGTAAACCTCATGTCTCTCTCTGTAATGGAGAAGCTAGGAATCTTTGAGGTGCATGCTGCAAAAATCTCACTAGAGATGGCAGACAATTCAAGAAAACAAGCTTATGGACTTGTAGAGGATGTTCTGGTAAAAGTTGAAGACCATTACATCCCTGCTGATTTCATAGTCCTAGAGACTGGGAAGTGCATGGATGAATCCATCATCCTTGGCAGACCCTTCCTAGCCACAGCAAAGGCTGTGATTGATGTTGATAGAGGAGAATTGATCATTCAAGTGAATGAAGAATCCTTTGTGTTTAAGGCTCAAGGATATCCCTCTGTCACCATGGAGAGGAAGCATGAAGAGCTTCTCTCAAAACAGAGCCAAACAGAGCCCCACAGTCAAACTCTAAGTTTGGTGTTGGGAGGCCACAACCAACTTCTAAGTTTGGTGTTGAACCCCTACATTCAAACTCTAAGTTTGGTGTTGGGAGGTTCCAACATTGCTCTAAGCATCTGTGAGGCTCCATGAGAGCCCACTGTCAAGCTAATGACATTAAAGAAGCGCTTGTTGGGAGGCAACCCAATGCTATATTTTATCTATTCTCTTTTGTTATTTTATATTTTCTGTAGGTTGATGATCATGAGAAATCACAAAATCAATGGAAAAAGAAAAAACAGAAAGAAAATCAGCACACCCTGGAGGAAGATCCTGCTGGCGTTTAAACGCCAGTAAGGCTAGCAGATGGGCGTTTAATGCCCAGTCTGGCACCATTCTGGGCGTTTAACGCCAGAAAGGGGCACCAGACTGGCGTTAAACGCCAGTAAAGGGCAAGAGCTTGGCGTTAAACGCCAGAAATGGGCACCAGCCCGGTGTTTAACGCCAGAATTGGCACAAAGAGCAATTTTGCTCGCCACTTGGGTGCAGGGATGACTTTTCCTTGACACCTTAGGATCTGTGGACCCCACAGAAACCCACCACTCACTCTCTTCTTCACCAATCACCTCAACACCTCTTCCCCAAAAACCCTTCATCTATCAAATCCCATCTTTCTCTTCACCACTCACATCCATCCTTCATAAAACCCCACCTACCCCACCATTCAAATTCAAACCACTTTCCCTCCCATACCCACCCATACATGACCGAACCATAACCCTCCCCCCACTCCTATATAAACCCTTATTCACTCCTTCATTTTCACACAACCTAAACACTACTTCTCCCCCCTTTGGCCGAACCACAAAGCCATTTCCATCTCCTTCATTTCTTCTTCTTCTACTCTCTTCTTTCTTCTTTTGCTCGAGGACAAGCAAACATTTTAAGTTTGGTGTGGTAAAAGCATTGCTTTTTGTTTTTCCATAACCATTTATGGCATCCAAGGCCAGAGAAACCTCTAGAAAGAGGAAAAGAAAGGCAAAAGCTTCCACCTCCGAGTCATGGGAGATGGAGAGATTCATCTCAAGGGTGCATCAAGACCACTTCTATGAAGTTGTGGCCTTGAAGAAGGTGATCCCCGAGGTCCCTTTCAAACTCAAAAAGAGTGAATATCTGGAGATCCGACATGAGATCCGAAGGAGAGGTTGGGAAGTTCTTACCAACCCCATTCAACAAGTCAGAATCTTAATGGTTCAAGAGTTTTATGCCAATGCATGGATCACCAAGAACCATGATCAAAGTGTGAACCCGGATCCAAAGAATTGGCTTACTATGGTTCGGGGGAAATACTTGGATTTTAGTCCAGAAAATGTAAGGTTGGCATTCAACTTGCCCATGATGCAAGGAGATGAACACCCTTACACTAGAAGGGTCAACTTTGATCAAAGGTTGGACCAAGTCCTCACAGTCATTTGTGAAGAGGGCGCCCAATGGAAGAGAGATTCAAGAGGGAAGCCGATTCAACTGAGAAGGCATGACCTTAAACCCGTAGCTAGGGGATGGTTGGAGTTTATCCAACGCTCAATCATTCCCACTAGCAACCGGTCCGAAGTTACTATAGACCGAGCCACCATGATTCATAGCATCATGATTGGAGAAGAAATAGAAGTTCATGAGGTGATATCCCAAGAACTTTATAAGGTGGCGGACAAGTCCTCTACCTTGGCAAGGTTAGCCTTTCCTCATCTCATTTGTCACCTTTGTTATTCAGTTGGAGTTGACATAGAGGGAGACATCCCCATTGATGAGGACAAGCCCATTACTAAGAAGAGGATGGAGCAAACAAGAGACCCCTCTCATCATCAAATCCCTGAGATGCCTCAAGGGATGCACTTTCCTCCACAAAACTATTGGGAGAAACTAAACACCTCCCTAGGAGAATTGAGTTCCAACATGGGACAACTAAGGGTGGAGCACCAAGAACACTCCATCCTCCTCCATGAAATTAGAGAAGATCAAAGAATCATGAGAGAGGAGCAACAAAGACAAGGAAGAGACATTGAGGAGCTCAAGCACTCCATAGGATCTTCAAGAGGAAGAACAAGCCGCCATCACTAAGGTGGACCCGTTCTTTAATTTCCTTGTTCTTTATTTTCTGTTTTTTTTTTGAAAATTATGCTTATGTTTATCTATGTTTGTGTCTTGTGATCATTAGTGTCTTAGTGTCTATGCCTTAAAGTTATGAATGTCCTATGAATCCATCACCTTTCTTGAATGAAAAATGTTCTTAATTGAAAAAGAGAAGAATTGCATGAATTTTAAATTTTATAACAGTTTAATTATTTTGATGTGGTGGCGATATTTTTTATTTTCTGAATGTATGCTTAAACAGTGCATATGTCTTTTGAATTTGTGGTTCATGAATGTTGGCTCTTGAAAGAATGATGAAAAAGGAGACATGTTACTGAGGATCTGAAAAATCATAAAAATGATTCTTGAAGCAAGAAAAAGCAGTGAATACAAAAAAGGGGAGAAAAACGAAAAAAAAAAGAGAGGGAGAAAAGAAAACGAAAAAAAAGAAAAAAAGAGAAAAAGAAAGAAATAAAGTTGTGATCCAAGGCAAAAAGAGTGTGCTTAAGAACCCTGGACACCTCTAATTGGGGACTCTAGCAAAGCTGAGTCACAATCTGAAAAGGTTCACCCAATTATGTGTCTGTGGCATGTATGTATCCGGTGGTAATACTGGAAGACAAAGTGCTTTGGGCCACGGCCAAGACTCAATAAGTAGCTGTGTTCAAGAATCATCATACTTAACTAGGAGAATCAATGACACTATCTGGATTCTTAGTTCCTATAAAGAAGCCAATCATTCTGAATTTCAAAGGATAGAGTGAGATGCCAAAACTGTTCAGAGGCAAAAAGCTAAAAGCCCCGCTCATCTAATTAATACTGATCTTCATAGATGTTTTTGGAATTCATTGCATATTCTCTTCTTTTTATCTTATTTGATTTTCAGTTGCTTGAGGACAAGCAACAATTTAAGTTTGGTGTTGTGATGAGCGGATAATTTGTACGCTTTTTGGCATTGTTTTTAGTATGTTTCTAGTAGGATTGAGTTAGTTTTTAGTATATTTTTATTAGTTTTTAGTTAAAATTCACTTTTCTAGACTTTACTATGAGTTTGTGTATTTTTCTGTGATTTCAGGTATTTTCTGGCTGAAATTGAGGGACCTGAGCAAAAATCTGATTCAGAGACTAAAAAAGACTGCAGATGCTGTTGGATTCTGACCTCCCTGCACTCAAAGTGGATTTTCTGGAACTACAGAAGCCCAATTGGCGCGCTCTCAACGGCGTTGGAAAGTAGACATCCTGGGCTTTCCAGCAATATATGATAGTCCATACTTTGCCCAATATTTGATGGCCCAAACCGGCGTTCAAAATCACCATCAGAATTCCCAGCGTTAAACGCCGGAACTGGCACAAGGATGGGAGTTAAACGCCCAAACTGGCACCAAAGCTGGCGTTTAACTCCAAGAAGAGTCTCTACACAAAAATGCTTCAATGCTCAGCCCAAGCACACACCAAGTGAGCCCGGAAGTGGATTTTTATGTCATTTACTCATCTCTGTAAACCCTAGGCTACTAGTTCTCTATATATAGGACCTTTTACTATTGTATTTTCATCTTTTGATCATGTTTTTATGATTGAACCCTCTTTGGGAGGCTGGCCATTCGGCCATGCCTAGACCTTGTTCTTATGTATTTTCAACGGTGGAGTTTCTACACACTATAGATTAAGGTGTGGAGCTCTGCTGTACCTCGAGTATTAATGCAATTACTATTGTTCTTCTATTCAATTTCGCTTGTTCTTGTTCTAAGATATCACTTGTTCTTCAACTTGATGAATGTGATGATCCGTGACACTCATCATCATTCTCACCTATGAACGTGTGCCTGACAACCACCTCCGTTCTACCTTAGATTGGGTGGATATCTCTTGGATTCTTTAACCGGAATCTTCGTGGTATAAGCTAGAACTGATGGCGGCATTCAAGAGAATCCGGAAGGTCTAAACCTTGTCTGTGGTATTCTAAGTAGGATTCAATGATTGAATGACTGTGACGAGCTTCAAACTTCTGAAGGTTGGGCGTTAGTGACAGACGCAAAAGAATCACTGGATTCTATTCCGGCCTGATTGAGAATCGACAGATGGATAGCCGTGCCGTGACAGGGTGCGTTGAACATTTCCACTGAGAGGATGGGAGGTAGCCACTGACAACGGTGAAACCCTTGCATACAGCTTGCCATGGAAAGGAGTAAGAAGGATTGGATGGAGACAGTAGGAAAGCAGAGAGACGGAAGGAACACAACATCTCCATACACTTATCTGAAATTCTCACCAATGAATTACATAAGTATCTCTATCTTTATCTTTATGTTTTATTCATCATCTATAACCATTTGAGTTTGCCTGACTAAGATTTGCAAGGTGACCATAGCTTGCTTCATACCAACAATCTCTGTGGGATCGACCCTTACTCACGTAAGGTTTATTACTTGGACGACCCAGTACACTTGCTGGTTAGTTGTGCGAAGTTGTGTTTATGCCATGGTATTGAACACCAAGTTTTTGGGTTCATCACCGGGGATTAATGGAGTTGTGAAAAGTATTGATCACAATTTTGTGCACCACCAGCTTATCCCAAGAGTTCAGGCTATCTCTAGGTTGAGAGTCCAACCATATTCTAGCTCTGTCTCTTACAGCAAAAGGGAAAAGCATAAGCTTGTAGACCTCGAGATTAACTCCATTGGTCTTAACAGTATCACAGATCTGAAAGAATTCAGTTAAGAACTGAAAAGAATCTTTTGATGAAAGTCCATGAAACTTACAATTCTGTTGCATAAGAGAAACTAATTGAGGCTTTAGCTCAAAGTTGTTTGCTCCAATGGCAGGGATTGAGATGCTTCTTCCATGGAAGTTGGAATTTGGTGCAGTAAAGTCACCAAGAATCTTCCTTGCATTGTTGTTGTTGGGTTCGGCTGCCATATCATTTTCCTGTTCGAAAATTTCAGTTAGGTCCTCCTCAGAGTACTGTGCTTTAGCTGCTCTTAGCTTCCTCTTCAAGGTCCTTTCAGGTTCAGGATCAGCTTCAACAAGAATGCTTTTTTCCTTGTTCCTACTCATATGAGAGAGAAGAAAACAAAAAAAGTATGGAATCCTCTATGTCACAGTATAGAGATTCCTTTATGTGAGCAGAAGAGAAAAAGAATAAGAATGAGGAAAGAAAGATAAAAATTCGAACGCAGAGAGAAGGAAAGGGTTCAAATTTTTGATGAGTGGAGGAGAAGTGTTAGTAAATAAATAAAATAAATAGAAGGAGAGAGGGGGGAGTTTTCGAAAATTAGAAGAAAAGAAAAGAAAAATATTTTTGTTTTTATTTTAAAATTTTGTTAAAATTCAAAAATGAAGAAAAGGAATAAAATAAAAATGAAAATTTGAAACAATCAGTTAATTAAAAGAATTTTGAAAAAGTGGAAGGTGATTTTCGAAAATTAGAGAGAGAAAAGTAGTTAGGTGGTTTTGAAAAAGATAAGAAATAGTGAAACAAACAAAAAGTCAATTAGTTAATTGAAAAAGATTTGAAAATCAATTTTGAAAAGATAAGAAGTTAGAAAAGATTTTTGAAATAAAAATTTAAGAAAAAAGATATGATTGAAAAAGATTTGATTAAAAAAAGATATGATTTGAAAAAGATATGTTTGAAAAGATATGATTGAAAAGATATAATTGAAATTCATTTTGAAAAAGATTTAATGTTTAAAATCAGAATTAATGACTTGACTCATAAGAAATAAAAAAATATGATTTTAAAATTTAAAGTTTGAATATTTCTTAACAAAAAGTAACAAACTTGAAATTTTTGAATCAAAACATTAATTGTTAGTATTAATTTCGAAAAATATGAAATAAAGATAAGAAAAAAATTTTGAAAAGTTCTGAAAAAGATTTTTGAAAATTTTTGAAAAACAAAGGAAAAAATAAAAAATATTTGATTTTGAAAAAGATTTTGAAAAGATAAATTTTTGAAATTGAAATCTTGACTTGAGTAACAAGAAACAACTTATTTTAAAATATTTTGACTAAGTCAACCCAAAGATTTCGAAATTTATGAGTGGAATAAGGAAAATATATTTTTTTATTTTTGAGTTTTAATGTGGAAAGAGAAAAACAACAAAATGACTCAAGACATAAAAATTTTGGATTAAAACAAATGATGCATGCAAGAACACTATGAATGTCAAGATGAATACCAAGAACACTTTGAAGATCATGATGAACATCAAAAACTTATTTTTGAAAAATTTTCAAGAAAGGAAAAAATATGCAAGACACCAACCTTAGAGATTTTTCATGTTTAGACGCTATGAATTTAAAAATGCATATGAAAAACAACAAAAGACACAAAACAAGAAAATATGAAGATCAAACAAGAAGACTTGTCAAGAACAACTTGAAGATCATGAAGAATGTAATTCATGAATTTTTCGAAAAAATGCCCAAATTTTAAAAACATGCAATTGACAGCAAACTTAAAAATTGACACTAGACTCAAACAAGAAACATAAAATATTTTTGTTTTTATGATTTTATAATTTTTTTAGATTTTTTGAAAATTATTTTTGGAAAAACGAAAACAAAGAAAAAATTTTGAAAGATTTTTGAAAAATTTTTGAGAAGAAAATAAAGGTTGAAACAAGAAAATTACCTAATCTGAGCAACAAGATGAACCGTCAGTTGTCCAAACTCGAACAATCCCCAGCAACGGCGCCAAAAACTTGGTGCACGAAATTGTGATCTCAATGGCGCCAACAACTTGGTACGCACAATTGTAATCTCAACTCTTTTTTACAACTTCGCACAACTAACCAGCAAGTGCACTGGGTCGTCCAAGTAATAAACCTTACGTGAGTAAGGGTTGATCCCACGGAGATTGTCGGCTTGAAGCAAGCTATGGTCATCTTGTAAATCTCAGTCAGGCGGATTCAAATGGTTATGGAGTTTTGATAATTAAAAGATAAATAAAACATAAAATAAAGATAGAGATACTTATGCAATACATTGGTGGGAATTTCAGATAAGCGTATGGAGATACGTTATTCCTTTTGAATCTCTGCTTTCCTACTGCCTTCATCAAATCCTTCATACTCCTTTCCATGGCAAGCTGTATATTGAGGGATCACCGTTGTCAATGGCTACCGTCCGTCCTCTCAGTAAAAATGGTCCAAATGCGCTGTCACCGCATGCTAATCATCTGTCGGTTCTCACACATGTTGGAATAGGATTCATTGATCCTTTTGCGTCTGTCACCACGCCCAACACTTGCGAGTTTGAAGCTCGTCACAGTCATCCCATCCCAGATCCTACTCGGAATACCACAGACAAGGTTTAGACTTTCCGAATCTCAAGAATGCTGCCAATTGATTCTAGCTTATACCACGAGGACTCTGATCGCATGGAATGTAAGCTCTGTTGTTAGGAGAGGCAACCATGCATCGTGAACCAGCAGGCCAAGAGATACACACTCAAGCTCTTGCAGATTGAACGGAAGTGGTTGTCAGGCACGCGTTCATAAGGGAGGATGATGATGAGTGTCACGGATCATCACATCCATTAGGTTGAAGTACGAGTGAATATCTTAGAATAAGAATAAGATTGAATTGAATAGAAGAACAATAGTACTTTGCATTAATACTCGAGGAACAGCAGAGCTGCACACCTTAATCTATGGTGTGTAGAAACTCCACCGTTGAAAATACATTAGTGATGATGGTCTAGGCATGGCCGAATGGCCAACCCCCAATGTCTAAGATAGCATAAAACTGATCAAAGATCCCAGCATAACCCAGACGTCTAATACAATGAGAAAAAGTCCTATTTATACTAAACTAGTTACTAGGGTTAACAGAGATAAGTAAATGATGTAGAAATCCACTTCCGGGCCTACTTGGTGTGTGCTTGGCTAGCATTGAAGCTTCATATGTAGAGACTTCTCTTGGAGTTAAATGCCAGTTTGCAGCCTGTTTTGGGCGTTTAACCCTAGCTTGTAATTGTTTATGGCGTTTAACGCCAGAATAGGGCAGGGAATTGGCGTTTGGACGCCAATTTGCATCATCAAAACGCGAGCAAAGTATGAACTATTTTATATTGCTAGAAAGCCCTGGATGTCTACTTTCCAACGCAATTAAGGGCGCGCCATTTGGGTTTTTGTAGCTCCAAAAATGCCATTTTAAGTCCAGGGAGGTCAGAATCCAACAGCATCAGCAGTCCTTTTTTAGCCTCTAAATCAGATTTTTGCTTAGGTCCCTCAATTTCAGCAAGAAAATAGCTGAAATCACAGAAAAACACACAAACTCATAGTAAAGTCCAGAAATGTGAATTTTGCTTAAAAACTAATAAAATATACTAAAAAGTGACTAAATCATACTAAAAACTACCTAAAAACAATGCCAAAAAGCGTATAAATTATCCGTTCATCAGAACTCTTATCCGAAGCAAGTGGATAACACCACTGCATCTTACCTGGTCACATATATCTCAATCATAATTTAATTTTATTTTCAAATTCATTCTGAATATCATTCAATTCATTCTCATAATTCAAACTTATTTTTCATCATTCTTATTCCTCATTTCTTTTCCGGAACAAGTGGACAATGCCAATGCCTCTTACCCGGGGTCACATGTCTCATTCACTTACAAATCTTCTTTTTCGCACTTCCTCAACCAAGTTCATTCTTTTCTTAAGAAATAAAGCTCAATCATATTTCTCTTCTCAGTAATTCAATTCAAAACTTAATTCATTATTTCCTTTAATAATTCAAGTAAAATAATATAATTCTTAAATTCATAATTTTCTAAATAACATTTCAAACAAAATCTCAGATTTGATAGAAATTTCGGCAGCACCTCCCTTGAAACTTGAACTTTGCCACCATTTTCGAGTTCCAACCAAACCATTCTGCAACCCATTCTAACCGGTTCAAAACCAAATCAGTTCAAAACTAAGATGATTCTACAAATTCTTTTCATTTTCATATCTCACGGAAACTGATTCAAAATTAAATCATTTCAAATGTTAAATCCTTTTCAAGTTTGTTTTAAACCAAATTCCAAAATTAAATCAGGTTCAATATCAAAACAAACTTCAATAGTAAATATTTTCTAAAATAAAATCATTTTCAATTATAAAATGTTACCAAAATCTCAAGGAAACCAATTCAATAATTGCCACTTTAATAAAATCAATCACTCAAAATATTCAGGCTTCTCAAACGATCAACAATTTCACCAGGCAAACAATCATAATTATACAAAGCAACTCAGTTTAACCCATACGACACATATGATCACCAAAAAATATATTTTTGCATCGATATCAATTTATAACAATTATAAAAAATAAAATGAGTTTAAGAAAAGTGCCCCTACCTCGCTTGCGACTCAACTACGTGACAAATCTCCATTTTCTCACGGCCCGCAACAGTGAGAGCCACAACCTCAGCTCCGAATAACTTTCGCAGCTACCACAACAGCTCTAATCGCAACATATAATAACCGAAACTCAATTTCCTAGCAATTAACTCTGCCAAAACCTTAGTTAAGATAACAAAATAGTGACAAAAGGACTTTTCGAAACAAAAAACTTACGGCAACTAAGAAGAAACAGAACCAAGTACGGGCAGAGCAGCTCAACAGCGGCAAACTGGTGACAGAGCATAGCTCCTTTAATGGCAGTGGCGTGGGACACAACCCCTCTTCTTCATGATCGACGGCAATGCGTGAAACAGCGCCCCTTCCTCCTCTTATTTGCGACAGCTTTAACGGTAGCGACAGCAATGCCGTCCTCCACCCTCGCATGCGTTCTCTCCCTCTCTCGTCGGTCTCCTCTTCCCGACGACCCAGCTGTGGCAGCTACGAAGGACCGACAACGGTTGAGGGTGACTCAATGGTGGCAGAAGGGTGCGGCTCCAACCGCAATGCTGTTTCTCTCCTCCGTGTGCGTCAACTTCGACGCTCTCCCTCTTCTCGCATGCAATGACGGCGGCATTGGGCTGAGGCGCAATGATGGTAACTTGGCGGTGAGGCATGGCAGATCGGTAGGGATGGGCCATGGCAAGACGCATGGTGGAGGCTCTCTCTTCTCCCTTCCCTTGTTGCGTTGCGGGTTGTCGTGTGTGTGTGCTAACCGTGTGCATCATTGAAGGTGAGGAAAAAGATTTGGGAGGTTGGCGGCTATGGAGGCATGGCTGTGGGGTTAAGGAGGTTAGTATAGGGTTTTGTTTGTAATTTAAAGTTACGGATAATGAGTTTCAATTTGGAAATTTAGGGTTAATAAATTAGGATAATTTTAATAAAATTAGGATATAATATATAAATTTAAAATCTAGTTTAACCCCTTAAATTTATTTTTAAAAATATTATTTAATTATTTTTTATAATTGGTATTTAATTAGGTATTCTAATCTAAAATTAGAAATAATAGAATTAAGTTTTTGTTTATAAAAATTAAAGTATTAAATTTCGAAGTCTCAATTATTTAACTAAATCATATAAAATTCTTATTCTCTGACAACTTTTAGGTTGTATAATTTAAATATAAAAAATTATTTAATAATTATAAGATTAAGTAAAATTTATAATTTAATTATCAAAATTTGATTTAATTACTTTTAATAAAATAATTTCTAAAAAAGATTGATCTTGAGCTATATATGCTCTACCCATAATTCTTTCTATGCATTTTCTATCCTCCATGAGACCATGACTAACTATTTCTTTCTTCTTACTATATCAATTCCTAGAACCTACTATTCGTGGCAAAGCTCCTATTGAGAGGAATAGGAGCAAAGGTTGATAAACCACTATTTTATGATTTATTTTGTGCTGAATTGAGTGGAATTTATCAGATTATTCCTACACTTATTCATAAAATTCACATGTTCTACGTTGCCTTCCTGATTTCATGCTATGATTGAAAACTTACTTCCAGAGCTTTTAAATTGTCAAATTTTAACTCCTCTATATACCATTCGATGCCGTGATCTGTGTGTTAAAGTGTTTCAGACTTTATGGGGCAAGAGTGGCTTGGAGAATGGAAAGGAAGCTTGCAAAAATAGAAGGAACACAAAAGAATAATGAAGCTGACCAGCGGGACGTGACGCGTACGCGTGATAAGGAATTTCGCCAAACGATACGCACGTGTGACCCACGCGCACGCGTGATGTGCGCCACGTGCAGAAGTTGCAGAAATCACTCCCAGCGATTTTCTGGGCTCTTTTTGGCCTAATTCCAGGCCCAAAAAACATAGATTAGAGGCTGGGAGTGAGGCAGAATGAGGGGAGAGATATTCATTTCACATCACATTCACAGAACTCTTAGGTTTTAGGATTTAGGATTATTATCTCTTTTCAAATTCCAAGTTTAATGTTCTTTGACTTAATTCTCGTCTACTCTTATTGATTCTAATACTTTGATCTATACATTCCTTTTGTGATTAGATTTTCTATTTAAATATAACTTGAGGTATTTCATATTCAAGATTGCTCTCTTTTGATCTATGTTGTTGATATTTGAAATTGGTTATTTGGATATTATTATCTCCTATTACTCTTCTGTTATTTTGTGTTATGCCCCCTACGTGTTTGACAAAATGTTTGGAAGGATGTTAGAGTAGATTTCTATATTCTTGGTTTTGGTTGAGTAATTGGTGATGCTTGAGTTATCAAACTCCTTTGATTGATTGTTAATTGAAAGCTGCTAATCAACTTGAATTCCACTAACTCTAGTCTTTCCTTGGGAGTTGACTAGGACTTGAGGATTCATATTGAATTATCCACTTGACTTACCTTCATAGTAGAGGTTGACCAAGTGGGAACAACGGACAATTCTTATGACAATTGATAAGGATAACTAGGATAGGACTTCCAATTCTCATATCTTGCCAAGAGTTTTTATTGTTATTTTTCTATTCTCTCTACAATTTACTCTTCTCATTTCTCATCCCCAAAACCGTAATTTACACAACTCATAACCAATAATAAGAACACTACTTCGGTTATCAATTTTATTAGGGGTTTGTTACTTGTGACAACCAAAACTTTTGCACGAAAGAATTCCTTGTCGGTCTAGAAGCTATACTTTCAATGAGAACTTATTTGTAAAAATTCGAAACCGTCAAAAACCTGTTCGTCATAATGGAACCGTTGCCGGGGAGTTACAAACGTGTGCCTTATTATTGGTTATTGTAAATATTTTCTTTTTACTTGCTTGTTAGCTTTAGGACTTCGTTGTGTATCTTTATTAGTTTTTGTTTTTCTTTTCTACTATGAACTTTCACCACTTTGGCTACGAGTTTAGTTCAAATTATGTTGTAGGGAATGGAAGCTATAATGTGAACATGCATCGAGGTTGGGATAATCAGAGATGGGAGGAGCCACAAGGACTTGATCAACCCTCTTGGCAACGACCCCCTCCAATGCACTATGACCAACAACCATATTACGATGTATACCAAGACAATAGTTATGGTGAACCCTTTTGTGACAACCAACCTCCGCCGGATTACTATAGTCAAGAACCATTCCAGGGTGCGCACCGAAACAATGGATATGGTGGACCCTTTGTAGTTACCAACAGGTACCACCATATACCTATGAACCCCCTCCGCAGCATAGCTTTGAACCATCATACTCATAAGTCCCTTGCCATCAAACACCCTCATATGATCCTGACTCGTACCCACCATGCCACCCACCTTATGAGCCATATGAATCATATCCAGAACCATCCCGATTTAAACCCAATTACTCCCAAGAACCACCACCTCTATGTGCACCATATCCATATCCATCTACCCACGAGCCATATGATCATGATCGTGCATGCCAAGCAGAACAAGAACCAGGGGATCGTCTTAAGGAAATAATGGATCGACTTCATGCAACTCTTTATCAGCTGGAGTAAGCGATAAGTCGATTAGCTTCCCAACATTCAGACACTCAAGGTACCCCCACGGCATCACGTGGAGAGTCTACTGAAGAACTCAGCATGAAAGAGAAGCTAGAAACTCCGGTGGACAGTGAGCAGCATAACTTTGTGTTGGAGCAGCTGGAGGAAGCTATAATTGTTGAAGAGGAAGAGGTGGTCGAAGACTTAGGAGATGCTGAACCTCCATGGGAATCTAGAGTTGTAGAGTATTCTTCCAATAAGCTTGAAATTAATGTTGAGGAGGATCATGCACAACCTCCAAGGCATGTTCCTTATGAAGAAGTGGATAGAATAATTCAAGAGGCGAGTTCCCTTGAAAATGATGATCACGAATTAGACCCCTCTTTGTATGACTCTGCGTCCGCCATTGAACCCTTTGAGCTCGAAGAATCTTCCCCAAGTGAATTTGAATTTGATGAGGAGGTAGACTTTTCTCAACATCCAACTTATGACCTGAGTGACGGGGAAGAATCAGAAGAATTTGATGAGGTTGCGGTTGAAGTTGAAGAGGTTTGCAAAGAGGTGGAAGAATTCAAGGAAGAACATAAAGGAATAGAATTCGCAAGACCATTAAAAACAACTCTCCCGAAACCATTACCATCTAATACAACATTCAAGTGGGTAAAGTTCTTATCTTCAACCTTTGCTTTCCCACTTGAATACAGGTTACTTGAAACGAATGGTAAGCTTAGCACTCTTTGTGGCTTTAAGAGCAAGAGAGAGATGGTCAGTGGCAGGAGTTATCATGCAAGGTTAAGGATGGTTGTATGCTCCAAGTTTAGATACACGGGTTGGTGCAGAGCTCAAATGCATGGGTTTAGAAGGCTGTTTGGACATTCTGATGAGGATTCACTCTCTTGCCACCCGGTTGGAATAATGTAGATCAATTTAAAGATGGGTGCAAAAGCAAGGTTTGGGATTCCGGAATTCAATCTGGCACTCCACACTCTTGGGGTCGTGTTACTTGCTTCAATTTGCTTGAGGACTTTCTGCGTCTGATTTGGGACCCCAGAGGTTGCTGGAAGTATAAAAGTTGGTTGAGATTCCTGGATGAGTTCAAGCAAAAGCCGCCATGACAGGGAGCTCTTCAATGTCCAATTTAAGGGCAATAACTAAAAGTGCTAGGTGGAAAATAACCCACCATGGTATGATCGTCCCTTTTCACCTTTAGTTCTATTTTATTTTATGCTTACTCGTCATAATTTAGAAATCATAACTCATGCATCATTACCTACATTTCATTCTGCATACTGCATTTAAAAAAAACTGAACAGAAAGTTGCGTGGGAACACTGCAAAGCATGCCAATTGCACAAGCTTCATCACGCGTACGCGTAGCCCACGCGTACGCGTCATCTGAAAATTTAGCACCAAACGCGTACGTGTCAATGACGTGCACGTGTAACCTTGCGAATTCAACGTAAAAGGTGTATTGGCTAAAAGTTGGGTTGGTTTGGTGCTGGCATTGTGCCCAAGGCATAAATTGCATCACGTGTACACGTCCCTAACGCGTGCGCGTCGTTTTCAAACTATATGCTTCCACGCGCGCGCATGCTTAAGGCGTACACATAACCTCCATTATTAGCACATCACGCGTAGGCATGCGCGACGCCCACGCGTCACACAAAAAATTATGTTCTCTTTAGAGCAGGCAGAGGGTTGTGCGAAAATGACGCTGGAACTGTGTGTTTAGCACCATTTCAGTCGACGCGTACGCATCACCTTTATTTATCCCCCTTCACATGTTCGTGTGCTTGACGATGCACGCCAATACAATTTCCTTTACCACGCGTACCCGTGATCCATGCGCACATGTGAATTTGATTTGTTCAAAACCTTTCGCAAGACCCCTCGCATCACTCACTCCCTCTCTTTCCCTCCAACCCCCCTTTTCCCCCATCACTGCCCAGTGCCACCACCACCCCCGCTGCGCTGCCGCAAATCCTAATGATGAGGCTAGACTGTGGCATCAAATCCTGAGCAATTATGTGATGCCCAGTACTCATGAGTCTGAGGTGCCAGCTGGCATGATTATCCTTATCTGGTGTGTTATGGAAGGAAAGGAACTATACCTTCCACGGTTCATCAGACAGTATATGGCCCGAGTACATGTCCGAGGCACCCTCTCATTTCCATATCTGATTACCCAGCTGGCTCGCCAAGCTAAGGTACCTTGGGAGCTTAAGGATGAGAAGCCACCGGCTGCCGACTGCAGAAAGATTATACCGCACGGCAAGCGGTTCGGTCCTCTAGGCCACAGAGTCCCTGCCATTACTGCCCCTACAGATGCCGCCACAACTTCTGCAGTACCTTAGCATCTACAGCCCAATCTACTCCCGCAGCCCCATCACCAGCTTCTCAGCCTATCTACCACCTGGTACACCGCTTCTTTGACTGCCTGGATCAGATGGAGTGCCGCAATCGGCGGTGTTATGAGAGATCCAACGCTATCAGCATCTAAAGCTGATGATCAGGTCTGGACACACTGACATCCCCTCTGAGCCTGACATACCATCCGATTCTGACACCCCATCCGAGTATTCTGAGGAGGAGCATGACCAGGCCGAGGATGAGGAGGCAGAGACCCAGGTAGATATCCAACAGGATGAGTCTCAGCCTGTACAGATTATAGAGCCTCTGACACCAGTCCAGCCACCAGCACCTACAGAGCCCACAGCAGAGCCTTCCGGAGCTGATGACTCTTCCCACCCGACCTAATTGAGCATCGGGGACGATACTATTATATAAGTGTGGGGAGGTATATATAATAATAGATGTTGGTCAATTGATAAATTCTTAAGAAATATACCCTCTTCTTAAACCAGGAAATCATAGATTGACTCACATTGAATGAAGTTGAAACTTCTTAGTAGCTTGCATGACAGGTATAGGTTGTGGAATATGGACATGAGCTAAGAACACACAACCCGCGAATTTTGAGCTTAATTACAAGGTTACATTATTTAACCATAATATTTTATTCTTGTGTATTTTCTTCTCTATGATTGTAATATATAATTTGTTTCATTCTATATGTCCATTATTTAGTGTATTTTCATGCTTGCATATGATTGATGCCATTATTTTATTAACTGACTTATCCCAAATTAGCCTACCATTGTAATCACCTTTGTTTGCCACCTTGAGCCTTTTAATCCCCATTTGTTTTGTATTTTACCACATCACTGGCCTTAAGCAGAAAAACAAAATTATTTATCCCATTGAATCTTTGGTTAGTTTAAGGTAGAGATTGTGTGCTAACTAACTGTAGGGAAACTGTGGAAGCTTGGGTTGATAGGAGGATGTTGAATTCTATTGACAAGTTTTTGGGATTTTGGGATGCCTACTCATGTAAAACCAGAAATACCGTATACATTGATTTTCTTATGTTGCAAAAAAAAATGTACAATACATGAGTAGGGGATAAAATAACCCTAATATTAAATTAATAAAAAGATCAATGCATACATGGTGAAAATAAAAAAATGTACAATACATGAGTATGTGAATTATAAAAGATTGGGAATTATGGGTAGTTAAGAATAATTTCACATAAAAAATAGAGTATATGTATGTTAGGTAAAAGCCTGAATTAGCCAAAGATTCATATTATAGCTCACTTGGCCATACATATATCCTCACCCTTACCTTAGCCCCATTACAACCTTGAAAAGACCTCATGTTGTTTGCATTTATACACTAAATTTCTGTTGATTGGTTAGATGAAGAAAAAGTATTTAGAAAGCACGATTAGAGAAGATTTGAGATGTTTAACCCTAAAAACTTGAGTGATTAGAGTGCATATACAAATCCAGTGAGGGTTCAATTGCTCATTCCATTATATCCACATTTTACCATTGCTTGTCTTGCAAGTTGTGAACTCTTTTGATCAACTCAACTCAATTGTGAAAATGTTTTGATATGAATTAGCCTTTGATTGTACATATATGATCACTTGGGAATTTGATACATTCTGACCACGTGTATGCTTTTATATATATATATATAGTGAAATAGTAACTAGAATATCATGCTGCATATAGGTAGCTCACATCTAGATAGACTGCATTGCATTTCATGCATCCTATCATTTTGCCTTCACTCCTTAATAGCTTCTCTTGAGCTTAGCATGAGGACATGCAAATGTTTAAGTGTGGAGAAGTTGATAACTACTATTTTATGATTTATTATGTGCTGAATTGAGTGGAATTTATTAGATTATTCCAACACTTATTCATAAAATTCACATGTTCTACGTTGCCTTTCTAATTTCATGCTATGATTGAAAACTTGCTTCCAGAGCTTTTAAATTGCCAAATTTTAACTCCTCTATATATCATTCGATGTCGTGATCTGTGTGTTAAAGTGTTTAAGGCTTTATGGGGCAAGAATGGTTTGGAGAATGGAAAGGAAGCTTACAAAAATGGAAGGAACATAAAAGAATAATGAAGCTGACCAGTGGGATGTGACGCGTACGTGTGACTGACGCGTATGCGTGATAAGGGATTTCGCCAAATGACGCACACACATGATTTGTGCCACGTGCAGAAGTTGCAGAAATCACTCCCAGCGATTTTTGGGCTCTTTTTGGCCCAATTCCAGGCCCAGAAAATACAGATTAGAGGTTGTGAGTAAGGCAAAATGAGGGGAGAGATGTTCATTTCACATTACATTCACAGAACTTTAGGTTTTAGATGTAGTTCTAGAGAGAGAGAGGCTCTCTCCTATCTCTTAGGTTTTATGATTTAAGATTTCTTTAGGATTTAGGATTATCTTTTCTCAAATTCCAAGTTTAATGTTCTTTGACTTAATTATCTTTTACTCTTATTGATTCTAATACTTTGATCTATACATTCCTTTTGTGATTGGATTTTCTATTTAAATATAACTTGAGGTATTTCATATTCAAGATTGCTCTCTTTTGATCTATGTTGCTGATATTTGAAATTGGTTATTTGGATGTTATTATCTCCTAGTGCTCTTCTGTTATTGTGTTATGCCCCCCCCCCAAGTGTTTGACAAAATGCTTGGATGGATGTTAGAGTAGATTTCTATATTCTTGGTTTTGGTTGAGTAATTGGTGACGCTTGAGTTATCAAACTTCTTTTATTGTTAATTGAAAGTTGCTAATTAACTTGAATTCCATTAACTCTAGTCATTCCTTGGGAGTTGACTAGGACTTGAGGATTCATATTGAATTATCCACTTGACTTACCTTCATAGTAGATGTTGACCAAGTGGGAGCAATGGACAATTCTCATCACAATTGATAAGGATAACTAGAATAGGACTTCCAATTCTCATACCTTGCCAAGAGTTTTTATTGTTATTTTTCTATTCTTTCTATAATTTACTCTTCTCATTTTTCATTTCCAAAACCCCAATTTACACAACTCATAATCAATAATAAGAATACTTTCCTACAATTTCTTGAGAAATGACCCGAGGTTTAAATACTTTGGTTATCAATTTTATTAGGGGTTTGTTACTTGTGACAACTAAAACTTTTGCACGAAAGGATTCCTTGTCGGTCTAGAAGCTATACTTTCAACGAGAACTTATTTGTAAAAATTCGAAACCGTCAAAAACCTGTTCGTCATAATGGAGCCGTTGCCGGGGAGTTGCAAACGTGTGCCTTATTATTGGTTATTGTAAATATTTTCTTTTTACTTGCTTGTTAGCTTTAGGACTTCGTTGCGTATCTTTATTAGTTTTTATTTTTCTTTTCTGCTATGAACTTTCACCACTTTGGCTACGAGTTTATTTCAAATTATGTTGTAGGGAATGGAAGCTATAATGTGAACATGCATCGAGGTTGGGATAATCAGAGATGGGAGGAGCCACAAGGACTTGATCAACCCTCTTGGCAACGACCCCCTCCAATACACTATGACCAACAACCATATTACGATGTATACCAAGACAATAGTTATGGTGAACCCTTTTGTGACTACCAACCTCCGCCGGATTACTATAGTCAAGAACCATTCCAGGGTGCGCACCGAAACGATGGATATGGTGGACCCCTTGTAGTTACCAACAGGTACCACCATATACCTATGAACCCCCTCCGCAGCATAGCTTTGAACCATCATACTCATAAGTCCCTTGCCATCAAACACCCTCATATGATCCTGACTCGTACCCACCATGCCACCCACCTTATGAGCCATATGAATCATATCCAGAACCATCCCGATTTAAACCCAATTACTCCCAAGAACCACCACCTCTATGTGCACCATATCCATATCCATCTACCCACGAGCCATATGATCATGATCGTGCATGCCAAGCAGAACAAGAACCAGGGGATCGTCTTAAGGAAATAATGGATCGACTTCATGCAACTCTTTATCAGCTGGAGTAAGCGATAAGTCGATTAGCTTCCCAACATTCAGACACTCAAGGTACCCCCACGGCATCACGTGGAGAGTCTACTGAAGAACTCAGCATGAAAGAGAAGCTAGAAACTCCGGTGGACAGTGAGCAGCATAACTTTGTGTTGGAGCAGCTGGAGGAAGCTATAATTGTTGAAGAGGAAGAGGTGGTCGAAGACTTAGGAGATGCTGAACCTCCATGGGAATCTAGAGTTGTAGAGTATTCTTCCAATAAGCTTGAAATTAATGTTGAGGAGGATCATGCACAACCTCCAAGGCATGTTCCTTATGAAGAAGTGGATAGAATAATTCAAGAGGCGAGTTCCCTTGAAAATGATGATCACGAATTAGACCCCTCTTTGTATGACTCTGCGTCCGCCATTGAACCCTTTGAGCTCGAAGAATCTTCCCCAAGTGAATTTGAATTTGATGAGGAGGTAGACTTTTCTCAACATCCAACTTATGACCTGAGTGACGGGGAAGAATCAGAAGAATTTGATGAGGTTGCGGTTGAAGTTGAAGAGGTTTGCAAAGAGGTGGAAGAATTCAAGGAAGAACATAAAGGAATAGAATTCGCAAGACCATTAAAAACAACTCTCCCGAAACCATTACCATCTAATACAACATTCAAGTGGGTAAAGTTCTTATCTTCAACCTTTGCTTTCCCACTTGAATACAGGTTACCTGAAACGAATGGTAAGCTTAGCACTCTTTGTGGCTTTAAGAGCAAGAGAGAGATGGTCAGTGGCAGGAGTTATCATGCAAGGTTCAGGATGGTTGTATGCTCCAAGTTTAGATACACGTGTTGGTGCAGAGCTCAAATGCATGGGTTTAGAAGGCTGTTTGGACATTCTGATGAGGATTCACTCTCTTGCCACCCGGTTGGAATAATGTAGATCAATTCAAAGATGGGTGCAAAAGCAAGGTTTGGGATTCCGGAATTCAATCTGGCACTCCACACTCTTGGGGTCGTGTTACTTGCTTCAATTTGCTTGAGGACTTTCTCCGTCTGATTTGGGACCCCAGAGGTTGCTGGAAGTACAAAAGTTGGTGGAGATTCCTGGATGAGTTCAAACAAAAGCCGCCATGACAGGGAGCTCTTCAAATGTCCAATTTAAGGGCAATAACTAAAAGTGCTAGGTGGAACACAACCCACCATGGTATGATCGTCCCTTTTCACCTTTAGTTCTGTTTTATTTTATGCTTACTCGTCATAATTTAGAAATCATAACTCATGCATCATTACCTGCATTGCATTCTGCATACTGCATTTAAAAAAAACTGAACAGAAAGTTGCGTGGAAACACTGCAAAGCATGCCAATTGCACAAGCTTCATCACGCGTACGCGTAGCCCACGCGGCGCGTCATCTGAAAATTTAGCACCAAACGCGTACGTGTCAATGACGCGCACGTGTAACCTTGCGAATTCAACGTAAAAGGTGTATTGGCTAAAAGTTGGGTTGGTTTGGTGTTGGCATTGTGCCCAAGGCATAAATTGCATTACGCGTACGCGTCCCTAACGCGTGCGCGTCGTTTTCAAACCATATGCTTCCACGCGTGCGCATGCTTAAGGCGTACACATAACCTCCATTATTAGCACATCACGCGTAGGCATGCGCGACGCCCACGCGTCACACAAAAAATTATGTTCTCTTTAGAGCAGGCAGAGGGTTGTGTGAAAATGACGCTGGAACTGTGTGTTTAGCACCATTTCACTCGACGCGTACGCATCACCTTTATTTATCCCCCTTCACATGTTCGTGTGCTTGACGCGTGCACGCCAATACAATTTCCTTTACCACGCGTACATGTGATCCATGCGCACATGTGAATTTGATTTGTTCAAAACCTTTCGCAAGACCCCTCGCATCACTCACTCCCTCTCTTTCCCTCCAACCCCCCTTTTCCCCCATCACTGCCCAGTGCCACCACCACCCCCGCTGCGCCGCCGCAAATCCTAATGATGAGGCTAGACTGTGGCATCAAATCCTGAGCAATTATGTGATGCCTAGTACTCATGAGTCTGAGGTGCCAGCTGGCATGATTATCCTTATCTGGTGTGTTATGGAAGGAAAGGAACTATACCTTCCACGGTTCATCAGACAGTATATGGCCCGAGTACATGTCCGAGGCACCCTCTCATTTCCATATCTGATTACCCAGCTGGCTCGCCAAGCTAAGGTACCTTGGGACCTTAAGGATGAGAAGCCACCGGCTGCCGACTGCAGAAAGATTATACCGCACGGCAAGCGGTTCGGTTCTCTAGGCCACAGAGTCCCTGCCATTACTGCCCCTACAGATGCCGCCACAACTTCTGCAGTACCTTAGCATCTACAGCCCAATCTACTCCCGCAGCCCCATCACCAGTTTCTCAGCCTATCTACCACCTGGTAAACCGCTTCTTTGACTGCCTGGATCAGATGGAGTGCCGCAACTGGCGGTGTTATGAGAGATCCGACGCTATCAGCATCTAAAGTTGATGATCAGGTCTGGACACACTGACATTCCCTCTGAGCCTGACACACCATCCGATTCTGACACCTCATCCGAGTATTCTGAGGAGGAGCATGACCAGGCCGAGGACGAGGAGGCAGAGACCCAGGCAGATATCCAACAGGATGAGTCTCAGCCTGTACAGATTATAGAGCCTCTGACACCAGTCCAGCCACCAGCACCTACAGAGCCCACAGCAGAGCCTTCCGGAGCTGATGACTCTTCCCACCCGACCTAATTGAGCATCGGGGACGATACTATTATATAAGTGTGGGGAGGTATATATAATAATAGATGTTGGTCAATTGATAAATTCTTAAGAAATATACCCTCTTCTTAAACCAGGAAATCATAGATTGACTCACATTGAATGAAGTTGAAACTTCTTAGTAGCTTGCATGACAGGTATAGGTTGTGGAATATGGACATGAGCTAAGAACACACAACCCGCGAATTTTGAGCTTAATTACAAGGTTACATTATTTAACCATAATATTTTATTCTTGTGTATTTTCTTCTCTATGATTGTAATATATAATTTGTTTCATTCTATATGTCCATTATTTAGTGTATTTTCATGCTTGCATATGATTGATGCCATTATTTTATTAACTCACTTATCCCAAATTAGCCTACCATTGTAATCACCTTTGTTTGCCACCTTGAGCCTTTTAATCCCCATTTGTTTTGTATTTTACCACATCACTGGCCTTAAGCAGAAAAACAAAATTATTTATCCCATTGAATCTTTGGTTAGCTTAAGGTAGAGATTGTGTGCTAACTAAGTGTAGGGAAACTGTGGAAGCTTAGGTTGATAGGAGGATGTTGAATTCTATTGACAAGTTTTTGGGATTTTGGGATGCCTACTCATGTAAAACCAGAAATACCATATACATTGATTTTCTTATGTTGCAAAAAAAATGTACAATACATGAGTAGGGGATAAAATAACCCTAATATTAAATTAATAAAAAGATCAATGCATACATGGTGAAAATAAAAAAATGTACAATACATGAGTATGTGAATTATAAAAGATTGGGAATTATGGGTAGTTAAGAATAATTTCACATAAAAAATAGAGTATATGTATGTTAGGTAAAAGCCTGAATTAGCCAAAGATTCATATTATAGCTCACTTGGCCATACATATATCCTCACCCTTACCTTAGCCCCATTACAACCTTGAAAAGACCTCATGTTGTTTGCATTTATACACTAAATTTCTGTTGATTGGTTAGATGAAGAAAAAGTTTTTAGAAAGCACGATTAGAGGAGATTTGAGATGTTTAACCCTAAACACTTGAGTGATTAGAGTGCATATACAAATCCAGTGAGGGTTCAACTGCTCATTCCATTATATCCACATTTTACCATTGCTTGTCTTGCAAGTTGTGAACTCTTTTGATAAACTCAACTCAATTGTGAAAATGTTTTGATATGAATTAGCCTCTGATTGTACATATATGATCACTTGGGAATTTGATTCATTCTGACCACGTGTATGCTTTTATATATATATAGTGAAATAGTAACTAGAATATCATGCTGCATATAGGTAGCTCACATCTAGATAGACTGCATTGCATTTCATGCATCCTATCATTTTGCCTTCACTCCTTAATAGCTTCTCTTGAGCTTAGCATGAGGACATGCAAATGTTTAAGTGTGGAGAGGTTGATAACTACTATTTTATGATTTATTATGTGCTGAATTGAGTGGAATTTATCAGATTATTCCTACACTTATTCATAAAATTCACATGTTCTACGTTGCCTTTCTAATTTCATGCTATGATTGAAAACTTGCTTCCAGAGCTTTTAAATTGCCAAATTTTAACTCCTCTATATATCATTCGATGTCGTGATCTGTGTGTTAAAGTGTTTCAGGCTTTATGGGGCAAGAATGGTTTGGAGAATGAAAAGGAAGCTTACAAAAATGGAAGGAACATAAAAGAATAATGAAGCTGACCAGTGGGACGTGATGCGTACGTGTGACTGACGCGTATGCGTGATAAGGGATTTCGCCAAATGACGCGCACACGTGATTTGTGCCACGTGCAGAAGTTGCAGAAATTACTCCCAGCGATTTTTGGGCTCTTTTTGGCCCAATTCCAGGCCCAGAAAATACAGATTAGAGGTTGTGAGTAAGGCAAAATGAGGGGAGAGATATTCATTTCACATTACATTCACAGAACTTTAGGTTTTAGATGTAGTTTTAGAGAGAGAGGCTCTCTCCTATCTCTTAGGTTTTATGATTTAAGATTTCTTTAGGATTTAGGATTATCTTTTCTCAAATTCCAAGTTTAATGTTCTTTGACTTAATTATCTTTTACTCTTATTGATTCTAATACTTTGATCTATACATTCCTTTTGTGATTGGATTTTCTATTTAAATATAACTTGAGGTATTTCATATTCAAGATTGCTCTCTTTTGATCTATGTTGCTGATATTTGAAATTGGTTATTTGGATGTTATTATCTCCTAGTGCTCTTCTGTTATTGTGTTATGCCCCCCCCCCAAGTGTTTGACAAAATGCTTGGATGGATGTTAGAGTAGATTTCTATATTCTTGGTTTTGGTTGAGTAATTGGTGACGCTTGAGTTATCAAACTTCTTTTATTGTTAATTGAAAGTTGCTAATTAACTTGAATTCCATTAACTCTAGTCATTCCTTGGGAGTTGACTAGGACTTGAGGATTCATATTGAATTATCCACTTGACTTACCTTCATAGTAGATGTTGACCAAGTGGGAGCAATGGACAATTCTCATCACAATTGATAAGGATAACTAGAATAGGACTTCCAATTCTCATACCTTGCCAAGAGTTTTTATTGTTATTTTTCTATTCTTTCTATAATTTACTCTTCTCATTTTTCATTCCCAAAACCCCAATTTACACAACTCATAACCAATAATAAGAATACTTTCCTGCAATTTCTTGAGAAATGACCCGAGGTTTAAATACTTCGGTTATCAATTTTATTAGGGGTTTGTTACTTGTGACAACTAAAACTTTTGCACGAAAGGATTCCTTGTCGGTCTAGAAGCTATACTTTCAACGAGAACTTATTCGTAAAAATTCTTAACCGTCAAAAACCCGTTCGTCAAAGGTCAATAAATATAGTAGTATAAAGCTCCTATTGGGAAGCTAAATTAATTACTCCTTGAATAGTAGTATAAAGCTCCCTTTGCCCTTGGAGAATTGAAATGAGAGTGTCATTTATTGGTGCTTGAGATGAATAGGATGGTTTATTGTTTGGGAGAAACAGTTCATAATAGGAAGGTATTTCTTCTTGGTAAGGGCATGGATGTGGTGTATATTGAGGTGGTGGTTCTTGGTTGTAATTGTGTTGGAATTAGGGTGGTTCTATGTATGGTTCATATGGTTTATATGGTGGTTGGTATGGTGGATAAGAATTAGGGTCATATGAAGGTGTTTGGTGGTATGAGGCTTGTGAGTATGGTAGTTCAAAACTATGTTGAGAAGGAGGTTCATAGGCATATAGTGATGGTTGTAGACAATCAAACGGAGGTCCACCATTGCCATTGGATTGGTATGCATCTTGGAATCGTTCTTGCTCATAGTATGTTGGAGGAGATTGTTGCCAAGATGGTTGATCATAAGCATATGGCTACTCCCATCTTTGATTCTCCCATCCTTGATCCAAGCCTTCATTGTTGTTCTCATTTCCTACAACATAGTTGTAACTACACTCATAGTCAAAGGGGTGAGAATTCATGGTGAAAAGATAAAATAAAATTAAAAGCTGATAAGAAATAATGAAAACAAACTCCTAAAACTAACAACAACTAACAAAGAAGCAAAAGGCAAACATATTCACAATATTTACGATAATCAATAATAAGGCACACATTTGCAACTCTCCGGCAACGATGCCAAAAATTTGACGGAGGATAAATGTCGGTAAAGAATTTCTCAATAAAATCGCATTGCAAGTATATATCTAAACCGACAATTAAATCTCAATCAACGTTTAATTTGTTTGTCACAATGTAAATCAATAAAAATAACCAAAGTATTTAAACATCGGGTCGTCCCTCAAAGAAATTGCAGGGAAGTATACTTATTATTGGTTGTGGGAAAGTATTTTTTTGGGGTTTTTGAATGATAAACAAGGAATGTAAATAACAAGAAAATAAACTAACAACTAAGAAAACTCCTAGTAAGGGATGAGAATTGGAATTCCTATCCTCATTATCATAGTCAATTGTGATGGTAATTGCCTTTTGCTCTAACTTAGTTAACCTCTAACAATTGAAGAAAAGTCAAGTGAGCAGAATCAACTTAAGTTCACTAGTCCTAATCAAAGAATAGATTTAGTAAAGCTCAAGCCAACTAGCAACTTTCAATCACCAATCAACAAGAGACTTTGACAATTCAAGAGTCTCCAAATTACTCAGTCCAAGCCAAGAACAAAAAAATCTAATTTAAAATCCTACCAAGCATTTTATCAAACACTTGGAAGGCACAAAATAAAAACATAGAAAATTAACACAAAATAGTAAAATCTAAGACTAACAATTGCAAGCGAACAATAGCAACAAATTAAAGAAAGCAACAATAATCATAAAATATCTCAAAATGCATTAAAAGGAAATTGTAATTAACAAGGAGTCATAAACACTAAAGTCACAAGGTAAAGGAAACAACATATAAAACTAAGAAAGCAAAGAGGTAATAGCCAGAAATAAAGGAAATTGAAAATTGATAATAAAAGGAGAAACCCTAAAACCTAGAGAGAAGAGAGAGCCTCTCTCTTTCTCTAGAATTCTACATCTATCTAAAACTAAAGTGTGTGAATAAATGAATGGTTCCCCCCAATCCTCCTTCACTCCCATCCTGTAATTATGTGGACTGGGCTCCAAATTGGGCCAGAATTGAGCAATAAAATTGCCAGTGCATAGTTCAAACGACGCATACGCATGGCTGACCTATTTAATTGCTTTATGTGTAACCTGAAGTTTTTTCCAGATTTATTTGGCTGCCTTGCATCTGGACACCTTTCGGTACTCTTCAAAGCTAATAGCATAGTGAAAAAGGTTGATGACTTTAACATTCAGCTCCACTTTCTTCTTATCGTCATCATTCCATTCAGTTTATTCTTTTGGTGTCACCACTCTATCAGCACTTATTTTTTTTTGGAATCTTGGGGCTGCCTACAACAATCTTCCATATGTTATAGTCAATGGATTGGATGAAAATCCGTATCCTCTCTTTCCAGTAAGCATAGTTCCACCCGTTGAAAAAGGGAGGCCTGTTGTTTTACCGGCCTTCATTTAGAGTATAGGTAACTATGGTGAAGCTTTTCTCCAAGCGGTGAAGCTTGATTCTTGAGACCTTGGCTCTTGATAACAATTGAAGGTTTGATTAGCAGATATTTTATACGCTTTTTGACATCACTTTCATATAGTTTTTAGTAGTTTTTGTTTAGTTTTTATTGAGTTTTTATAGGTTTTAGTGTTAAATTCACATTTTTGGATTCTACTATGAGTTTTTGTATTTTTGTACAATTTCAGGTATTTTTTGGATGAAATTGAGGAGTTGGAGTAGAAGTCTTATTTAGAGACAGAGAAAGCACTGCAGATGCTGTCTGGATTTGACCTACCTGCATTCGGAAGAGCTTTTCTGGAGTTACAAAAGTTCAAATGGAGCGCTCTTAACGGCTATGGAAAGCTGACTTCCATAACTTTCCAACAATATTTAATGGTTTATACTTTTCTTCGGATTAGAAGGCCCAAAACTGGCGTCCAACGCTAGCTTCCTACCCCCTTCCTGGCATCCAGCGCCCAAAAGCAGAGACCAACGTCCAAACGTCCAATGAGGACCCCCTAGCTGGTGTTCCACGCCCAAGAGACCTCATAGCACATGGATCTCATCAATGCTCAGTCCAAACACTCACCAAGTGGGCCCCAGAAGTGTATTTTAGCACTAAATAGAATGTTTTACCCTTACTAGTCATTTGTTTAGTATTTAAGGGATTATATTTATGTAATTGAGACCTTCTTCAATCCTTTTACAGATTAGTTTCATTTTACATTGTATTTTACTTTCAGTATGAGTTTTTAAACCTCCTAGGTTGAGGGGAGAAGCCCTGCTGAGTCCTATGAATTAATAAAAGTACAAATGTTTCTCTTCGATTCGTGTTTGATTAATTCTAAGATGTATATTCGTACTTCATTGTGGTGAATAGGATGATTTGACAAATTAGCTCTATTAATCACATTAAGACGAACGTGCCTGACAAACACCCGCGTCTACTTGGGTTCAGAGTGCATCTTTCACCGAACAATGACGAACCAACAACTTGAATATACGTCTCTCAGACGGCTAATCCACGACTTCGTTGGGGACTTCTCGAGACATCAGTTAAGCTAATTTTCGGAGAGATTAGGGTCTTTGTGGTAGAGGCTAGAACCCAAAGATGCAGCATTCTCTTATCTGGAAGATCCGACCTTATCTGTGGCATTTTGAGTAGGATCATTAAGGAGAATGGACTGTACGAGCTTCACCCTCAATTAGAATGGATCTACACTAAACCTGGGGTTCAGATCTGGGGGAGTATTGGCAGCTGCTCAAACTAGTGTCAATCACATATAGCCTGCCATTGAAGAAATCACTCACAAGTAAAGAGAGCAGAAATACCAGAGTTAACTGAGAAAGACAATGCAACTCCAATCCTTAACCATATTCCTATCATTTATTCCAATTCGGTATTCCTTTCACACTTCACTCTTACAAGCTCCATATATAACATAAAATCAACAACCTTCTGATCTGCCTGACTGAGACCTGCAAGATAACCATAGCTTGCTTCAAACCACAATCCTCGTGGGACCGACCCTGACTCGCTCAGGTATTACCCTAAACCCTAGATCAGGTACTTTATTTTATTTTATTTTATTTGAGTCTTTTATTTTTATTTTCTTCTTCTCAATTTTTCAAAAATTTCAAACCCTTTATCAAAATATTTTTCTTCTCTTTGTTTAATCTTTGTTCTTTGTTTAAGTCTTATGTTCTTATTGAGTCTTTTATTTTTATTTTTCCTTCTCTATTTTTTTGAAAATTTTAAAAAGGTTTTTCAAAAATATTTTTATTTTCTTTGTTTAATTGGTTAGAGCCTTGTGCTTATGTTCTTGGTAATCGTTGTTCCTTTGAGTCTTTCTTTCTAAAAATTTTCAAAAATAATTTTTCTTTGTGTAAATCTTGTGTCAAGACTTTAAGTTTGGTATTTTCTTGTTATTTTTCTTTTGTTTTTTGAAAATTGTGTTTTGGTTTTCTAAAAATTTTAAGTTTGGTGTTCTTTTTATGTTCTTGTGTTCTTTGAGTCTTTTGAATTTTGTTTTTCGTGTTCTTGTTAGTCTTTAAAGTGTTATTGAGTCTTGTTTGTGTCTTGATCTTAAAATTTTAAAGTTTGGTGTCCCCTTGTGTTTCCCTCCAAAATTTTTCGAAAATTAGGGGTGTTAGATCTAAAAATTTTAAGTTTTGTGTCTTTTATTTGTTTTCCTCTTTCATCATTAAATTCAAAAATAAAAAAATATCTTTTTCATTTTTATTTTCTACATAATTTTCAAAAATAACAAATAAAATTCAAATTTTGATTTTAAATTTTTATCTTATCATATCTTAGTTGTTAAGTTTTCAAAAATTAAATCTTTTCAAAAATAAAAATAATATCTTTTTCAAAAAAAATTTTATATTTATCTTTTTCAAATTTTAAAATTTAAAAACTAAAATTTCACTTTTCAAAATTAAATTTTTTTCAAAGTCTAATTTCTTATCTTATCTTTTTTCTAATTTTAAATTTTAATGTCAAATCTTTTCTTATCTTATATCTTATATCTTATATCTTATTTTGAATTCAAACCTTTTCTTAATTAACATCTTATCTTCTCTCTCTTCTTTTTTAAAACTTCCTAACTAACTTTTCTCTTTCTTAATTTTCGAAAATTATCTCTCTTCTTCTCTCTCTTCTTTTTCAAAATTACCTAACTAACTCTCATCTCTCTTAATTTTCGAAAACTTCTTCATCTTCTCTCTCCTTTATTTTCGAAAATTTAACATTAAAATTTTAAAATCTTTTTAAATTAATTAACTTAATTTTTAAAAATTAATTTATAAAATAAATAAATAAATATTTTAACTCTTATTTACTTTTTCTATTTATACTGTTCTTCTTCTCACATCTATATTATTCGAACTCTACTCCCCCTCTCTATTCTACCTTCTCATCTTTCATCCTCTCTTATTTACTTCTATCTCCTATTTTCAAAGTATTCTTTTTTTATTTTTTTATGTCTTCTTCTTCTTTCTCCACATCTCACTTTAAGGAGGAGCTTTTTGCCTATTGGCAGAAACAGTCTTTTTCTTTTCTTTTTTTCTTTTTTTTCTTGTCTATGACCATGAACAGGGATAAAGAACCCTTCTTGACTCCTGATCCTGAACTTGAGAAGACTCTAAGGAGGCGTTTACAACAAGCTAAAGCACAACACTCCGGAAGAGACCTTTCAGAAAGTTTTGAACAAGAGAGAATAGACATGGCCGAACCTCAAGAGGAGCCAAGAAAGGTCCTTGGTGACTTCACCATGCCTACCTCTGACTTTTATGGCAGAAGCAGCGCTGTACCTGCCATTGGAGCTAACAATTTTGAGTTTAAACCTCAGTTAATCTTTCTTTTGCAACAGAACTGCAAATTCCATGGAATTCCACTGGAAGATCCACATCAGTTCTTTGTAGAATTTTTACAGATCTGTGATACTTTCACTACAAGAAACAAGGAGTTTAGCTACAGAAAAAATCATGGCTAAACTTCAAGATAACGGTAGCAACTATACATTGGCCACGAAAAAATATTTGTGGCTAATCAGGGGGTTGCATTTTCAATTTGCCACAATTTTAGAGTTACTAGCCACAGTTTTAAACACCGTGGAGACCTTCAAAAAGTCACGATTCGTATATCATTACCCACACTTAATGTCGTGGAAAAATAAAAATTATCAAATTGAAAAGTATATTTCTACCACACTTCATCTGTAGCTAATTTGTGCAGGCCGAATTTTTCAGCCACAATATTTTCCGTGGCTAACGCTGGGTTATTTAAACACGCTATTTTCGTGGCTAACATGCACTGGTTTTTATATTCCATTCGTGGCTAATTTATACTAATTTGCTACGTTTTTTTCTGTAATTAACTTCTTTTTTATTGTTTCATAATATGTAGCTTTCGTTTTAATTTGACCGTGGCTAATTGAACAGTTTTATTAAATTAAAATTATATTTACGTATATAACATTAATAAAGTAAGTCAAACTTTATAAATATATAATATTTAATATTTTTTAATAAAAAATGTAATAAAGATTAATAATAATAATAATAATAATAATAATAATAATAATAATAATAATAAATATTATTATTATTATTATTATTATTATTATTATTATTATTATTATTATTATTATGACAAGTCTAAATTTGTATACAATAAAAAATAAGAAAAATTCTAACATAAATAATTAAAATTCTAACATGTTTTAGAATAAATATATTTAAAATTTTAACTATTATTTAATAACTATACTAACTAAATGTCTGACATATCACCAGACATACTAGGTACTTCATCGTCATATTTTGATGATAAAAATTTGTGTAGAGCTGCCAATTGAATTTTGGTTTCTTCATATCCGTCTAACTTTTTCTCTAATGTTTCAACCTGCTTCTCTAAAGTTAACACATGTTGCTGAGATACGTTGCTGGAGACTCTTCCGGTTGTAAATCAAAAAATACGCTTAGACTTGCCAAAACCTACTAGACATACATCACTACTAAAACCTCGTACACGCCCTACATTTTCAGCCCCAAAGACCTTTCCAATTGCATCATTCGGATGAGCTAACACTTTCGAAGGTACTCCTTCAGCAGCAGCACGTTCTTGATCTTCAGGCAAATGCTCTAATATTTGCTCCTACACAAGAAAAAAAAATTAGATTAGTGTATACCAAGTTTTAATTTATAAAATTAAATTATACATTAAACTAAAACAAATAACATAATAACTTACCGCTAAATTGTGCCCACCATTTACATAATTTCCATTCTTCTTCACCAGAGTCGACAGAATAACTTCATTCCGACATACAGATCTTCCTAACTTTTTTTCCTATCATAAGATAGTTACATTATCAACGCCTTTTTTTTAGAACAACTACAAATACAATAGGAATAAACGTTCAAATACCATTTCATTTGCTCTTCTAGCATTGCTTTTACTACCACCAGCATTTGATACTTGAAGCTTCTCTCGATTTTTTCTATTTTGCAAGCACTGTTTCTAAAATTTATAATCACAAAAAATAAAGGTAATATTGTTATAAAAATAACAAGAAAAAAAGATAACTGTAATAAAAAAAATAATAATATAACAGTACTACTAAAAGAAACATTATTCTCTCACCTTTATCTTAAGATTTGTGTAGTGATGCACAAAAGCCGCCCATTCAATAGGAGGTATATCTGAATTAATCTTAGTTGCTAGAATTTCTTCTTTTGTTTTATTAGGATAAAAATAAATATTCCGTAACGAATATTTGTAGGCTTTCCATGGATCACCCAATGTCCTTAGTGCCCATTTAATGCTAGCAGCATAATCAAACTCAAAGTTTTCCTTCAAAATATTTATACACAATGTTAAAATTTATATTGTTCATCCCTTTACTTATTTTTTCTCAAAGTACTATTTTCTATCGTGATCTATAACAATCACTAAAATGAGAGCATATAACATTTTAAGTTAAAAATAAAAAATAAAAAACAGACCTAATGAGTGAAAAAACAAACCAATTCTACACAATGAATTTTTTAAGATTGACCTAATAAAAATATAGCCGGATACATGCATTTCCCCAATAACATTAATATCCTTCTCTCATTTATCTCTCTTTCAAAACGTACAAATACTATTAATCAAGCTAGCCAGCATGCATTTTTCAAAACACTCATAGTTTATCAACATTGTTTGTATTTCCAACAATACAACCAAATTCAAATAAGGTATCATCACTCTTATTTAATACTAGATCCAATCCTCTTACCTTGCCTATTTCAAGTAGTACTCCCTCGGAAATTCTCTCTTTATTAACTATTCTTAAGCTGTTTTTTTTTAATGTTTGCATATCTCACATCTTTTGAGAACATGATATCTAAATAATTTATGAGTACAAGACATATCAAAATTTTCAAACTTATATAATATTATCATATTCCAAGATCACAGAAGAAAAATCAAAATAATATACATGAAATTAAATGGGAAAATACAAGAATTGAACAAAACTAAACATTAAAAATGAAAAAGGCGCATAGATTAAAAAAGATAAAGGTAAATTTTAAAAGGCAGAAAAAATTTTGGTTTTTTCTAAAGTATACATACTTTCTTCAATATAGTTCCACTGCTTTTTTGTGTTGTCTTCAGGCATCTGATCCCATCTTTGAATTGAAATTGGACACAGCATTGCTCTACGGGCCATTAGACCCAGAAACCGTACCAATAAATTTGCGCCATTGTCTCGACCTTGTCCATGGCCATCAAGTTCCATCATGACTTTTTCTCCCTTTTTTAAATGCCAAACTTGAATGGCACTCATTTTGTGAGCTGTAATTTCTTCCGGTAGAAGTATCTATAAACGAATGCAACATTGAATAAAAGAAATAAATCAAATATTAGAACATAAAAAATCACGTAAAAATTTGAAATTACATCTACCTTTGACATTCACAACTAAAGGGTCGTTATGATCTTTTTTAGTGAGTGCAGTTGGTTGCTCATTCGTCATGTCTATACCCAAAGATCCAGCATCGCCTTGGTCGAGATTTATTTCATCCAAACCCTCTGCAAATTCTTCATTACTGTTGATATTTTGTGGTTGTCGAAGTTCTGCTAGAAGGGTCTCTCCTGAACTACTACGTTTTTGCTTCCTGAGAAAATCTGCCAAAACAAACTAACAAATAACACTCAAATGAAGAAAAAAATGTTCGATATTTTTTATTTGAAAAATGTTGTCATATGAGACGACTCATATAATGTGTTAAAGGAAGTACCTTCACGTGCTATAGAGTAACAGATTCAAAATAAGACGTGAACAGAGTGATGGGTGGTTATCTTAAGTTTCCGCCAAATGGTATATTAAAAATTAAGCGCACTTTGAAATTTTAAATCTTGAATATTCAGTATAGTCATGGTTGTTGTTGCCGTCTTTTTACTTTTTTTTATTTTGAAAATCTTTTTTAATTATACTTTTTATTATCTATTAAATAAACCTTATATTAATTTATTTCTAATACAATAGTTATTTATTTATTTATTTTTTAATGGTCAAATACGATTAGAAATTTAATTTTTAATTTTTAATCTATATATTTTTATCTTTAAACTTTGTAATAATATTAAATAACGTAAAAATCATTTTAATAAATATACGACCCTCACAATTTCTCACTACATGTGAATGATGATTCAAACGATGCACTATAATTTAATTATTTTTCTATTTTGCACGAAACAATAGTAAGAGTTATACATTAACTCAGTTTTGTAAATGTTTTTACCTAAAAAATTTAATGTTTCTTAAATTTTAATTACTAAGTCCGTATTTAAAATTTAATTTTATAAGAAAAATTATAAAATTTATTTAATAAATTTTACAAATCCGTTTATGTTATTACTTAATAAAATTAAGAACTTTTATAGGAGTGAGTACATAATCATTAATTTATTAGTATTAATTTCTTACAAGTAAGATTAACAACTTAATTTAGATACGAATTCATGTGATGAACGATCTTGAATTTTAAATTAAACTAGTTCATTAATTTGTATTTTGTGAATCAATTTATTAGAAAGGTGATGAATCAATTTTTGCTTGATGCCTTGATGTATTCTTGTTTTTGTTTTGAATTTAGAGTGAAAAGAGTGATTAAAAAAAACTAAGAAAAATTAATATTTTGGTAAAAAAAAATTAGACAATACTTGGAATGGAAAGTTTATTAAACCTTTAAAAGTACCCCATATTAAGGGTAATTTTTAGTGTTTATTTTTTAATTTATTTTTTAATCTAAGTCGTCAATGATAAATTTTTCAAAGAATTAATAAAAAAAGATGTCTTCTATAATTTTAAGTTGTTACTAACAGATTTTTCATAAGTTTAATAAAAAAATAACTAATTATCCTCTTATCTTTAGTTTTTGTATTGTCTTTTATTATATTTCTCATAACTTTAGTCAAAAGTAATTATTCAATATTTAATATCATCTTATAGCATTAGATATTTTAATATTAGTGCATACTATATTACTCACTATCACTATAAATCAACCTTAAACGTATAAAACCATCAAAGCTAATAGTTGTTAAATAATAAAATTAAATTATCTCGTATTATTATTATAAAAACATCCAGATCAAAGCCAATTCTCTGAGACCTCGAGAAACTCTAGAGTAACAAATTATCTAGGATGCATCAAATATTGTCTAAATATCTATTTCATCATCATCATCGCAGTCATTATCATCATTTTTGTCAACATGCATTTCATCCTGATCTGCTTCATCAATCTCGTCCCTCGTCAATTGAAACTCTTTAAGATTCTCTACTTGTTGCTCACAAAATGGTATGTCTTCCACCAAAGATTCATCTAATTCCTCCTCATTCAAATCTCCCATATCAAATAAATCTCTGGGTTTCATATGACAAACAGAACACCAACCTTCATCAACTGGATCATCAATATAGTAAACCATTCTTGCATCTGTTGCAAGAATAAATGGTTCATCTGTTTCATTATCACCGGTGTGTATCAAGTTAGAAAAATTTACACTTGTGATCCCAAATTGATCTATCTTGATTCCCTTGTTAAGTGTGGTATCAACCCAAATACATTTGAACAACACAACCCTCAGCTTGCCAAAGTAGTCTAACTCTATCATATCTACCACTTTACCATAGTATGTATTGTCGCTTGCTACTATAATAGGGTTCCTGCCATTTGAAACACTATTAGTAATAGCAGACATAACCACACCACTATTTTGTGTTTTAAGGCCTTGATCTTTCTTCATTGTACGAAACTTGAACCCATGAATATTAAACTCCTCAAACCTCTTCACAATATCATTAGGCCCTTCTGCAAGCCACTTGATTTCGGGAGTAATATCTGGATCATTGTTTTTTGCAACCTACATGTGTTAATAGATTAGAAATATGTGATCCTAAATTCTATTTTGGAACAAACAAGTTTTACAAAATGTAACTAACTCACATAATCCCTAAACCACTCATGGAATTTGTCATGGATGTATTCTTCAACGAGTTTGGTTGCATTTTTCTACCACGGTATATTCTGGCAATCTCACATCTACATTTTCTGGTAAAGTAGATTACAGTTATGTAATAGTTATAGAAAATAATTGAAATCTAAGTTAGAAATAACAACATAACTCACTCGCGAAACTTGTCCACCAGTGAACAATTTGTCAACACATAACGATGGGCCTGTAATTTCTCTGTTGGTGTTAACGAACAAATCTTATGAGCTCCACGAGATATTCCTAAGGCTGGAAAAATCTTAGATAAGACAGTAGAGCAACTACTACAAGTGTTTTCATTTTGGTCATCGTTGCGCCTTGGTCGGTTGAACCTTGTCTCAATATTGCCATCCTCCAAATATCTAGAGCAGAAAGTTAGACATTCCTCTATTATGTAACCTTCAGCTATGCACCCTTCTGGTGCAGCCTTGTTACGGACATAAGATTTTAAATGTCCCAGGGCCCTAATAACAAAAAGAGAAAATTAGTTATCCATAAAAATATATCGTAACAAATAGATTCAATTAAAACTTGTTAGAGTGCCAAAATTTACCTTTCAATAGGATACATCCATCTATACTGCACTGGACCTGCAATCATTGCTTCCTCTACCAGATGAATAACTAGATGAACCATAATAGTGAAAAATGTTGGAGGAAATATCATTTCCATGTGACAAAGCGTCAAAACAATTCGCTGTTGTAGTCTTTCTAAATTCTTTAGTGATAATGATTTGCCTGAGACTTCTCTAAAATAGTTGCACAGCTCGATAAGAACGGATATAACCTCCTTCGGCAAGGATCTTCTAAGTGCAATTGGCAAGATATGTTCTAGAAGAATGTGTGAATCATGGCTCTTTAGACCGCTTACCTTTCGTTTTTTAATATCAACACATCTAGAAATATTTGAAGAGTAACCATCTAGAAAAGAGACACTCTTTAGAACACCTAAAAAAATATCCTTGTCAACATTTTTCATTCTAAAGCACGAGGCAGGGTACTTGGAAGAATTAGGATATGGATGGAGTTGTTCTCTGATTCCCATCAACTGCAAGTCCTTACGAGCTTGCAAGTTGTCTTTAGTTCTTTGTTTATCATCAAGTATAGTAAAAAGCACATTATCACACACATTTTTCTCTATGTGCATCATGTCAAGACAATAACGAACAAGATTATCCTTCCAATATGGTAAATCCCAGAAAATACTTCTTTTTTTCCATTGTAGTGGGATGTTGCCATCGTTGACTGCATCTTGAGGTCTTTTTCGACTACTCTCAATTTGGGACAAAAACCTTCTTCCTGATAACGTCGGAGGTGGGCCTCTTAGTTCTGTATGGCCATCAAAAGAGTGTTTATTGTGCCTATACTCGTGATCATCGGGTAACCATCGATGATGTCCCATAAAGCAATACTTCATGCCAAACTTCAACCTTCTGAAGACTGTATCGAAGTTACATGATGGACAAGCGAGGTTCGTATGTGTATTCCACCCAGACATATTATCAAGACCTGGAAAATCACTAATAGTCCAAAATAATGCAGCATGCATACGAAAATTGTTACCATCAACAGAATCGTAGACATCAACACCTTTCCATAATTCGTTCAACTCACAAATAAGTGGTTGCAAAAAAATATCAATATTATTTCCAGGCATCTTTGGACCAGGAATTATCATAGACATTATAAGAGAAGTTTGCTTCATACAATACCGTGGAGGATAGTTGTATATATATAGCATCACTGGCCAAATGCTAATGTTTGAACTAAGAGTCCCGAATGGATTGAAGCCATCGGTTGCTAAAGCGAGCCTTATGTTACGAGGATCTTTAGCAAATTCTGGATGTAATAAATCAAAATCTTTCCATGCCTTGCTATCTCTAGGATGCTTTAACTTTCCATCTGAGTTAGGAAACTCCGAATGCCAGCGCATTAGTCTTGCTGTCTTGGAGGACATGTATAACCTTCTTAACCTAGGAGTAATAGGAAAGTACCTCAACACCTTTGCTGGTATCTTTTTCTTTTGATCTTGACTCGTTCCCACAACTTCCGTATTGCTGCTGGTGTTCTCTTCAACTTTATATCGAGATGCGTTACAGACCACACATTTATTTTTTTCTCATTGTCTTTTCCTCAAAAGAGCATACAGTTATTTGGACATGCATGAATTTTCTCCTATCCCAAACCTAACAATTTAATCATTTTTTTGGCTTCATAAAATGAAGTGGGCAAGTTAGCATGGGAAAAAGCATTGTTGAGAAGATCGACTATCATGGAGAATGTCTTATCAGTAGCACCGCACAACACTTTGATATGATACAACTCAACAACAAATGATAACTTGGTATATTTTGCGCACCCAGGACATAATTTACAATTCCCATCCTTTAGCAACTCTGTAATTCTTCTTGAATCCTCGTTAGTGTCATTTTCCGACGGCATTGGAACGGAATCAATTCTCGAAGCAAAGGGCTCATCATCATCACCTTCATAATTGATACATCTATACCGAAAATATCAGTCAACATATCATGCAGTGGTGGTTTTTCAACAGGCTCTGTATGATTGTGACCCAATAGTTCTTCTTCCAGTTGGACTATAGTTTCTCCATGCATATACCAAGAAGTATACTTTTTTGAAAATCTTTTTTGAAGTAAATGAGTTAATACTTCAATTCTCGTCCCCATATTGTTGAACCCACATTTGATGCATGGACATATAATTTTTTCATTTATAGCAGCTCTAGCAAAGGCAAACTCCAAAAATTCTTCAACCCCGCATTTATACTCTGTTGATGTAATTGATTTATGAATCCAACTCTTATCAATCATAATTGAATGACTCTGTTTAAATAATAATGTACCAAAATATAAGTATATGAAAGGCATGACAATGAATTATACAAAAAAATTAGCATATCATGTATTAGTTCCTAATTAATATACACAACAAATTACAGAAATGTATTGACATAAAGTGTAAAAGGAGGTGTTACTGAACCAACCTAAACAGATCGTCAAGCTAATATTAATATTACTCACTAATTAGCTATAGAGTAAGTAAAATTATATTATAGAATCTCACAATTTGCATCGCAACAAAAAAATGAACCTTGTCCTCAATAATCATCATAATAAGTTTAAAAATTATTACGGTAGAAAATCATAAAACAAATAAGTTTATATAATATTTGAGTAAAAATATACAAAAAAAATTCTATATAAAAAGAAATAAGTAATGGATAAGGATATGGTCTTGTTAACACGATGCATAATTTACTCTAAAAAAATTGTAAATAGATATTTTTTAATATATTTTAAACATTTTAAAAGTTGTTATATATAATATGTTATATAGTTTTTTTTTAAATATGTTATACATGTTATATATGAAAGAAAAAGTTAGGCAATATAAACACCATAAAATTTATCTAAAGTGATAGCATGATTTATTTAAAAGTATATCAAATTATGTTTAATGCACAATGGTATTGTGTAAGGGCATTTGAGGTTGCGGGTTCGAGTCTCCTATCTTTGGTAAAAAAAAAAAGGATATTTGAGGTTATAAAAAAGTCTAACAAATATTTATAATGAGTATGCAAAGATACACTTTAGTTTGACCATGGAGGGGTATGCCCCAAAATTTTTTATAAAATTATTTATTAGTAGTTATGGAAACTAAAATTTTATTAAAACTCTCAACATTGAGTACTATTACATAATACTTTATAATTTTTATTTGTAGATATTTATTTTTTATGATATTAGTAATAAAAAAATAATTTTTATTTATAAATTTTATTTTTGTATAAAAATTTTATCATGATTTTTATCTTAAAATTTTTGGTCTCCTCAAACTTGTTCAGTCAATCTCGGGCTAGTATGAGTACGGTCATATATTTTCGAAAATCAAATATAATAAAGAGAGTAGTGGTGCACAAAGAATAAAAAATTAAATATAAGGAAATATAACCTTCAAGCTAATTGGAATCTCAAAAAGTTGATTAAGATTGGCTCCACATTTTATTTGTCTTCTTTAATTTCACTTTCAGTGACCTACAAGAGAGAACATACTATCTATGAATCTAAAAATACATTAAGTATACTTAAATCATATGAAATAAGGTATAATGTTGTGAAATAATTTATCTTTATCTCTAGTCTCGATAATGTTCGTCGCACTCTTATTTTTTCCTTATCACAATAGCAAAATAACAAATTAATATTAATGAAATCCAAAATTTTTTTTATTGAAATGTGAATGAACAAATAATAAAAATATACAAATGAATGAGAAGGAGTATTAGTTCTTATATAATGTTGATATGAAGCATATTTATAGGAATTAGTTAAGCAAAGGGTTAAGAATTAGTTAAGCATATTTGAACTATCTTATCTATTGGTCGTTGTTTTTATCCTTTTCTGTTACTTTTATCCTTTTTTATAACAAATTTTAAATTCAAAATCTTAAAAGACTCAATTTAAATATTCTTAAATATTGATACTTGATTTAATTAAATACATATTATTAATTGGAATAAAACTTATTTTATTTTTAAGTCTCTAAATTTCACTTTTTTTGTAATAAATGTTAATTTGATTTAATGTTCATTCCTTCTGTATTGTGTGTCTGTTTATCTAATATTATTGTAGTAATTTTATTTCAATTAGCTTATTTAAATAGCAATAATCATGCTAACTGGACACATTAGTATATGAAAATTTTAGAGGACAGAATGCTATTTTTGAAAAAATATTAACTCTTATAATGAAAAATTTACTTTTCAGATGAGTCATAATCAATTAAGTAGATAGATATGTTCAATTGAAATCGAAAAATAACATTAAACAAAGATACTAAGCCTAGATAGAACTGGAATTTAACAGAGTAGTTATGTTCAACAAAAGTAAAACAAACAAAAATACATCAAACATAGTATTCTCCTGGATACCATATTTTACAAAATTGCCTAGCTTTGTCACGCGCAATAGGATCCAAATCATCTATATGATACGGCTTTTTGTTCAGATCAAAGTCTTTTACAGCAGTTTGGATTATTGGCGATTCAGTTGTAGAGCGAACATATCCTCTCTTTTGAAAAAATTTTGCAATATGTCGTTCTATGATATTGAATTGCTTTCAACATGCCCAATGGAACTCACATGCCGGCTTCTTTTTAACACTCATCTGCAAAGAAAATGTAATGATTCAAATTCAGTTAAATAAATTATTTCTTAAAATCACCTTCAAATCCAATAGTATAACATCAGTATTCCAGTCAGAATATTTCTTAAAATATGGAAAATCGAACCTTACCAGATACTACATGCTCGCTCAATGCATATATCTCCTACATGTTTTAAACGAATCATAATCCAGGAAACATTTAAAGGATTATTTTTAATTAAATAACAAAACACAAAAAGAATGGTAAAAGTGGCAAACCTTAAGAGTAGAATCCATACTAGTGGATGAAGCACTATCGTAGCATTCTCGATAGAAGGGTGCTCTTTCAGAGATATTCATGTGAGCATTGAGAGCCACCAACTAGGAATGGATATTGATCTTATTAAACCAAACCTCAGAGGCAACATCGAGTGCGTGTTGCAACGAGGAGAAAGGAGAGGCAGAAGCCATTTCTTTAGCGAATTTGATGCTTCCACAGCATTCAAGAAACTCACTTTCTTCCATAGCAATCCAATTTGAAGATTTGCTGCAAGATTGTGGAATTTGGGGCAATGATGTATGAACATGCTTAGATAGAATTGCCATCTTTGATTACCTGAATATTAAGAAATGCATTATGAATAAAAAATAAAAGTAGATATAGAGAATTTCTGCATCGATACTTATTAGCATTTTCAATGTGTTTGAACATTAAAAATTGAATATGCAAATTAAAGGTTGGCCTTTATTTTTTTTATATATAATTATTCAAGTTTTAAATACTATATGTAGTTTTTATCACTTTAATTAAAATTTGACCTTATTTTCAAATAAAACTAGCCACAACCAGCAAGCATGCACTATAATCTTCAACAAATATAAAATGACCATCATAACGGTAGAAAAAAACATAAGTAATAGATAAATTAATACTATATATTTTCACAAAAAACATGAAGGAAAAGATATCATAGTAGCATATCATATCTTTTTTTTTCATTAATGTAAAAGAACCAAATAACAACAACCTAACAAGAACAAACACCCAATAACCTAATAACAACAAATAACTCAGAAACAACAATTACAAAAATAACGAGAAGTATAAGAAAAGAAAAAAAATTTAGTATAATCCTTGCAGAAATTGTATTTACAGAATATAAATAAACATGATATTCACAAAAATATAAATAAATATGATACTCACAGAAATTGAAAGAAGATAAGAAAAGATAATAGTTAAGTGTTACCTGATAAAAGATTTTCCCAATTCTTGGCAGTGTGATTTTGTGCTGCACTAAATTAATTAGAGGTAACAGTTAAAAATTTTTAACTAAAATAAAGAGAAAATATTTAAGTAAAAAATGGGAGAAAATGGTTGGAACCATACCAGAAATATTCATCGCGCCCAACTTTGCTACGGCCTACGGTGGGTATTGTTGGTAAAAAATCAAAATTCCGAAGATGTGAAAGCCGAATACAATTCTTGCCACGAAAATATAAGTTTGTCATAACTCTCCATCTAATTTGTGCAATAATTTTATATCAGTAATATTATTGCGTGGCTAAAGACCGTACCTTTTAGAAGTCCAGCCACTAAGAAGGTCGCACACATTTTCCTGAAGCAATGCATGTCCTGAGTGTCGTTGAAGGAAGAAAACCAAACTCAAAGAATCATCGACAAATCTGATAAGATGGATTCAAAAAAAGGGGATTGAAGCTAAGTAGAGGGAGAAGGATTCCCGATACCTTCGATTTAGGATTTATTAGAGTTTTTTTCTCCTTTTACGTTTTAACTTTTATCTATAATATATTTTAAAATATTTTATTTTAAAATGATATTCATTTATTTTCATTTAATGATTAAATCCAATCAAAAATTTGATTTGTTAGTTTGAGCTTGTATATTTTTTATTTTTTATTTTTGTTACAATAATATAAAGTAAAATGTAATTAAGATTATAAACAAAAATTTAAAATAAAATAAAAATAATTAATTTATTTATTATTAACTAATGAAATAAAAAATTATGTGAAACAAAATGTGACCTAATAAAACGAAGGATATTATGAATAAAAAAGTGATTCATTAAAATAAAAATAATATAATAAAAAACTAGTACTAAATATTAATTACTTGCTATTGTATTTGACAAATTTAATTTATCTTTACATACTAACATAGTAAAACATACAGTAAAATTAATATTTATCTACAATAATAATTATAAAAGAAATAATTAATAGTATACTCTAATTAAATAATAGTATAAATAAAAAATTTAATTTATAATTTCATAAAATAATTTTTAAAAAAATAATTATACATATAATAAGAGTACAGTACTCACAAATATATGTAGTGAATACTAAATTATATAAATAAAAAAATTAATTTTTTTTATTTATCTTCAATTATTTAAATTTAAGAAATAATAAAATAATTTATTTTTTGTAATAAATTTACTGAAAAATTTTTTTACTTAAAAATTACCAATTTTTTATTACCTATCCAAATTATTTTATCTTAGATAAATTTTATCTTTATAATTAACTCAATTATTAGAATATAAATTTTATCTTTATAATTATTTGTTTTATCTAAATTTATTTTTTATATTTTTAAATTTAATTTCATAAATATGTGTTAATGTTAAGATATTTAAAAAAATTTTATAAATGAATAAATATATTTTAAAAAATATATTTATTCAAGATAGGATGATCATGGAAAACAAACAGAAAGAAGTAAGGAAGAGGTTATAATTTGATTTTTATTTTTAGGAGAAGAGAAAAAATACTTTTACTAAAATAATGAGGAGTATAAACTTTAAATTAAAAGGCTACGATAAATATTGTTTGTGGCAAAATATTAAATTTTAGCCACTGTGATAATGTTTCGTGTTAAATACAAGACACGTTCATTTATTTTTATTACGTTTCAGTGTTCGTGGTTAAAATTTAGTGGCTAAACTCCGTTTTTGTGGTAGTGTTTAAAGATTAATGGAGTAGATCCTGAAGTCTATAAGCTGATGATCTTTCCCTTTGCAGTAAGAGACATAGTTAAATTCTGGTTGGATGTCCAACCTAGAGACCTCACATCTCAACGTAAGCGGGATTAACCACCATCCTTATGCCGTCGCTGCTACCTCGATAGGCAGGATTAACCACCGTCCCTGTCGGGCACATAGCGTCTCGTAATCTTAGTACAAATCAGTATTTCAGTGGTTTTCAGAAAATATTTTCAGTTTACATGGATCCATCATCTCATTCAGAGTCCTCGACTCATCTCAACCTCTGTCAATTCATATTTCAGTTTTCCAACATCAACAGTTCATTATTCCTCATCTTATATATTATTCATACTTCATATAATGTCAAACCATCCTCAGTACACCTGAAACCTAATCCTCCGTTTTCTAACTTTTCCAAATAATATCATTTAAAGCCCTTAGATTCTCTCCCATGTTTCCAATAACCAAAAATAGGCCCAAGACTTAAAATGGTGTTATAGAAGCTTACAACCTCGTCGGGAAGGTGAAACAGTTGAAAACAAAGTAAAATTTGAGAAATAGGGCATGTGCGTCCGCACAGGGGTGTGCGTGCGCACGTCCAGGAAGATTTTTAAAAGTGTGTGTACGCACAGAGGTGTGCGTATGCACAGATATGAAAATTCACATGCCTGTTTACTCGCACAAACTGTGCTAGCATTGAAAACAAACGGCCCTTCCCGACTTGTGCATGCGCACAGGGGTGTGCGTACGCACAGGTCGCAATTCTTTATTGATGTGCCCGCGCACAAGCTATGCTAGCGCTGCAAACAGCATGCCTTTCCTTGCCTATGCGTGCGCACAGGTTTATAATTATGCAGGGTTGTGCGTGCGCACATATCAGAAATCATAAAATTATGCAACTTTGCAAAATTTCAAATTTTTAACACCAACTTTGAATGATTATAACTTCCTCTACGAAATTCCAAATCTTTCAAACTTTATATCGTTTCGAAGAGTTTTCAATAAAATTTAATTTTAAACTAATTTCAATCGATTTTGAAAACTGAGACAAAAGTTATGACCAGACAAAGTTCACCAAAAATCCAATTTTACCAAACTTAACAATTTCCTCAATTTCTTACCATACACCTTTCAAACCATACCAAACCATTCAAAACTCCACTTTTCATCAAAATTAACCTTTGTATCATATTACATTCAATCATACCACATTTTCTTTCACATTTCATTATCCACAACTTCAATTATCACATATATAACATATCCACCAATCATTATCATATCATCATCAATTCTCATTATCAACCCAACCATGATTCAAATCAATACTTGACAATACCCATTCATCCATATCCATCACATCTCAACTTCATCATTTAACCACAACAACAACATCAAATTGTTATACTTCATCAACACAAACAATCATCAACAACATAAAATTTACAAACCTATCCTATGGGTCACTAGCCTATATGTCCATGAATATTATATACTACATAGAGGAAACCAAAATCATACATTGGCCGATTCTCTATATGCACTAAAACCCAAAATGAGCACAAGCAAGCTATCAACTCCAAACCAAGCTTTCAATTCCACTTCAACAAGCACCAATATGTTCCAATAGCTCCCAATTTCACAATAATCAAGCTATATACATATAAATCACCACAAATCAACTTAGGGTTCAACATAAACATAATCTCACAAGGGTTTAATGTCTCTTACCTTTTCCAACTGTTTTGATAGCCAAAATTCAATGCTAAGCAAGGATTAGAGCAAACCTAAACATCCAAAATCACAAAACTCATTTAACCCAAAGCCCTAATAAACCCAAAATTTTAGGGAGAGAAACTGAGAGGGATTTGAGCTTTTCTTACCAGTTTCTTATATGGATTTTGTAGAGCTCTTCACAAGGAACGCGTAGCCACGGACGGCATGCAAATCGGAGCAACATAGTTTGAGATATCACAAAGAGAAGAGAGGTGTGAATAGTGTTCCCTTCTTCCTCTCGTTCCCTCTTTCAAATCTGAAGTGTGTGTGTTTATGAGGTGAGGGTTTATTAAATGAACCTTATATATATTGGGCTTGGGCCCAACTTGGGCCCAAACAAACCCATTAGTGTTTTTAGCCCATTTGGCCCAACTTTGAGCTAAACCTTTAAAATTAACGCCCGATTTTCCATTTCTAATGTTTTTCTAAGGTTTTTGACTGTTTCCACTTTTTCTCGTGCGGTACCGAGCAGACTTGAACCGGTTCTATAACCGGTTCGCGATTTTTCACGATTTTTCACAAAAAAACACATTTTATGACTCAGAAAGACCCACTGAGTCCAAAAATCACCTTTAAATCCTCTAATTCTCTCTTTAAATTTTTAGAATCAAATTTGGGCAATTAATTACTTAATTAACCAGTTGATTAGTTGCGGTTCTTACATTCTCCCCACCAAATAAGAAATTTCACCCTCAAATTTTGAATTACCTGAGAAGAGCTCGGGATAGTCCTTTCATATTTTGGACTCCAACTCCCAAGTATGCTCCTCAACTCCTGCTCGCTCCCAAGCAAATTTAACCAATGAGACTTCCTTTCCTCGTAGCTTCTTCACACTACTGTCGTCGATTCTCACTAGCGTCACTTGGAAAGTCAAGTTCTCCTTTAACTCGACCAATTTAGGCTCTAATACATGAGCCGCATCCGACGTGTACTTACGGAGTTGTGACATGTGGAATACATCATGCAAGTTAGACAGATGAGGTGGCAGAACTACTTGATACGCCACCAGCCCGAATCGCCTCAGAATCTCAAACAGTCCAATGAACCTCGAATTCAACTTCTTGGTCTTGATCGCTTTTCCGATCCCAGTTGTCGGTGTAACCCTTAGAAATACATGTTCTCCCACTTCGAACTCTAATAGTTTCCTTCTCCGATCCGCATAACTCTTTTGTCGACTCTAGGCAGTTAGAATCCTTGCACGAATCTTCTTAATGTTCTCAGTAGTCTCTGTTATCAAATCAGGACCCAAAACGCTTGCTTCACTAGATTCATACCAATAAAATCCATCATTATTCCTTCCCACTTCCACTGAGGGATCTCAAGTGGCTGTAACATCCCCGACGACTTCTGATGCTCTATCTTTACCTTCTGACACGTCAGGCACTTGGATACTACTGTAGCTACATCTCCTTTCATCCCAAGCCACCAGAACATCTTCTTTAAGTTATAATACATCTTCGTGCTTCCGAGATGAATAAAAAACCCACTGTTGTGAGCTTCCGACAACAAATTCTGTCTCAAACTTCCAACATCCAGTACACAAATTCTCCCCTTATATCTCCACAACCCTTCATCATCCTTAGTGAATTCTTCACGCTTATTCTCACCAACTGGTGGAAACTATTACTGAAGCTTATGCTCAAAAGCACACCATGCAACCTTCTATCTCCTTGATATAAAATCTTGCTAACTCCTCCATAGAGTAGTTTACTCGAATAGGCAGAAAATGAGCATATTTGGTTAAGCGATCCACGATCACCCAAACCACATCAAATCCCAACCTAGTCCTCAGTAAACCGGTCACAAAATCCATCGCGATTCCTTTCCACTTCCACTGAGGGATCTCAAGTGGCTGTAACATCCCCGACAGCTTCTGATGCTCTATCTTTACCTTCTGACACGTCAGGCACTTGGATACTACTATAGCTACATCTTCTTTCATCCCAAGCCACCAGAACATCTTCTTTAAGTCATAATACATCTTCATGCTTCCAGGATGAATAGAAAACCCACTGTTGTGAGCTTTCGACAACAAATTCTGTCTCAAACTTCCAATATCCAGTACACAAATTCTCCCCTTATATCTCTACAGCCCTTCATCATCCTTAGTGAATTCTTCACGCCTCTTCTCACCAACTGGTGGAAACTATTGCTGAAGCTTCTGCTCATCTTGCTGAGCCCTTTGTATTTCTGATTAAATGTGCTTGAGACCTGTCACTGGTTCAAACAAGCTCTTCTGGCAACTTTACCAATATCCAGCTTAAGATCCACAAACTTATCTACTAGCTCCTCTTCCTTAATCCTCATCCAAGCTATTGTCAAGGACTTCCGACTCAAAGCGTCTGCTATCACATTTGCCTTTCCAGGGTGATGACTCAACTCAAAATCATAATCTTTAAGCAACTCCATCCACCTTCTCTAGCGCATATTAAGCTCCTTCTGATCAAAGATGTACTTGAAACTCTTATGATCAGAAAAGACGCTAAACCTTACTCCGTACAAGTAGTGTCTCCAAATCCTCAATGCAAACACAATTGCCGCTAATTTCAAGTCATGAGTTGGATAATTCACCTCATGCGATCTCAGCTGACGCGATGCGTAAGCCACCACATTCCGGTGTTGCATCAACACGCAACCCAAACCCTTCAAGGAAGCATCACAGTACACTTCGAATGGTTCATGCAGTTCTGGCAAAATAAAACTGGCGTTGAAGTTAACTTCTGCTTCAAAGTCTGAAAACTCTCTTCACACTCCGACGTCCACATAAAAGGCACATCTTTCCTTGTTAATTTCGTTATCAGTAGTGCAATCTGGGAGAATCCTTCAACGAATCTTCGGTAATATCCGGCCAAGCCCAAGAAACTTCAGACTTCCATCACCGTCGTTGGTCTTTCCCATTCCATTACTGCTTCTACCTTAGAAGGATCTACGACTATCCCTCCTTTGCTCACCACGTGACCCAAGAACTTTACTTCCTCTTTCTAGAACTCGCACTTGGACAACTTAGCATACAAATTATGCTCCTTTAAGATTTGCAACACAATCCTCAAGCGCTCCTCGTGCTCTTTTTCCATCTTAGCGTAAACTAAGATGTCGTCTATGAAAACCACCACGAATTTATCCAAAAAGGAACGAAAGACGCTATTCATGTAATCCATGAAAACAGCAGGTGCATTCGTTAACCCAAAGGACATCACCGCAAACTTGTAGTGCCCATAGCGCGTCCTAAACGCGGTCTTAGGGATGTCATCCTCCTTCACCCTTATCTGTTGGTAACCGGATCTTAAATCGATTTTGGAAAATACCCCAGCTCTTTGCAGTTGTTCTATCAACTCATCTATCTTTGGCAGTGGGTACTTGTTCTTCACAGTTACTTTGTTTAGCTGTCGGTAATCCACACACAATCGCATTCCTCTATCTTTCTTCTTTACCAATAAAATTGGCACTCCCCACGGTGATACACTCGGTCGAATGAACCTCTTGATCAGAAGCTCCTCCAACTAAGTCTTTAACTCTGCCAGCTCTATTGGAGCCATCCTATACGGCCCAATCGACACTGGTCCGGCTCCCGGCACCAATTCAATCGTAAACTCAATCTCCCTTTGAGGTGGGAACTCCGGGATATCTTCCGGAAATACCTCCGGAAAGTCTCTAACTACCAGAATCTGATTCAAGTTCTGAGCATCACCCAACGGATTAGCAGCCAACAAGATATAACCTTGACACTCTTCACCACAATGCACCCTTACAGAGTTTAGGTAATACCCCGCAGCTACCATTGCTCCATTTTCTCCTTCCAGCATAAATCGAATTGACCGCTCAAAGCGATCCAACAAAACTCAGTTTGACAACCAATCAAACCACAAAATCATCTCCAATCCAATCATTGGCAAATAGATCAAGTCATGCATAAAGTCTCTACCCTCAACCTTGAACCTACTTGCCTACACCCTGTCCTAGCATAACCGTCTGATGCAGAGTATGTACATGCAGATCAAATGGTAACTCTGACACTTTCAAGCCTAATTCCTTAACTTTCGTAAATGAAATAAATGAATGCAAACCCCAGTATCATACAATGCAATTAGGGTCTTATCACCAATTAAACAAATACCTCTCATCAACGGATCCGCCTTGGAAGCATCCTTGGCATTCACAGAAAAGACTCGGCCTTGATGCTGCGTCTAGCCTGTATTTTGGTTCCTCCCATGAGTTCAATCCCTCGCAATGTGGCCAGGCAAACCACAATTAAAGCAACCACTCTGATTTTCTCTCCCCTTAGCATATTGAAACTAATTCTGATTGTTCTTTCTAAAGCCTCCTTGCCCTTGAGGCGGATATCCTTCTCTCTTGAAGCTTTGACCTCTCAGATGGAAATACTTGCCACGCCCCCGACTAGAACTCCCTCCATAAGTTTCCTTGGATGAAGCTACCGTCTTGGCATACTCTTCCACCACTCTTGCCTTGTTCACTAAGTCAGAGAAGACACGGATCTCCATAGGCACCACAACAGTCATGATGCTATCCTTTAAACCCCTCTGGTACTTAATGCACTTCTAGCTCTCATAGGTCTCCAGGGCACCTTGACATACCCTAGAAAATCTATAAAGCTCCTCAAACTTGTTGGTGTAGTCTGCCACAGATAGGGAACCTTGCTTCAGCTGCATCAGTTCTATCTCATTTGCTTCCCTTGAAGACTCAGGGAAATACTTCTTATAAAAGGCCGTTTGGAACACCTCCCACAGAATGTCGGCATTCTGAAGCTGCAGCAAGCGACACTCTACTTCCACCAAGGATGGGTCTCTCCCGCTAGCTGATAAGTGCTAACTCGACATATTAATTGATGGGAACATGCTGTGCCTGTAAAGTATGCTCCATAGCCTGGAACCAGTTGTCCGCTTTCGTAGCTTAAAGTTAGGGGATGATCACATCTTATTCAAGATGCATCATCCCAATTCTCCTTCAAAAAGAGAGATAACTGTGCATAGGGCTGGCAATTCATACCCTACCCGCGGGTACACAACCCGGTCCAATCCGTTCGGGTAGGGTAGGCTACCCGACCCGCTGCAAGTAGGGTAGGGTAGGGTACGGGTATGCCTGCGGATAGGGTAGGGTACGAGTTTAGGGTGTATCCTACCCTACCCTACCCGCACCTCATATATAACACATATTTTATAAAAATTAGGTATATGGTGAAGGAAGTGAGAGTTGAACCCACAACCTTCCTTATGTAATAATTTACAATAAGTGAACAACCACTAAAATAGTTAGTTAATTTAGTAATTTAGAGCATTAGTTTTTTATTTTTTATATTATTAATATGTATAAAATTTGAAATGATTGAATTTTATATTTACTTTGAAAAAGTTTGATATTTCTACGGTAGAGTAGGGTAGGGTTTAGAATTTTAGAGTGCAGGTAGGGTTAGGGTTGAGAGATTCTCAACCCGCGGGTAGGGTAGGGTAGAATTTTAATAAAATTTTTAACCGGCGGGTAGGGTTAGGGTAGGGTTTGGGTTAGGGTAGGGTCCAAACCCTACCCTACCCTACCCATTGCCAGCTCTAACTGTGTAACACCTAGTGTGTCAACCCTCTCTTTCTTTGTAGAGCTCTGTAGAGGCCCCAGACATTAATTCTAAGTTTGGCCTTGGGCAGCCCTTAACAAGATCTAAGCACAGAGGTACTAAAAAAAAGTACCTAAAGGCTGGAGGGACAAGAAAGTCCTAACTGAAGGCCTCTCACCTAGCATGAGAGTTGTCTTCACTAAGAATCCAGTCTTACCACATACAGTGAGTCGTGTCCTATCTCTAAAGCATGTAAAGCTCATTCATGAGAGGATAGAAAGAAAATTCACTATCAGAGGTGAAAATTTGAGCCCGTACTCACCTCCGTAAGGAGCTAAAAGGACAAGCTAGTGACGTTAAAAGAGCGCTTGTTGGGAGGCAATCCAACTTTACTCAACTATATTTTCATTTTGTTTTTCTTTCAGTTGTCAGAGTCATGATCATATACAACATTCAGTCAAGAGACAAAATTTTACAGCAGTGAAAACAGAGCACTCTGGATGGAGTGTCAAAGTTGATTGTCAGTGAAGAAGTCCGCACTGGACATTCAACGCCCCCAAGAGGGGAGCATTGCTAGTGTTGAATGCCAGCCAGGGAGCAGCCCTTGGGCGTCCAAACGCCAGTGCAAAGAAGCAGGGAATTTGGATTTCGTAGCCTCTCCAGACCAGTGGGTCCCACAACATCTTCACCTACCCTACCGACCCCACTTACTTTCACACTTCTCCATACACACTTCCCTAAAAACCTAACCCAATCACATCCATACCACTTTTCCACACCCATCATAACTTGCACCTACCCCCACCCACTTTAAAATCAAATTTTCCACCCAAAACCCACCCTATGATCGAACCATAACCTACCCTCATCCTATAAATACCCCTCTCCATAACCCTTCATACACACACCTCTCATACCCTTATACACCCCACAAGGCTGAGCCCTCTCTCTCCCTCTCCCTCCTTCTATTTTCTTCTTCTTCTACTCTATTCTTCTTCTTACTTTATTTTTGCTCGAGGATGAGCAAAGTTTTAAGTTTAGTGTTGGAAAAGCATAGCTTTTTTTCTTTCTTTCCATTACCATTCATGGCACCCAAGGTTGGAGACTCCCCTAAAAAGAGGAAAGGAAAGGCAGTAGCCACTCCCTCTAAATCTTGGGAGATGGAGAGATTCATCACCAAAGCCCATCGAGACCACTTCTATGAAGTAGTGGCTGAGAAGAAAGTGATCCCTGAGGTCCCTTTCATGCTCAAGAAGAATTAGTATCCGGAAATCCGAAGAAAGATCTGGAGAAGAGGTTGGAAAGTCCTAACCAATCCCATTTAAGATGTTGGGATTCTCATGGTGTAAGAGTTTTATGCTAATGCATGGGTTACTAAAAACCATGACACTAGTGTGAACCCAAATCCAAGGAATTAGATCACCATGGTCTGAGGAAGAATCTTAGATTTTAGCACGAAAGTGTGAGGTTGGTGTTCAACTTACCTCTAATGCAAGGAGATCCTCATCCATACACTAGGAGAGTCAAATTTGATCAGGGATTGGATCAAGTGCTCTCAGATATCTGTGTAGAAGGCGCACAGTAGAAAAGGGATTCCCAAGGCAAGCCCATTCAGTTAAGAAGGGTTGACCTAAAGTCCATGGCTAGAGGATGGTTATAATCCATCATCCCTACTAGCAACCGATCAGAAGTGACCATTGACAGAGCCATCATGATCCATTGAATCATGATTGGAACTGAGGTGGAAGTACACGAGGCGATTCCTCAAGAATTGTACAAGGTAGCTGAGAAACTTCACACCAATCCAAGGTTAGCATTCCTACACCTCATCTGTCACCTATGCAATTCAGCTGGAATTGTCATAAATGGAGATGTCTTCATTGGGGAGGATAAGCCCATCACTAAGAAGCGAATGGAGCAAACTAGAGAGCATGCATAAGAGCCTGAGCATGCACAAGAGCCTATGCATCCGCCTCATTATGAGATCCCTGTGATGCCTCAAGGGATGTATTTTTCTCCCCAAAGCTATTGGGATCAATAGCAAACTTTTCTTGGAGAATTGAGCACTAACATAGAGGAATTGAGGATGGATCATCAAGAGCATGCTACTACCCTCAATGAAATAAGAGAAGATCAAAGAGCCATAAGGAAAGACCAAAGGGATATGAGAGAAGAGCAACAAAGGAAAAGGAATGACATAGAAGAGATCAAGCATCACATTGGATCCTCAAGGAGGAGCACTAGGCGCTACCATTAAAGGTGTACTCATTCTCTTTTACTTCCTTTCCTTTTCTATTTTTCTGCTATGTTATTTGTTTTCTTATCCTAGTTGCATGATCATTTGCATTTGATGTCTTAAAGTTGTAAAATATTCCATATATCTCTCATCTTGCTTAAACAAAAAGTTTATTGAAAATAATTGAGAGATGCATAAATTTCAAGTTTAAAATAAGAATAGTTTAATTATATTGATGTGGTGTCATTTGCTTTTATTTTTTGAATATATGAATGAACAGTGCATATTTGAATTTGTAACTTTAGATTGTTGGCTCTTGAAAGAATAAGGAAAAAGAAAAAATATTATTGATAATTTGAAAAATCTGAAAATTGATTCTTGAAGTAAGAAAAAAGCATAAAAAAGAAAAAGAAAAAGCATGTTGCAAAATAAAAATTTATATGCATGCGAAAAAGAAAGAAAAAATGGCGAAAAGAAAAAGAAAAAAATAAAAAGCAAAAAAATCCATTACTGCCCAAAAATGCAGGAAAAGAAAGGCAGATTGAAGAAGCCAGAAACCCTTTAAACCAAAAGGCAAGGGTAAAAAGACCCAAGGCTTTGAGCATCAATGGATAGAAGGGCCCAAAGGAATAAAATCCTGGCCTAAGTGGCTAAAACAAGCTGTCCCTAACCATGTGCTTTTGGCGTGAAGGTGTTAAGTGAAAAGTTTGAACTGAGCGGTTAAAGTCGTGGTCCAAAACAAAAAGAGTGTGTTTAAGAACTCTGGACACCTCTATCTGGGGACTCTAGCAAAGCTGAGTCACAATCTGAAAAGGTTTACCCAGTTAAAATGTCTGTGGCATGAATGTATTCGGTGGTAATACTGGAAAATAGAGTGCTTAAGATCACGGCCAAGACTCAGAAAGCTGTGTTCAAGAATTAAAATAAGCTTGACTAAGAGAGTCAATAATATCATCTAGATTCTAAGTTCCTAAGGATGCCAACATTTCTGAGTTTCAATGGATAGTGAGATGCCAAAATTGTTCAGAAGCAAAAAGCTACTAAGTCTCGCTCATCTAATTGAAGCTTCATTTGAAACTTTGAAATTTATTTGTATCTTAATTTTTTCTTATCCTACAATGTTTTTATTTGCTTGGGGATAAGCAACGGTTTAAGTTTAGTGTTGTGATGAGCGGATATTTTATTCGCTTTTTGGCATCACTTTCATATAGTTTTTAGTAGTTTTTGTTTAGTTTTTATAGGTTTTAGTGTTAAATTCACATTTTTGGATTCTACTATTAGTTTCTGGGTTTTTGTACAATTTTAGGCATTTTCAGGCTAAAATTGAGGAGCTGGAGCAGAAGTCTTATTTAGAGACAAAGAAAGCACTGCAGATGCTGTCTGGATCTGACCTACATGCATTCGAAAGAGCTTTTCTGGATCTACAGAAGTTCAAATGGGCCGCTTTCAACATTTATGGAAAGCTGACTTCTAGAGATTTCCAGTAATATATAATAGTCCATACTTTGCTTCGGATTAAAAGGCCCAAAACTGGCATTTAACGCAAGCTTCCTGCCCCCTTCCTGGCGTCCAGCGCCCAAAAGCTGAAACCAGCGATTAGTCATAGTCATAGTTTTAGTTTTAGAGTAGTTTTAGAGAGAGAAGCTCTCACTTCTCTCTAGGATTAGGATTAGGATTAGTTCTTAGATCTAGGTTTTAATCTTTGCTTTCTTCTACTTCTACCTTTCAATTCTTTGTTGTTACATTCATCTTCCTCTATTCTTTTGTTGTAATTTCCTTTATGTTGTTCTTATACTTTGTTGTAGATCTACTTTTGTTCCTCCTATTCTCTTTCAATTCAATTAGAGGTAACTCATAATAATTGTGTTCATTTGATTTGTTGTTGTTTAATTCCTTGCAATTGAGTAGTGTAGATTTACTTTTCTTGCAATTTTACTATGCTTTCCTTTTGTGCCTTCCAAGTGTTTGATGAAATGCTTGGTTGGATTTTAGTATAGATTTTGTTCCTCTTGGCTTTGGTAGAGTGATTAGTGACTCTTGAGTTATCTAATTCCTTTGTTGATTGTTAATTAGAGATTGCTAATTGATTTGACTGCCTCTAAAGCTAGTCATTCCTTTAGGAGTTGATTAGGACTTGAGGAATCAAATTGATTCATCCACTTGACTTTCCTCCATGGTTAGAGGTTAACTAAGTGGGAGCAATGAACAATTCTCATCACAATTGAGGAGGATAACTAGGATAGGACTTCTAGTTCTCATATGTTGCCAAGAGCTTTGTTAGTGTTAGTTTATTTCCTTTACCATTTACATTTCTTGTATACAATCTCAAAAACCCTAAAATAACTCACAAACAATAATAAGACACTTTATTGTAAGTCCTAGGGAGAACGACCCGAGGTTCCAATACTTCGGTTTATAAATTTTAGGGGTTTGTACTAGTGACAAACAACTTTTTGTATGAAAGGATTATTGTTTGGTTTAGAAACTATACTTTACAACGAGATTTCATTAGTGAAATTCTAAACCGTCAAAAATCCAATCATCAAAATGGCGCCTTTCCGGGGATTTGCAATGGTGTTATGTTATTAGTTATTGTACATATGTGAATATTGTAAATAGCTTGTCCTTTGCTTGTTTACTAGATTTTGTTAGTTTTATTTTGTCTTTCCATAATGAATTCTCCCTATGGCTATGAGTTTGGTTCTAGTTTTGTTGTAGGAAATGTGCACCTCAATGATGACACTCATTATGGATGGAACCAACAAAGATGGGAGGGGCCTCAAGGAATTGATCACTCCTGTTGGCAACAACCTCCGGATACTTATAGGTATAATTTCCATCCTAATGCATGTCAATTTAACGGCTATGATGACTCTTTTTGTGATACTCAACAACCACCATCATATGCCTATGAATCTCATCCTCAACATGAACCTCAACCTTTCTCACAAGCCTTTCATTACCAAACACCGCCCTATGATCCTTATCCATCATATAACCAATCACCCATACCACATCCTTGTGATCATTATGAGCAAGAACCTTTAGAACCACCACAACCCTATCAAGATTACTACCAAGAACCACCTCAATGCATATCCTCTCCACAATTTTACCAAGAGGAACCACCTTCCTACCATGAGCCCTCTCTCCAAAATAATGAACCTTCCTACTCGCCCCAAGCCCCAATAAATGATCCTCTCACTTTGTTACTCCAAGGACAAGAAGCCATGAAGCGGGATACACCTGAGTTTGTGACCAATTTGACCAAGGTGGTGCACACTTTAGCCCACCAATGTTTGAATACTCAAGGTACTTCCGTGACCACATGTGAAAAGTCAAAAGAAGAGCAAAGCATGAAGGAAAAATTGGAAAATCCGTTGGAGAAGGAGGAGTCGAATTTTGTGTTGGAGCAACTAGAGGAAGCCATGATTGTTGAGGAAAAGGAAGAAGTGGTTGAAGATTTAGGAGATGTTGAAAATCCAAGGGAATGTAGCATCATGGAGCACTCTTCCAAGAAGCTTGATATTGATGTTGAGGAGGGTGCGCAACCTCCAAGGCATATCATTGTTGGAGACTTGGAAGAGGCTTATCAAGAGATGGATTCAATCATGGATGAATTTTTCTCTACAATGGAATCCTCTCCCATTGGACATGGATTTGAAATTATAGAAGAGTGTGCACAACCTCCCATACCCTTGGTGAGCAATGAGAAAGAGAACTACCAAGAGGAAAACGTTGGCATGGTGTATATCGAAATTGAAGAATATGAAGAGGTTGACCAAGAAATGAATTTATTCATCAATGAATTCCTATTGAAAATTGAATCACCTCCAATTGGGCAAGAAATTAAGGTTCTTGAAGACAACACCAAGCCAAGTGATAAAAGGGAAAATGTTGAAATTAAGGAAGCTCGCAAAGAGGTGGAAATACACAAAGAAGAGCACAAGGAAGTAGACCTTGCATTGTCTAAGTGTGGGGAGGCCCCCCTCCCCAAGTCACCATCCAACACAATATTCAAGTGGGTAAAACTCTTATCCCTAAGCTTTATTTTCTCACTTGAATATGGTTTAATTGAAAATGATGGTCAACTTAGAGCTCTTTGTGGAGTTAAGAGTAGGAAAGAGTTGTGTAGTGGTTGGAAACATCATTCTAAGCTCATGATGGTTGTAAGCTCAAAATTCAAGAGCAATGGTTGGTGTAGAACCAAATTGCATGGGTCTAGGAAGTTGTTTGGAAGCTTCTTTGAGAGTTCTAAGGTCATGCCACCCACATGGACTAATAATGATCAACTTAAAGATGGGTGTAGAAACAAGATATGGGATCCCGGTATACATGAGGATCAACTTTGGGAGCCCCAATCTTGTGAAGAACTCCATCAACACTTGGTGCAACAAATAAAAAGTCTTGGGGCACAATGGAGAACCAAGCATTGGTGGGAGTTCTAAGATGAGTACAAGCACAAGCCACCTTGAGAGGAGCTCCCCATAAGTCCAACTTAAGGACAATAAACAAAAGTGCTAGGTGGGAGACACCCCACCATGGTAACATCTTTTCATTTTCTTTCTTTGTAAATATTGGTAGAATTAGTTTAATTCATGTTTTTATTGGTTTGTTAAGTTTAGTTAGAAGTATAATATGATAAATAAGGTTTTAGGGTGTTTTGGTAGTTGTTTGGAGGATGAAAGGCTTGGATTGGTGCAAGAACTTCGAAAAAAATTTTTTTGAAAAGCAGAACACCATCCACACGTGCACGCACATAACATGTACGCGCACCTGAGCATTTTTCGACCATCCACGTGGACGCTCACTGTACGCGTACACGTGGATGCAAAAATTCGACCCCAACCAAAAACCCGAGAGTTAGGCCTGCACTGTGCGAACATTGGGCCTAAGGCACAAGTCTATGCACGCGTGCGCGCACCTGGCGCGTACGCGCAGACGATCTTAAGTTCGCAATGCACGCGCACGCAAGCTGTGCGCGCGCGCGTCGATTGCACGATCCACACTCCTGGTACTTTTACCAGAGAGTTGTGCCACTTTTGGGCCAACACTAAGCCTCTCGCCTAACTCGACGCATGCGTGCGCGCACTTGGCGCGTACGCGTCCTTCGACCAATATACCGATTGACGCGTAAACGTGCATGACGCGCACGCGTCGGTAAAAAAAAAAGAGTTTTTTTCTCCCCTTCCATTTTCTTTTGCTTATCACATTCGCATACTTCTACTCTTCCCATTTTCATTTAGTTTTTGCAGCATGTTTTCATTTTTTTATGTCATTTTAATAATGGGGTTGCATCTTTCTACTCAATTGTTGAGGATTCCTTGCATTACTTTGGTGCCTCTTGACTTGTTTCATATTGTTGGGTGATGTTTCTTTTCAAATCAATGCTCAATCTTTTATGCACTTGTGTTCTTTGTGCATTGATATGACCTTATATTGTCTTTCATGACCCACTTCTTCTCATTTGAACTTGATGCTCAATACACTCTTCATGCTTTAACTTTACTCTTGCATCGAGCTTAATGATATGCCTTAGCTTACATTGTTTTCTCACTCACATGCTTAGCTAACATGTAGTAGGGAATCATACTCTCATTTGGCATTAGCCCCCGCCTATGTTCTAATTGCCTTGATATCTTTGTTATAGGCTTAATTTTCTTTCCTTTTAGGTTGACCACCAGAAAGGGAAAAAGGAAAAGTTTCTAAATGGGGCAACAAACAAGTCATCCGCACAACCTTTTGAAGGAGCTCATCAATTATAGCAACACATCCACCTTGCTCTTCTTTGCATGCACCGAGGACGGTGCAATCTTCAAGTGTGGGGAGGTCGTCCGACCGATCTCCATGGGTAACAATTTCCTTTTCAACACCAAATTTTTATTTTCTTTGTTAGATTAGCTATTGCATTGCATGATAGGTTGCATGTTAGTTAGAATTTGTACATATTTTTACCATTTCTTTTTTTTTTGTTAGGACTACTTGGTTAGGGTGATGATTTCCTTTTCAAGAAACTGTTTTAGGGCACCCTACCAATTTGAAAAAGAAAATTTGTGGAACTTGCTTGAAAGAATGTATTTTGGAACATGGTTTTTGAGCTAAGAACACAAGCAAGTGAGTTTTGAGCCTAATGGTGTGGTTACATCTTATAACCACTTATTTTCCTTCTTGTGTGCATTATTCTCTTTCTATGAATGTAATCTTTGATTTGTTTGATCCTTTATATCCATTATTTTGTGTATTTATGCATTTATATGATTGAGGCCATCATTTCATTTAGCTCACTTACCCAAAAAGCCTTACCTTTTATCTTCCATTGTTAGCCAAATTTGAGCCTACGATTAACCCACTTGTTCTTAATTTAGCACATTACAAGCCTTAAAGAGGAAAATAATAAATGTCCTTAATTTGGATCTTTGATTGGCTTAGGCTAGTGTGTGTGAGTATCATTCAAGTATGGGAACCTTGGGACATTGGGTGAATAAAAGGGTAGTTTTGTATTATTAGTGTAAATATTGGAAATTGGTACATACTCATGTATTGATCAAATGTAAAACCTTATGCATTGATGCTCTTGTATATAAAAAAATGAGAAAAAGAAAAGAAAAAAGAAAAAAACAATATGAAAAAAAAAAGAAAGAAAAAGAAGAAAAAGAAAGAAATAAAAAAAAGGGGACCAAATGCCCCAAAGTAAAGCTCAAATAAAAGTCAATGCATATGTGTTATGAAATGAAAAAGAGAATGCATGAGTATGTGGAAAAGTGAAGAATGGGTAGTTAGGTTAGAACTTAATTGTATAGGATGTCATAGGTTAGGTGGGAAGTCTAAGCCTATCAAAGATTCAAACTTCAAGCTCACTTGACCAAATATGCATCCTACCTTGACCCTAGCCCCATTACAACCAAAGAATAAGACCTCATGATAATTGTATGCATGCATGAAATAATTGTTGATTGTTAGATGAAAAACAAATCTTGGAAAGCATGATTAGGGGAGAATTGAGAGAATCAACCCCAAACACCGAGTGACTAGAGTGCAAACACTTCCGGTGAGGGTTCGATGCTCAACTCCTTGATTCCCGGCTTTCATGAGTGTTCTTTTTGCAAGTCTATTTGAACTTCATTTCCATACTTGAATTGGTAGGATTCATGAATCGTCATATGACCTTAGCCCTACCCGTTTATACATGCACTTGGAGGATTGATTTATTTTTAACCAAGTAGGTAAAACCATTTTGCATTTAGTTGCATCCATTTAGATAATTGCATATAGTTTAGGTTGCATAAAGTTTATTTACATTGAATAAATGTTGATACCCTTTGTTTCTCTCTTGGCTTAAGCATGAGGACATGCTTGGTTTAAGTGTGGGGAGGTTGATAAACCCCATTTGTAGGGCTTATCTTATGCTTGATTTAGGGGATTTTATAACCTTTTACCCACATTTATGCAATGAAATAGCATGGTTTTGTATATTCTCCTTTAATTGTGCTTAAGAGTGAAAACGTGCTTTTTAGGACTCAAAATAGCTAAATTTAATTCACCTTGATTCTAGTAGATGCCTTGATATGTTTGCTAAGTGATTTCAGATTTAGAAGGCAAAGATTGGATCAAGGGAATGAAGGAAAAGCATATAGAAATGGAGAACTCATGAAGAAATGAAGGAATCGCAAAAGCTGTCAAGCTGACCTCTTCGCACTTAATTGACCATAACTTGAGCTACAGAGGTCCAATTGATGCGGTTCTAGTTGGGTTGGAAAGCTAACATCTGGGGCTTCGAAACGATATAAGATTTGCCATAGTTGCATCGCGCATAGGGGTACGCACGTGCACGGTACGCGGACGCACCGATGGTGGCACATGACCCACTTAATGCAACACGTGGCCAGCGATTTTAGAAGCCTTGTGGGCCCAATCCAACCCATTTCTGATGCTATTTAAGCCAAGGATTGAAGAGGAATTAACATACTTTTGATTATTAGTCATAGTTTTAGTTTTAGAGTAGTTTTAGAAAGAGAAGCTCTCACTTCTCTCTAGGATTAGGATTTGGATTAGTTCTTAGATCTAGGTTTTAATCTTTGCTTTCTTCTACTTCTACCTTTCAATTCTTTGTTGTTACATTCATCTTCCTCTATTCTTTTGTTGTAATTTCCTTTATGTTGTTCTTATACTTTGTTGTAGATCTACTTTTGTTCCTCCTATTCTCTTTCAATTCAATTAGAGGTAACTCATAATAATTGTGTTCATTTGATTTGTTGTTGTTTAATTCCTTGCAATTGAGTAGTGTAGATTTACTTTTCTTACAATTTTACTATGCTTTCCTTTTGTGCCTTCCAAGTGTTTGATGAAATGCTTGGTTGGATTTTAGTATAGATTTTGTTCCTCTTGGCTTTGGTAGAGTGATTAGTGACTCTTGAGTTATCTAATTCCTTTGTTGATTGTTAATTAGAGATTGCTAATTGATTTGACTGCCTCTAAAGTAGTCATTCCTTTAGGAGTTGATTAGGACTTGAGGAATCAAATTGATTCATCCACTTGACTTTCCTCCATGGTTAGAGGTTAACTAAGTGAGAGCAATGAACAATTCTCATCACAATTGAGGAGGATAACTAGGATAGGACTTCTAGTTCTCATATCTTGCCAAAAGCTTTGTTAGTGTTAGTTTATTTCCTTTACCATTTACATTTCTTGTATAAAATCTCAAAAAACCCCAAAATAACTCATAACCAATAACAAGACACTTTATTGTAAGTCCTAGGGAGAACAACCCGAGGTTCCAGTACTTCAGTTTATAAATTTTAGGGGTTTGTACTAGTGACAAACAACTTTTTGTATGAAAGGATTATTGTTTGGTTTAGAAACTATACTTTACAACGAGATTTCATTAGTGAAATTCTAAACCGTCAAAAATCCAATCATCAATATTCGTACTTCATCGTGGTGAATAGGATGATCTGACAAATTAGCTCTGTTCATCACATTAAGACGAACGTGCCTGACAAACACCCGTGTCTACTTGGGTTCAAAGTGCGTCTTTCACCGGACAATGACGAACCAATAGCTTCAATATATGTATCTCAGACGGCTAATCCACGACTTCGTTGGAGACTTCTCGTGACATCAATTCAGCTGATTTTCGAGGAGATTAGGGTCTTTGTGGTAGAAGCTAGAACCCAAAGATGCAGCATTCTCTGATCCGGAAGATTCGACCTTGTCTGTGGCATTTTGAGTAGGAACATTAAGGAGAATGGACTGTACGAGCTTCACCCTCAATCAGAATGGATCTGCACTAAACCTGGGGTTTAGATGTGGAGGAGTATTGGTAGCTGCTCAAACCAGTGTCAATCACATACAGCCTGCCATTGAAGAAATTGATGCGTGAAAACTTGTCTCTCAACAAATTTCTCTTTGGCAAGTATACCGAATTTGTCGTCAAGTAAAAACTCACAATAGAGTGAGGTCGAATCCCACAGGTATTAATTGGTCAAGCAACTTTAGTTGGAAGAGTATGCTAGTTGAGCTAAACAGAGTGTTGTTTGAGAATTGCATAAAATTAAATGGCGAAAAAGTAAATAGCAGAAAATAAAGTGCATAATCTTAAATGGGGATTTGGGGTAATGAGCATGAAAATAAATGACAGAAAATAAAGAGAATGGGTAAGATCAGAAATGGGGAATTCATTGGGCTCAGGAGATGTTGTATTCTCCGGATCAGGTTCATTTTCATCTCTTCCTCAATCAATGCATCTATTGATCTCCTTGGCAATCTTAGGTGATTAGACTCCAATTCCTTGGTAATCCAATCTCTCTAAGCTTGAACAATTGCCCAATTCCTTGATTTCATTGCTCATAGAAAGAGATGAAGTATGGTCACTGATTATACCACATGTATTTCCAAATCAAAGTGTTGGGAGGATTACATGTCACTATATCCGCCCAGACCCCAATTTGGTCCAACATGAGAAAGCATTTCTAGCATGATCTCCTCATCCCTTTTCCAAGGCTCAGAGGAGATCTAATTATGGAGAGTTTCTTTTCCAAGACAACTAACCAATTGAATTAAGATCGAAAGCTTTCTAGTAAATCAAAAGAGAAGAAAGAAGAAGAGAATGAAAACTATAATTGATCCATCAAATTACAACAGAGCTCCCTAACCCAATGAAAGGGGTTTAGTTGTTCATAGCTCTAGAAATGAAAAATGGCAGAAAATAATACATCCCAGCTAAAAGTGCAGAAAAGTAAATATACAGAGAGGGAGTAGTTCTCCAAAGTGCCAAGCTCCTCTATAGTTCAAAACTACTCCTATATATACTACTCCTCTTGATTTTCTAGTGAGTTCTTCAAGTCTTGGATGTGGGCTTTGGATCTTGAGTTGAAGTAGTTCCAATCTTTAGTGGGCCCCAGCTTGCAAAGAAGTATGAATTAGGCATGAGCGTTAGTGAAGTTAACGTTAAATGACATTGTGGGTTCGAGAATGTTAGTGACAATCACAATTTTCACTAACGTTCCAACCCTATATAGCCTACGTTAACTCCAACATTAGTGGCACTAACGTGACCACTAACGTTGCCTTGTAAATCTTTGCTAGCGTTATTGGGACTCACCTTTCCCAATAACGTTGGCTTATAACCCTTTGCAAGCATTATTGGGACTCACCTTTTCCATTAATGTTTCCTTATGCCCTTTGTCCCTACGTTAGATTTCACGTTAGTATAACTAACATGGCTCTTAACGTGGTTATGCCTCACCTTCGAGAGCGTTAGTGACACTTACCTTTGTCACTAACGCTCAAAGTGCCCCTACTCTCCACGTTAGAGCTCACGTTAACTAAGTTAACGTGGTAGTAATGCCATCTTCCAACGTTAGTGACAAAGATGAATGTCACTAATATTGGCTCATCAATCTCAGCTATACGTTAACTTTCACGTTAGTGGTCTTAAGGTGACCACTAACGTGGGAAATGCTAGTTGATCCAACATTAGTGACAAAGGTGAGTGTCACTAACGTTGGCATTGTTCCTCTCTTCCACGTTAGAGTTCACGTTAACTAAGTTAACGTGACTCTTAACGTGGCTCATTGCCAAATCTTGGAACGTTAGTGGTATTCACGTTTACCACTAACGTTGGAGCTTTCTTTTGTCTCCACGTTAACTACTGGCAATTAACTTGGGCTTATGATGGCTTCGCGGGCATTATTGGTGATCACTTTTCTCCTTAACGTTGCAAGCTATTTACCATTCTACATTAGTGGTCATGTTAACTAGATTAACGTGAGTACTAACGTGGTTCTTCCTTGCTTCCTTTGTCCTAAAATCAAGCAAATAAAGTGCATTAAAGCTCTAGCCAAAGTCATGAGATTATGCATCATCAATTTATCATTCAATTCTAGTAAAATCCTCATGAAATCATGTGAAATTCACAATAGTTGCTTGAATCAAGGTGTAAGTGTATTTTCATCCAAAACTTTCCTTATTCACTAAGAAAATGCATGAAACTATCTTAAAACAGTAAAGAAAAGGTCAGTGAAACTGGCCTAGATGCCCTGGCATCGAAAATCACTCACAAGCAAAGAGAGCAGTAATACCAGAGATAATTCAGAAAGACAATGCAACTCCAATCCTTAAACTTATTCCTATCATTTATTCCAATTTGGTATTCCTTTCACACTTCACTCTTACAAGCTCCCTATATGACATAAAATCAATAACCTTCTAATTTACCTGACTAAGACCTTCAAGATAACCATAGCTTGCTTCAAACCACAATCTATGTGGGATCGACCCTGACTCGCTCAGGTATTACTTGGATGACCCAGTGCTCTTGCTAGTACAACCGTACGAAGGTGTGGGAATTCATGCTGCCAAGGTTGTAGAAAGCTTAGAGAAGGGGGGTTGAATCTATGGCCTTCTTTTAGATTTATGAAATAACCCTTTAATTACAAACTTTCAATCTGAATTTGTTTGAACTCAGCAATAGAAAAATTATGAGACAATTTCATTTTGTCTCATGAATATAAAAAAATAGAACAGAGAAGGGAAGAGAGAAGCTAACACCATCATGTATCCTGGTTCAGTTGCCTTGTGCAATGCAACCTACATCCAATCTCCACCATAACAGTGGTGGAATTTCCACTATAGTTAAAGTATTACATACACCAATTTCACAGGATTGACATAATCCTTTTCCTCTCAAGTTCTAACCTAACTTGACTTAGCTAGTTAATTCCTAACTCTTCATTCTTAGTGCTTACCGAACTAAGAAAGGGGTACCTCACTGGTACAAGATACAAGACACAAGAAACTACCTAAAGAAATCTAAAATAACTCTAGACTTTTCACTCAAGTGTATCACTCATCCTTTTGTCACTCTTTGGCTTTTTCTTAATCTATCTCTTTCAGCCTTTTACCACTCAAGAAATTACAAAAAGATATACATTGAAAAATAAAATTACAATCTGTAAAACATAAAGGAGATTGATGCTTCAATAGCCTCTGTTGGTATGTGTTGAACCGGGTTGAGCAAACACTAATCAAGTTCTTCATCTTGGCGGAATGCTTCTTTCTCTAGATAGCACTATCCAAAATGTTGAACCTTCTCAGGAAGCTCTCAATGAAACTCTAACTCTGGTTCTCTCTCATTGCCTTCAGAAGGATTCAAAATTTTCTTTTGTATCTCCTTCCATGTTGTTGAGATGCTCTCTTCCAAGTCAACTCCTCGAGTTGTGTGCTACCAACTGAGCCTTTCACTTTCTTCAATTAATCCCCGAATTGGAAATTTTGAAACAGATCCCTTTTTCTTGACCGAATGCCTTAAAACAGCAAGAAAAATATTTTCAATAGTAAATCCAGATCTGAATCCTTGAGCTACTACTTTATCCCTAAGAAACAATATTGGCCTTTAATTCATAGCAATGTTTATCAGAAATCCCTTTCTCCATTTATCTCAAGTTAGAGTGGCAGAGAGTTAGAGAAGGAGAGATGAAAGTAAGACTCATGCAAAAGAAAATGAATCACGTTTAACTTCTGACTTAGCTTGATATGGTTTGATGTGGTGATTAGACCTCAACATTTTTACTTAACCCTTCTCTTTCTTTCTTCTTTGGTGAATAACTTAGGAACGAAGCTCTCTCTCTTCTCTGGGTCTGACCGAAATGAAAAAGTGAACGTTGCTTTGGAGGCAAGCACTTGGAGAGATCATCTTGAGAAAAACACCTTGGGCTTGGATTTTATTCACTTACCATTCAGCCTATGTGATTTCTTTGTCATTTTTTATTTGGGCTTTGTTTGTAAATGTTGCACACTATGAGTGCTTCTGATTTTGTTACCTTTATTTGGGCTACTGCAGAATTAAATTTTAGCTTGCATCACTTTAAACAAAATCATCAAAAGTAATTGGGTAGTTATCCCAATAAAATTAATGTTTGTCATCATTAATTATGTTAGTTAATTTCTTAACTCAACAAGAACTGATAAAAAGAAATAAACTCTTCGTGATTTCTTCATCTGTATCTTGAAAAGAAAAAACTTGTAAGGGAGTGAGAACATCGTCCTTGCTGGTTGTCACTATAGCATTAGAGAATTGCTATAATAAGATACGTGAAATAAAACTGTGTTCAAGGTACAGTGATCGTTGCTCGTCTTATGTATCCTTTCAAAAGCCAAAAGTTTACATTCAAAAATCCAAAATTCTTTTTAAAAGGGAAATTAGTTAATTCTTTGAAATCCAAAGCCTTTTCCTTTCTTATAAATTCTTAAAAGTTTTTCTTAGATAGTATGAATGACCAACCTGTTCCAAGCATAGGTTTATTAAGTCTATGCTGAACCAGTTTGATTTTTCATACTTTACTAAACCACAACACAAACCGATCACGGCCTCTGGCCCATCACATAAGCAATTATGACCTCAAGTCCAAACAACTCAATTAACATCCAATTCACCACAATCCAATCAATTTCAGTCATAAACATAAGTAATGAGACTCAAACACAATCAAAGCAGTTATATGCAATTAATAGTTAAACATAATTATTTACATAGGCAAACCAATTACAATATGCACACACAAACATTGTCACATAGATGCATATGATGAATGTGTGTCCTATTGGTTGTGATATCACGTTGTCGGTTCAACTGCTAACCCGACATATTTCCATGGGATTGTCGCTTTCGGTCACATTTATAAATGGGAACCCCCTAGGATATAGTGTCTGGCTCACTTTCCCTAAGATATAGTGCTCGGCCACTCTTATGACTAAAAGTATGTGAGCAGGACCTCTACCACAACCCTCACACCTCAGTGTAAGAGGGACGAACCCCACGCCTTATGCCTACAACTCAGCATAAGCGGGACGAACCACCGCCCTTACGCTTACCAAATGATATCTCATCAATCTTAGTAATATCCATAATCAGTTAGCCTCAAATCATAACCAAACCATTCTTGGTCCATGTACTTTTAATAACCAATTTATTCAGTTCACATCTTGCCAAGAATCACTTTTCTTTAAAATCCATTTCCTTTCAAAATGGAACCTTTTATGTAACATTTTCTCAAAATTTCTGAACAACTTCAAAACCATACAAATTTTGAAATCTCTTCTAATAGACTCAAATCATTCATTTTTAAATAAGTATTTGGTAATAAAACTCCACAATAGAGTCTCAAGACTTTAGGGGAGAATGACCTATCTCAATTCTTTAAATTAATTGAAAATCCTTAAAATAATAGCTTCTTGACTTGAATTAATTAAGATAGAATTTAAACCAAAACCAAGTCATGTAAATAAAAATTTCAGAGCTAATTTTAAAACCAAATCACTTAAAACAAAACCAATCCATTTAAATTAAAACCACTTTCAGATTCACTCTCAAAACGTCACAAACGGAATTATTCAATCAAAGTCCAATTTCTTTTAAATTTACTAAAACTCCTCCAAATGTGATTCCATAATCGAATTCAAAATATAAATCTTTTTTACATTTAATTCAACCTCAAAAAACATTATTTGTTTCTTAATTAAATCAAAATTTAACCAAAATTCTTTTCTAAATAACTTGCACTTAAAATATATACTTTTCTTAACTAACTCAAATAAAATAATATAATTCTCAAATTCATAATTTTATAAATAACATTTCAAACAAAGTCTCAGATTTTATAGAAATTTTCATAGCACCTCCCCTAAAATTTGGACTTTGCGACCCTTTTCGGGTTCCAACCAAACTATTCCGCAACCCTTTCCAACAGGTTCAAAACCAAATAAGTTCAAAATCAAGCTGATTCCAAAAATTCATATCATTTGCATATCTTAAGGAAACTGATTCAAAATCGAATTATTTTCAACGAATCAAACTCATTTCCAAAACATTAAGGAAACAATGTAGCAATCGTACGTTTAACAAAACCAAACATTAATCCTATCAAACAAACAATCATATTCATCCAAAATAGCCAGACAATACATAAGACTTATACAATCATTAAAAAGTGTATTTCTCACATCAATATCCATTTATAACAATTCATAATTATAAAATTGAATTTTTAGAAAAATCCCTACCTCGACAAGTTGAACCCAAAACCAAACACGTCAAAGAAACCTTTTCTTTCGGCCCGCAATTAATGGCAACTGCAACCACAACTCCTCTTACATCCACAACAGCAAAAATAGCTTTATATCATAGCATGCAACCTCGACAACTCAAGGCTAAAACATTAATATTGTGAAAAACTTAATAATACATAATAGAACAGTAATGTGAGGTTTTCGATACAGAGATACCTACTGTAATAGCAGAACGAAGCAATAACGGTCTCTGAACCAGTTTGGCGGCAATCTCGGCAGCCACCTTAAGTGGCAGCGGTGACCAGAACTTCGACAATGGCGACTGTAACAACATGCAACGACGATAAAGTTCCCAAAATCTCAAAATGTAAACCAAACTCAAAACCTTTACCGGCAGTTGTCGTTGGCGATGGCAGGGGCATTTTCCTGGTGGCAAAGGCAGCTTCTTCCTCTCCCATCTGTGACTAGCCTTGATGGTGGTGAAAGCTAGCAGCGACGGCGACAGCTCAGAGGAGGACGACGGTGTTGACTGAGGTCCAACAACGGTGATGCAAACAATTTTATCTCCTTCCCCCGTTCATGGTACCAACGATGGCAGCTCTGGGCAGAGGCGGTGACGATGTGGCTAGCGACGACGAGCATGGACGGCGGTGATTCAGGTTTCACAAAGAGCGACTGGGCTGGAAGATTCCCTCCTCCTTTGCGGCACTCTCTCTCTCCTCAGTTCTGACCCGCGACAGCGATGGTTTCACGAACAGCAGCGGCAGCGACGGGCTTCCTCCAGGCCTGCGAGCACGACAGTGGTGATGCAGTGAGGACGACGGCGAGCTCAACGGTAGCAACGGCCTCTTCTCCTCCTCTCTTTCCCCAGCTCTCTCTCTCTCTCTCTCTCTCTCTCTCTCTTCTCTGTGCTCTTTCCGCTCTCTCTCTCTTCTTTCCTCATGGTGACACGACGGCGCGGCGGCAGTGACGCACACCAGCACCATCCTCCCTCTCCCCTTCCCCTTCTTCTCCATCTCTCCCTCCCTGCGCTGACGGAGATTTATGTTATAGAATTTCAAAAAAATAATTTCAACAAAGTATAGATCTAAACCAACAATTAAACCTCAATCAACGTTTAATTTGTTTATCACTTAAGTAAACCTAAAAATAACTGAAGTATTTAAACCTCGGGTCGTCTCTCAAAGGAATTGCAGGAAAGTGTACTCATTATTGGTTGTGGAAAAGTATTTTTGTCATTTTTGAATGATGAACAAGGAATGTAAATTACAAGAAAATAAACTAATAACTAAGAAAAGTCCTAGAAAGGGGCGAGAATTGAAATTCCTATCCTTATTATCATCGTCAATTGTGATGGTAATTGCCTTTTGCTCTCACTTAGTTAACCTCAAACAATTTAAGGAAAATCAAGTGAGCAAAATCAACTTAAGTTCACAAGTCCTGATCAAAGAATATATTTAGTGAAGCTCAAGCCAGCTAGCAACTTTCAATCACCAATCAACAAGAGACTTTGACAATTCAAGAGTCTCCGAATTACTCAATCCAAGCCAAGAACACAAAAATCTATTTTAAAATCCAACCAAGTATTTGATAAAATACTTGGAAGGCATAAGATAAAAATATAGAACATTAACACGAAATAGTAAAATCTAAGACTATGAATTGCAAGAGAACAATAAGAACAAATTAAAAGAAGTGACAATAATCATAAAATACCTCAAAATACATTAAAAGGAAATTACAATCAATAAGGAGCCATGAACAATAAAGCAACAAGGTAAAGGAAACAATATATAAACTAAAGAAAGCAAAGAGGTAACAACAAGAAATTAAAAGAAGAAATTAAAAATTGAAAATAAAAGAAGAAACCCTAAAACCTAGAGAGAGGAGAGAACCTCTCTCTCTAGAATTCTACATCTATCTAAAACTAATGTGTGTAAATGAATGAATTGTTTCCGATCTATTTCTAGCTCTATCTACAGCCTCTTGTCTTCGTTTTCGGAATTGGTACTGGGCCAAAATCAGCCCAGAAATCGCCCCCAACGTATTTTCTTTACTGAGGCACGTGCCGCTTGTCACGTGTACGTGTCAGCCACGCGTACACGTCATTTGAACTCTGCACTGGCTCCGTTGACGATACTCCTGGTCACGCGCACAATTCAGCCATGTGTACGCGTCGGTTCCAGCTTCTCAAATCTCCAAATTCTTGTGTTCCTTCCACTTTAGCATGCTTCCTCTTCATTCTCTATGGCATTCCTGCCCTATAACCATGAGATCACTTAATGAACACATCACGGCATCGAATGGTAATAAGAGAGAATTAAAAATTGATAGTTTTAAGGCCTAAGAAGCATGTCTTCAATCATAGCACAAAATTAGAAAGGATTTACACAACCATGCCATTTACCTAAATAAGTGTGAGAAAAGTTGACAAAATCCACTCAATTTATTACAAAATAAACCATAAAATTGTGGTTTATCCATCTTCCTACACTTAAACATTAGCATGTCCTCATGCTAAACTCAAGAGAAGCTATAAAGGGGTGAAGAGGAATGATAGAATTTAGTAAATGCAACATAGCTATATGCAACTAAATGCAAAATACTACCTACTTGGTTAAAAGTGAATCAATCTTCCAAGAACAAATATGAACTAAATTCCACTAATTCAAATCTCAAAATAAAGTACAAATAGACTTGCAAAAAGAAAGCTCATGAAAGTCGTGAACAAGAAATTAAGCATCGAATCCTTACCAGATGTGTATCCACTCTAATCGCTCAAGTGTTTAAAGGTCGATTCTCTCAATTCTCTACTAATCTTACTTTCCAAAGCTTGCTCTTCTTCTACCAATCAACATATATTCAATGCATGAATACACATATCAAGAGGTCTTTTTATCGGTTGTAATAGGGTTAAGGTCAAGGTAGGAATGTATTTGGTCAAGTAGACTAAAATCTGAATTCTTGATTAACCTAAACTTCCCACCTAACCTAAGACAGTCCATGTAATCAAAATGCAAAGCCTAACTACCCATTAACTATCTTATCCACATATTCATGCATCCAAAATTTGAGTACAATACATATACGTTGCTACCACCATTTACTTTGGGGAGTTTTGTCCCCTTTTATTGTTTTCTTTTTTCTTTTTTTCTTTTTATTTTTCTTTTCTTTTTATTTTTCTTCATATGTTGTGGATAATATATATACTCTAGATATTAGTGCATATGATTAAGGTATTGAATGCAAGAATATGCGCCCAACTATTTTTTGCACATTTTAACAAAAAATGTAGAATACCCAATTCCCAAACCAAATGTTTTCAAACCCAGTTTTTTCACATTTAAATCATGCACACTCTCATTGGTCTAAGCTAACCAAGGATTCAAATTAAGTACATTCATTATTTTCCGCTTAGAGTTAGTGATGTGCTAAAATAAAGAACAAATGGGGTAAAATAGGTTCAACATTGGTTTGCAAAGGATGATGAAAAGGTAAGGCCATATGGGTTTGTGAGCTATAGTGAAACAAAGGCCTCAATCACAAAAATGCATTCATACATCAAACAATGAAAATATAGAATCAAGCAAGAAAAAGATCACAATCTTAGAGAGAATAACACACACCAAAACAAAATATATTGGTTGATAAGATGCAACCAATCAAATAGGCTCAAAATCTCACTAGGCTTGTGTGTTCTATCTCTAAAACCATGTTCCAAATTAAATTCCTTCAAGCAAGTTCAACAAAAATTTTGATTCGAATTAGTGAAATACCCTAAAGCAATTTCATGGAGAGGAAATCTTCACTTCAACCAAGTAGTCCTAGTAAGAAAATTGGTGGACGAAATTGTGATCACTATTCTTTGAGTTGCATTCATCAACTTGGTGCTGTAGTTGCACGTAATTGTAAAATTATGGAATTTGAAATTGGCACGAGTGGACACAACTCCGTTCAACTGACCAGCAAGTGTACTGGGTCGTCCAAGTAATAAACCTTACGTGAGTAAGAGTCGATCCCACAGAGATTGTTGGTATGAAGCAAGCTATGGTCACCTTGTAAATCTCAGTTAGGCAGATTAAATTGGTTTATGGGTTTTCGAAAATAGAAATAAGAAAATAAATAATAAAAGGGATAGAATACTCATGCAGATTCATTGGTAGGAATTTCAGATAAGCGAATGGAGATACTGTATGGCTCAAGGACGCCTTCTCTCCCACTGCTTCAACTCAATCCTTCTTACTCCTTTCCATGGCAAGTTGTATGTAGGGCATCACCGTTGTCAATGGCTACATCCCATCCTCTCAGTGAAAACGTTCCTATGCTCTGTCACAGCACGGCTAATCATCTGTCGGTTCTCAATCAGGTTGGAATAGAATCCCTTGATTCTTTTGCGCTTGTCATCACGCCCAGCCTTCAGGAGTTTGAGGCTCGTCACAGTCATTCAATCATAGAATCCTACTCGGAATACCACAGACAAGGTTTAGACCTTCCGGATCCTCATGAATGCCGCCATCTATCTAACTTATACCACGAAGATTCTGTTGGGGAATCTAAGAGATACACATTCAAGCTCTTGTTGCATGTAGAACGGAAGTGGTTGTCAATCACGTGCGTTCATGAGTGAGAATGATGATGAGGGTTACTTATCATCACATTCATCATGTTCTTGGGTACGAATGAATATCTTGGAATAAGAATAATAGGGATTTGAATAAAAGACAATAGAATTGCATTAATACTTGAGGTACAGCAGAGCTCCACACCCTTAATCTATGGTGTGCAGAAACTCCACCGTTGAAAATACATAAGTAAAAGGTTCAGGCATGGCCGAATGGCCAGCCCCCTAAAACGTACTCAATGGCCTCCTAAGATGAAGAATAATACAAAACTGAGACCAAAGATGAAACGTGGTCAAAAGACATCTAATACAATAGTTAAATGTTCTATTTATAATGAACTAGCTCCTAGGGTTTACATGAGTAAGTAATTGATGCATAAATCCACTTCCGGGGCCCACTTGGTGTATGCTTGGGCTGAGCTTGATTAATCCACAAGCTGAGGCTTCTCTTGGAGTTGAACTCCGAGTTATAACATGTTTTGGGCGTTCAACTCCGGATCATGACGTTTTTCTGGCGTTTAACTCCAGACAGCAGCATGTACTTGGCGTTCAACGCCAAGTTACGTCGTCAATCTCCGAATAAAGTATGGACTATTATATATTGCTGGAAACTCTGGATGTCTACTTTCCAACACCGTTGAGAGAGCGCCAATTGGAGTTCTGTAGCTCCAGAAAATCCATTTCGAGTGCAGGGAGGTCAGATTCCAACAGCATCAGCAGTCCTTTTGTCAGCCTTCTTCAGAGTTTTGCTCAAGTCCCTCAATTTCAGCCAGAATTTACCTGAAATCACAGAAAAACACACAAACTCATAGTAAAGTCCAGAAATGTGAATTTAACATAAAAACTAATGAAAACATCCCTAAAAGTAGCTCAAACTTACTAAAAACTATATAAAAACAATGCCAAAAAGCGTATAAATTATCCGCTCATCACAACACCAAACTTAAATTGTTGCTTGTCCCCAAGCAACTGAAAATCAAATAGGATAAAAGAAGAGAATATACTATAAATTCCAGAATATCAATGAATATTAATTTAATTAGATGAGCGGGACTTGTAGCTTTTTGCTTCTGAATAGTGTTGGCATCTCACTTTTTCCTTTGAAGTTCAGAGTGATTGGCGTCTCTGGGAACTCAGAATTTCGGATAGTGTTATTGACTTTCCTAGTTAAGCATGTTGATTCTTGAACACAGCTACTTATGAGTCTTGGCCGTGGCCCTAAGCACTTTGTTTTCCAGTATTACCACCGGATACATCAATGCCACAGACACATAACTGGGTGAACCTTTTCAGATTGTGACTCAGCTTTGCTAGAGTCCCCAGTTAGTGGTGTCCAGAGCTCTTAAGCACACTCTTTTGCCTTGGATCACGACTTTAACCACTTAGTCTCAAGCTTTTCACTTGGACCTTCATGACACAAGCACATGGTTAGGGACAGCTTGATTTAGCCGCTTAGGCCTGGATTTTATTTCCTTGGGCCCTCCTATCCATTGATGCTCAAAGCCTTGGATCCTTTTTACCCTTGCCTTTTGGTTTTAAGGGCTATTGGCTTTTTCTACTGCTCCTTCTTTTTCTTTCTATTTTTTTCGCCACTTTTTTTTTTCGCAAGCTTCCTTTTTCACTGCTTTTTCTTGCTTCAAGAATCAATTTCATGATTTTTCAAATCATCAATAACATTTCTCTTTGTTCATCATTCTTTCAAGAGCCAACAATTTTAACACTCATAAACAACAAGATCAAAAATATGCACTGTTCAAGCATTCATTCAGAAAACAAAAAGTATTGCCACCACATCAATATAATTAAATTAATTTCAAGGATAAATTCGAAATTCATGTACTTCTTGTTCTTTTGAATTTAAAACTTTTTTCATTTAAGAGAGGTGAAGGATTAATGGATTTTATTCATAGCTTTAAGGCATGGTTACATACTAATGATCATGAAGTAGAGACACAAAACATAGATAAACACAACATTAAAAACCGAAAACAAAAAGAAATAAAGAACAAGGAATGAATCCACCTTTAGTGGCGTCTTCTTCTTGAAGGACCAATGATGTTCTTAAGCTCTTCTATGTCCCTTCCTTGCCTTTGTTGTTCCTCCCTCATTGCTCTTTGATCTTCTCTTATTTCTTGGAGAATGATGGAGTGTTCATGATGTTCCACCCTTAATTGTTCAACATTATGGCTCAAATCTTCTAAGGAGGTATTGAGTTGCTCCCAATAGTTGTTGGGAGGAAAGTGCATTCCTTGAGGTATCTCAGGAATTTGTTGATGATGAGCTTCCTCATGCACTTCTTGAGGGCCGTGAGGAGCTTCTCTTGCTTGCTCCATCCTTTTCTTGGTGATGGGCTTGTCTTCTTCAATGGGGGTATCTCCTTCTATGATGACTCCAGCTGAGTAGCACAGATGGCAAATAAGGTGAGGAAAAGCTAGCCTTGCCATGGTGGAGGACTTATCGGCTATTTTGTAGAGTTCATTGGAGATGACCTCATGAACTTCTACTTCCTCTCCAATCATGATGCTATGGATCATGATGGCCCGATCCACAGTAACTTCAGATCGGTTGCTAGTAGGAATGATGGATCTTTGGATGAACTCCAACCATCCTCTAGCCACAGGTTTGAGATCCAATCTTCTTAGTTGAACTGGCTTGCCTTTGGAGTCTATTCTCCACTGAGCTCCTTCCACACATATGTCCATTAGGACTTGACTCAACCTTTGATTAAAGTTGACCCTTCTAGTGTAGGGGCGTTCATCCCCTTGCATCATAGGCAAGTGAAACGCCAACCTCACATTTTCTGGACTAAAATCTAAGTATTTCCTCCGAACCATTGTGAGATAGTTCTTTGGATTCGGGTTCATACTTTGATCATGGTTCCTAGTGATCCATGCATTGGCATAGAACTCTTGAACCATCAATATTCCAACTTGTTGCATGGGGTTGGTTATGACTTCCCAACCTCTTCTTTGGATTTCATGTCGGATTTCCGGATACTCATTCTTTTTGAGCTTGAAAGGGACCTCGGGGATCACCTTCTTCTTTGCCACAACATCATAGAAGTGGTCTTGATGGCTCTTGGAGATGAATCTTTCCATCTTCCATGACTCGGAGGTGGAAGCTTTTGTCTTCCCTTTCCCTTTTCTAGAGGATACTCCGGCCTTAGGTGCCATTGATGGTAATGGAAAAACAAAAAGCTTATGCTTTTACCACACCAAACTTAAAATATTGCTCGCCCTCGAGCAAGAAAGAAAAAAAGAGAAGAAGAAGAAGAAGAAAATATGGTAGAGAGGGAAAGAAGTAGTTTCGGCTATGGGGGAGAAGAAGGGGTTGTGTTGTGTGAAAATGAAGTAGAATGGAAGGGTATTTATAGGGATAGGGGAGGGTGGGTGTTCGACCATGTTGGGTGGGAATGGGTGGAAAATTGAATTTGAATTGTATGAAGGTAGGTGGGGTTTATGGGGAAGAGTGGGTTGAGGTGATTGGTGAAGGTTTTTGGGAAGTGTGATATGGGAAAGGGTGAAATGAGATTTGGATTAGGAGAGTGTGATTAGGATTGAAAGAAAAGGTGGGAATATGGTAGGTGGGGATCCTGTGGGGTCCACAGATCCTGGGGTGAAAAGAAATACCATTCCTTCACCATATAGGCATGTAAATTGCCTTCGTGCATCATTCTGGCGTTCAAACGCCCATTGGTGCACGTTCTGGGCGTTCAACGCCCATGTAATGCATGTTTCTGGCGTTGAACGCCAGTTTCATGCTTGTTGCTGGCGTTTAACGCCAGCTTGTCTCCTCCAGGCACATTCCTGGCGTTCAGCGCCAGGATGTTGCTTGTTTCTGGCGTTCAGCGCCAGAATGGTGCTCTGTTCTGGCGTTGAACGCCAGCCAGATGCATCTTACTGGCGTTGAACGCCAGTCTGCGCTACCTCCAGGGTGAAAAAATTTTTCTTCTGTTTTTGACTCTGTTTTTAATTTTTTTTTTGATTTTTTCGTGACTCCTCATGATCATGTACCTAATAAAACACAAAATAACAATAAAATAAAAATTAGATAAATAAAATTGGGTTGCCTTCCAACAAGCGCTTCTTTAATGTCAATAGCTTGACAGTGGCTCTCATGGAGCCACAAGGTGATCAGGTCAATGTTAGTGTAGTCTCAACACCAAACTTAGAGTTTGGATATGGGGTCTGAACACCAAACTTAGAGTTTGGTTGTGGCCTCACAACACCAAACTTAGAGTTTGACTGTGTGGGCTCTTCTTGACTCTGAACTGAGAGAAGCTCTTCCTGCTTACTCTCTTTTGTCACAGAGGGATGGCCATGTGCTTTAAACACAAGGTAGTCCCCATTCAATTGAAGGACTAATTCTTCTCTGTTGACATCTATCACAGCTCCTGCTGTGGCTAGGAAAGGTCTTCCTAGGATGATGCATTCATCATCTTCCTTCCTAGTGTCTAGGATTATGAAATCAGCAGGGATGTAAAGGCCTTCAACCTTTACTAGCACGTCCTCTACTATTCCATAAGCTTGTCTCAATGACTTATCTGCTAATTGCAAAGAGAACAAGGCAGGTTGTACCTCAATGATCCCCAGCTTCTCCATTACAGAGAGTGGCATAAGATTTATCCCTGACTCCAGATCACATAGAGCTTTTTCAAAGCTCATGGTGCCAATGGTACAAGGTATTAAGAACTTGCCAGGATCTTGTTTCTTTTGAGGTAGAGTTTTCTGAATCCATGTATCTAGTTCACTAATGAGCAAGGGAGGTTCACTTTCCCAAGTCTCATTACCAAACAGCTTGGCATTCAGCTTCATGATAGCTCCTAAATATTGAGCAACTTGCTCTCCAGTCACATCTTCATCCTCTTCAGAGGAAGAATAGTCTTCAGAGCTCATGAATGGCAGAAGGAGGTTTAATGGAATCTCTATGGTCTCTAGATGAGCCTCAGATTCCTCTGGATCCTTAATAGGAAACTCCTTCTTGCTTGAAGGACGTCCCAGGAGGTCTTCCTCACTAGGATTTTCGTCCTCCTCCTCCCTAGTGCATTCGGCCACTTTGATCAAATCAATGGCCTTGCACTCTCCTTTTGGATTCTCTTCTGTATTGCTTGGGAGAATACTGGGAGGAGTTTCAATGACTTTCTTACTCAGCTGGCCCACTTGTGCCTCCAAATTTCTAATGGAGGATCTTGTTTCATTCATGAAACTGAAAGTGGCTTTTGACAGATCAGAGACAATATTGGCTAAATTAGAAGTGTTTTGTTCTGAATTCTCTATCTGTTGCTGAGAAGATGATGGATATGGCTTACTATTGCTCAGCCTATTGCGTCCACCATTGTTAAAGCCTTGTTGAGGCTTTTGTTGATCCTTCCAGGAGAAATTTGGATGATTTCTCCATGATGGGTTATAGGTGTTTCCATAAGGTTCACCCATGTAATTAACCTCTGCCATGGCAGGGTTCTCAGGATCATAAGCTTCTTCAGAAGCTACCTCTCTAGTACTGTTTGATGCATGTTGCAATCTATTCAGATTTTGAGAGATTATGTTGACCTGTTGAGTCAACATTTTGTTCTGAGCCAATATGGCATTCAGAGCATCAATTTCAAGAACTCCCTTCTTCTGAGGTATCCCATTATTCATGGAATTCCTCTCAGAGGTGTACATGAACTGGTTGTTTGCAACCATGTCAATGAGTTCTTGAGCCTCTTCAGGCGTTTTCTTCAGGTGAATGGATCCACCTGCAGAATGATCCAATGACATTTTCGAAAATTCAGAGAGACCATAATAGAATATATCCAAGATGGTCCATTCTGAAAACATGTCAGATGGACATCTTTTGGTCAGCTGCTTGTATCTTTCCCAAGCCTCATAGAGGGATTCACCATCTTTTTGTTTGAAGGTTTGAACATCCACTCTCAGCTTGCTCAGCTTTTGAGGAGGAAAGAATTTATCCAAGAAGGTAGTGACCAGCTTATCCCAGGAGTCCAGGCTATCCTTAGGTTGTGAATCCAACCATATTCTAGCTCTGTTTCTTACAGCAAAAGGGAAAAGCATGAGTCTGTAGACTTCAGGATTAACTCCATTCGTCTTTACAGTCTCACAGATCTGCAAGAACTCAGTTAAAAACTGATAAGGATCTTCAGATGGAAGTCCATAAAACTTGCAGTTTTGTTGCATTAATGCAACTAGTTGAGGCTTAAGCTCAAAGTTATTGGCTCCAATGGCAGGAATGGAGATGCTTCTTCCATCAAACTTGGATGTTGGCTTTGTGAAGTCACCAAGCATTCTCCTTGCATTATTATTATTATTATTTTCGGCTGCCATCTCCTTCTCTTGTTCGAAAATTTCTGAAAGGTTACCTTTAGAATAATTTAATTTAGCTTCTCTTAATTTTCTCTTCAGAGTCCTTTCAGGTTCTGGATCAACTTCAACAAGAGTGCCTTTTTCTCTGTTCCTGCTCATATGAAAGAGAAGAAAACAAGAAAAGAAAGAGGAATCCTCTATGTCACAGTATAGAGATTCCTTTATGTTAGTAGAAGAAGAAGGGGGTAGAAGAATGAAGATGGGGATTCGGATTTTTGGATGAAGAAAGGTGAAGAGAAGTGTTAGTAATTAAATAATTAAATAGAAGAATAAAAGAGAAGGAAGATTTCGAAAATAATTTTTGAAAAAGAGGTTAGTAATTTTCGAAAATCAAAGACAAAATATAATTAAAATTAAAATTTAAAACAAAAAGAATTTTTGAAAAAGAGAGGGAGAATTTTCGAAAATTAGAGAGAGAAAAGTAGTTAGGTGGTTTTGAAAAAGATAAGAAACAAACAAAAAGTTAGTTAGTTGATTGAAAAAGATTGGAAATCAAATTTTGAAAAAGATAAGAGGATAAGAAGTTAGATAAGATATTTTGAAATCAAATTTTGAAAAAGATAAAATTTTTGAAAAAGATAAGATAAAAGATAAAAAGATAAGATAAAAATTTTAATAAAAAGATATTTTGAAAAAGATTTAATTTTTAAAAAGACTCAACTAACAAGAAACTACAAGATAAGATTCTAGAACTTAAAGATTGAACCTTTCTTAACAAGAAAGTAACAAACTTCAAATTTTTGAACCAATCACATTAATTGTTAGCTAATTTTCGAAAATTTGATATAAAGATAAGAAAAAGATTTTGAAAAATATTTTGAAAAAGATTTTTGAAATTTTCGAAATTTATAAAAAAAATGAAAAAGATATGATTTTTGAAAAAGATTTTGAAAAGAGAAGATTTTTAAAATTGAAATTTTGACTTGACTTGTAAGAAACAACTAATTTTAAAAATTTTTTGACCAAGTCAACCCAAAATTTCGAAAATTTGGAGGAAAATAAGGAAAAGATATTTTTTTGATTTTTGAATTTTTAAAGAAAAACACAAAAATGACCCAAAACTTGAAAATTTTGGATCAAGACACAAGATGCATGCAAGAATGCTATGAATGTCAAGATGAACACCAAGAACACTTTGAAGATCAAGATGAACATCAAGAACATAATTTTGAAAAATTTTTTATGCAAAGAAAACATGCAAGACACCAAACTTAGAAATCTTTAATGCATGGAAAATATGAATGCAAAAGTGCTCATGAAAAACAACAAAAGACACAAAACAAGAAATCATCAAGATCAAACAAGAAGACTTGTCAAGAACAACTTGAAGATCATGAAGAACACTATGAATGCATGAAATTTTCGAAAAAATGCAAGAAAAATTTTAAAAGCATGCAGTTGACACCAAACTTAAAAATTAACACAAGACTCAAACAAGAAACACAAAATATTTTTGGTTTTTATGATTTTATGATTTTTTTTTTGTATTTTTATTATTTTTTTTCGAAAATATTTTTGGAAAAATGAAAAATAAAAGAAAAATTTTTGAAAAAGATTTTTGAAAAGAAAATTACCTAATCTGAGCAACAAGATGAACCGTCAGTTGTCCATACTCGAACAATCCCCGGCAACGGCGCCAAAAACTTGGTGGACGAAATTGTGATCACTATTCTTTGAGTTGCATTCATCAACTTGGTGCTGTAGTTGCACGTAATTGTAAAATTATGGAATTTGAAATTGGCACGAGTGGACACAACTCCGTTCAACTAACCAGCAAGTGTACTGGGTCGTCCAAGTAATAAACCTTACGTGAGTAAGGGTCGATCCCACAGAGATTGTTGGTATGAAGCAAGCTATGGTCACCTTGTAAATCTCAGTTAGGCAGATTAAATTGGTTTATGGGTTTTCGAAAATAGAAATAAGAAAATAAATAATAAAAGGGATAGAATACTCATGCAGATTCATTGGTAGGAATTTCAGATAAGCGAATGGAGATACTGTATGGCTCAAGGACGCCTGCTCTCCCACTGCTTCAACTCAATCCTTCTTACTCCTTTCCATGGCAAGCTGTATGTAGGGCATCACCGTTGTCAATGGCTACATCCCATCCTCTCAGTGAAAACGTTCCTATGCTCTGTCACAGCACGGCTAATCATCTGTCGGTTCTCAATCAGGTTGGAATAGAATCCCTTGATTCTTTTGCGCTTGTCATCACGCCCAGCCTTCAGGAGTTTGAGGCTCGTCACAGTCATTCAATCATAGAATCCTACTCGGAATACCACAGACAAGGTTTAGACCTTCCGGATCCTCATGAATGCCGCCATCTATCTAACTTATACCACGAAGATTCTGTTGGGGAATCTAAGAGATACACATTCAAGCTCTTGTTGCATGTAGAACGGAAGTGGTTGTCAATCACGTGCGCTCATGAGTGAGAATGATGATGAGGGTTACTTATCATCACATTCATCATGTTCTTGGGTACGAATGAATATCTTGGAATAAGAATAATAGGGATTTGAATAAAAGACAATAGAATTGCATTAATACTTGAGGTACAGCAGAGCTCCACACCCTTAATCTATGGTGTGCAGAAACTCCACCGTTGAAAATACATAAGTAAAAGGTTCAGGCATGGCCGAATGGCCAGCCCCCTAAAATGTACTCAATGGCCTCCTAAGATGAAGAATAATACAAAACTGAGACCAAAGATGAAACGTGGTCAAAAGACATCTAATACAATAGTTAAATGTTCTATTTATAATGAACTAGCTTCTAGGGTTTACATGAGTAAGTAATTGATGCATAAATCCACTTCCGGGGCCCACTTGGTGTATGCTTGGGCTGAGCTTGATGAATCCACGAGCTGAGGCTTCTCTTGGAGTTGAACTCCGAGTTATAACGTGTTTTGGGCGTTCAACTCCGGATCATGACGTTTTTCTGGCGTTTAACTCCAGACAGCAGCATGTACTTGGCGTTCAACGCCAAGTTACGTCGTCAATCTCCGAATAAAGTATGGACTATTATATATTGCTGGAAAGCTCTGGATGTCTACTTTCCAACGCCGTTGAGAGAGCGCCAATTGGAGTTCTGTAGCTCCAGAAAATCCATTTCGAGTGCAGGGAGGTCAGATTCCAACAGCATCAGCAGTCCTTTTGTCAGCCTTCTTCAGAGTTTTGCTCAAGTCCCTCAATTTCAGCCAGAATTTACCTGAAATCACAGAAAAATACACAAACTCATAGTAAAGTCTAGAAATGTGAATTTAACATAAAAACTAATGAAAACATCCCTAAAAGTAGCTCAAACTTACTAAAAACTATATAAAAACAATGCCAAAAAGCGTATAAATTATCCGCTCATCAAAAATAATGGTAGAATATGTACGAACTATAACTATAATGCAATGCAACAACTAACTACAAAAAGAAATTTAAGATATAGGTGTTTGAAAAAGGAATTGTTACCCACAGAAGTCGGTCTCGACCTCCCCACACTTAAAGATTTCACCGTCCTCGGTGCATGCAAAGATGAGCAAGGTAGATTAGGGTGGGTTGCTACAACTGATGAGCTCTTTCAAAAGATTGTACAAAAGAACTTGTTTGTCACCCCATTTAGAAGCGTTTCCTTTCCCTTCTTGGTGGACAGCCTGAAAGGGGAGAAAAGATGGAAGATTAAGCCCAAAAAATAAAGATATCAAAGTAAACAGAATATAAGTGGGGCTAATGCCAAATAAGAATGGGTTCTCAACTACATGGTAGCTACAACATGTAAGTGAGAAAGCACTATAAGCGAATGGCATATCAACGGTGCAAGAATTTCAAAAATGAGTAAGAAAAAGTGGTCATGAAAGACAATGTGAGTTCATATCAATGCACAAAGAATACAAGTATCAATAGAGATTAAGCATTGACCTAGAAATTTCATCACCCAACAATACCAAACAAGTCACGAAGCACCAAAACAAGGTAAAAAATATTCAACAGTTGAGTAAGAAAATTTAATGCCAATGTTAAAATAACAAACTTAAAAATAAAGAAAAAGAACTAACCACAAATAACAAAATTAAATGCAAGTAAAAACAAGGAAGGTTGAGAAGTAAGATTTTGCAAGTAAGATTTTGAAAATAGGAAGAAAAAGCAATGGAGAAATAATAGTGAGAGATGATGAGAGAAGTGAGAAATAGGAGACAGAAAAAGAAGGAAATAAATGGGGAAAGGGAAGAAGGGATAAGAGGAAAGTAGGAAAGAAATAAAGAAATAAGAAGTAAAGAGAAGGAAAGTCGCACATGCGTCGGCGTGGGGAGTAGAAAAGAGAGGCGACGTGGATGCGTCCTTTACGCGTACGCATGAGATGCAGAGAAAGCAAGGGACGCGTACGCGTGGGCGTGAATCGTGCCCAGCGCACAGTGCCCACATAGTTCCAGCACAACTCTTTGGTTTTTGTACCAGCAGCAGTGCAGCATTAAGTATGACGCGTGCACATCGGCCATGCGCACGCGTGAGACGCACTTTTTTTTTTTGAAAATATCAGAACAAAGGTAAATATGTATATTTGAAAAGTAACACACACACCTAATGAAACAAAGATAAGCAAATAAATAAATAAAAAGCTATAGAAAAGGAAGATCATATCATAGTGGGGTGTCTCCCACCTAACACCTTTGTTTATTGTCCTTAAGTTGGACATTTTGTGGGGTCCTTGCTAGGGTGGCTTATGCTTGAAATCTTCCATGAATACCCACCAATGTTGAGTTTTCAATAGCCTTTGGGATCCTAAACTAGGTGCATCAAGCTTCCAAGCAAATTTGAACAAGTGACAAGGCCCCAAGATTGATGATGGTTGAGGTGTATTCCGGGGTCCCAAACCTTGTTTGTCATCACCCTTTCTTCTTGATCTTTATGCTTCCATTTGGGTAACAAGGTTGAATAATTCTCATTTAAGCACCAACACATCTTCCTAAACCCAATCAATTGAGAACTATACCAACCATTGCACTTAGACCTTGAACTTCCAACCATAATGAACCTAGGATTGTATTGCCAACCACTAACCATCTTCCTTTAACTCTTAAAACCACAAAGATCTCTAAGTTCGTCATCCATTTCAAGTAAACCATATTCAAGCGAGAAATTAAAGCTTAAAGGGAAGAGATTTACCTACTTGAATGATAGGATGGATGGTGATGGCTTGGGGAAAGGTGTCTCCAATGGCCTTGCCAATGTATGCTTTACTCCCTTTGACTCCTCTTTGATGATCTCCACCTCTTGACAGGCTTCTTCAACTTCAACCTCTTCTTCTTGGTAGCTTTCTTTCAATTCAATCTCTTCTTCGTCATTTACCAAGGGTTTTGGAGGTTGTGCACCTTCTTTCTTAACCTCTTTTTCAAGTCCAATGAGAGATGATTTAATTGTAGATAAGAACACATCAATGATTGAATCCATTTCTTCCAATTCTTCACTCATGACATGCTTTGGAGGTTACGCACCCTCCTCAACATCAATTTCAAACTTCTTGGAAGGAGGCTCTATGACTTGAGATTCCCATGGAGGTTCAGCGTCTCCAAAATCTTCAACCACTTCCTCTTGTTCAATAACTTCAGCTTTCTCTACTTGCTTTAGTACAAAATCCCACTTTTTATTCTCCACCAACAGTTCTAATTTCTCCTTCATGCTATGCTCTTCAGTTGATTCTCCACATGTGGCCATGGAAGTGCTTTAAGTGTCCAAGCATTGCGGGGATAGAATATTTACTACCTTGGCCAATGCAGCCGCGAATTCTAGTGTCCTCCTTTGAGTTTCACGTTGCTCATGAAGTAGTGAGGTGAGAGAATTATCTATTGGGACTTGGGTTGGATAGGAGGGTTTATTGGTTGGGAGAAAGAGCCCATAATAGAAACGTAGTTCATCTTGATAAGGATATAGTGATGGTGTATATTGAGGTGGTGGTTCTTGGGAGTAATTGTGTTTGGAATTGGGGTGGTTCTATGTATGGTTCATATGGTGGTTGGTATGGTGGATAGGGGTTAAGGTCATATGGAGGTGTTTGGTGGTATGGGGTTGTGAGTATGGTAGTTTAAAACTATGTTGAGAAGGGAGTTCATAGGCATAGGATGGTTGTGATTGATAATCACAAGGAGGTCCACCATAGCCATTGGATTGGTATGCATCTTGGAATGGTTCATGCTCATAGTACATTGAAGGAGGTTGTTACCAAGAATATTGATCATAAGAATGTGGCTCCTCCCATATTTGATTGTCCCATCCTTGATGCAAGCCTTCATTGTAGTTCTCATTTCCTACAACATAGTTATAACCACACTCATAGCTAAAGGGATGAGAATTTATGGTGAAAAGAGAAAACAAAATCAAAAGCTAACAAGAACAAAATACTACAACTAGCAAAAACTAACACAGAAACTCAAGCACTATTCACAATATTAATATGTATACAATAACCAATAACAAGCGCACATTTGCAATTTTCCAACAACGGCACCAAAACTTGACGGAGGATTTATGTCGGTATAGAATTTCACAAAAATAATCTCGTCGAAGTATAGATCTAAACCGACAATTAAATCTAATCAACGTTTAATTTATTTGTCACTTAAGCAAACCCAAAAATAACCGATGTATTTAAACCTCGGGTCGTCTCTGAAAGGAATCGCAGGTAAGTGTACTCTTTATTGGTTGTAGGAAAGTATTTTTGGGATTTTTGAATGATGAACAAGGAATGTAAATAACAAGAAAATAAACTAACAACTAAGAAAAGTCCTAGCAAGGGACCAGAATTGAAATTCCTATCCTCATTATATTCATCAATTGTGATGGTAATTGCCTTTTCCTCTCACTTAGTTAACCTCTAACAATTGAAGGAAAGTCAAGTGAGCAAAATCAACTTAATTTCACAAGTCCTAATCAAAGACTAGATTTAGTGAAGCTCAAGCCAACTAGCAACTTTCAATCACCAATCAACTAGAGACTTTGACATTTCAAGAGTCTCCAAATTACTCAATCCAAGCCAAGAACACAAAAATCTATTTTAAAATTCAACTAAGCATTTTATCAAACACTTGGAAGGCATAAGATAAAAACATAGAAAATTAACACAAAATATAGTAAAATCTAAGACTATCAATTGCAAGAGAACAATAACAACAAATTAAAGGAAGCAACAATAATCATAAAATACCTCAAAATGCATTAAAAGGAAATTGGAATTAATAAGGAGTCATGAACAACAAAGCAACAAGGTAAAAGAAACAACATATAAACTAAAGAAAGCAAAGAGGTAATAATAAGAAATTAAAAGAAGAAATTGAAAATTGAAAATAAAAGAAGAAACCCTAAAACCTCTCTCTAGAATTCTACATCTATCTAAAACTAATGTGTGTAAATGAATGAATTGTTTCCAATCTATTTACAACTCCATCCCTAGCCTCTTGTCTTCATTTTCGGACTTGGTACTGGGCCAAAATTAGCCCAGAAATCACCCTACCATATTCCTTTACCGAGGCACGTGTCGCATGTCATGCGTACGTATCATTTGAACTCTGTACTAGCCACGCGTATGCGTCAGTTGACGATACTCCTGGTCACGCGCACGCTTTAGCCATGCGTACGCGTCGGTTCCACCTTCTCAAATCTCCAAGTTTTTGTGTTCCTTCCACTTTAGCATGTTTCCTCTTCATTCTCCATGCCATTGATGCCCTATAACCTGAGATCACTCAACGAATACATCATGGCATCAAATGGTAATAAGAGAGAATTAAAATTTGGTAGTTTTAAGGTCTAAGAAGTATGTCTTCAATCATAGCACAAAATTAAGAAGGATTTACAAAACCATGCAATTTATATGAATAAGTGTGAGAAAAGTTGACAAAATCCACTCAATTCAATACAAAATAAACCATAAAATTGTGGTTTATCATGCGCCTCCCTCTCCTCTTTTACTTTTTTCCTTTCTTCTTTCTTTCTTTTTCAGCAGCTACTGCTATTTTGTGTATTGAGTTTTAACTGTGTGTGTTGCTGAAGGAGAAAGGTGACGGCTAGGATTTCTTTGGGTTATGAAAATTGTGTGTTTGAGTGTAATAGAGATAGGGTTAGATAAAAAATTTATGGTTTTGATTTGGGAATTTTGGGTTTAATTAGAGTAGAATAATTTTAATAAAATTAGAGTATAGAGTATTAATTTGCAATCTAATTTAATCTTTAAAAATTACTTTAAAATATTATTGGTTGTATTAAAATGTTAATTGGTTTTCAATCAAATACTCTTGAAAATATAACATAATATAATTAATTTTCTTTATTCCTAAAACATAAAGTATTCAATTATAAAAATATTAATTATTTAGCCCAAATTATATAAAATTCTTATTATTTTACCACGACTAACTTTATAATTTAAATATAGAAAATAATTCAATAATTGTAAAAATAGATAAATTTCTAATTTAAATAGCCAACCTCGTTATTTCTTTTAATTTCTAAAACTTTAAGTTGTAAATAGGAAAATACTCAATAATTATAGAGTTTAGATAAAAGCCTTAATTTATTTCAAATTCAATAATCAAAACTGCCTCTAATTATCTTTAATAAAATAATTTCTGAAATTAAAACAGTAAATAAATAAATAATTTAAAATTAGCTCATAATAAGACTTCTCAAAATTTTTGGATCTTTTATTTTTCATTTAATATTATTCTATTTTTTTGTCATATCATTTGAAATTACATGCTAAGAAAGCAAGGTGTTGGATTCAAGTCATTCATCTACAATAATATTTGCATTTATTAAATATTGAATCTTATTATGAAAACTTCATCAATTTATATGTAGAACTTTTAGTACTAAAGTCATGAATTTAAATTCAAATTCGCCAATACAAAATGACCCTAGCCCTCAAAGTAATTGTTTAGAATTTTTTAATTCAAAACATCACTATTTGACATATGAGTAACCGGTTTATTTATTTTATTCTACAATTTATATAATTTATTATCATATTGGTATAATTTATTTCATAACATTCTTTGGTCAAGCCAATACTCATAAATTAAAAATGATTCGAGAAATAATCATTGGTCTCTTGTTATAGATTGACGAAATATCTATCTCACAGTTAACTTAAACAGATAAAACTCATTATTGCAGAATTATTTATTTTTTAAATAAATGCCGACATAATAATCCAACTAAGCTTGGAGGCTCACCATATCATTATTCACTTATCTGTTAACCGAGTTATAGCTCGGTCTCTTTTGTGTATTATGAGTCATAACTCGATTTTATTTACCTTCATTCTAAATTTGTAATGGATAATCTTATTAACCATTATTCTGACTTAATAACCAACGGTTATAATATCAACTCTATGCCTAAAAAAGAGTCTTTTGCAGGTATTCACTTTTCGTATTTTTCTTATCAAAATATACATCTTTTAAAGATAAAAAGATAAATTCAATTTTCTCTAAGACGAGATATATCTCTCTAATAATCCCCGGCCACCTGCAACAAGAACTAGCCAGTCTCCTTAGAAGAAGCGTGCCAACCCATGAAGGCCAACATGGAGGTACTCAAACTCATCCAATATGAACTCACTCTCTCCAATCAACACGCGTAACTAAAAGACTGAAGTTCATATAAGACACGAGAAAGATAAATATCTTTTCTATATATTAATTAATTAATGAAACAATACTCATACATATATAGGAAAAACTACTAAAAGTACCCATGAAGTTTACGAACGCTGACAAAAGTACCCATAAACTAAGAAAATTAATGATGTACCCATGAAAGATGAGTTTCGTATGACAAAAGTATCCAAACCGTAATTTTTTGTTTATTTTTTAATAAAATTCTCAAACTATCCCCACTCTCAATCTCAACTCACTTTTTCAACCTTGCATAACCTAACCTGCACCTTTAAAACCTTTGTCGTGGAGTCCAAAACCACTTCTATAATAGACCAGGCCAAAATCAATGATGGTGGTGGTAGAGGACTTCGACCGGTTCCTAGCAGATAAATTTAGTATGGTGAGCTCTTTTCCATTTTTTTCACCACATGTCTTCACACAAAGAAAGTCCCAAAATTAAAAAAAAAAAGAGAAAACAACTGAAACGATTAAAAATTGTTCCTTTATGATTCTTTCTCTGATTCTTCATCGGTATTGATTGATTCTTTTGTTAATCTCGGCGTGCAATCCTCTGTTATATTACTATCCAAAACTCCTACCATAAAAGTTCATTTCGTCTGTTGTAGGAATAGTTTTGGACTCCATGGCAAGGGTTTTAAAGGTGCATATTGAGTTATGGAAGATTGAAAAAGTGAGTTGAGGTTGAGGGTGGAGATAGTTTGGAAATTTTATTAAAAAATAACAAAAAATTAGGGTTTGGATACTTTTATCATACAGAACCCATCTTCCATGAGTACATCGTTAATTTCCTTAGTTTATGGGTACTTTTGTCAGTGTTCGTAAATTTCATAGGTACTTTTAGTAGTTTTTTCTACATATATATACATACTACTGTAAGATTCGCGCTACTCATGAGTAAATATTGATTTATTATAAAAATTTGCTAGTGTTTATTTATTAGTACTAATAGTTGTCATTTTTAATTTAAAAAATTCTAATGTATAAAAACTCATTGTAAAAATTTGTTGGTGTATCTATATTAATACTAATAGTTATTATTTTTAATTTAAAAAAGTCATCATGTATAAAAAATTGATTATATGATGTATAAGACTTTTCCATATCATCTGCTTTTCAGAAGTCGAATATCTTTTTGAAACATATATGATGTATTCATGTAAAAAGTTATTACTTCGTGAAAAATATCTAATACCCTAACACCTACTAAGTTCTTCATCTATAGTGTATTCATGTATAACTAAACAACTAGTGTGCTCACCATACCATTATTTAAGTGCATAATTTGCTTGGCTTATTTTTCTATCTATTTTATAGAATAATTTTTACCAAATTATTTTAAAAATGGATAAGCAAATCATTACTCTTTAAAATTTTAATTTGCATTCACATGATGAACACTTAATTAATTTTTCTTTAAAAAAAATTACAAACTTTATCATATATATAATTAATTTTATGTATTTTTTGAATAAATAAACTTTTTCATGATGTGAAATTCAACCAAAATAAAGAACATATATTATTGAAAACGTTAGATTGTTTATCATTATTGTTATTCCATTACCTTAATAATTTATCTAAATTATTATTCAATGTCTTCGAGTTATTCATAAAACATAAAAAAAAAGTATATGCAACTAACAGCTAATTAATTCTTTTATTCATTGTTTCAACTATTTCAAACTCTAAAAACTCATTATTGAGGTGGATATTTTTCAAAAACATCCAATAATTTATTTTTCATGAAACAATGTAACTAATTACAAAATCTTACAACAAAGAGGAAAAAAAGAGTAGCAATATTATCCTTTTAAGAGCTCTAACGTATACTAAATCCAGTAGAAATTAATTCATCACAAAAGTCATTGTCTTATTTTCCTTGACATTTTTAAAGCCTTGGTTATTGTTATTGATGAGTTAGTTATGCTTTAGTATATACATGAAAAAAGATCAATCATAAAAAACAGCACTTTCTAATTTCTAAGTATCTTTTTTGACATGCATTTGTTAAGTCGCATAATGTACAATAAGATGGCAAATGATTATACTCTTATCTAGTGACGAAAAGTGTACTGAATAAGAAATCTAGAAAGGAGTATAAACAATACATATGAAAATAAATTAGAAAACTACCAAAATCTCGGCAGGAAGCTTTCCTTGGGGGCATGAATTCTTGAAATTGCTCATTCAGTATTTTGATAGGCGAAACTCAATTCAAAAACTTGCAAAATAAATGATGATTTAGTAACAGTTTTCAAAAGACTATCTAATCACCTAGAATCTCAAATAAAGTCTCTCTCATTTTCTAATGTTTCATGAGTTATCGAATTTAACATAGGGTAACCGCCACCTTAATTTTTAATGTCATACTTAAAGCAATTCTTTGTCAACTTTTTCACTAAACTATATATGGAACACAACATCAATTATCAATCCTGAGGTACAAAGTAAATCAATAGAGACAAATAAAAAAGAACAAATTCACCTATTTTCATCTTCTTAAAACTAACAGAGATCAAACTTTCAATTTTACAAATAATGTGTCACTGAAAATAATGTTGCAACCGTCACACAAGTTAGAGGATTAAAAGCACAAACAAATTAATCATCCTTAAATAATTAAATTTCAGCCATTAGATGATAATGAATGAAAAGTAAAGTAAGAATTAATTTCTATACACCAATGATGTAAAATATGTTTTATACTATCAACAAATGAAATTCTGAAAAGGTGCTAAATCAATATAGATAACTATATATTAAAATAACTAAATACCATAATTGCTCACTTTCTTATAATTTGAATGGTTAACAACATAAACCATAAGTTGATAGAAATTAATCTTAAATGCAAATACACCTTAGCTGTCTTTGTTGAATTGTGTAACTTTCTATGTTTTTCATTACATTCAAGCTCGGAGTCATCAATCATGAGCGGCATGAAAGAAAAGAGATACTTCCTAACTGTCTTTAAGTGTTCTTTCTTCTTTTTTCAATTTTGAAAGCTCAGCCTTGTCTTTAGTCAGAGTTGATTTAGCCTTTTCAATTTATTCCATCCAAAGATTGACACCATCTCTTTTTATCGTTCCACAATAAATATCAAACTTGCTATTTTTATCAGTAAATTTTAAGAATATCTAGTGTCAATCATTATAGTCCTAAGTAAATAATAATGGCATAAAAATTATTTCTATTATGTGCAAAAGTTATAAAAAGTAACTACGAGGATTAATAAGTAATAAGATTCTTTTCTATTCCTGAGTCTTGACAAAGAAGGTCTTGTAACTTTAAAACATGAAGGCCAAAGAAATAACACAAAAGTCACGTGAGCTTGCACAACACACAACAGAATATTTTTAAGTGAAAAATAGTGAAAAATAAATTCACAAAATATCATCAGAATGTATCTTTATTAGGACTGAGCCATGAAGAATACTATTTAAAAACTGCTAAAACAATCATTTCACCAATATCATAGCCATTGAGTTAAACTCTAAAATGGTACCTATCTGAGATTTACAGATTACACCGTTTTGGTCCCTGCCTTATCGATTGCACTATTTATGTCTCCAACTTTGTAAAAATACACCTAATTGGTCCCTCACCCCATCTCTGGCCAATTTTTCTGCCATTGGCAGTGACATGGCATTAACATGGCAAATGAGTGCCACACTGGACAGCATAAAAGGTTATCATTTAATTTTTGGCACTAAAATCTCCCTAGAACAATGTCATTTGACAAATTTAGAAAGTTAATAGTTTGTAACCTCAATGTTTGTGATCACTTCATCATCATCATCATCATCATCTTCTTCTTCTTCTTCTTCTTCTTTTTCTTCTTCTTCTTCTTCTAAACATAAACACTCTGCGCTATGAAATCTTCAAGCCTGGCTACTGTCTAGGGTTGTTAGAGTGAAACTATTCAGCTTTGTGGGGTTCACTCACACACTAAGCTTCGTGCGCGATCATTTTCATTGACGGAAGGAGAAAGGGTTCTTTGCGAAACACAAAGGTAAGTCTATTCTGGAAAAAAATTAATGCTTTTCAATTTAAAGATATGCATCATTGTGTCTGTTTGGTTAGAATTTGATGTAGGTTGACAAAAATCTTTCATTGTTCATTATCTACTAATAAGGTTTTTGTGTATTTTATGGGTAATGGAGGGATTTTTTCTATGCTTTATATTCATAGAGAGACAGTGGGTATTTTATTCAATGCATTTTTATTTGGATTGGTTGATGGCTGTTTCTAATTTTTTGTTTGTGGGTGAGTGTGCAAGTATAGTTCCAAACCAACAATTGACCCGCGTCAAAGTTTAATTTTGTTTATCATAAGTGCAAACCAATAATAATAACCAAGAGTATTAGATCTCAGGTCATCTCTCAAAGAAATTGCAATGAGGTATGCGTGTTATCGGTTATGAGGTTTAAGGAGGTTTGCATGTAAAAAGACAAAAATTTAAGTGAGAATGAAATAAAATAAACAACTAAAGATAACAAATACTAAAGAGGCATTCATAGTAAGGATTGAGAATCAAGGTCTTCTATCCTAGTCATTAATCATAATACAATAATTACTAAGAGTTAAGCCTATTACATTATCTCCAACGTTGGAAGAAAGTCAAATATGCCTAGCTAATCCCAATCCATAAGTAGCATTAATAGAAACAACATTAACTAACAACTCTGGATAACCGACATAAATTGGGTATTAATAACTCAAGATTACCTAATTTCTCTTTCTAAGACAAAAATGCTTAAAATCTACTCTAAAACTAAGCCAAACATTTTATCAAACACTTAGTGTGCATAAAAATAAAAGAATGTTAAATTGCAATAATAATAAATCTAGAACTACTAAATACAAGAAAATAACAACAACAACTCAATTAAACAATAAGAAACATAAAAAGACATCAATTGCATTAAAGAAAATGAAAATCAACAAGAGTTCAATAACATAAAAGTAACCAAGCATACGATCGAAATACCAAGTAAAACTAAGAAAGCAAGGATGTAGTAACAAGAAATTGCAATGAAAACTAAATCAAGACAAGAAATAAAGCCTAAATCTATGAGAGATTAACCTAAATCTACCCTAATTCTAGAGAGAAGAGGGAGCTTCTCTCTCTAAAAAACTACCATAAAACATGTTTCTAACCTAATCAAATTGCTCCCCCTTGTTTCTTCTTGAATTTGGCCTCAAATGCTTCAGAAATGAGTTGGATTTGAGCTTGGATGAGTTCAGAAATTACCCTCAGCGTATTCCTTTAAGTTGGTCACTTGCTGCTTGTAACACCCTAATTACCCTAAGCCTTATCTCTAGCCGTAAGGCAAAGGTTAATCAAAGGTTACGATAATTCTAAGGCTTATACATAATTATATAGAAGGAAATAATATATTCTAGAAGCCCGATGAAGGATTTAGCTCATACAGAATTACAAAAGCGAGAAACGTTCACACGAAGCTAACGCACAAGACCCAAGGTATAGATGCAAGAAGATAGAACATATATAGATATAAGAGTATAATAATCATAAGGAACTAGCCGCAGCTACCGGAGTTTAAGCCGACTAGTCAAACTAAAATACAAGGAGTTTTTGAAGTTTAAAACAGCTTATACAACTTATCTCTCAAGTAAGCCTCTAAGGTCATAAAGATAAATATACAAAGAGATGTGAGAGTAACTATAACAAAGTAAAATAGAAATAAACCAAGGAGGAACCATACTCCGCTCAGTCACTATAGCCGCAATCTCACCAAAGTGGATTTGTAACCCGCGTCTGAAAAATAACAACTACATATGGTATGAGAACTAGAGGTTCTCAGTATGGTAACAATGCCCAATAATGTAAGATATAAGGCTCCGGGACGCCGAAGGCAATCCTAGAACTTCACATCTCATACGGATATTCAAGCTTAACATAAATAAATATATAAAGAACTTAAACCATAAACCGGGTTATCTAAACTTAGGGGATTTCTAACTAAAACTAGTCACTGTTGTCCTACAACCTTCACCAACCTACCTTCCGTGCGATCTCATCGCCACTGCCTACCTAACCTCCTCAGCACCAGACAAACACAGATAATGCAGTCAAAGAAAACACAGGTAGTATTCATATATGTAACAAGTAATTCAAAAAGCAAGTAGGCATGTTATACAATTAGGCAAACTCAAGTAATCAAAGCAAGCAAGCATATAGAAGATGCATATGATGAACGTCTATCCTATTGGCTGTGATATCACATGTCGGTTATAGTGCCAAACCTGACAGAAAATCTGGTTGGCAACTCCCGAATTAGTCTCTCTACTGCGCATACTCAGGAGGAATAATTTCGAGGGATAAGTGCCCTACCACCTTCTCCTTTCAGAGGGAAACGTTCCGAGGAAGAGTGCCATACCACCTTCCTCTGGATGCCGCATGATTCCGTGGGTTAGTACCCTACCACCTTTCCACCAGAGAGAAACCCATGCTCAGGAGGAAAAATTTTGAGGATGATTGCCCTACCACCTTCTCCTTTCAAAGGAAAACATTCTGAGGGAGAGTGCCCTACCACCTTCCTCTTGAGCGATACATATGAGTAAGAAGTCCAGCTTCAAGCCTCACATCCAAACTTAGGCGGGAGACTGCCACAACCCCTACAACGGATAACAATGCATATCATAATCATGTATTCAATCTCAGAGGCCAGTGCTCATAGAACCCTTCCACTCATACTCATTCAATTTACCATAATCATTCATTTCCAAGTTCTCAACTCATTACAACCATCACCAATATCATAAATATTCCATTCCGAACTCATTGGTTCATCAGTTTCTCATCTCATTGTCGGTAATCACCAAGTTCACTACTCTTCCTTTTTTCTCAACCAAACTCATTTTCAATACACCAGAATTCTAAACCTCCGTTCACTTACTTTTCAAAGTAAAACCCAAATAAAATCTCTTAGGATCTTTTCCCATGTTTTAATGCCCAAAATTTAAGCCCAAGAAACTTAAAATGGTGTTAAAAAAATTTACAATCTTGTTGGGAAGGTGAAATGGTTGAAAACAAAGTTTAAGTTTGAGAAACAGGGCGCGTGCGTACGCATAGGGGTGTGCGTGTGCACGCCCAAGAGAAGTTTTAAAAAGTGTGTGTACGCATAGAGGTATGCGTACACAGGTACAAAATTTTTCAGTTCTGTTCACTCGCACAAGGTGTCCTAACGCCCTCAACAGACCTTCCCAACATGTGCGTGCGCACAGGGCTGTGCATGCGCACCGGTTGTAAAACTCCATTGGTCATGTGCGCGCACAGGTTGTGCTAGTGCTCTTACCAGAGGACATTTCACTGTGTGTGCATACGCACAAGGCTGTGCGTGCGTACAGGTTTAAAATTCCACAGGGGTGTGCGTGCGCACATACCAGAAATCACAAAATTCTGCAACTTTGCAGAATTTCATATTTTGACACCAAACTCCCACAATCATATCTTCCTCTATCAAAATCGAATTTCCACAAAACTTAAACCATTTTAAAGCTTGTTCAATCATCTTTCATTTGGTATGAAAAGCATTGAATTTCAAGCAAGGTAGCTCAAGATATGATTCATAGAAGTTCACCAAAAATTTCAGTTTTACCAAAAGCCTTTAAACCTCAACTTTACCAAACTCTCAATCCAAAATCACTTATTCTACATTCAAAATAAACCCAAGGTACTTAATTCATATTCATATACCTTTCCTTTAATCCATAACTTAGCAACACATAAAGATCATCAATTCCATATATCAATTTCTACTTGCAAACTCAAATCTCAACAATTTACGTCACAAAATATCATTCCACCCTCCTCTATCAACATCAATAAACCCCATCAATCATTAACAATCCTCAAAATCATCATTACCCAATTCCCTCGTCATACATCAACATCATCATTCACCATAATAATCATACGTCACAATTATCAACAATCAAAATTATCATCAACATCCATCTTCAAATCTTAACACCCACCAACACAACTCATCAATAATCATCAACAATACCAACAACTCTCAATAACCATAACAAATATCAACATTCATCACCAATTTTCTCAAAATCAACAACCATCAACATATAATATTACTCCTCAACCATGTCCACTCTATACACTACTATATTAATCATTAAATCACAATTCACATTCAATTAACATATACATTCAATTCAATCCTATCTTAAGGCCAACTAGCCTAAATTTTCAGAAACATTATATATTACATAAAGGAAACCGAAACCATACCTTGGTCGAATTTCAATATGCTCAAACACCAAAAGCTTAGCTCCAACAAGCTTCCATCAATTGAAAAGCATAGCCTATTCTTCGTGTTACCATTTTATACGAGAATAGGAAACACAATTGTGGCATCATTTAAAAAGTGTAGCCTTAGATACAATAAAAATCACTTATGAAGCGTAGCCTTATCTTAATATCTATGGGTACACATTTCTCACCAAAGAAGACATTTTTCAAGAGTAGCCAAATCATTAGGCTTTAGGTGCGTGATGAGCGGATAATTTATACGCTTTTTGGCACTGTTTTTAGTATGTTTTTAGTACATTTTAGTTAGTTTTTAGTATGTTTTTATTAGTTTTCATTTAAAATTCACTTTTCTAGGCTTTACTATGAGTTTGTGTGTTTTTTTGTGATTTTAGGTAATTTCTAGCTGAAATTGAGGGACCTGAGCAAAAATCTGATTCAGAGGCTGAAAAAAGACTGCAGATGCTGTTGGATTCTGACCTCCATACACTAGAAGTAGATTTTCTGAAGCTACAGAAGCCCAAATAGCGCGCTCTCAATTGCATTGGAAAGTAGACATCCTGGGCTTTCCAGAAATGTATAATAGTCCATACTTTGCTCGAGATTTGATGGCCCAAACCGGCGTTGCAAATCAGCTTCAGAATTCCCGGCGTTTAACGCCGGAACTGGCACAAAAATTGGAGTTAAACGCCCAAACTGGCGCAAAAGCTGGTGTTTAACTCCAGAAAAAGTCTCTACACATGAAATCTTCAATGCTCAGCCCAAGCACACACCAAGTGGACCCCGGAAGTGGATTTTTACGTCATTTACTCATTTCTGTATAGCCTAGGTTACTAGTTCACTATAAATAGGATATTTTGACATTGTATCTGGACCTTATGACACATTACACGTTTCTTATTGTATCTTCTACGGCATGAGTCTCTAAAACCCATGGTTGGGGGTAAGGAGCTCTGCTGTGTCTTGATGGATTAATGCAATTACTACTGTTTTTCATTCAATCACGCTTGCTTCTATTCTAAGATGTCACTTGTTCCTCAACTTGATGAATGTGATGATCCGTGACACTCATCATCATTCTCACTTATGAACGTGTGCCTGACAACCACCTTCGTTCTACTTTAGATTGAGTGAATATCTCTTGGATTTCTTAATCAGAATCTTCATGGTATAAGCTAGAATTGATGGTGGCATTCAAGAGAATCTGGAAGGTCTAAACCTTGTCTGTGGTATTCTGAGTAGGATTCGAGGATTGAATGACTGTGACGAGCTTCAAACTCCTGAAGGCTGGGCGTTAGTGACAGACGCAAAAGAATCACTGGATTCTATTCCAACCTGATTGAGAACCGACAGATGATGAGTCGTGCTGTGACAGAGCGCGTTGAACATTTTCACTGAGAGGATGGGAGGTAGCCATTGACAATGGTGAAACCCTACATACAGCTTGCTATGGAAGGAGCCTTGCGTGCATGAAGAAAAAGACAGTAGGAAAGCAGAGGTTCAGAAGATAGAGCATCTCCAAAACCTCAACCTGTTCTCCATTACTGCAAAACAAGTATCTATTTCATGTTCTTTTACTTTTCACAATTAAACCTGAGAATTATTGATATCCTGACTAAGAGTTACAAGATAAACATAGATTGCTTCAAGCCGACAATCTCCGTGGGATCGACCCTTACTCACGTAAGGTATTACTTGGACGACCCAGTGCACTTGCTGGTTAGTTGTGCGGGATTGCAAAAGTGTGATTGCAATTTAGTGCACCAAATTTTTGGCGCCGTTGCCGGGGATTGTTCGAGTTTGGACAACTGACGGTTTATCTTGTTGCTTAGATTAGGACTATTTTACTTTTGTTGGTTTAGAGTCCTTTATTTGAGTTTAGTTTCATATTTTAAGTTTGGTGTCAATTGCATGTTTTTGTTTTCTTTTAATTTTTCGAATTTGCATGTTCTTAGTCCTTTCTTGATCTTTAAAAGTTCTAAGTTTGGTGTCTTCTTTGTGTTTTCCTTTAAAATTTTCGAAAATTTGTGTTTGATTTTCTAAAAATTTTAAGTTTGGTGTCATCTTGTTGTTTTTCTCTCTCCTCATTTCAAAAATCAAATCTTTTTCAAAATAATTTTCAATCATATCTTCTTAATTGCTAATTCCAAAGTATTTTTAATTAATTAATTGATTTAGTTTTCAATTTGCTTTGATTTTATTTTCTTTTAGTTTTCAAAATTTTATTCTATTTTCTTTCCCATTTATTTTATTATTTTCGGTCATCTTTAATTAAAAACGAAAAAAAAATTACTTTACTTGCAATCCATATCATCTCCCTTTCTCCATCATGGACCTAAGTGGAGTTGAGCAGTTCAGAAGGACTCTGGGGTCATATGCTAACCCATTACAGCTGCATATGCGAGTAGCATCTGTATACCTCCCATTAAAGCAAGCAGCTTTGAGCTAAACCCTCAACTCATTATCATGGTACAGCAAAATTGCCAGTATTCCGGTCTTCCACAAGAAGAACCTACTGAGTTTCTGGCACAGTTCTTACAAATTGCTGACACAGTACGTGATAAAGAGGTGGATCAGGATGTCTACAGATTATTACTGTTTCCATTTGCTGTAAAAGATCAACCTAAAAGGTGGTTGAATAACCAACCCACAGCAAGCATAAAAACATGGAGACAGTTATCAGACAAATTCCTGAATCAATTTTACCCTCCAAAAAGGATGACACAGCTAAGGCTGGACATCCAAGGCTTTAAACAAGAGGATAATGAATCTCTTTATAATGCCTGGGAGAGGTACAGAGGTATGCTAAGAAAATGCCCCTCTGAAATATTTTCAGAGTGGGTACAGTTAGACATCTTCTACTATGGGCTTACAGAAAAAGCTCAGATGTCTCTAGACCACTCAGCTGGTGGATCTATACATATGAAGAAGACGATTGAAGAAGCTCAAGAGCTCATAGATACTGTTGCTAGAAATCAACATCTATACTCAAGTAGTGAGTCCTCTACAAAAAAAGAAGCTATGGCAGTAACTACTGATCCCAATCCTCAAGAACAGATTGTTGAGCTTAATCAGCAATTACTCCTGATGACAAAATAGTTAGCAGAGTTTAAAGAGATGCTCCAAGAAACCAAAATTGCTAACAAGAATATAGAATCACAGTTGAATCAGACAAAATAACAGTTATCTAAACAGATAACAGAAGAATGCCAAGCAGTTCAACTGAGGAGTGGGAAGACATTGAATAACATTGCTCAAAGTAGCAAAAAGTTAAGAAAGGAACAACTGATAGAGGATAACCAAACCACTGCTCAAAATCCCTCTGAGGACAGTAAGAGCCCAGAGAGGAATACCTCTGGCGTTCAAATGCCAGAAAAGGGGGGAAAGTTGGCGTTAAACGCCCATTCCTCACCCATTCCTGGCGTTCAAATGCCAATGAGGAATCAGACACCTGAGAGTGCTGATAGTAACCCGTCTAAGAAGGCTTCTCCAACCACCTCTGTAGGGAATAAACCTGCAGCAACTAAGGTTGAAGAATATAAAGCCAGAATGCCTTATCCTCAGAAACTCCGCCAAGCGGAACAGGATAAACAATTTGCCCGCTTTGCAGACTATCTAAGGACTCTTGAAATAAAGATTCCGTTTGCAAAGGCACTTGAACAAATACCTTCTTATTCTAAGTTCATGAAAGAGATCTTAAGTCATAAGAAGGATTGGAGAGAAACTAAAAAGGTGTTTCTCACTAAAGAATGCAGTGCAGTCATTCTAAAAAGCTTACCAGAGAAGCTTCAAGATCCAGGAAGCTTTATGATACCATGCACATTAGAAGGTGCTTGTACCAAGACAGCCCTATGTGACCTTGGAGCAAGTATCAACTTAATACCTACATCCACTATCAGAAAGCTTGGGTTGACTGAAGAAGTCAAACCAACTCGGATATGTCTCCAACTTGCTGATGGCTCCATTAAATATCCATCAGGCATAATTGAGGACATGATTGTCAAGGTTGGGCCATTTGCCTTTCCAACTGACTTTGTAGTGCTGGAAATGGAGGAGCACAAGAGTGCAACTTTCATCCTAGGAAGACCCTTCCTAGCAACTGGACGAACTCTCATTGATGTACAAAAAGGGAAAGTGACCCTGAGAGTCAATGAGGAAGAGTTTAAGTTGAATGCTGTCAAAGCTATGCAGCATCCAGACACATCAAATGACTGCATAAGCACTGATATTATTGACTCTTTGGTGGAAGATATCAATATGACTGAGAGTCTCGAATCAGAGCTAGAGGATATCTTTAAAGATGTTCAGCCTGACCTGGAGGAACCAGAGGAAATAAAAGAACCTCTGAAAATTCCTCAGGAAGGGGATAAGCCTCCTAAACCCGAGCTCAAGCCACTACCACCATCCCTGAAGTATGCATTTCTGGGAGAAGGTGACACTTTTCCAGTGATCATAAGCTCTGCTTTAAACTCACAGGAAGAGGAAGCACTAATTCAAGTGCTAAAAACACACAAGATAGCTCTTGGGTGGTCCATAAGTGATCTTAAGGACATTAGCCCAGCAAGATGCATGCACAAGATCCTATTGGAAGATAATGCCAAGCCAGTGGTTCAACCACAGAGGCGGCTAATCCAGCCATGAAGGAGGTGGTGCAGAAAGAGGTCACTAAGTTACTAGAGGCTGGGATTATTTATCCTATTTCTAATAGCCCCTGGGTGAGCCCTGTCCAAGTTGTCCCCAAAAAGCAAGGCATGACAGTGGTTCATAATGAAAAGAATGAACTGGTTGCTATAAGAACAGTTACAGGGTAGTGCATGTGTATTGACTACAGAAGGCTCAATACAACCACCAGGAAGGATCATTTTCCTTTACCATTCATAGACCAAATGCTAGAAAGACTAGCGGGTCATGATTATTACTGCTTTTTGGATGGCTATTCAGGCTATAATTAAATTGCAGTGGACCCTCAAGATCAAGAGAAAACAGCATTCACCTGTCCTTCTGGCATGTTTGCTTACAGAAGAATGCCTTTTGGTCTATGCAATGCACCTGCAACCTTTCAGAGGTGCATGCTCTCTATCTTCTCTGATATGGTAGAGAAGTTTCTGGAAGTCTTCATGGATGACTTCTCAATATTTGGAGACTCATTCAGCTCCTATCTTGATCATCTAGCACTTGTCCTGAAAAGATGCCAAGAGACTAACCTAGTCTTAAACTGGGAGAAATGTCACTTTATGGTGACTGAAGGAATTGTCCTTGGGCACAAAATTTCAAGCAAGGGAATAGAGGTGGATCAAGCAAAGGTAGAGGTAATTGAAAAATTACCACCACCTGCCAATGTTAAGGCAATCAGAAGCTTTCTGGGGCATGCAGGATTCTACAGAAGGTTTATAAAGGATTTTTCAAAAATTGCAAAACCTCTAAGCAACCTGCTAGCTGCTGACACACCATTTGTGTTTGACACACAGTGTCTGCAGGCATTTGAGACCCTGAAAGCCAAGCTGGTCACAACACCAGTCATCTCTGCACCAGACTGGACATTACCATTCGAACTAATGTGTGATGCCAGTGACCATGCCATTGGTGCAGTGTTGGGACAGAGGCATAACAAGCTTCTGCACGTCATTTATTATGCTAGCCGTGTTCTAAATGACGCACAGAAGAATTACACAACCACAGAAAAAGAGTTACTTGCAGTGGTTTATGCCATTGACAAGTTTAGATCCTATTTAGTAGGGTCAAAAGTGATTGTGGACACTGACCATGCTGCACTTAAATACTTACTCACAAAGCAGGATTCAAAACCCAGGCTCATAAGGTGGGTGCTGCTTCTGCAAGAGTTTGATATAGAAATAAGAGACAGAAAAGGGACAGAGAACTAGGTAGCTGATCATCTGTCCCGAATAGAACCAGTAGCAGGGGCGTCCCTTCCTTCTACTGAGATCTCTGAGACCTTTCCAGATAAGCAACTCTTTGCCATTCAGGAAGCTCCATGGTTTGCAGACATTGCAAATTATAAAGCTATGAGGTTCATACCACAGGAGTACAGCAGGGTTGATGAGCGGATAATTTGTACGCTTTTTGGCATTGTTTTTAGTACGTTTTTAGTATGATCTAGTTAGTTTTTAGTATATTTTTGTTAGTTTTTAGTTAAAATTCACTTTTCTGGACTTTACTATGAGTTTGTGTGTTTTTCTGTGATTTCAAGTATTTTCTGGCTGAAATTGAGGGACCTGAGCAAAAATCTGATTCAGAGACCAAAAAGGACTGCAGATGCTGTTGGATTCTGACCTCCCTGCACTCGAAGTGGATTTTCTGGAGCTACAGAAGCCCAATTGGCACGCTCTCAACGGCGTTGAAAAGTAGACATCCTGGGCTTTCCAGCAATATATGATAGTTCATACTTTGCCCAAGATTTGATGGCCCAAACCGGCGTTCAAAGTCACCTTCAAGATTTCCAGCGTTAAACGCCGGAACTGGCACCCAAATGGGAGTTAAACGCCCAAACTGGCACTAAAGCTGGCGTTTAACTCCAAGAAGAGTCTCTACACGAAAATGCTTCATTGCTCAGCCCAAGCACACACCAAGTGGGCCCGGAAGTGGATTTTTATGTCATTTACTCATTTCTGTAAACCTTAGGCTACTAGTTTTCTATAAGTAGGACCTTTTACTATTGTATTTTCATCTTTGGACATCTAGTTCTTAGATCATGATGGAGACTTTGGTAGCTATCTTCACTTTTATGCTATCTTAGATCTTTGGGAGGCTGGCCTCACGGCCATGCCTAGACCTTGTTCTTATGTATTTTCAACGGTGGAGCTTCTACACACCATAGATTAAGGTGTGGAGCTCTGCTGTACCTCGAGTATTAATGCAATTACTATTGTTCTTCCATTCAATTCCGCTTGTTCTTGTTCTAAGATATCACTTGTTCTTCAACTTGATGAATGTGATGATCCGTGACACTCATCATCATTCTCACCTATGAACATGTGACTGACAACCACCTCCGTTCTACCTTCGATTGGGTGAATATCTCTTGGATTCCTGATTGCACGATGCATGGTTGATCGCCTAACAACCGAGTGCTCGCCTGACAACCGAGCCAACCATTCCGTGAAATCAGAGTCTTCGTGGTATAGGCTAGAACTGATGGCGGCATTCAAGAGAATCCGGAAGGTCTAACCTTGTCTGTGGTATTCTGAGTAGGATTCAATGATTGAATGACTGTGACGTGCTTCAAACTCCTAGCAGGCGGGGCGTTAGTGACAGACGCAAAAGAATCGATGGATTTTATTCCGGCCTGACCGAGAACCGACAGATGATTAGCCATGCTGTGACAGAGCATAGGAACATTTTCACTGAGAGGATGGGAGGTAGCCACTGACAATGGTGAAACCCTACATGAGCTTGCCATGGAAAGGAGTAAGAAGGATTGGATGAAGACAGTAGGAAAGCAGAGAGACGGAAGGGAAGGCATCTTCATGCGCTTATCTGAAGTTCCTACCAATGAATTACATAAGTACCTCTATCTCTATCTTTATGTTTATTTCGTTCATCACCATATCCATTTGAGTTTGCCTGACTAAGATTTACAAGATGACCATAGCTTGCTTCATACTAACAATCTCCGTGGGATCGACCCTTACTCGCGTAAGGTTTATTACTTGGACGACCCAGTGCACTTGCTGGTTAGTTGTGCGAAGTTGTGTAATGCCATGGTATTGAACACCAAGTTTTTGGGGTTCATGTCCGGGGATTATGAGAGTTGTGAAAAGTATTGTTCACAATTTCGCGCTACCAAGGGTGCAAAGAAAAAATTAATTTCAGATGCCAAGTACTACCTATGGGATGAGCCATATCTCTTTAAGAGATGTGCAGACGGAATAATCCGCAGATGTGTACCTAGAGAGGAAGCACAAAGGATCCTGTGGCATTGCCATGGATCACAGTATGGGGGACATTTTGGAGGTGAGCAAATAGCCACTAAAGTCCTCCAATGTGGATTCTACTGGCCTACTCTCTATAGGGATGCCCGGGAGTTTGTGCGTAACTGTGACAGTTGCCAAAGAGCTGGTAACTTGCCTAATGGTTACGCCATGCCTCAACAAGGGATCTTAGAGATTGAATTGTTTGATGTATGGGGTATTGACTTCATGGGTCCCTTCCCACCATCATACCCAAACACTTATATTCTAGTGGCAGTAGACTATGTATCTAAATGGGTAGAAGCAATTGCCACACCTAATAATGATACCAAGACCGTACTGAAATTCCTCCAGAAACACATCTTCAGCAGGTTTGGTGTTCCCAGAGTACTAATCAGTGATGGGGGCACTCATTTCTGCAATAAACAGTTGTACTCTGCTATGGTCCGATATGGAATTAGCCACAAAGTAGCAACTCCGTATCATCCACAGACAAATGGGCCAGCTGAAGTCTCTAATAGAGAGCTAAAAAGAATCCTGGAACAGACTGTTATTGCCCGTAGAAAGGATTGGGCAAAGAGCTTGGATGATGCTCTGTGAGCATACAGAACAACATTCAAGACTCCTATAGGAACCTCCCCATACCAACTTGTGTATGGGAAGGCTTGCATCTGCCCGTGGAACTGAAACATAAAGCCTACTGGGCAACCAGATTCCTAAACATGAATGCTAAGTTAGCTGGTGAAAAAAGATTGCTCCAGCTAAATGAGCTAGAGGAGTTCAGACTCAGTGCCTTTGAAAATGCAAAAATCTATAAGGAAAAGGCAAAGAAGTGGCATGACAAAAAGTTGTCATCCAGAGTCTTTGAGCCAGGACAAAAAGTTCTGCTCTTCAACTCTAGGCTCAGACTATTCCCAGGAAAGCTTAAATCCCGATGTAGGGGTCCGTATGTGATTACAGGAGTGTCACCATATGGATATGTTGAGCTTCAAGATATTCATTCTAATAAAAAGTTCATTGTTAATGGACAGAGGATCAAACATTACCTTGAAAGTAATTTTGAGCAGGAATGCTCAAAACTGAGGATTGATTGAGTCTCAGTAAAGGTCCAGCTAAAGACAATAAAGAAGCGCTTGCTGGGAGGCAACCCAGTCATTAGCAGGTTATTTGTTCTATAAAAGTTTGATATACATTCTTCAAGGTTGATCATTGAAATTGCAGAAATTCACAGAGTTATAGAAGGATTCAGTGCAAAAAGCAGAGAAAAGAAGTTTGCTGGCAAAAAAACACCAGTAAAGGGTACTCTGGGCGTTAAACGCTAGAATGGATATCATTCTGGGCGTTTAACGCCAGTAAATGTATCATTTTGGGCGTTAAACGCCAGAATGGGCACCATTCTGGGCGTTTAACGCTAGAATTGCAGCATCCTGGGCATTCAGCAAAACGCCCAGTGATAAAGGGGTTTCTGGCGTTTAACGCCAGCCAGGGCACCTGGCTGGGTGTTAAACGCCCATAATGGCCACCAAGTGGGCGTTAAACGCCAGAATGGACACCATTCTGGGCGTTTAACGCCAGAAAGGTAGGGGACAGAGATTTTGTTTTCCACTTCAATTTTTTTCTAACTTTCTTATTTTGATCCATAATTTTTTGCATAAACTCATTACAAACCTTCATCATTCACCTTCAAATTTCAAAAATTAAACAACTTTCTAAATCATTCCTCAAAATCTCTTTCAAATCCCTTCCAAATCTTCTTCAAAAACTCAATTATCTTCTCAAATTCTTTCTATATCTTCTCAAATCTCCTTCAAATTTTTCGAAATCTCTCCCCCTCCCTTATAAATAACGCTCGGCCATCCCCCTCTTCCCACCATTCGAATTTGCTATCCTCCTCTCTCTCCTCTTTCCATTCTTTTGCTTGAGGACAAGCAAACCTCTAAGTTTGGTGTGCTTTTCCATGATCACTAAGCCAAGATTTATCAAGATCATGGCTCCTAAGGGAAAACAAACCAATTCAAGAGGCAAGAAAGAGAATACTCCAAAGAATCTTTGGAGTTAAGGGAAGTTCTTAACCAAAGAACATACAGACCATTACCACAAAATAATGGGTCTAAGGTCAGTGATCCTGGAAGTCAGATTCGATCTGAAAGAAGATGAATATCCGGAGATCCAAGAGCAAATTCGAAACAGAGGATGGGAAGTTCTAACCAACCCTGAGACAAAGGTTGGAAGAAACATGGTTCAGGAATTCTACTCAAATTTGTGGCTGACAGATAAGCAGAGAATGACTGGAACTGCTTTTCATACCTACAGAACCATGGTCAGAGGAAGAATTATTTACTTCCATCTGGACAAAATAAGAGAGGTCTTCAAATTGCCTCAACTGCAAGATGATCCTGAATCCTTTAATCGGAGAATGGTGAGAGCAGATAAGGGGTTGGATCAAGTTCTAGAGGACATATGCCTCCCTAGAACTAAGTGGACAACCAATTCAAAAGGTGTCCCAAACCAACTCAAGAGAGGAGATCTCAAACCAATTGCAAGAGGTTGGCTAGACTTCATTGGGTGTTCTATATTGCCCACTAGCAACCGTTCTGAGGTCACCATCAAGAGAGCACTGATGATTCATTGCATTATGCTGGGAAAAGAAGTGGAGGTTCATCATCTGATTGCTTGCGAGATTTACACAATTGCAAACAAGAATTCCACTGAAGCCAAACTGGCTTACCCAAGCTTAATCTCTTTGCTATGTAAAGATGCTGGGGTGAGGATGGGAGTAGATGAATTCATCCCAATTGAACATCCAATCACCAAGAAGTCAATGGAAGGACAAATGCAAGATAACTCTATCAAAAGGAGCGCGCAGGAGTTCCTCCCTGAACTTCCTGAAATTGACTACTGGGCCAGCCTAGAAGCATCTGTTGCCAAGCTGCAAGAAACTATGGAACAAATTAAGGAAGAACAGCAGAATCAAAACTGCATGCTCTGCAAATTGCTGAAGGAACAAGAGAAGCAGGGGCGTGAGCTACAGGAGATGAAGCACCAGAAGCTCTCCCTTGGAGGGTCAAATACCCCACAAGTTGAGGGAGCATCCACTTCTCAAAATCAAGGTTGTTGAGTCCTAACTCTGTGATAACCTCTATCATTAGGAGTCTATTTTAGAGTCATTTAATTTTTGTTTTCTATTACTATTAGTCTTATCTTATATTTATTTTTGAGTCTTGTTCTTAATTCATGATTAATAAAATTTAAGGTTCATGTCTTAAAGCTATGAATGTCCTATGAATCCATCACCTCTCTTAAATGAAAAATGCTTTAATCACAAAAGAACAAGAAGTACAGGATTTCGAATTTATCTCTGAAACTAGTTGAATTAGTTTGATGTGGTGACAACACTTTTTGTTTTCTGAATGAATGCTTGAACAGTGCATATGTCTTTTGAATTTGTTGATTAAAGAATGTTAAACTTGTTGGCTCTTGAAAGAATGATGAAAAAGGAGAAGTGTTATTGAGGATCTGAAAAATTATCAAATTGATTTTTGAAGCAAGAAGAAGCAGTGAATAAAAAATATATATATAATAAAGTCATGATCCAAGGCAAAAAGAGTGTGCTTAAGAACCCTGGACACCTCTAATTGGGGACTCTAGCACAGCTGAGTCACAATCTGAAAAGGTTCACCCAGTTATGTGTCTGTGGCATGTATGTATCCGGTGGTAATACTGAAAGACAGAGTGCTTTAGGCCACAACCAAGACTCATAAAGTAGCTATGTTCAAGAATCATCATACTTAACTAAGAGAACCAATAACACTATCTGAATTCTGAGTTCCTATAGATGCCAATCATTCTAAACTTTAAAGGATAAAGTGAGATGCCAAAACTGTTCAGAAGCAAAAAGCTACTAGTCCCGCTCATCTAATTGGAGCTAAGTTTCATTGATATTTTGGAGTCTATAGTATGTTCTCTTCTTTTATCCTATTTGATTTTCAGAGCGCGTTGAACATTTTCACTGAGAGGATGGGAGGTAGCCATTGACAACGGTGAAACCCTACATACAGCTTGCCATGGAAGGAGCCTTGCGTGCATGAAGAAGAAGACAGTAGGAAAGCAGAGGTTCAGAAGATAGAGCATCTCCAAAACCTCAACCTGTTCTCCATTACTGCAAAACAAGTATCTATTTCATGTTCTTTTACTTTTCACAATTAAACCTGAGAATTATTGATATCCTGACTAAGAGTTACAAGATAACCATAGATTGCTTCAAGCCGACAATCTCCGTGGGATCGACCCTTACTCACGTAAGGTATTACTTGGACGACCCAATGCACTTGCTGGTTAGTTGTGCGGGATTGCAAAAGTGTGATTGCAATTTCGTGCACCAGTGCACTTTGTAAGCGTTTTCTAATATAAGCTCGCTATAACACTTAGAATTTTTTTCCCTTTTTAACACCCGCGCCCTCCTTCTCCTTTCGCAGAAAGCTAAGAGCTAAGAGAGTTCTTTCCTCTCTTCCTCAACCTTGTCCATACCTTCCTCTTCTCCTTGCACCACATCCTCACACAGCGGCTCTGCTACACCACACCACCACTGTGGCTCTATTACAACACAACAACACCGCAACTCTCCTACGTCGCACCACCGCCTCGCCATGCTCTTCTGCTTCTTTGCTTGCCACTGCTTTCTTGTGCTCCGCATCTCCTTTGATACTCGTGCCACCTCTACTCCATCCATCTCCTTATGCTCTTCCTACGTGTCATTCAATCGGAATACACACTTGTTGAATATTCAACGTACCACATGTCAATCAAAGAACCATCTACAACATTCTTATTATATATTAATAGATTTAAAATTTGAAATTTGAAATGAGAAAAGAGCTTTTCTTTTTGAGAAATTTTCCGCTGATCTAATTTCAAATTTCAAATTTTAAATTTCATTCGTAAAGCAAGAAAAAATTTGTTGTACATACGAAAGTAAATTTTAAAATTCACAAGATACTGTTGTGTTTTCTTCCTTCCATATGTCATTTAATCGAAATACACACTTGTTGAATACTCGTCGCACCACGTGTCAATCAAAGAATCATCTACTATATTATTATTATTATTATTATTATTATTATTATATAGTTGTAAAAATAAAATTATAATGTAGTATAAGTTTTGGAAACTTATCTTGTCTATCGCATTAGAAAAAAAATCAACAACCATACATAAGAGATGAAATGAATACGTATAATTTGAATATGAAAAAAGAAAATATTTTATTGTGGAGAGAGAATGAGTACATAAAAAATTATATTTTTAAATCGATGGATTTTGAATTGCTTCTTTAAAATTTGTTATTGATTATTAGCCCTATGTACAAGTTGCATATTGAAATAAATCACTAATTACAGCTTAGAGATATTGTCATGGAACAATCTTAGAGAAAAAAATTTGGTGAAAACTTGTCTCAAGAAGAGATTGATATCAAGCTTATGACACCTTATTGAAATCTTTGTCAAGTGGCAATTAATTTTCATGTAAATTTATTTGGATGGAATTTTGATTGTCGCAATTTAAATTTCTAAAGAAATTTATAATCTATTATAATTATCGAATTGTGGCAAACAAAGTCTCGACTTTGCTTTAATTTGTCATCCCTAGATGAGGCCTTGAATCTTGAAACACATTTCTTTTTGTCATGAATTTGTGCTAGCAGAAGTGGGCTCTGGTGCTGTAACTCGAGAATCTTGTAAAGATCCAAACATTTTAGTTGAGAAGTGGGATTTGCATATTAACCTATTGTGTCCATCACAACTAATTGTATTTTTTTTAGAAGAGAACTTATTAAAAAATTTATTTTTTAGTATTCAAAATTTATGAACATTAATTGATACATACTAGCAGGGGTATTTATGGATCGGATCTGATCTGCATATTCGTAGTATTTATCCAAATTTAATCTGAAAATTATGAATATTGATCCGATCCGCACACTAATAGGATTGGATTACGAATTTTAGGTAGAAATCCACATATACACGGATTCATAAAAATAAATAAGTAAATATTCTTTTATATTTTATTTTAACTAATAATTATCATATGTATTGTATTATTTTATTTTTATTATTTAAAAAAGTATGTTTAATAATATTTTAAGAATAAACATGTTTAAAAGAATGGAAAAAGGGCATTTATTAATATTTTTAGTAAAATAAGCTTTCTAAAATAATTTTATATTTTGCGAATATATCTGATATCCAATCCGCAAATGTACGGATCGGATCCAAGCTTAAAAACTGCGAATATTGGATCCGATGATTTTAGTGTGAATTGAATTGAAATTTTTATCATATCCGATCTAATTCAATCTGCGTTCACCTCAATATTTTTTTCCTAGCCATGGCATTCCTTATTTGCTTTTTTATCATAACCATTCAACAGGTTTTAAAAGTATTACCCGACAAGACCAAAAAAAGGAAAAAAGAATAAATAGGTCACTGACCATTTTTTATCGCGGACATTTTCGTCTCCAAGGATTGAAATATACATTCATGCCCTTGACCCGTCCAAAACTTGGACAAATTTACCCCTCTATTGGACCCAACAAAAAAGTCTGACGTGGCTCCTGTTGCGCTGACTTGGCCATTACGGGAGCACACGTGGTATGTAGCTTTTCAAAATAGGACATATTAGTCCTCCCATACCAAAACAATGCTGTTTCACCAAGACCCCTCTATACATACTGTAATATCCTTATGTAATACCCATAACACCCATATATGAGTCAGAGAATTACTGAAAATCCTAAAAAAAACAAACGATCAAAATTTTTCCTCTCTGTTTCTCCCACAAAAAATTACACTACATAGAAGAGCAATCATTGCGGTGTGAAGTCGGTTTCGGAGACGGTGAAGAAGGTTGCATTGAGGTCGTGGTTGCTGTCTTTTTGTTAGAAGGTAAGATCATATTGCTTAGCGATGAAGTTTTGGTTATTCATCTGTGAACTAATTTTGAAGGCATTCTGTGTGCATGTTGATAATGTGGGTAAAAATGGTGTACTAAAATATAAAAATCATTTTAAAATGTCGTATATCGGATTTGAAGGAGGGATTGTGTTAGGGCAAAGGAGTTTCATTCATAAATTTTGTTTCTGTTTTTGGAGAGCCGTTGGTGTTTGAAATGTGACTATGTTATCTGTTGTGTGTATAGTTAGTTGAACTTACACATAATTGTTCATGGATTAATTTTCAGATGGCTGATGTTTTTGTAGTGCCGATTTTTCACCATGGAGATAATTTTCTCAGCGCAAGTGATGGATTATCCCTGGTTTATCAAAATGAAAAGGTAGAGAGGTTCTCTGAAATGGACCTGGATTTTGTGAATTTTGGAGACCTGATAACATTATTTAAGGGTTTGGGTTACCAATCATACAAGGCAGTATACTGGTATGATCCAACAAGTACCGATGTTGAGTCTAGGTTGAACATATTAATTAGGGATTCAAGGATCAATGCCATGAGAGAGAACATAATGAAGAACTAAGAGATAGCTGAGTTCCACATATACTTTGACCATCCTATCGATGATCCCGAGGTGTTGATAATGCTGGCAAGGACAGTGATGGCGCAATGGACGTCGATAATATTTTAGGGGAACTTAAGACATCCTCCTCCTCAGATGATGGTACGAGAGCACGGAGGATGTGTTGTAAAAACCTCCACCAACTGGATTTGAAAGTGATAGTACTGAAATTGACAGTAGTCGGGGTTGCTGGTGGCAAGAGAAAAAAAAGTCTGAAGGGTAAAAAGAAGGTAGTGACCTTGAAAAAGCCAGTGGCAAAGAGGCAAGATTTAAAGACAAACTCTAAGGTGGGAAAGAAGAAGAAGCAACATGGGATGAGGGTGAAGACAAGAGGAGAAAATAGTGGGAATGCTAATGTTGAAACAAGTGGTAAAGGTGGAGCTCATAGGGTTGATGGGTCTAATGAGCAATTTCATGGCTGTGATGGGCCTGATGTGTAGCCCAATAATGCAGTGGCAAGTGGATTCTATATCCGTTAAGTCCAAACAGACATGGAGAAAATCATGTTTGAGTATGAGTCTGAAGATTTGTAGACTCCCATATCATCTGAGGATGAAGGCAACAGGAATCAATTTCCCGAGTTTGATTATGAGTATGCTTTTGGTGAGGGTAGATTTGAGTTAGGAACTAGGTTTGCGACCGTTGAAAGATTTAAGGAGGTGGTAAAAGATTCATTCATTGCTAAGGGTAGGGAACTGAAGTGGATCAAGAATGACAAAGAGAGAGTCAGAGGGGGTTGCGAAGATGAGGAGTATCCTTTTTTGGTTCATTTGTCATACAACAAGACTTTGCAGTATTATCAAGTCAAGACCTGCCAGCAAGAACACACATTTTCCAAGAATTTAGGTAGTAATGCAGTTGATCAACATTGAATTAGCAAGAAAATTGAGAAGACGATGTCTACCCAACCACACATGAACACAAAGGAGGCAATTGAATTCCTTAAAGAAGAATTTTCATTGTGTCCCCACCCTAAGATAGTTTACAGAGCAGTAAAGGAGGCGAGGGATAAGATTATGGGCAACGAAAGAGAACAATACAATAGGCTCGGAGATTATTATTGTACTAGGTCCAAGAAGAACAACAAGGACCACACTTGTGATAGCACCACCAGGACCAACAGTTACTCAATCCAAGCCATCGATCCCCACATCAAGTTGTCCATTTAAACCTCTAGAAAAAGCTTCATCCATGGTCAATAACACAACTCGGCAAAAACAATCAAAGTTCAGACCAAAGCATAAAATTTTTAGGCCACCAGCTCCACTTGCCCAAGGTCCAATCCCATCTAACACACAGCATGCAGCAGAGTCAGGATGCTCCACCACCAATTTTACCAAGTGCATCAACATCCAAGACAAAGGTGTGAAGAGTGGTGCCATTATGTTGTTTTGAGATAAATATGTGATTTTGTAATAGTTTATGGAAAATTTTAGATACAATTTTCCTTTTTTGTTACTTGTTTTTGTGTTACTAGTTTTTGGTCATAGTAAACTTGTTAATATAACCGTATACATTACTGGCAAATTGGTTTTCTTTTTCTTTGTATTAGTTCTAGACTTAATATTTAATTTCACAACTTTAATGTCAGTTCTTGAATGTTTGTTTACCTGTTGTTTTGCCAACTTTAATTTCATACATACATTGCAACATACAGGCTATTACTAATACATGATATTCAAATCATTTATACAAAGGACATGTTTCATTTGTCTTGCAAGAAATCATTACATTTATCTTGTTCAATCATTGAATAATTACTACACCTTAACATAAGTACACTCAGGACAATGAAAACAACACACATGCACCATCCTATTGGATTTTCCTTTTCATCTCTAAAGCTACCATCCTCTTCTCCAAACATGTGATTCTGTTTTTCATGTCTTACTTCTCGTGATACTCTTCAACATCCTCAATATCTTTGTCTCCCACATACCTTGTATCAGTGATCCCAAGTCTTGTAATGTGCTCATCAAGCCACAAAAAAAAACTTGAAATATGATTGTCTTACCTACAAATCAGTCCACATAACTTAGAAAAAATCTGGTAGTTGAGGATAAACCCTAATACAAATACAGTTTCACGTAGTTACCTTACTTACCTTATAAAATGGACATCCCAGAAATAATCTGTTAGGGTTGTTACTTGTCTTCGACATGAACATGATTGCATATACTCCACAAAAGCACTTTGGTGAGATGCCATCTTTATCATCTGTTGCGTTAAGACCCAAGCTCGCAGCGAATTGGTCTTGTCTTCCTCCACCTCCACTTCTTCTTAAGCTTGATGATACTCCGTTTGATGCCATGAGACGAAATGCTGCCCCCTCTTCATTCACCCATTTCACCCATTTTACCGTTTCTATGCATTCGAAGGATTAGGGCTAATAAATTTAAAAGATTGGGGTCTTGGTGAAATGGCGTTATTTTGGTGTGGGAGAACTAATATGTTCTATTTTGAAAAGTTACATGCCATGTGTGCTCCCGTAACGGCCAAGTCAGCGCAACGGGAGCCACATCAGATTTTTCTGTCGAGTCCAACGGAGTCACTTCAACGGAAGGGTAAATTTGTCTAAGTTTTGGAGGGGTCAGGGACATGAATCTATTTTCTAATTCTTGGAGACAAAAATATCCACACAAAAAAAAGATTAGGGACCTATTTGTCATTTTTTTAACGAAAAGTATTACCGTCTTGACTAAAGATAAATTGTGGCCCGATTACTATGCCCAAATCCTTAACTTGTTTTTTGTACATACCCAAATCCTTATCGTTGTTAAGATTTTACAATATCTTTTACAAAGAAGGCCTCTACGTAATAGGAAAAGAGAGTTTGTCTTTTAGGAATCATGACAAAAAAAAAAAGGCTTTTAGAAGGCTCGTTGACTAAACCTTAAAAAAAAAGGGGTTTCTAAAAGACCCGTAAAAGAAAAAAGAACTATCGTTGTCTTTAAGAAAAAAAATTGGATACCCTAAGCCAGCAAATCTTTCACCCACATCAAATGTATACCTTCTGTTAACAAAAAAAAAAAATGTATACCTTCTTTTTTGATAGATAATAAAGGACTGAAAGTGTGTTATTTTATATTTTATCTTTAATATTTTTATTTTTAAAATATTTTAGAAAAAAGAAAAAAATAAAAATAATGAATTTTAATATTTTTTATTTTCACCTCTAGTTTTTATATTTTTTACAAAATTTTAAAAATTAAAAAAATACTTAATAAAATTATAAAATAAAATACAAATTAAACACACCCTTACTTTTTCTATTTCTAATTCTTGGTTGCATATATAACATTCCAACCAAATAGACTCCTCTTTTGGGGTCAATAAATAGACTCCTATTTTAGTAATTGATGGTTGAACCAAATCCATGGCTAATCACCATGTGAAGAGTCCCAATCCAGTGGTTCCCATTTATCTTTTTCCCTTGGAAGAAGAATCATAAAGCAACACCTTTGAAAAGCTAAGAGACAATGAATGTGATATAATGATACAGACACAGAATAGAAATTAGAACCCTGCTCCATCACGCTGAAAGAGTCAACCACGTGGAAACGTAGACACAACGCCCATTGTTTTCTTACCAGTCTAGCTTGGCCGGCTTGCATTGGCTCGTTTTCCCAATTTTCACATTGAGACTGAATTCAGATCTTTAACTAATGCTATAATTTGATTTGTGGGTGATAAAGTGAAATGTTCGACTCGATTGAGATTGAAATTGAAAGATTCACATTTCAATAATAGGTAGAATCTCTGGGGTTGTATAAATAAATTATAAATAAAAAAAGTTTTATAATTGTTGTACAAGTACAATACAATCATATATAGTAGCAAAGTCTAAAGTTGTTGAAACTTTATTAGATAGAGGAATGAGAATTTCTTTATTCCACTATCAGTTTATAGGCCAACCAAGTGAACCTACTTCAATTATTTTTCAAATTATCTTGTATGTGTGTTATAGTATGATTGAATCAATGGTAATAAATAAGTTCATCAGGCTCTTGTACGCTTTTTTAAGCTTATCATGGTTACTTTGTTCTATTCAAAAAGTCCAGTATAGTCGAAGAAAAGAACACTAAAGGAGAAACAAAATAACTACAAAATTTCGAACAGAAAAATATCATCAACCACACACAAAAAATACCCTCAGAATTCACAATACCGAACACTACACATACGACCTCCTCAAAATCAAATCCACCAACACAAGAATGTCTTGTGATATTTGCAGAACTCTTTAATAATACATTTTTTTATGGTGAATACTTCAATAAAAATGTCTTGTATAAAAATTATATTGTGAACAATTAAAAGAATTGACATTTTTAGCTTAATATATTTGACTAAATCATCTAATAATTTGTAATCTGTGTGGATATATTATTATTGAAATATTTACCTTTTTTATAGGTAATCAATAAAGGTACAACTACCCGTAACTAACTAGTAATTTTTTTTATTTTTTTTGTAGTAATATAAATTCAAATTATCATAAAAAACATCTAAAATCTAATAAAAAATTTGAAATTTATAAAAATAATATCTAAAACTAAATAAAAACAAACATTCAAAATCACTGTAAAGCATTTTAAAATCATTTTTAAAATTCTTAATAAAAAATATTTGAAATGTATTAATAAAAAGAAACATAAAAAAACTAATAAAAATAAAATATCTAAATTTTTTAAAAAATTTTAAAATTTAACAAAATGAAACATCTAATAAAAAATATTAAAAGAAGAACATTCGAATTTAAAAAAAAATATCTAAAAGACTAAAATTATTAAAAAAATTATCTAAAATTCAAAAAAAAAGAAACATCTAAAACATAAAAAAAATATCTAAAATCAGTAAAAAGAATCATCTAAGAAATGCGAAGTGTAAGGTATGCGGTGGTTCTGAGAGAGAGGCGTTGGGTGCGGCAGTTTTGGGAGAGAGGGCGCGACGTGCAGTGGCTGTGAGAGAAAAGGATAAGGCGTGCGACTCTGAAAGAGAGGGATATAGATTTGTGGAGTTATTTTTTTTTTATCGTAAATGGAGTGAGTAAAATTAGATTAATTTTTTGAGTATTGTTTTTTTATTAATTAAAGTTTTCTATTAGTTAGTTACAGTTGACTGTATTATTAGTTAATTCTGTATATTATTTCTAAAAGTAAATATAATGAGAAGAATCAATAAATATATGTGATTATTTTCGAAAACAAGATTTAAAGCAAATGTACCAAGTAATAATAATCTAGTAGTAACAAACAAATATATGAAAAGAAAAGAACCTCTGTTTTACATTTACCACATAGAGCCTTTTAGTCTATTGAGTGGTGAGCGGTCCCAAGATAAAGACGAGAGTGACAATACATAGGTATAAGCCTTTCATTGACGCATGAGGTTCAGTTTTTCCTAATTGAATAAGGAAAAGTATTTTTAAACAACTGTAATTAATAATTAATATTTTTATATTTTTTAAAAAATAAAATTTAAATAATTATTAATTAATGATAATTAATTAATATAAAATTTAATTTAAAAATATTTATTAATTTATTGTAAGCTAGATCTTTAGTGACTACTTAATAGAATTGATTGAATGATAACCACATAGTCAACATTAATATGTAGCCAACCATGTAATAGCTATCTTAAATAGAATATATATTCAAAGTTCAAACATAGGGCAACTTTGTCTTTTTCGTTTCTTCTTAATACCGAGCCGCTATATTTTAATTAGGAGAATTTTATGGTGTTTATTGTTGTGATAAAAACAAAAGTGGATGTTTATTGAACTGTTTAATTTTTTTTTATGATAAAATGATTATGTTATTAAGAGAATCTTATTAAATAAAGGTTGAAAAATAAATTTTTTATACATTTATATATGTATAAATAGGATATGATCTGAAATCTACACACATTAATAAAATATTTTTTTTCTCTTTACATACAATATAAAGTTTATCTTTCTTTTTCTCTCTTCATATACTATAAATACAATATTAGTATATAAATTATCGTTATTATGGTAGGATATTAATATTAGTGAATATTAATACTAGAGTTTTCTATTTACACTTCTTTATTTTATCTTCCTTATTTATTTATTTCGCAACATGTTATCAGTACGAAACTCTAACGAAATTTTAGGAAGACTTCAGGTAACAAATTTTCATTATGTCGAAACTCTCTCATCTTGAATTCAATACTCTTAATATATCTGGAAACAATTATTTACTATAGATACTAGATGCTAAAATCCATCTTGATTCAATGGATCTTGAAGATATCATTAAGGTTGAAAATAATACATCTCAGAAGGATATAGCCAAAGCCATAATTTTCCTTCGTCGTCATCTTGACGTATGATTGAAAAATGAATATCTCACATTAAAAGATCCTACAGATCTGTGGAAAGACCATGAAAAAGGTATAATCATGAAAAGACGGTGATACTTCCTCAAACCCGATATGTTAGAGAAAATTTTCTCGACCTTCCATGCATTGAATGTGCTCCTACAGCAGCAGTATCGAGAAAAATAATTTAAAAATATTTTTAGTTAATTTCTTACCTTTTTGTTACTAAACGCAACAATAAGTTACTTTTGAGAAATCATGAAGTGCGTCCAACTGGTGCCGCCCCATTTCCTGAAGTAAATGCGGCATACTATTACCTCAAAAGAGGTAAATGGCAAAGTTTTAGTAACGAAAAAAATTATGGAAGGAAAAGGAATTATGTTCACAATGGATCTCACCAGAAGTGGGATAAAGAAAGAAACAATGGGCAAAGTAAATCAATTGAGGATAAATGCTTCCGTTGTGGTAGAAAGGGCCATTGGTCACGTACCCCAAGGCACCTAGTTGATCTTTATCAAGCATTTTTTGAAAAATGATGACAAAGGAAAGGAAACAAATTTTGTTTCAAATTATGAAAATTTCACTACTCATTATGATGTATCTAATTTCTTTGAGGATCTTGAAGGAAATATTGGCTATTTGATCAATGATGGAATAGTTTAATATGTGTGTTTGTTAAGTATTCATGTGAATAATTTTACTGTGTATGTACTTCTACTCATTTTATTATTATTATTATTTGTCTTTGAAGAAAAATGGCAATGACATAATTTGAAGATATTTGCCTTGCGGATAGTGCAAGTTCGCACACTATTCTCAAAAGTGAGATATATTTTACCCATCTTGTGCCAAAAGAAGAATATGTTAATACTATTATTAGCTCAGGCAATGTGATTGAAGGCTCCGGAAGAACTATAATTTTGTTTTCCGGAGGAACAAAATTCATAATAAATAATGTACTATTATCTACCAAGTCACTAAGGAACTTGTTTAGTTTCAAAGATATTCGTCGAAATAGATATCATATTGAAACAATGAATGAGGGAAATCATGAGTATTTATGTATCACAACTCATAATTTAAATAAAAATGTTATATTAGAAAAGTTATCCTCACTTTCATCTGGGTTGTATTACACCAAGATTAGTGCAATTGAATCACATGCCATTGTAAACCAGAAGTTTATTAGCCCAAATGAATTCATAACTTGGCATGACCGATTGGGTCATCCGAGAACAACCATGATGCGGAGAATTATTGAAAACTCTCATGAACATTCACTAATGAACCAGAAGATTCTTAAATCTAGTGAATTTTGTTGTGCTGCATGTTCTCAAGAGAAGTTAATTTTAAGGCCATCTCCAGTAAAGATTGGATTTGAGTCCCCTGAATTCCTAGAAAGGATTCAAGGTGATATATGTGGACTTATTCATCCACCATGTGGATCTTTTAGATATTTTATGGTCCTAATAAACGCATCTTCGAGATGGTCACATGTGTGCTTATTGTCTTCTCGCAACCTGGCGTTTGCGAGATTACTGGCTCAAATTATTCGATTAAAAGCATAATTTACAAAAAATCCAATCAAAACAATTTGTCTTGATAATGCTGGTGAATTTACTTCCCAAGAATTTGATGCTTATTGTATGACTAATGGAATAAGTGTTGAATATCCAGTAGCTTATGTTCACACACAAAATGGGTTAACAGAATCACTTATTAAATACCTCCAATTAATTGCTAGACCCTTGCTTATGAGAACAAATCTCCCAACCTCGGTTTGGGGACATGCTATTTTACATGCCACAGTACTTATTCGTTTGAGGCCAACGAGTTACCATCAGTTCTCTCTTATGCAATTAGCTTTTGGCCAGCAGCAAAATGTTTCCCATTTAAGAATATTCGAGTGTGCGATATATGTTCCCACTGCACCACTTAATCGCACCAAAATTGGACCCTAAAGAAAATTGGGGATATATGTTGGATATAATTCTCCCTCTATAGTAAGGTATCTTGAGATACAAACTGGGGATGTATTTAAAGCCCGTTTTGCAGATTGTCATTTTGATGAATCAAAATTTCCAACATTAGGTAAGGAACTTAATTGGAATGCATCATCGTTGATGCATTTAGATCCTCGATCAGGGCAATGTGAACTAGAAGTTCAAAAGATTATACATTTGCAAAGAATAGCAAATGAATTGCCTGATGCATTTTCCAATACAAAGAGGATAACCAAATCTTATATACCAGTAGAAAATATCCCAATTCAAATTGATGTCCCAGTAGGACGAGTAGCCACTCAAGCAAATTCACGTCAGAAGCGTGGCAGGCTTGTCGGTTCCAAAGACAAAAATTCTCGAAAAAGAAAAGAGGTAAATACGATTCCTGTTGAAAAAGACATTGTAAAGACACCTGCAGTTGTCCAAAATTTGATATAGTTTTAACGCTAAAAGACGTTCAGGTACCTGAAAATTGTGAAAATGATGAGATCTCGATAAATTATGTCTTTACAGGAGAGAAATGGGACCGAAATGAGACAATTGTCAATGAAATATTTGCATATAATGTGACATTAAATATCATGCATGAAAGTAAGGATCTTGAGCCAAGATCAGTTGAAGAATATCGACAAAGAAATGATTGGCTAAAATGGGAAGCAACCTTGAAGGCTAAATTAGACTCACTTGCAAAACGTGAAGTCTTTGGACCTGTAGTCTGTACACCAGAATATGTAAAACCTGTTGGATACAGGTGGGTATTTGTGAGAAAACAAAATGAGAAAAATGAAGTTATGCGCTACAAAGCCCGACTTGTGGCACAAGATTTTTCACAAAGGCCTGGTATAGATTATGAAGAAACGTATTTCCCTGTAGTGGATACGATAACATTGTGTTATTTGGTCAGTTTATCTACATATCATAAACTGCATATGCATTTTAATGGATGTGGTAACAGCCTACTTATACGGCTCATTAGATCGTGATATCTATATGAAAGTCCCTGAAGGACTAAAGATATCTAAACGATCCAATGAATATTTGCAAGGGTTATACTCAGTCAAATTGCAAAGATCTTTATATGGCCTGAAGCAATCTGGACAAATGTGGTATAATCGTCATACTGAGTATCTGGCCAAAAATGGATTCAAGAATGATGATATCTGTCCATGTATTTTCATAAATAAATCTGCATATGGATTCCTTATAATTGCTGTGTACGTTAATGATTTAAATATCATTGAAACTCCTAAAGAAATTCCAACAATTATAAAAACTCTAAAAGAAGAGTTTGGGATGAAAGATCTTAGAAAGACTACATTTTGTCTCAGCCTGCAGATCGAGCATACAAAAATGGGATCTTTATTCATCAAACAACATACACAAAGAAGATCTTGAAAAGATTTTATATGGATAAGTCACATCTATTAAGTACCCCAATGATCGTAAGATCTTTGGATGTGGAAAAGGATCAACTCCGTCCTAAAGAAGAAAATGAAGATATCCTTGGTCCTGAAATACCATATGTTAGTGCCATTGGAGCGCTAATATATCTTGCTAATAATACAAGACCTGATATATCATTCACGGTGAATTTACTAGCAAGGTATAGTTCCTCTCCAACCAAAAGACATTGGAGTGGAATCAAGCAAATCTTCGATATCTCCAGGGAACGGTTGATATGGGTTTTTTTATCCCTATGGATCCAAGTCACAATTAGTTGGCTATGCAGATGCAGGATATTTGTCCGATCCACATAAAGAAAGATCTCAAACAGGATATCTGTTCATATATGGTAGTACAGCTATATCATGGAGGTCCACAAAACAGACGATAGAGCAACCTCCTCTAATCATGCTGAAATACTAGCGATCCATGAAGCTAGTTGTGAGTGTTTTTGGCTGAGGAGTTTGATTCAATATATTCTATCATCATGTGGGTTGATCGATCATAAGATAGCCCCAACTGTCCTGTTTGAAGATAATACAGTATGCATTGCTCAACTTAAGGGTGGATACATCAAAGGTGATAGAACAAAGCATATTTCTCCTAAATTCTTCTTCACTCATGATCTTCAAAATCAATGGACAATTGATGTTCAACAGATCTGTGCAAGTGACAATCTGGCAGATTTATTCACAAAGTTACTCCCAAAATCCTCCTTTAAAAGATTGGTACATGAGATTGGGATGCGCCGATTTCGAGACATTAAATGATGTTGACAATAGGGAAAGATTGTACTCTTTTTTTCTTGGCCAGGTTTTTTCTCATTGGGTTTTTCTTGACAAGGTTTTTAATGAGGCAGTCCCCATCACAAATGATATTGTACTCTTTTTCCTTCACTAAGTTTTTTTTTCATTGGGTTTTCTTTAGTAAGGTTTTAACGAGGCAATAATCCTAAATGGACATCTAAGGGGAGTGTTGTGATAAGAACAAAAATGGACGTCCATTCACTACAAGAATAATTAGTTTTAGCGACAAACTTTTAGTGGCAATAATATAATGGCCGTTATTCTTTTTATTTAAGTTATGCTTTTGTGGCTATTATATATTTTCCATTAATACTATATATTATAATGAAAATTATTATTATTGCCACTAAAAATATTAAAAAATTACTTTTAATGAAAAATTTAGTGGCCATAATACTATGACTAGTATTATTTTTATTAAAATATAAGAAAAACTACCCTTAATGAAAAATTTTTAGTGGTCATTATACTATAACTGGTATTATTTTTATTAAAATATATTTTTATAATAATTAGTTGAAAAAAAAACCCAAAGTCCACGACACCCACCTTACCCCCTTTCTCTTTCTCTATGAGAAACCTAGCCCTAAACCACCATCACCATCCCTCATCGCCAAACTCTTCTCCTCCAGTAGAGGGTGTTGTCGCTGCCGGCGGGGATAGACCGTGGGTGCCATCGCACTCTTCTCATCGCCGAAATCTTCTCAGTTCTCACCGTTCCTCCTCTTGTCGCCGTCGCACGAAGGAAGGGTTGACATCGTGGCGTCGCCGTCGCGAAGGTTGCTCTGTCGGTCGTCGTGTCTTCGAGCTCTCTCTCTCTCTCTCTCTCTCTCTCTCTCTCTCTCTCTCTCTCTCTCTGTATGTGTGTGTCTGAGGTCAACATGTATTTTCGAGCTCTCAGTCGCTCTCTGTCCGAGCTCACTTCGCTTCCTCTGTTGCCGTCAGTTCCGATCTTCCGTCGCCATCACCTGCCTTCCTCCTTCGCCGCTGGTAAGCACTACTGCTTTAATTTAATTTTGCTTGTTTTGTATTTTTGTTAATAATACGAGTTTCTAGCTTTTCTGATTTCTGTTTGAGTGTGTTAATTTTTACTTCTTATGAGATACTGAATTTCTGAAGTAATGGTTGAATTGAATGATTCCTCGCTGTCGAATGATCCTTCTGTTTTTTATGCTGCGACTAAGGCTAAAAAATTTGCTCAAAGGTGATCTATTTGTGCTATTTTATCGAACTAAGAAATTTTTAAGGCTTGTGTTCGATTTCTGCAATTTAGGCAATATGTAGAGATGTGTGATATCCTGTGGCTTTCAATCCCATAACTTGTTTAGCTACCTTGATCATATATTAGATGTTCATCCTTAAGGAAAATGAAATGTGTTAGTCTTGTGTATTCTAAATGCAATTCATACATTTGATTTGGTTTGCAGTGATCTCTGGAGCTGGAAATAATGAAAAGGTCTGCTCTGGCAGCTCTGCTACAAATTTGATTTCTTCATTTTAAGAGTTAAAACTGTCTTTGGTTTTCTGTTGCGCCAAACATGTCAGGTATGCTATCCTGTTTTTGCTGCTGTCTAATTTTTTACCATTTACATCTTCTCTTATGGTTTTTTTGTCAACTTTTAAAAAGTGTAAAATAAAAGATCAAATTTAACTGAGAAAGAAAATTGAAAAAATCCATTCTCCAACGGCGCCTAACTACACAATAAACATATTTTAGATTAGAAATGGATATCCTGATCTATGCTCCGTACCAGTCCCAGACTCAGAAAAGGATATTTCTAAAGATATATGGTTATTTCTAAAAGAGTGAGTGTAATTAAAAAAAAAAACTTAAGATTTTAGCGGCAATAGTAATGGCAACTAAAAATGAATAATATTACAATTTTAGAATTATTTTTATTGGTCATATAAATTGTCAGTAAAATGAGTTTTGGTGGCAATAGTAATGGCTACTAAAAGTGAATAATATTGAAATCTTAGAATTACTTTTGGTGGCCATATAAATTGTTAAAAAATGGCCGCTAAAAATTATATACTTTTTACGGCCATTAAAAAGGTCTTTACCGACAAATGTTATAATTGCCACTAAAACTTTTTAGCGGCAAAGCATAAGACGGCTAATGTCTAATTGCCGATAAATATATTAGCGGCAATTATTGCCGCTAAAAGTGATGTTTTTTTGTAGTGATTGAAGTGTTCAACCTTTTCCATGATAAAATGATCATGTTACCAAGAGAATCTCATTAAATGAAGGTTGAAAAATAAACCCTTCATACATATATAAATAGGACATGATCTCAAGCCATATACACACATCAATAAACATTTCTTCTCTTTCTATGTACAATATAAAGCTTTTCTTTCTCTTTCTCTCTTCATATACTACAAATACAATATTAGTATATAAATTATCATTATTATGGTAGGATATTAATATTAGTGAATATTAATACTAGAGTCTTCTATTTACACTTTTTTATTTTATCTTCCTTATTTATTTATTTCGCAACATTTATCAATTATTGTCTAACTTTTGCTTAACTTACTTTTTGTGGTAAGTTTTGAATTTTTATATCTTTTAAATTAAATATTAATTTTTAATTTTTTTTTTAGTAAATAGACACCACTTTTTTGATACCATAGTATTCACCTTTTAATTATTCTATGTGGATGATAAAAATGAACAATTAAATTAAATTATTTATATAAAATATATATTAAAAATAAATTAAATAATATATTTATATACTGACACATACATAATAATTAATTTTCATTATGTACATAATATTTTTGTATATTTTATTTTAAATTAAATATATTATATTCAATTCCGTAGCATTTTTTATGAATGTGACAAAATACACAGATATGGAGTAATCTTTATATAGATATATTGACGAACCGTATGCTAACTTTGTTCAAGAAATAAGACAAAATTACACAATTCACACGTATAGGTAACCAAGAAGATACAAGTATCAGCAAAAAAATAGACACCGGCGAATAGGAACAAACTTTAGCTAAGGGACGATTTCTCATTTTATTAGTTGCTTATTGCTTCAAGAGGATGAAAACAACACATAACCTACATGACCTCAAGAATTTGATTCTATATTATGATAAAGTATAAGGTTATCCTACACGCACTGCAATGACAGCTAGCTGCAGATTAACTTATTACCATTCTTTTTTCTAGCTATTTACAGCCTTAGGAAAGAAGAAGAAAAAAAAAAGATCAAATATTTGATTCTATATATTTTAATAAAGTGCTGGACAATATGATTAGGCTTCTTAATGGTGACAGGTTTGAGAGAACAAGAAATTGAAAGTTAATATATATGGTTTTTCAAGTCTATATTGAAAGTTAATATATGTTTTTTCGAATTTTTTTTCATAAACAAAAAGTTTATATTAAAAGTTAATATATATATATATATATATATATATATATATATATATATATATATATATATATATATATGTGTGTGTGTGTGTGTGTGTGTGTGTGTGTGTTTTTGTCTACTCTCTTTTACAAGTCTATAATAATTAATAATTAAAATAAGACTCCATGATGTGCTATAATATAGTCTTGAATTAAAATGACATAGTAAATGCTAATCAACCATGCATGTACATAAAGAGTCATAATTATTAATTAAAGCTTAAACAACATTATTATCCACAGCTTGTTGGTCCTCAGCCTCACCAGACATTTCTTCCAGTGATTTTCCTTTAGATTCAGGAACTAAGAATGTGAAGAAGAAGCCACAGACGTTAACCACACCCAAGATTATAAGGGTGTTCCTGACACCAATTCCTTTCTCAGCGTAAATAAATCCAAAAGCACCAACCATAGCTCCAGCTTTGCCTGCAGCAGCTGAAATGCCATGACACGTTGATCTAAGCCTAGCAGGGAAGATCTCGGCAGGGACCACAAAAGTGGTGGCATTGGGTCCAAAGTTGGCGAAGAAAAACGTCAGTGAGTACATCACAACAAAGCCAATCTGGTTTCCCTTCAAGGTCCAATGATGATAAGGTATTGCCAATGCAAACATGAAAACCGTCATGAAGAAGAATCCCATCAACTGGATGGCAAACCTCCCCACCCTATCAATGAGTGCCACCGTGAACCAGTAACCGGGAACAGTGCTGCACAGTGCAATCAAAGTCTGTGCTCTCGCAATCTTGTAAACCTCTTCAATTGCGTTCATTGTCTTAGCCGGTGGGATCCAACCGATGGCACTAAAGATATCTTTCTGGAACAGATTCTGGCTGTAGTAAGCAATATCCAAAAGGAACCAAGTTGTGGCGGTTCCAACAAGGTGAAGCCCATGCCGCTTAACAAACTCTCTCGAGAACAATCCAAAATCGTTGCCTCCCCCTGTTTCTTGCTGCTCAATCTTCTCTTGCTCTGCTTCAATCTCAACCTCAAGAACCTTGGACATGTCCGAAGCTGCTTGCTTTGCGTTCTTCGCCACCAAGGCCGTGTACCTTGCTGTCTCCGGCATCTTCATCCTCCAGTAGTACGTCGCAAGAGCGGGCAGGGCGCCAAACATCAAGATTATCCTCCAAACGTAATCGGCTTCCGGAACTGTGGACCCCACGTGGTCGAACTCAAACGCCGGAGCAGGGTGCAGTCCCTTGAAAATGGACGAAACTATAATTGCAACCATGCCACCGGCAAGGATTCCAAATCCCTGCATGGCAAAGACCGCCGCGATGAATGCTCCACGTGTCTTCTTGTTGGCGTACTCAGACATAATGGTTGCAGAGAGAGGATAGTCGCCGCCGATCCCAAACCCAAGCCAAAACCTAAATCGAGGACAAATAAATCAACTAATAATAATAAGTTATGGTTGGAAACTTGCATGCACATTTTCTTGGTACCAAGTTGATAGTCTAAATTTATACTTAAAGATTATTAAGTGACAATTTAACTAAATGTATTAAATTATCTAATTTTAATAACTGCACGAAAATCTGTTCTTACATATTTATACTAAGAACAAGAAATAAGGTATAAGAATAATAAGTTATTGATACTAACCTAAAAAAGCAAAGAGTGACCATAACAGATTTAGGCTCTTTTCCAAAGGAGAGTCCAGAGGCAAGGGAACAAATAACCATGAGCATGAGTGTCATTCCGTAGACACGCTTCCTTCCCATCTTGTCGCCCAGCCAACCGAAGAATAGTTGGCCGGCGAGGGTGCCGCAGAATGCGACACCATTGATGGCAGAAGAGACGTTGGACGGAAGAGAACCCGGGTTTTTAGAGCCATCGTAATAGTACAAGCGGCCAAGTAGCTTGGTGACCAGGGAGATGCAAAAGAGGTCATAAGCATCAGTGAAGAAACCCATCCCGGCGATCACAATGGCAGTAAAGTGGTACCATTGTGTCTTTGCAACATCAAGTGCATTCAGAACCTGCAATTGTTCCTTGGCCATCTTCTGATAATATCAAAGATTGGCTTAATGTATAACTGTAAAATTAAATAACACTTCTTATCTCATTGATAAATATACAAGGTGTGGGTGGTGACAAGTAACGAACATGTGCACGTGACACGCATTATAAACCAATCAATATATAAATGGCGAAGAATCAAACAGTGATTGAGTATTCAAATAAAAAATAACAAACATGGAAAACTGTAGAGATAGGGTAATAATAATAACAATAGGACAAAACAGGGTGATACAATTTCCACAACATGCAGTCAATATGAAAGAAACAGGTTTCAACTTTCAAGGCTGTGGGGGCCATAAGTTCCCAAAGTGATAAAAACAGGTTTCAACAGAGTCATTGGCACTGGTCAGCTGAATGATGCAACCTTTGCCATGAGTATTAATCTTGTATCATCATGATGATTGGTAGTGCCACTAGTTATGATATGCTTGTCTACAAATTTTTTTAGACAATTCCGTATATGTTTTTCAATAGGGAGATATATCAAGATAAATATTTAATTATTTAACACATAGACTTCAATCACGGAACCATTTTTTTAATTAATATCAACTTATTTTTTAAAATTTAAAATTTTAAACTTAAATTTTAAATTTGATATCTTAAATCTTAACTTTAAATTCAAATTTTCAAAAAATAAAAATAATTTTATAATAAAAGACTAACTAATATTAACTAGTTAAGAATTAATATAATTTCTTATATTTTTTATTGTATATAATAGAAGATTAAAACATTAGTATACAATTTCTTATCATTTTTAATTTATTCACATCTATTCCACAACTAAACATAATAGAATAAATCAGAAGATCCAACATGAAAGAAGAAAAAGTAAAAACAGAAAAAATCTCCAAAGTTGTAGCTAAACAAAAATCATGTGACAAAGGGAAGTCTTTTTTTTTTTTAAATAATTCGAATTGCAACTTGCACGAGTTTGAAAGGTGGTAACATCGTAAGCAAACAAAGAATACGATGAGGGCAATATGGATACGAGAACGGGATCAAAATTCACAAGCTTCATGTGAATACGTACATACAAAATTAAGTTAGACCATAAAAAAGTTAAATTTTTATTAAACTTTTGCTCTTAAATAAAATAAGACTTGTGAAGAACAATTAGCTAATTCATCATGTCTAATGAAAGAAAAAAAATTAACAAAGTATAATAAGAAATTAACGAAGAAAGTAAGAAAAGATATCTAAAACTTGATGAGATAGATGGTACCTGATGAGTAAAGAGTGAATGAGGGGAAGGAAAAACAAGTGACGAAGAAAGATGAGAATGGTGTTCGTGTTCTTATAAGAGTGAGGAGGGAGACACGTAAGTAATACAAACAGAGAAAGGATAACACAATAAAAGAAAATGTGAAGTGTGGTGTTGTGTTGTGTTATGTGATGGGGTTCAGTATTTAACTCTCAAAGACTCTGTCATGTGATCAGAGAAAGAGAGTTAAAGTTGGATTAACAACTATCAAGAATCTATCTTTACTGTAGAATATTCTACTTCACCCCACCACATCTTTAACTCTCTCAGATTCTCTCTTTTATTCTGTTTATTTTTAAATTTTAATTCTTTTTTAAAATGTGTTTATCTTTTTATTTTAAATTTTAATTCTTTTTGAAGAAGTGTTTTTTTCGATAGATAATTATATTACGGTATAACAGAAAAATAAAAAAAGAGCTATTATGTTATAATATATATTTAATATTTATAAAAAATGAATTATAATTTTAGTTAAAAATTATAAAATATATACAAATAAATATAATATATTTAGTAATTAATTAATAATATTCATAAAATATTTTATTAGTTCTAAATGTTGATAGGAGTGAAAGTGATAGTAATTTGATGGCTTAACCATTTTGTGGGGTGCTTTAGTAATGGAATTCTCTTAATTGAATAAATAGTATCAATGATTTGAACTTTAAAAATTTGTTTAAAATAATAAGGAAAGATTGGATATTCGAGAGTGTATTCTCCTTAGTTAGTAGGCTAATAGCGTTTTTTTTCCTAATATTACAAGAGGCTACTAATTGAAAAGTTTAATTTTCAGTTTTATTCTCTTAGCTTTCACTCGATATATATAATTTAGGACAAAGAGTTATGATGAGGTATGTTAACGTGCATGTTTAGAATCACGTTATTTTGTGCAAGTAGTAAAAATAGTTATTGAAATAGATAAAAATATATTTTGAAGATGTCTCCTAATTTTTAGTATCTCTCACAATATTGAAGAAAGATTTTGTTTGAGTTAAAATAAATAGTTAGTGGTATTTAATTTTCTAGTATAGTGTTCCTTTGTTAATGTTTTAAAATTGTGTAATCTTGTGATTTTCTAGAATATATTCATAAAAGTTAGATGATAAGGTTGATGAAAATTTGTCATATAAATCACATTGGTTTTATAGAATTTAAATGTATGATTTTGTTGATTTTGAGTGCTTCTTTTGCTGTATATATGTTACTTTGGTCACTTTTCCATGGGCATAGGTATTTTTTTTTGGATAGAATATTTTTCGATTGTTTTACTTATAAAATATAATACATAATAGGAACTAACTCAGAATAATATGATATTGGATTTAGCTAATATATATTTTTAAGGTACAAAGGACATAATAAAGTTACTAATTAAATTTTTTTTATAAAAAAATGCAAAATTTAAAATTTTAATATATTTGTTGAGTATTTATTAAAATACATTATTTAAATTTTTTTTATTACTAATAATCTTGATTTGTGTTTTTAAAATATAGATTAGCTAAATTTTATATTATTATAATCATCTTAATAAATTATTAGGATTAATTTTATTTCTTTGAATATTAATAACATATATATATATATATATATATATATATATATATATATATATATATATATATATATATATATATAATGACGAATCCAGTAAATTTTGTGAGTATATATATATATAATGACGAATCCAGAAAATTTTATGAGTGGGGGCAAAATATACATAATATGATAATAATTTTTATAATTATACTTTGTTATTATAAAATATAATTAGTCTTCAAATTATCTAATCAATAAATTAAAATACTAAAATAATAATTTAAATGATAATATATAATTTAAAATTTTATTTTTTTAGATTTTATATTTTAAAAAGATTAAATAATATTTTTATTATCAATACAATCAAATGTCTTTCTTTTTATATATATCGTTAAATAATCATTTAAAAATTCATGTCTCATACGAAATCGATTCTTTATAATATTCATATTTAAAAAAAATTCAACTGATATTATTCAAAAAAAATTAAAGTTAACTAAAAAAACACTAATGAATAAACAATATTATTTTGATTTCTTATTTTATTATTATTATTATTATTATTATTATTATTATTATTTATTTAATATAAGATTAATATTTTTATTAGTCATTTTTAATTTAATATTAAAATTAGTTTAATAAGATAATCTATTTAATTTGAAGTTAATTTAACAAAATAATTTTATATATTTATAATCAAATATAATAAAATATTAGGCTGAATTCTATTGACTATCAAATATTTAGATTAAATGGATATGTCATTTGTTAAATATTAAAAGATTTTTTGTCACTTTTAATAAATATAATATTTATTAGTTATTTTTATTATAATTTTTAAATTATTTAACGATTATTTTGTCTACACCTGAATCTTTTAAATATCAAATTGGTAATTACCTCTATTTTAAAAAATAATCAAATATATATAATATATATACACAGCATAACAATAATATTCACTGAATATATAAACATATTTTTTCAAATTTTAAATTTATTTATTAGTCACAATTATAAAATAACAAATCTACAATTATTTTATTTTTTTAAATGTTATTGTAACAAATTCATTTAAATTTTGAATTGTTATTTATTTTTTGATCATTGAAGTTAATGAGTGAAATTCACTTATAATGGGATCAAATTTAATTATATAATGGGGGCAAATAAATTGTTTTACTATATATTAGTTAACAAATTTTTAAATTTTACTGGGAGCACTTGCCCCCACTCTCTTCAACATGAATCCGTCCCTAATATACATATATATATATATATATATTGAATTTGTTATGGTATTTTAGTTTTAATTATTTCAAAATTATTTATATAGTGATAACATTCAAATTTTGCATTCAAATTATTTTAATTTCTCCATGGTTTTAGTTGCATAGTCAAAGTCATTAGTATGTCTTCTGTCCCCATACTACTCCACCCACTGTGAAATCATTATCCAATATTATCATGTGGAGATTTGGAAAGCAACTCTAAAAGTGTGTTTATTAGAAAGATTAAAAATATTAAAACTATTTCTTAATTAGTGTATATATTTATTTACTTCTGTTTGGCTCCTCCATCTATCTTTTATTCTTATATCAAACACTTTTAAAATCAAAATATATAAAATTCTACAAAATAACCAACGAATTAATATTACTACATGAAAATCAATACCCACATCAAATTAATTAAACCTATTGAACCTCCTTTGATGCACCCCAAAACTCAAAGGCTGAATTAATTAACTCCTGTTGAATCATCTCTCCCTATGCTTAAACTAATCATAACTAAATAAACAAAAAAACTAAGCATATATACTTAATTAATTATGTTATCCAAATCTTGTATTAATTAGAGGATCAATCAAAATTGGCAATTATGTACTATTAGTTATAAAATTAAACGAGCAAACTAAGTATCAAATAAAAATTTATAATTCAAATTGGATTTTATTATCTTCATAACCATTTTAATATAAAATCATAAAAAAAATATTTTTCCAAAAAATTCAATTTCTTAAATAGAAACTTGTGAATAAAAATACAAAGTCATTTTGGTTATTATTAATTATTGGCTTGGTATATTCGCTATATTAGTTTGTACAGCTTCAAAGTATTTTAGCCAACTTGATTTGCATTAGATTCGGTTTAATATATATAGCTAGCAAAACTATATGATTGATTTGCATTAGATTCGGTTTAATATATATAGCTAGCAAAACTATATGATTTTCCTTTTGGGTTTTTATCTACGTCAGTGTACGTTTGAATACAGCAGGAAATACCATTTTTAACTAGATTATGTAGAATAAATTTTGTTAGAACCATTTAGTTTTTTTTTTTTTTTTTTTTTTTTGTAGCGAATTGGTTATTCGGCATATCCTTATTAATATTTAGGATTAATAGCAAAAATGATTCATAATCAACACTGTGAAAAAATTTAATTATTTAAATGTTAGACTTTTTAAATTAATTGCTAAAAAAAATATAAGTTATGTGTGAAATTAATCTTTTAAACTAGACATATGACATAAATTATTTTATTTATGATATATTATTATGAAACAGAAAAGGAATCAATTTAATTATTAGTATTTTTTTAAGGATCTTCCAAAAATAACTATTTTAACCATTTATTCTATTTATTTTTCGGCGACCTCACATTTCTGATTTCTCCACGCTTTGTGAAACCATTTTATCTAAGCAATGACGACCAAAGAACCGTGGCGTATAGTATTTAGATAATCAAGCTTGTGAGTTACTATTCCATAAAAAAAAAAAATCTTTCGCTTCATTCCCAAGTTCATGTGAAGAGTATGCATGAATTATAAATTTTCTTATTTTTTGTTTAACCATATATATCATCAATAACCCTTTTTTAATCATAAAGTAATATTTATTATAAACTAAAAAAACCATGTATTCTTCTTGCATCCACTTCAATTCCTGTCTAATATTAATTTATTATCTTCTTTTTTCTTAAAAAGAAATTACTTATAATATATAGGAAAAGTCTAGGGCCAGTAATTTTAATGAATTTTGGCCAGCATGTAACCAGCAGAGAAAGGTGAGTCATTGGATAAAATCTCACACCAATTTCACACCATCAAATCATTATTGATGGCTAGTTGATGGCTAACAATCACAAAAGTTACTGGTCCCCTAGCATTGCTCTAATATATGTAACATATGCATAAACATAATAAGATGGCAATAAAAATATGTCAATTAGGTAGAAACTTAGGTGCAGTTGACTTCACATGAAGTTGATACTTGAGAGTCGTTAGATGATTTGATTAATTTGACTAAATTTTATGTAACGATTTTTAGATATCAATTTTACGTGAAGTCGACTTCACCTGAGTTTTTATCGATTATTATATCATTAATGGAAAGGGTGAGCTAGTCAAAGTCTTCTACTGTGGTCCTCGAATATTATGGACCCTAAAAATGGTTAACTTTTGACTATTTGTAGCAAAATATGTCCTCCTGTGGCTAGTCGTTAGTATACCATATATCATATATGAGATTCCTCCATTATTGACTCTCACACCGTTCATGAAAGTGTGTGCGTTTGTTCTTTAACAAATTATTTATTCTATATTTAATGTAATGGATCGGTTGGTGTATTACGTACTAACATAATATGAGAAATGAAAATCAACTTAGTTGGTCCAATAATCAATTTACTCTTTTATTTAAATAAATTTATTTAAAAAAATATATATATAACTTATAAATAAATAAAAAAATTATTTAAACATTTTATAATTCTATTAAAAATATAATTATTATACGTTTTTTTAATTAGATTAGAACTTCATATATATATATATATATATATATATATATATATATATATATATATATAATTAAAAAAAAATAACCGTTGAAGTTGGGAGAAGTGGTTGTCGTTTTCCGTTTGCAATATGATGATTTATTATATATTTCTTTGTAGTTTATACATGAACAGAATATTTAATTCCTTGTTATATGAATACAGTTTGCATGCCGAAATTTCAACTCAATTATTTTTTTAAACAAAGAAATCTCACACTAAAGTAAAGCAATAGATAAACAGAAATTAAAAAAAAACATCAAAATAAAAACAAACATGAAGGTGATCAATCTCTTGTCATCTTTGGCATAGTCATTAACAACAAAAAAAATTAATACCAATCCACTTCTTGTAGCTCAGAAATGTTTTGCTTTGAATGACCTCAATACTTACTTCTTTATTGTTGAAAATTTTATCAGTACGTTTGTTAAGTCTAGTTTGATTTTGGGTTATTTTATGATGACAAACATTTACTTGGGTTGAAAGCCCAATATTGTTTGATGAGTATTTTTATTGTTGCAGGCCTAAGTATCCTAGTTTATGCTGCTGATGAGCGGATAATTTATACGTTTTTTGGCATTATTTTTACATAGTTTTTAGTATGTTTTATTCATTTTTTATTATATTTTTATTAGTTTTTATGCAAAATTCACATTTCTGGACTTTACTATGAGTTTGTGTGTTTTTCTATAATTTCAGGTATTTTCTGGCATAAATTAAGGGACCTGAACAAATATCTAATTCAGAGGCTGAGAAAGAACTGCATATGCTGTTAGATTCGGATCTCCCTGCACTCAAAATGGATTTTCTGGAGCTACAGAAGCTCAATTGGCGCGCTCTCAATTGCGTTAGAAAGTAGACATCCTGGGCTTTCCAGCAATATGTAATAGTCCATACTTTGCTTGAGATTTGATAGCCCAAACTGGCGTCCAAACGCCACTCAGAGACCCTTTTCTGGAGTTAAACGCCCAAACTGGCACCAAAGCTGGCGTTTAACTCCAAGAATGGCCTATGCACATGAAAGCTTCAATGCTCAGCCTAAGCACACACCAAGTGGGCCCTGGAAGTAGATTTCTGCACTTAGTTACTCATTTTCTGGAAACCTAGTTTACTAGCTTAGTATAAAAACTACTTTTAGGGATTTAGTTAGTATCTTTTGTCTTTGGACCATAGTTCCACGTTTTGGGAGGCTGGCCATTCGACCATGCCTGAACCTTGTTCTTATGTATTTTCAACGGTAGAGTTTCTACACCTCACAGATTAAGGTGAGGAGCTTTGTTGTTCCTCATGAATTAATGCAAAGTATTATTGTTTTTCCTTCACTTCACGCTTACTTCTTCTACAAGATATACTCTCGTACTTAATTCAGTTAAGTCAAGACTGAAGGGGTGACCCGTGACAATCACCCACTATCTTCAATAATCGCTTAGCCAAGATCCGCGTGCCTGACAACCACAGCAGTCTACATGATGTTCAATGTAGTCATTGGACGCCAACTGGAGTATATTCTCTTGGGTTTCCAATCAACGATTCACATCGTCTCTCCTTACAACAGAGCATCTGAATCTGAGATTAGAACTTTCGTGGTATAGGCTAGAACAATAGATAACATTCCTGAGATCCGGAAAGTCTAAACCATGTCTATGGTATTCCGAGTAGGATCTGGGAAGGGATAACTGTGAAGAGATTCAAACTTGCAAATGTTGGACGCAGTGACAGTGTGCAAAAGGATAGAAAGATCCTATTCTGACACTAGCAAGAACCAACAGATGATTAACCATGCGGTAGTTGTGTCTGGTATTTTTCATCCGAGACGAGAAATCTGACAGTTGATTAGCCGTACAGAAACTGTAGAGGACCATCTTCACTGAGAGGATCATACAGCTTGCCATGGAAGGGAGTACGCATGATTGGATGAAGGCAATAGGAAAGCAGAGGTTCAGAGGCAACAAAGCATCTCCAAACGCTTATCTGAAATTCCCACTAATGAGTTACATAAGTATCTCTATCTTATTTTATGTTTTATTTATCTTTTATTTACTAAAACTTCATAACCATTTGAATCTGCCCGACTGAGATCAACAAGATGATCATAGCTTGCTTCAAGCCGACAATCTCCGTGGGATCGACCCTTACTCACGTAAGGTATTACTTGGACGACCCAGTGCACTTGCTGGTTAGTTGTATTGGAGTTGTGAATCACGATTTAGTACGACCAAGTTTTTGGCGCCATTGCCAAGGAGCGAACAATTCCGTGCACCAAGTTTTTGGCGCCGTTGCCTGGGATTGTTCGAGTTTGGACAACTGACGGTTCATCTTGTTACTTAGATTGGGTAATTTTATTTTATGTTTAAGCTTTATTTTTCATTTTAATTCTTGAAAAAAATTAATAAAATCATAAAAACAAAAAATATTTTGTGTTTCTTGTTTGAGTCTAAAGTCAAATTTTAAATTTGGTGTCAATTGCATTCTTTTAATTTTCTTAAAATTTTCAAAAACTCATGCATAGTATTCTTCATGATCTTCAAGTTGTTCTTGGTAAGTCTCCTTGTTTGATCTTTTAATTTTCTTGTTTTGTGCCTTTTCTTGTTTTTCATATGCATTTTTGAATTCTTAGTGTTTAAACATTAGAAATTTCTAAGTTTGGTGTCTTGCATGTTTTTCTTTCATTAAAAAAATTTCAAAAATATGTTCTTGATGTTCATCATGATCTTTAAAGTGTTCTTGGTGTTCATTTTTGCATTCAAAATGTTCTTACATGCATTATTTGTTTTGATCTTCAATTTTCATGTTTTGAGTCTTTTTGTTGTTTTTCTCTTTCCTCATTAAAATTCAAAAATAAAAAATATCTTTTCCTTATTTCACTCATAATTTTCGAAATTTTTGCAATGAATTAGTCAAAGATTTTCAAAATCATATCTTTTCTTATTAGTCAAGTCAAAATTTCAATTTAAAAAATGTATCTTTTCAAATCTTTTTCAAAAATCAAATCTTTTTCATTTTTCTTTTAATATTTTCGAATTGTTAGGATAAAAATTTTTCAAAATCTTTTTCTTAATTTTATCTTATATTTTCGAAATTAATACTAACTTTTAATGTTTTAATTCAAAAATTTCAAGTTTGTGACTTTCCTATCAAGAAAAATTCAATCTTTAAATTCTAGAATCATATCTTTTTAGTTTCTTGTTAGCCAAGTCATCAACTTTAATTTCAAAAATAAAAATTTTTTTTCATATCTTTTTAATCATATTTTTTAATCATATCTTTTTCAAAATAAGTTTCAATCATATCTTTTTAGATTGATAATTTCAAAACCCCTTTTTCTAACTTCCTATCTTTTCAAAATTAATTTCAAAATCTTTTTCAACTAACCACTTAATTTGTTTGTTTTAATTTTAAAGTTTACTATTTCTTATCTTTTTCAAAACCACCTAACTACTTTTCTCTCTCATTAATTTTGAAAATTAGCTAACATTTTTAAAAAATATTTTTTTAATTAATTAATTTATTTAATTTTCAATTGGCTTTTATTTTCTTTCTTAAATTTTGAATTCTAAATTAAAATAAAAACAAAAATATTTTTCTTCTCTTTTAACTAATTTTCGAATTCCCTCTCCCCCTCTTCTCCTTTTATTTATTTTATTTATTTACTAACACTCCTTCTCCACTCATAAAAAATTTAAACCCTCTCCTCCTCTCTATGTTCAAATTTTTCTCTTTCTTTCCTCATTCTTATTCTTCTTCTCTTCTACTCACATAAAGGAATCTCTATATCTCGACAAAGAGGATCCCTATTATTTCCTGTTATCTTCTTTTTCTTATGAGCAGAAACAGGGATAAAAACATTCTTGTTGAAGCTGATCCTAAACCTGAAAGGACTCTGAAGAAGAAGAAGAAGAAGCTAAGAGAAGCTAGAGCACAACACTTCGGAGAGGACCTTACAGAAATTTTCGAAAAAGAATGAGACATGGCAGCTGAACCCAACAATGCAAGGAAGATGCTTGGTGACTATGCTGCACCAACTTCCAACTTCTATGGAAGAAGCATCTCAATTTCTGCCATTGAAGCAAACAACTTTGAGCTTAAGCCTCAGTTAGTTTCTCTAATGCAGCAGAACTGCAAGTTTCATGGACTTCCATCAGTAGATCCTCATCAGTTTTTAGCTGAATTCCTGCAGATCTGTGATACTGTACAGACCAATAGAGTTGATCCCGAGGTCTACAGGCTTATACTTTTTCCCTTTGCTATAAGAGACAAAGTTAGAATATGGTTGGATTCATAACCTAGAGAAAGCCTGAACTCTTGGGACAAGCTGGTCAATGCATTTTTGACCAAATTCTTTCCTCCTCAAAAGCTGAGCAAGCTTAGAGTGGACGTTCAAACCTTCCAACAGAAAGAAGGTGAGTCTCCCTATGAATCTTGGGAGAGATACAAGTAATTAACCAAAAAGTGTCCTGCTGACATGCTTCCAGAATGGAGCATCATATGTATCTTCTATGATGGTCTGTCTGAGTTATTTAAGATATCATTATACCATTCTACTGGTGGATCCCTTCATCTGAAGACGCCTGCAGAAGCCCAGAAACTCATTGAGATTGTTGCAAACAACCAATTCATGTACACTTCTAAAAGAAATCATGTGAATAATGGGGTGACTCAGAAGAAATGAGTTCTTGAGATTGACACTCTGAATGCCATACTGACTCAGAACAAAATATTGACTTAGCAAGTCAATATAATTTCTCAGAATCTGACTGGATTGCAAGCTGCATCCGGTAGTGCTAAAGAAGCCTCCTCTGAAGGAGAAGCTTATGACCCTGAGAATCCTGCAATGGAAGAGGTGAATTACATGGGAGAACCCTATAGAAACACTTATAATCCTTCATGGAGGAATCACCCAAATTTTTCATGGAAGGATCAACAGAGGCCTCAACAAGGCTTCAACAACAATAATAGTGGAAGAAATAAGTTTGGCAATAGTAAACCTTTTCCATCAGCTTCTTAGCAACAAGCAGAGAATTCTGAGGAGAGCCTCTCTGGCTTAGCAAACATAGGCTCTGATCTATCTAACGCCACTCTAAGTTTCATGAATGAAACAAGGTCCTCCATAAAAAATTTGGAGGAACAAGTGGTTCAGCTGAGCAAAAGAGTCACTGAAACCCCTCCTAGTACTCTCCCAAGCAATACAGAGGAGAATCCAAAGAGAGAGTGCAAGGCCATTAACATGACCAAAATGGCCGAACCTGAGAAGGAGGAGGAGGACGTGATTTCCATTGAGGAAGACCTCAATGGACGTCCAATCACCAATAAGAGGTTCCATATTGAGGAACCAAGGGAATCTGAGGCTCATACAAAGACCATAGAGATTCCACTGAACTTCCTATTACCATTCATGAGCTCTGATGAGTATTCTTCCTCTAAAGAGAATAAAGTTATTGCTGAAGAACAAGTTGCTCAGTATCTAGGAGCAATCATGAAGCTGAATGCCAAGTTATTTGGTAATGAGACTTGGGAGGATGAACCTCTACTGCACATTAATGAACTGAATACCTGGGTTCAGCAGACATTACCTTAAAAGAAACTGGATCCCAGAAAATTCTTAATACCTTACACCACAGGCACCATGACCTGTGAGAAGGCTCTGTGTGACCTGGGGTCAGGTATCAACCTCATGCCACTCTCTGTAATGGAGAAACTATAGATCTTTGAGGTACAAGCTGTAAGAATCTCACTAGAGATGGTAGATAAATCCATGAAACATGCTTATGGACTTGTAGAGGACGTATTAGTGAAGGTTGAAGGCCTTTACATCCCTGCTGACTTCATAATCTTAGACAATGGGAAGGATGAGGATGAATCCATCATCCTTGGAAGACCCTTCCTAGCCACAGCAAAAGCTGTGATTGATGTAGACAGAGGAGAGTTAGTCATTCAATTGAATGAGGACTACCTTGTGTTTAAGGCTCAAGGATCTCCTACTGTAAACATGGAGAAGAAGCATGAAAAGCTTCATCCAGTTCTCTCCATACAGAGTCAAACAAAGCCCCCACATTCAAACTCTAAGTTTGGTGTTGGAAGGCCACAATCATGCTCTGAACATCTGTGAAGCTCTGTAAGAGCTTCCTGTCAAGCTATTGACATTAAAGAAGCGCTTGTTGGGAGGCAACCTAATTATATTTATCTATATTAATTATTTTTATTTTCCAATGTTAGTTTATGTTTTCTTTAGGTTGATGATCATGTGGAGTCACAAAAATAATTGAAAAATTAAAGAAAAATAAAAAATAGCATAAAAAATAAAACACCCTGGGGGAAGAGCTTACTGGCGTTTAAACGCCAGTAAGGCTAGCAAAATGGGCGTTTAACGCCCAGCCTGGCACCATTTTGGGCGTTAAATGCCAGAACTGACAGGCAGACTGGCATTTAATGCCATAAAAGGGTGTTTGGTTTCTGACTGGCGTTAAACACCAGTAAGAGTAGCAGAATGGGCATTTAACACCCAGTCTGGCAGCATTCTGGGTGTTAAACGCCAGAACTGGCATTTAACACCAGAAATGGGCAGCAGTCTAGCGTTTAACGCTAGAAATGGCACACAGAGGGCATTTAAACGCTAGAAAGGTGCAGGGATGAGAAATCCTTGACACCTCAGGATCTGTGGATCCCACAGGATCCCTACTTACCCCAACTCACTCTCTCTCCTCTTCACACCTTTCCATAACACTCTTTCCCAACACCATTCACCTATCAAATCCTATCATCTTCCCCATAACCTCTTCACCACTCCCATCTATCCACTCTTCCTCATAAAGCCCACCTACCTCACCATTCAAATTCAAACCATTTTCCTCCCAAACCCACCCATTCCCATTCGGCCACCCACCCTCTCTTTCCCTATAAATACCCCTCTTCACTCATTCCTTCATACATCTTAGCCCACTAAAGCCCCCTTGGCCGAACCCTCCTCACACCTCCATCTCCTCCATTTCTTCTTCTTCTCCTCTTTTCTCTCTTCTTTTGCTCGATAACGAGCAAACCTTTTATGTTTGGTGTGGAAAAAAGCCTTGGTTTTTATTCTTCCATAACCATTAATGGCACCAAAGGCCAGAGAAACCTCTAGAAAGAGGAAAGGGAAGGAAATTGCTTTCATATCTGAGTCATGGGAGATGGAGAGATTTATCTCAAAGGTTCATCAAGACCACTTCTTTGAAGTTGTGGCCAAGAAAAAGGTGATCCCCGAGGTCCTCTTTAAGCTCAAAAAGAGTGAATATCCGAAGATCCGACATGAGATTCGGAGAAGAGGTTGGGAAGCTTTCACCAACCCCATCCAACAAGTTGAAATCTTAATGGTTCAAGAGTTCTATGCTAATGCATGGATCACTAAGAACCATGATCAAAGTATGAACCCGAACCTAAGGAATTGGCTTACTATGGTTCAAGAGAAATACTTAGATTTCAGTCCGGAAAATGTAAGATTGGCGTTCAACTTGCCAATGATGCAAGGAGATCTTCATCCTTTCACAAGAAGGGTCGACTTTGATCAAAGGTTAGACCAAGTCCTCATGGACATCTGTGTGGAAGGATCCCAATGGAAGAGAGACTCCAAAGGCAAGTCGGTTCAACTAAGAAGGCTTGACCTCAAACCCATGGCTAGAGGATGGTTGGAGTTTATCCAATGCTCTATCATCCCTACTAGCAACCGGTATGAAGTAACTGTGGATCAGGCCATCATGATCCATAGCATCATGATTGGAGAGGAAGTGGAAGTTCATGAGATCATTCCTTTAGAACTCTATAAGGTGGTTGACAAACCTTCCACTTTAGCAAGGTTAGCCTTCCCTCATCTCATCTGTCACCTATGCAATTTAGCTGGAATTGTCATAGAGAAAGACACCCTCATTGAAGAGGACAAGTCCATCACTAAAAAGAGGATGGAGCAAACAAGAGAGCCCACTCATGGACTTCAACAAACGCATGAGGAAGTCCCTTATCATGAAATCCTTGAGATACCTCAAGGGATGCATTTTCCTTCACACAACTATTGAGAGCAACTCAACACCTCTTTAGGAGATTTGAGTTTCAAAATGGAGCAACTAAGGATGGAGCACCAAGAACACTCTATCATCCTCCATGAAATTAGAGAGGATCAAAGAGCCATGAGGGAGGAGCAACAAAGGCAAAGAAGAGACATTGAGGAGCACAAGCACTCCATAAGAACTTCAAGAGGAAGAACTAGCCGCCATCACTAAGGTATACCCGGTCTTTAATTTTCTTGTTCTTATTTTTCTTTTTTTTTATTTTTTATGCTTTATGTTTATCTATGTTTGTGTCTTCATTACATGATCATTAGTATTTAGAGTCTATGTCTTAAAGTTATGAATGTCCTATGAATCCTTCACCTTTCTTAAATGAAAAATGTTCCTAATTACAAAAGAACAAGAAGTACATGAATTTCAAATTTTATCTTGAAATTAGTTTAATTATTTTGATATGGTGGCAATACTTTTTGTTTTCTGAATGAATGTGTGAACAGTGCATATTTTTTATAGTGAAGTTTATGAATGTTAAAATTGTTGGCTCTTGAAAGAATAATGAAAAAGGAGAAATGTTATTGATAATCTGAAAAATCATAAAATTCATTCTTGAAGCAAGAAAAAGTAGTGAAAAAAATAAAAATCTTGCGAAGAAAAAAAAAGTAGCGAAAAATAAAGAAAAAAAGAAAGAAAAAGAAAAGCAAGCAGAAAAAGCCAATAGCCCTTTAAACCAAAAGGTAAGAGTAAAAAGGATCCAAGGCTTTGAGCATTAATGGATAGGAGGGCCCAAAGGAATAAAATTCTGGCCTAAGCGACTAAATCAAGCTGTCCCTAACCATGTGCTTGTGTCATGAAGGTCCAAGTGAAAGGCTTGAGACTGAGTGGTTAAAGTCGTGATCCAAAGCAAAAAGAGTGTGCTTAAGAACTCTGGGCACCTCTAACTGGGGACTCTAGCAAAGCTGAGTCACAATCTGAAAAGGTTCACCCAGTTATGTGTCCGTGGCATTTATGTAGCCGGTGGTAATACTGGAAAACAAAGTGCTTAGGGTCACAGCCAAGACTCATAAAGTAGTTGTGTTCAAGAATCAACATACTAAACTAGGAGAATCAATAACACTATCTTAATTCTGAGTTTCTATAGATGCTAATCATTCTGAATATAAAGTGAGATGCCAAAACTGTTCAGAAGCAAAAAGCTACAAGTCCCACTCATCTAATTAGAACTAAGCTTCATTGATATTTTGGTGCTTATAATGTATTTTCTTCTTTTTATCCTATTTTATTTTCAGTTGCTTGGGGACAAGCAACAATTTAAGTTTGGTGTTGTGATGAGCGGATAATTTATACGCTTTTTCGCATTGTTTTTACATAGTTTTTAGTATGTTTTGTTCACTTTTTATTATATTTTTATTAGTTTTTATGCAAAATTCACATTTCTGGACTTTACTATGAGTTTGTGTGTTTTTTTGTTATTACAGGTATTTTCTGGCTGAAATTGAGGGACCTGAACAAAAGTCTGATTCAGAGGTTGAGAAAGGACTGCAGATGCTGTTGGATTCTGATCTCACCGCACTCGAAATGGATTTTCTGGAGCTACAGAAGCTCAATTGGAGCGCTCTCAATTGTGTTGGAAAGTAGACATCCTGGGCTTTCCAGAAATGTGTAATAGTTTATACTTTGCTCGAGATTTGATGGCCCAAACTGGCGTCCAAACGCCACTCAGAGACCCTTTTTCTGGAGTTAAATGCCCAACTAGTATCAAAGCTGGCGTTTAACTCCAAGAATGGCCTATTCACGTGAAAGCTTCAATGCTCAGCCCAAGCACACACCAAGTGGGCCCTAAAAGTAAATTTCTGCACTATTTGCACTTAGTTACTCATTTTCTGTAAACCTAGTTTACTAGCTTAGTATAAAAACTCATTTTAGGGATTTATTTAGTATCTTTTGTCTTTGGACCATAGTTCCACGTTTCGGGAGGCTGGCCATTCGACTATGCCTGAACCTTGTTCTTATGTATTTTCAACGGTGGAGTTTCTACACCTCACAGATTAAGGTGAGGAGCTCTGCTGTTCCTCATGAATTAATGCAAAGTATTATTATTTTTCCTTCAATTCACGCCTACTTCTTCTCCAAGATATACTCTCGTACTTAATTCAGTTAAGTCAAGACTGAAGGGGTGACCCGTGACAATCACCCACTATCTTCAGTAATCGCTTAGCCAAGATCCGCATGCCTGACAACCACAGCGGTCTACATGATGTTCAACGTAGCCATTGGACGCCAGTTGGAGTATATTCTCTTGGGTTTCCAATCAATGATTCAAATTGTCTCTCCTGACAACATATCATCTGAATCTGAGATTAGAACCTTCGTGTTATAGGCTAGAACAATAGACAGCCTTCTTGAGATCCGGAAAGTCTAAACTTTGTCTGTGATATTCTGAGTAGGATCTGAGAAGGGATGACTATGAAGAGATTCAAACTTGCGAATGTTGGGTGCAGTGACAGTGTGCAAAAGGATAGAAAGATCCTATTCTGACACTAGCAAGAACCAACAGATGATTAGCCATGCGGTAGCTGTGCCTGGTATTTTTCATCCGAGACGAGAAATCCGATAGTTGATTAGCCGTACAGAAACCGTAGAGGACCATTTTAACTGAGAGGATCATACAGCTTGCCATGGAAGGGAGTACGCATGATTGGATAAAGGCAATAGGAAAGCAGAGGTTCAGAGGCAACAAAGCATCTTCAAACGCTTATCTAAAATTCCCACCAATGTGTTACATAAGTATCTCTATCTTATTTTATGTTTTATTTATCTTTTATTTATTAAAACTTCATAACCATTTGAATCTGCCCGACAGAGATCAACAAGATGACCATAGCTTGCTTCAAGCCGACAATCTCCGTGGGATCGACCCTTACTCACGTAAGGTATTACTTGGATGACCCAGTGCACTTGCTGGTTAGTTGTATCGGAGTTGTGAATCACGATTTAGTGCGACCAAGTTTTTGGCGCCATTGCTAAGGAGCGAACAATTTCGTGCACCAAGTTTTTGGCGCCGTTGCCTGGGATTGTTCGAGTTTGGACAACTGACGGTTCATCTTGTTACTTAGATTGGGTAATTTTATTTTATGTTTAAGCTTTATTTTTCATTTTAATTCTCGAAAAAAAAATTAATAAAATCATAAAAACCAAAAATATTTTGTGTTTCTTGTTTGAGTCTAGAGTCAAATTTTAAGTTTGGTGTCAATTGCATTCTTTTAATTTTCTTAAAATTTTCAAAAACTCATGCATAGTGTTCTTCATGATCTTCAAGTTGTTCTTGGTAAGTCTCCTTGTTTGATCTTTTAATTTTCTTGTTTTTGTGCCTTTTATTGTTTTTCATATGCATTTTTGAATTCTTAGTGTTTAAACATTGGAAATTCTAAGTTTGGTGTCTTGCATGTTTTTCTTTCATTAAAAAATTTTAAAAATATGTTCTTGATGTTCATCATGATCTTCAAAGTGTTCTTGGTGTTCATCTTTGCATTCAAAGTGTTCTTGCATGCATTGTTTGTTTTGATCTTCAATTTTCATGTTTTAAGTCTTTTTGTTATTTTTCTCTTTCCTCATTAAGCAAGTGAGGGAAACCAGAATTGACATGCTGATGAAGGTGTATGAAATGTTCAGTATGAAGGAGGATGAGAGCATCGATCAAATATTCGAAAGGTTCTCAATAATCATCAATAATCTGGACACCATGGGAAGGAACTACTCTGAAGAAACTCTAGTAAGAAAGATTCTGGGAAGTCTTACTAAGAAATGGGAAGTGAAAGCACAGCTATCTTCGAAAGGAATGATTTGATCAAAATCACTTATGATGAGCTAACAGGGAAGCTGCTGGCCTATGAAACCACTCACATGTCTCAAGACAAAGATGACAAAAAGAAAAGTATAACACTAAAATCAAGAATGACATCCTAAGGAGAAGAATCTGATGACAGTTTCTCAGATGAAGAAATGGTGCTCTTTGCAAGAAAAATGAGAAGACTACTAAGATACAAAAGCAAAGGCAAAGGATGCTCTTCATCCAAAGACGTCAAGAAAGATCAAGTCAAGTTCACATGCCATCACTGCAAGGAACCTGGACACTTCAAGTCAGATTGTCCTCAACTTAAGAAAGGCAAAAAATCTAAGAAAGACAAAAAAAAAGGTGATGATGGCAACATGGGAGGACCTGGAGAACGCCACCAGCTCAGAGAGCTCAGATCAAGAAGCTCAACTATGTCTGATGGCAGATCATAATGATGAAGAGGAGGTAGATCTCTCTGACTTATCTATTGATGAACTGCACTACATTATCAAAGACATTTCTGTGAACTCTAAGAAACTTTTGGATAAGTATGCAAAATGTAAGAAAGAAAATGAGGCATTGAGGACAGAAAATGATCTTCTTTTGAAAAAGCTTAAGGCAAATGAATCTGGTAATGAAAAGTTTTTAAAAGAAGAAAACAGTACCTTGTGAGCTGAATTAGAAAAATTCAAACTCAAGCCTGAAGTTACTGCTTCCACTGATTTGATTTCTAAAAACAAAAAGCTGAATGAACAAAAAGAATTTTGCATGAAGATTTAGCAAAGTTTGTTCAAGGTTCTCAAAATCTGAACAAACTGCTTGCTTGTCAAAGGTTTGGGTTTGAAAAATCTGGACTTGAATTCAAAGAGGAAAATAAATTTGTTTTCAAATCAAACTTTCAAAAATCAGAATCCTCCTCTTCCAAGTCTTTCAAACCAAAAGGATTCAGCAAAACCCAGAAATGAGTGGGCAAGAATCATTGCTACAAGTGCAATAGAAATGGTCATGATCCTCCTCAATGTTTCATCTTTCTTAAGTCTTTTGGTAATGATAGTAAATTATATAAAGTTGTTCATGATTTTAATGTTCTTGGGCAAGCAAAAAGATTTCACATTAAAGGATCCAAATGGATTTGGATACCTAAGGTTAGTTGAAGAACATGCAGGTTTGCCTTACATCCAAGAAGAAAATGGACATGTGGTATCTTGATAGTGGATGTTCAAGGCATATAACCGGAAGGGATACTTTCTTCATTAAACTCAACAAGTATAATGGAGAACTTGTCACTTTTGGAGATAATAGGTAAAATAATTGTCATTGGTAAGGTTGGCAAAGATTTTTCAACTTGCATTGATAGTGTCTTTTTAGTTGATGGGTTAAAGCATAATCTATTGAGCATAAGTCAACTGTGTGATCTTGGATATGCTGTAACCTTTAGGAAATCTGATTGTAGAGTCATAAATGAGAAAACAAGGGCTGTTTTATTTGTTGCTAAAAGAAGTGACAATGTTTATGGTATCACTCTAGATTATCTAAAAGTTCAAAATGTAACTTGTTTCTCTTCAATGGAATCTGAAAAATGGATGTGGCATAAGAGGTTAGGACATGCTAGCATGTTCCAAATCTCTAAGCTTGTAAAGAGAGGCTTAGTTAGAAGTCTTCCTAATATAAAATTTGATAAGGACATCATTTGTGATACTTGTCAAACGGGTAAACAAATTAAAACCTCTTTCAAACCCAAGGAAGATGTCTCTACTAAGAAACCATTGGAGTTGTTGCATTTTGATTTGTTTGGACCCAAGTAGGACTCAAAGTATTGGAGGAAAGAGTTATTGCATGGTAATTGTGGATGACTATACTAGATTTGGCTGGGTGTTCTTTCTTGCTCATAAACATGAAGCCTTTTCTGTTTTTGAGAAATTCAGCAAAAAGATTCAAAATGAAAAAAGTTTAAAAATTGTTTCAATTAGAAGTGATCATGGTAAAGAATTTGAAAATCAATACTTTGAATCTTTTTGTGATGAACAAGGCATATCACATAACTTCTCTTGTCCAAAAATACCTCAACAAAATGGTGTTGTGGAAAGAAGAAATAGAAGTTTACAAGAAATGGCTAGAGCTATGTTATGTGAATATGAAATCCCCAAGTTCTTATGGACTGAAGCTGTGAATACAGCTTGCTATGTTTTAAATAGAACCATCATTAGGAAGCTTTTGAAGAAAACCCCATATGAATTTTGGAGAGGGCATCCTCCCAATCTTAGTTATTTTCATGTGTTTGGCTGCAAGTGTTTCATTCTGAATATCAAAGAAAATTTAGGAAAATTTGATCCTAAAACACATGAAGGAATTTTTCTGGGTTATTCCACAAATAGCAAGGCCTATAGAGTTTACAGCAAGAACTCCAAAACTGGAAACCATGCATGTCACATTCTGTGAGTCTAAAAATATTCCCAGTGTTTGCATTGATGATAGTCCAGGTTTTGAAGCTGAATTACCAAAGAATACTGAACCAGTTCCACAAAATCCAAGTTCTCATGAAGTTGCACCTGTTAGCAGCAAAAATTCCAATTCTGCAGGAGACAATTTGGAATTATCTCCTGTCGTAACTGAAAACACTAATGCAAAGGCTATTGTTGATCAAGAGGAACCTGAATCCTCAACTCAAATCAGAAGGCCCAGGGAATGGAAATTTCTGAAAAATTATCCTGAGAAATTCATAATTGGTGATCCCTCCAAAAGTATTTCAACAAGGTCATCTTTGAAAAGAGCTGAATCCAACAACTTAGCTCTTTTATCAAAGATTGAACCTCAAAACATCCAAGAAGCTCTTGCTGATCCTTCTTGGGTATTAGCTATGGAGGATGAATTGCAGTAGTTTTTGAGAAAAATCAGGTCTGGTCATTAGTGCCTCACCTAATTGGAAAGAAAGTCACGGGCACTAAATGAATTTTCAGAAACAAACTAGGTGAAAATGGATCTATAGTCCGAAACAAAGCTAGATTGGTTGCTCAAGGATATGATCAAGGGAAGGGATTGATTTCGATGAATCCTTTGCACCTGTAGCTCGAATGGAAGCCATCAGATTACTCCTTGCTTATACAGCTCATTGTGGCTTCAAGTTATTCCAAATAGACGTAAAGTGTGCTTTCCTCAATGGCATAATAGATAGAGAGGTTTATGTGGCTCAACCACCTAGGTTTGAAAACAAAACGTTTCATGACCATGTTTTCAAACTAGCTAAAGCCTTATATGGTTTAAGACAAGCTCTTAGAGCTTGGTATGAGAGGCTTAGCTCATTTTTATTGAAAAACAACTTTCAAAGAGGAGCCACTGACACCACTTTATTTATTAGGAATTATCATGATCATTTTATTCTTGTGCAAGTTTATGTTGATGATATTATATTTTGTCCAGCTAATGAGGATTTATGTGCAGATTTTGCTAAGCTTATGACCACTGTATTTGATTGAGCATGATGGAAGAGCTCAATTTCTTTCTAGGCTTGCAAATCAAGCAAACTACAGAAGGCATATTCATCCATCAAGAAAAATATGCAAAGGAACTTGTCAAGAAGTTTGGGCTGGACTATGCTAAGCCAATGGGAACCCCCATGCATCTTAATATCTGATGGTGTTTTTGTGGAAAAATGAATTTCCAACACACAAATCCAACCGGCAAGTATATCGGGTCGCATCAAGTAGTAATAACTCACTTAGAGTGAGGTCTATCCCACAGGGATTGATGGATCAAGCAACTTTAGTGGGTGATTAGTTTAGTCAAGCTAACATTGGTGAGTGAGAATTGTTGCAGCAGAATGTAAAATTGCAGTGAACATAAATTACAGAAAGTAAAATGGCAGGAAACTTAAATAACAAGAAAGTAAATTAGCTGAAACTTAAATTGCAAGAAAAGTAAATTGCATGAAAAGTAAAGGGGGGTTGGGTGCTGGAAATTAAAGAGAGCAATAGATCAAAACTCAGAAACTCTTGCAGAAAGCTTAACTTGCAGGAAAGTAAATTGGGATCGTGAACAGAAATGTAAAATGAAGAACAAGTGCAGAAGAATCAAATTGCTTGAAAGTAAATTGAAAGCCAATGGAACAGTAAAAAACAGAAGAGCAGCCAAGAACTCAACTCAATTGCAAAATAAAATTGAAGATCTCAGGGAATCAAAGAGACTAGAAAACAAGTCTAGATCTCACTCCCTTCCTTGATTCAACAGAAAACAAGTTTGAAAAAGAAATAGAGATGGAAGCAACAAATGAAAACTCAAATTCAATCCTCAATTTCTTAGAAATCTGCAGAAAGTAAACAAAGAGAATTCTCAAAGTAAGAATGAAACAGAATTCCTCCAATCTCACTCAAGATTCAAAACAGAAAAGAAAACTAAAGGAGAGAGCTATCTATTCCTAATGCTCCCTATTGGAGCCAACTTCCCTCTAATTCAGCTTCTTGATGCCTTTATATAGGCTTTACAAAATGAAAAAATGAAAATGAAATTAAAACAAATTACAAAAATGAAAATCCTAATTTAATTGATCCATGTGCCTTTGAGTGATGATGTGGGCTTTGCTTGCTTTGGATTTGAGGAGAAATGGGTTTGCTTGGCCTTGATTCAATTTGGAGAGGAATTGAATTTAAATGAGATTTTGGTTGAATTTTGGCCCATGATTGTTTGCTCCCAGGAGGCTGCCCTGCCCTTGTGGAGGGCAGAGCAGGAAATGGTGCATGTGGCCTCATTGCGTGCGTGCTTGGTGCTGGCCGTGCCAAGTTGTGTGCGCGCCCAAGCTCCTTGCCTTTACTTCCTTGAAGGTCTTGTGTTCGAACCTTGGTGAAAGCACTTGAGGAGCAATTTTTCCTTGATTTTCCATGAAGAGAGCACGACATTGCCCTGCTCTCCAAGAGGGCAGAGCAGAAAATTGAGCGCTACTTTGCTTTGAAGTGAGGCTCCAGCTTCGAACCTTGGTGGAAGCACATTGGTTTATTTTCGCTTATTTTTTGCCCTTAAAGATGCCTTTCATTCCTACCTCAATTGTACGCCAAATATGGATTGCTATATATCGTTCGAAAGCTCTGAATGTCAGCTTTCCAACGCAACTGGAAGCACATCAATTGGACGTCTGTAGCTCAAGTTATAGCCCTTTGAAGGAGGCATGGTCATGCTGTGAGCGGCCAGATTTTAACTTAGAGAAAATTTGCTCCAACCTCACTTTGTTTCATCATGATTCTGTCCTGCCCTTGGCAAGAGCAGGGCAGTGTGCGTGCTGGTTGCTTTCTTCTTTAATTTGGTCATGAGCCACGCTTTTAAAAGCGTGGCCTAAGGCTCCAAAGTGTGCTCCAACTTCAAAGTGTGTCCCAAAGCTCTTTTTTCTCCTTTTTTGTGCTTTTTTGCTTCTTTTTCTTCTTATTTCCTACAAGATTTATAAAATTAAAAGATCAAGAAAATATACCAATTAAGTATAAAAGCATTCAATATTTAAGCACAAATCATCAATTTCTTGTATGAAAAAGCATAGAAAAATAGGTATATGATGACATGTCATCACAACACCAAACTTAAACCTTGCTTGTCCCCAAGCAAGAAAAGAATCATGCAATAAAGATTGAAAATCCAAGGTAAGAAGAATAGCAACTCAATGTTCATGGTAAGCTAGTTTTCTAAGCATGCTACAATCACAAAAGAAATGTAAATGATTGATGCTTCTATCTAGCTCAATTTATGAAATCTTTTCCTTATAATTTTTCCTTGAAACAAGCATTTGATATTTTTTTTAGCTTCTCCTTTTGGGTGCTTTGCCCCATGAGTTAATAACAAAGCTACGACTTCTAAATGCTTTGTTTTCAAGTATTACCACTTGATACATAAGCACCACAAGCATTTAATTAGAGGACTTCATTAAGCTCATTTGTTTCTTTTCTTAACTCTCTAATCATTGATGCTCAGAGCCTTGAGCTTTGAGGGAGTGCTTTTGCACTTGAGCCTAGCCTTGACTTCTAAGTGTTTTGTTTTCAAGCATTTGGCTTGATACATAAACACCACAAGCACTTAACAAATAAATTGCCATTGGTACTCAGAGCCTTCAGCTTTCTCATTCTTTCCCTTTTTTTTTCTTGCTTTAATTGTATTTACTTCTTCAAGGTTTTCATGATTTCAAAAGATTTCACAAAATGTCCTAGATAAAAACTTCAATTAAATAAAATCCAATGCAATTGAGCAACAATCAATCATACTAGCTTTCCAATACTTGTATGCACATGCTAAGTTCTTCTTTAATGCCTTGTTTGTTTATGATCATGATACTTTACTGCTTTTGAACTCACAGAATTCAAGTTGGTAGTTATAATGCCACAGCCACATATTACAAATCAAGATTCAAGCTATGCTTTATTCATACACACATGTAAACAGAGAAGATGAAGACAATCATGCAATTTAAGTGCTGGGAACAAATGAGAAGAAAAGGAACTCTACAACCTTGTAGTTCATCTTCATTATTGTTGTCCTTTTTCCTCTATTCTTCCTCTTTCCCTTGCCAAACTCAGTATGCTTATTCATCCTCAAGCAATAATTAGTACAGTGGCTATGGGGCTAAGATAGATCATGAATGTCTTACATAATGAAATGTTAGCATTACATGTGTTGCAAGCAAGCAAAAATGCAAAATAACAATCAAGGCACAAGAGACAGCGACATTTTGATTGCAAGCATAAGAAGGTGTGCACAATACTTTGCATAAAGAATAAGTGGCACACCAAACTTAGTGTGACACTTTCACTTGGAATCAATGCAAGTATCCAATAAAGATTTGAAGCAAATTGTGTTGCATAGCAACACCAAACTTAGAATGCAATCCTATGTCCATTTTATTTTGAAATAAGACTAAATAAAACCGTTGTATGTTAAATATAATCACCAAGCCAAGAATCTTGTCATGAATAAAGGTCTTTTGGTGATGTATTAACAAACACAGTTAACAGAAGAAAGCATTAAAAACAAGTAAATGAATAAAACAAAAAGGAAACTGAAATGTTAAACCAAAAGAGAAAAATAAAATTGCAGAGGCATTATGATTATGCAAACAAGTAGTGTTGCTTGAATAAATTGCATAGAAAATAAGTGGCACACCAAACTTAGAATCTTAGTGTGACACTTTCATGTAGAATTGATGCAATCATTCAAATGGATTGAAAACAAATTATTGCAGGGCAACACCAAACTTAGAATGTAATCATATGCCAATTTATTGAAATTTAAACAAAGCAAGGAGAAGAAATATACCTACTGTCTACCTGTTCTTCACTTTCTTCCTCTTCTTCCAATTTGTTAAGAGGAATGACCTCAAGGGGGGAGAAGTTTCAGCTATTGTCCCTTCTCTTGGCCACTTCTCAGCAAGCTTCCTTTTGAATTTGGCTTGATTGAGCTTGCTTGCTGGTTCAGGGATAGGATTGGTGCTTTTGTTAGTTGCCTTCACTTCTTGGATGTCAAGACATGGTTGCTGTGTGATTTTTGGAGTTTGATCTTCATCCAGAGCCTTTTGAATTAGTGGTTCAATGAGCTTGTCCTTCATGTGCCTCTCTGTTTCCCTTGAGTTTAGACGTTCTTGATTGTCCTCCTCACTAGCTTGTTCTTCCACTTCCTCTTTTACACTCAACATTTGCTTTAATAGCTCTTTCATAGAGGAGGTTTGTTGATCTTCCCAAGCTTTCTTCATCTCCTCTTCATACCTTTCAATCATGGATTCAAGTGTTGAGGCGTTTTGGTCCAGGGAAGTTTGTGAGAGTTGTGAGTTGTCATGTGCTCTTGTCACCTCAAGTGCAGTTTCAGGTTCAAATATTTCCACCACCTCTTCCTTCTCCAATAAAAATTCACTTGACTCAGTAGCCTCTTCCTCTTGTTTTTCCTCTTTCCTTGTTGCACTCACCAATTGAGCTAACATTATTTTTATGTTTTTGAATGAATTCTCTTGCTCGTTCCAGGATATCTGTGCCTCCCTCTCATATTTTTCAAACATGGTCTCAAGCTTTGAGAGGCTTTGATCCATGGAAGTTTGTGTGGGTGGTGAATTTTGATAGAGGCTTTCTGTTGAAGCATGGTCAAGTGATGATATCTTTGGATGAATATCATATGGAGCATTAGAATTTCCTTCCCAGCCACCATTAGAATCATGACTAGCATCATTTTGTGGTGGAAGAAAATATCCCATATGGTTTTCTTGCTCATCTTGTGTCTGTGAAGCAAATCTCCATGGATTGGAGTGCTTAGAATTTGTGTCTTCTTGGTGATATTCCCAACCACCATTAGAGATTGGTGATGGTGGGTAATATCCCATAAAATTTGTTTGATCATAAGATGAGTTGAACTCCATTTAAATTTTGGAAAACACAACACCAAGGAAAATTGAAATTACTCATATCAGAGATGAGTTTTGCTTAGTAAGGCAAAAACACAAACACCTTGATTTCAACTTTAAAACAGAGAACAAAAACAAAAAAATGCTTGATCTAGACTTCTCACCCACTTAATCATTGTTGATCTAATCAATCCCCGGCAACGGCGCCAAAAGCTTGATGGTGTTTTTGTGGAAAAATGAATTTCCAACACACAAATCCAACTGGCAAGTATACCGGGTCGCATCAAGTAGTAATAACTCACTTAGAGTGAGGTCGATCCCACAGGGATTGATGGATCAAGCAACTTTAGTGGGTGATTAGTTTAGTCAAGCTAACATTGGTGAGTGAGAATTGTTGCAGCAGAATGTAAAATTGCAGTGAACATAAATTACAGAAAGTAAAATGGCAGGAAACTTAAATAACAAGAAAGTAAATTAGCTGAAACTTAAATTGCAAGAAAAGTAAATTGCATGAAAAGTAAAGGGGGTTGGGTGCTGGAAATTAAAGAGAGCAATAGATCAAAACTCAGAAACTCTTGCAGAAAGCTTAACTTGCAGGAAAGTAAATTGGGATCATGAACAGAAATGTAAAATGAAGAACAAGTGCAGAAGAATTAAATTGCTTGAAAGTAAATTGAAAGCCAATGGAACAGTAAAAAACAGAAGAGCAGCCAAGAACTCAACTCAATTGCAAAATAAAATTGAAGATCTCAGGGAATCAAAGAGACTAGAAAACAAGTCTAGATCTCACTCCCTTCCTTGATTCAACAGAAAACAAGTTTGAAAAAGAAATAGAGATGGAAGCAGCAAATGAAAACTCAAATTCAATCCTCAATTTCTTAGAAATCTGCAGAAAGTAAACAAAGAGAATTCTCAAAGTGAGAATGAAACAGAATTCCTCCAATCTCACTCAAGATTCAAAACAGAAAAGAAAACTAAAGGAGAGAGCTATCTATTCCTAATGCTCCCTATTGGAGCCAACTTCCCTCTAATTCAGCTTCTTGATGCCTTTATATAGGCTTTACAAAATGAAAAAATGAAAATGAAATTAAAACAAATTACAAAAATAAAAATCCTAATTTAATTGATCCATGTGCCTTTGAGTGATGATGTGGGCTTTGCTTGCTTTGGATTTGAGGAGAAATGGGTTTGCTTGGCCTTGATTCAATTTGGAGAGGAATTGAATTTAAATGAGATTTTGGTTGAATTTTGGCCCATGATTGTTTGCTCCCAGGAGGCTGCCCTGCCCTTGTGGAGGGCAGAGCAGGAAATGGTGCATGTGGCCTCATTGCGTGCGTGCTTGGTGCTGGCCGTGCCAAGTTGTGTGCGCGCCCAAGCTCCTTGCCTTTACTTCCTTGAAGGTCTTGTGTTCGAACCTTGGTGAAAGCACTTGAGGAGTAATTTTTCCTTGATTTTCCATGAAGAGAGCACGACATTGCCCTGCTCTCCAAGAGGGCAGAGCAGAAAATTGAGCGCTACTTTGCTTTGGAGTGAGGCTCCAGCTTCGAACCTTGGTGGAAGCACATTGGTTTATTTTTGCTTATTTTTTGCCCTTAAAGATGCCTTTCATTCCTGCCTCAATTGTATGCCAAATATGGATTGCTATATATCGTTGGAAAGCTCTGAATGTCAGCTTTCTAACGCAACTGAAAGCACATCAATTGGACGTCTGTAGCTCCAGTTATAGCCCTTTGAAGGAGGCATGGTCATGCTGTGAGCGGCCAGATTTTAACTTAGCGTAAATTTGCTCCAACCTCACTTTGTTTCATCATGATTCTGCCCTGCCCTTGGCAAGAGCAGGGCAGTGTGCTTGCTGGTTGCTTTCTTCTTTAATTTGGTCATGGGCCACGCTTTTAAAAGCGTGGCCTAAGGCTCCAAAGTGTGCTCCAACTTCAAAGTGTGTCCCAAAGCTCTTTTTTTCTCCTTTTTTGTGCTTCTTTGCTTCTTTTTCTTCTTATTTCCTACAAGATTTATAAAATTAAAAGATCAAGGAAATATACCAATTAAGTATAAAAGCATTCAATATTTAAACACAAATCATCAATTTCTTGTATGAAAAAGCATAGAAAAATAGGTATATGATGACATGTCATCAATATCAAGCTTGATAAGGATGAACATGGTAGAGATGTTGATGAGACACGCTATAGAGGGATGATTGGATCTTTGATGTATCTAACCTCCTCAAGGCCTGATATCATCCAAAGTATTGGAGTTTTCTCAAGGTTTCAATCAAAGCCTAAGGAGTCCCATCTCTTAGCTGTCAAGAGGATCATCCGATATGTACTTGGTACCATTGATTATGGGTTATGGTTTCCTAAGACTGATTCATTTCAATTAATAGATTTCTGTGATGCATATTTTGCTAGGGATAGAATTGATAGAAGAAGCACAAGTGGCATGTGCTGCTTTCTTGGGAAATCTCTCATTGTTTGGTCTAGCAAGAAGCAAGTTGCAGTGGTACTTTCAACAGCCAAAGCTGAGTATATTGCAGCCTCCTCTTGTTGTTCTCAATTATTATGGCTGAAAACTTAACTAGCTGACTATAAACTGAATGTCTCTAATATTCCCTTATTTTGTGACAACATGAGTGCTATTAATATTTCCAAAAACCCTGTTTTTCACTCAATAACAAAGCACATTGAAGCTCGATTTCATTCTATAAGAGAACATGTGCAAAATGGAAATTTAGATATTAAGTTTGTTAACTCTGAAGGTCAGTTAGCTGATATTTTCACCAAACCATTGATAGAGGAGAGGTTCTGCAAGTTACAAACTGAACTGGGCATTCTAGCTTGATCTTTGTTTTCTTAATGATTCTGATCATGAGATCTTTTATGTTTTGTCTCATAAATCGCCGTGAGATTTTTTTTTGGCGGATGATGAGTAAACTTCACTAAGTCACTATGAAGCTACTGGATTCAAATCTGACCTTAACGAATGATGGACCTCTAAGGTGCTGGAGCAGTTCACGACAAATGGGCTTTCTTTACTAAATCCATTCGACCCATTTCATTGTTGCTTTTTCATTTTTTTGGCATTAAGTTTTTTACTCATTTTGGGCCTCATTTAAACTTATTTTCAAATCCACTTTTGTTTTCTTTTGTTCTTTCTAAACGTACGAATGTTACAGCTGTAACTTTCAAAACATTTTCAAAGTTTGGATTTTTATCTTTTCAAGGTGCAACCTTTACACTCCTCTAAGCCTATATTAACTTCCCACTACATGCATCCATTCACACTACTCTCTCCACTCTTTCATTTTCTCCAAACCAGTGCTCTATAAATATGGCACGAAAGAAGAGAACTGCCCACAGAGGCTCCCATAGTGACACCCACCATTCTGATCACACACACTCTTCTCCCTCACAATCACCTACTCATTCTTCACCTTCATCACCACTAAACCCTTCTCTTGATATGGCCTACACTAAGACCACTGCTCGTCGCCCTAGCGTTGCTCTTCGCCCTCCTCATCCTCCTCTGCCAAACACGTCTCAGCCTAGTTCATCCAAACCCAGTTCTTCCTGAGGAAAGAGGCTTCTTCACGAAGATGAAGAGAATCCCCCACTCAGACTCGCCATACTTGTGGTACAGTCATTGACTTTCATCTTTGTCCTGTTGCTGAACCTAGACTCTCCAATCCTATTGCTTACAAGTCCTTTTATGCTGATTTCTTAATGAGTCTTATGATCGTCGCCGTTTTCAATCTCTCATGAACTACCTATTTTTCTGCAAAGATATTTACAAACATACTCTCTGTTCCTCTAAGCTTGTCAATCTAGACAAACTCCATAGGAAAGGTCTGAACTTTATCCCATTGATTGCATGTCAAGGTTGGATACCCATATTGTTCATCAAAGAGAAAATTTATCCTGATTTGGTAAAACAGTTCTACAGCAACATGTCCTACAAAGAAGGGAGAATCGCTTCTTTTGTTAAAGGCAAAGTGATCATTCTTAACAAATATCACCTAGGCAAAGCCTTAGATTACCAGGACTGAGGACCTGATGTCTACACCTCTGGTAAGTGGAACAATCGCTCAATGTCTCTTACTTTGATGCCCTAAGCACTGTCTGCATCAATATCCCTCTCCTTAAAGGTAACACTCCTACTCATAAGTCTCTAGGTCCAGTCCGTGCCCAGCTGCATCGGATTATAAATCATATCATTTTACCTCAGAGCGGCTCTTTTCAACGTGTCTCATTTTGTGACACACTGGTTCTGTATGCACCTCTTTCAAAAATTCCCATTTCTTTTGCTTACTTGCTTGTGAGACATATGCATGCTTGTGTTAGTACCAAAAATGCTTTACCATATGGCATGCTTCTTACAAAAAATTTTCAATCTTACAATGTTGATTTTGGGGTTGAAATTGCAAAAGATTGTAACTCATATATCAAAGGGGGTGGTGTAGTAAAGAAAATAGCTCCCAGGCGTCATCGAACTGATGACAGCACTAATGTTCCCTCTGTTGATGAGGATCCTCTGATTTTCCCTTCCACCTCTACTACGATCAAGGTCATGACCTACATTCTGAAGAATGTGCTTGAAGAATTCATCAATATGATAGACCTTCTTCTCACTCATGGTGCCGAGCGCAAAAGAAACTAAGTGTTGGAGGAAAATTCTCTCAAGAAGACCAAGGGAAGGATTCAAATTCTGAGGGACTTTGTGGAGGATGTCGAGGTTGGTCTCACCACTTCTGACAATGAGGGGGAGGATGATGGAACCTCCAATGAATCTAACTCTGATGCCTAGCTCATTTTATTTCATCTGTGATTATGACTTAGTTTACTTTTGAACTTGTTTCATTTTTTTGGATGACTGTAAAGACTTTAACTACTCTGCTACTTAAACTATATGCACCAGCCACTAACAGATTTTGTGCAGATTATTTTCCTTTCCTCCCTTGATGACAAAAAAGGGAGAAAAGAAAAAGAATGCTAGCTTTGGCTTAGGGGTCAATAGTGATAGTTAAGAACAATGATGCTCTGTGGTACTAAAATTAACTTAATTTGTCCTGTGTTGTGTATCATGCCTAGTGTTAATTGCTCTATGTTATTATTACTGTAATATATTGCTTGGAAATTTTGGTCCTGGCTATTTTTAAGATTTGTTTAGGTAAAGATGTAAGCCATGATCAAGGGAGAGTAATGCTAGCATTAAGGGAGAGCAACTCATAATCCAAATGTCACCAAAGGGAAGTGTTCTTAACCCATTCAAATTAGTTTTAATTTCCCTATTTTATCATGTTTGTCATCACGGGGGAGATTGTTAAGTCTAGTTTGATTTTGGGTTAATTTATGATGACAAGCATTTACTTGGGTTGAAAGCCCAATATTGTTTGATGAGTATTTTTATTGTTGCAGGCCCAAGTATCCTAGTTCATGCTGCATCAGCCCATCACAGCAAATAGAAGAACAGCTCACTTTGTTCTTTGGTGCTGTAAACAAGTCCAACACTTTCCATAGCACTGTTCAGCAAATTAAATGATTATGTATTTGCTGAAAGCAAATGAGGACAGCTGGAAAAAAGCAAGGACAGGTGTGGCTCTGTAAAAGCAAAGAAGGACAGCTGCTACACTTCACTAACCCAAGGATAAACAGTAAAGCAAAGTTCAAAAATGGGAGAGCAAAACACAAACTTGCTAAGCAGCAGAGGTAGTGGTAAAGCTCCTCGTACAGTAGAGATAATGGATCAGGATGAAAAAGGAGAGCATACCAAGGAAGAAGGCCAAGCAAAGGACATCAGAGGTAGTGGTCGAGCTCTTCATCGAGCAGAGGTAGTGGAGCATGATGAAGAAGGACTACAGCCAGCTGTGACAGCTCCAACGAGCAGCTGGTACAAGGAAATGGAAGAGGCAAAAATGAAGGCATGTTGAAGATATATAACAAGCCTCATTCCATCATTTCAAAGCAAGAAAGAAAGAGCACACACTCAGAGAACCATCTCTAATATAGAGCTGGAATCTTTTTCTTCTACTCAAGCTTAATTTCTGATCTTTCTGTTATGGCTATCTTGTGTCATTTTATATTTTGAAAAAAGGCTAATCTTGTGAAGTTGAAAAGCCAATGAGTGAAAAGGCAAGAGTGATGCAAAAGAGCTACTGATTTCCGATGTAATTTTGGTTTTTGAACTAGTATTAGTTCCCTTTTCCAAGTTGGGTTAGCACTTGGGGAGATTGAATCTGTTTGATTCCCCTTCCTAGTTGGGACAGCACTATGGGAAGCTAAGCTTTGGTGATGAAAGCTTAGGGGGTAGATACTAGTTGAATTAGGGAGAAATTCAATAGTATTGGTGTATGTAATATGTGAATGATTAGTGAAAATTCCACCATGGTTTGTGGTAGAGAATGGACGTAGGATTCATTGTACAAAGAATTTGAACCAGGATACATGCTGGTCTTCATCTTCTCCTCCCTACTCTTTTCTAGTTCTGCGTATGAGATAATTTCAAATAATCTCCTGCAACTCAAACTACAGCATAAATAGAGTTTGGAACTTTAAGTTTTAAGCCAACTTGATTCACCCCCTTCTCAAGTTCAACTAGAACCATCAGCGTTCCATCCAAATGTTCCAAATCACTGCAAAGAATCCAGTCAACTACCTCTTCTGCTCCTCTTTTCTATTAAGCATGCCAATCCAACTCTCAAACAGACCTTTAATGGTTCCTGGGATTGCCCAATCTTTATGAAGGCACCTCAACCACGCACACCACATCTTCCAAGTAAACTCACAAAAAAAAAAAACAGATGATGAATAGATTCTATCTCTTTTTTACACAGGACACAGATATTGTTACTCTGCTGGATGACGCCTAATCTACTTAGCCTCTCTTTAATATTCACCCAACCAACTAGAACAAACCATCCAAAAAGCTCGATTCTTGGAGGTACCAACCCTTTCCAAATAACACTTGTGAAACTATAGCTCGTAATCACTTGTGAAAGAGTCTCCGATTGCAGCACCTGCACCAAAGAGTTAGTAGAAAAAATACCTTTATTATCAAATTTTCAAACAAGACTTTCCTCTCTACCAGTTGATAGTTTCACTAACCTTAACCTCTCATGAAGTTGATGAACCAGTTCCAACTCCCACTGAAATAATTCTCTCCGCCACTAAAAATTCTAAATCCACTCTAACCCATCCCAAAACCCACAATCTCCTATCATAGATCCTTCTTGGTTTGAAATAGAGAAAAACCTTGAAAAATTCACTTTCAAAGGACCACCTTGAATCTAATTATCTTCCCAAAACATAGTTTTCCTACCATCCCCTACTTCCATCACCATGCCACTAATAATTTTATCTTTCACCTGTTGTTCTTTTATATTCAGCTGACAGATGTCTTCCCACGGGCCACCCTTTACTGGTAGAGGCTGATTTGATAACCGTATATTAGGATTTAAATTATTACAAGAACAAACAATCTTTTTCCACAACGGACATTCCTTTTTTGAAAAACGCCACCACCACTTGAACAAAAGCGCTGTGTTCTTGAGCACTGCATCCCCAACTCCCAAATCTCCCGTCTTTTTTGGTGCCTAAACCACCTCCCACTTCACTAGAGTTATACCATAGTTTCCATCCTCCTTACCCCCACATAAACCTCCTCTGCAATGTAATCAACTTGTCAGCCACTGCTTTTGGCATCTTGTAAAGGCTAAGGTAATAGATTGGTAAGCTATTTAACACCGATTCGATGAGAACTAATTTCACAGCTTTGTTTAGAATCTTTGCTTTTCACAAGCTTAGCTTCTCTTCCACCTTATCAATGATCGGTTTCCAAGTTTTCACCAAACGCGAATTCACCCCTCAAGAGATTCCAAGATAAATGTCAAAGTAGTTCGGATCACTCACACGTATACACGCTAGTGTATGCAATATGTCATTGATGATGATTACTCTTTTAAGAGCAAGATTACAAGAAGTGTTAGGGGTTAGTAAATTTTGTGATTTATAGTTATCAATTAGTTATTATTAGTATTTTTAATAATATAAAATTATATTTAATGATATGAAATTACTCATTTTTTTATGATTAAATGCTGACTAATTTTTAATAAAAATATTGATCCGCTGGACTTTCTCAATATATAAATGGAAACCATCTTGATGATCACTATATAGCAAGCCTGTTAATTTTGAATATAGATGACTGATAATAAGGTGCATAATTAGTCTCTACTATATAAAATGGGCTCTGAAAATCTTGCTATAAAAAGATAAGTAAAACAGTAATAATACAGAGTCAACATAATTTATTTTTTTCAATATTTAATTATTAGTATACTTTTGTGAGATGATATTAAAAAAAATTAAATATACTAATAGAATATATGTATTAGCAAAAATTATTGATCAATATAAATAAAATTGATTTTGAAAATTTTTCTAAAACAAAATACATTATACATGGGATTACAAGTTTTTGAGTGGCGTTATATATATTTGTGAAGTGCCTAATATATTTGGACTTTTTGTTTCGGCCAAATAATTAATATATTGTTAAAAAGTAGACATACACGTGGTAGAAGCTTGATTCCCTAACTTAACTGGAGGAAAAGCTATGGTAAGGTGATTTGACAAATGCAAATTATAAGTTAGTTTAGGTTCAATTACTTTAGGCTTAGGTGACACGACTTTGACAACGTGAAAATCCAGTTATACAATGTGACCCTTGTGCGATAAACCAATCTCCACCCAAAAACAGATTTGACATGCCATTTTGAAGTTGGAGTAGGAGTAGTGATCCCTTAAGTGTGTGTACAACATTCATATCATCATTGATCAAAGGAATAACAATCCACATTGTAAGGCACATATTTGCACGATGCATAATGTTATAAATGTCCAACTACTACCATAGGGGTATTCAATTTGATAATAAAACGAATCATAAAACATGTATACTTTGATCTGTGATCTTAGAATTTTCTTTTATATATTTTCTTTTCTTTTTTAATAAAAAAAGTAAAACTTTTTTTTAGTGCGAGCATAAACAGAATGCACAAATGTAACAATAATTTTCCAGAAAGATCGATTAAAAATATCTTTAAAAGAGTCCAGCAGCAAAAATAACACAAATATTTAATATAAAAACAATATAAAAGTACTCATAAAATAATATAACAGTAACAATGAGCAAGCAAATATATTAAGTAAAGCAACAATAAAAACACACTGATATTTTAACATAAAAAATTTCTCTCAATATAAGAGATGAAAACCACGAGTCATCCATATTAATCAAATAGCTCTATTGTAATACTTTATCACACTAAACTTCAGCCTATAGCTGTGAAACAAAAGCAATAAAACATTACGGCAATTCTAAAACACCATATAAAGTATATAGTCAAAAGATAATATAACTAGAAATCCGATGAAAGGAATAAAGGATCAAAGAGTCATAGATTATAGATACAAAGCACAAAGCATACACACACGATAACTACACGTGTTGGCACAAAAAGGACAAAGCAGAATATATATATATATATATATATATATATATATATATATATATATATATATATATATATATATATATATATATATATATATATATATATATATAAACCTTGCAAATAGTTCCAGGATATACAAGGTAATAGATAATAAGAATAAGTTATATACAAGGGAATTAGCCGCAGCCTGTGGAGTTTATGCCGACTAGTTTAAACCTAATACAATAGAGTTTTAATAATAAAATAGCTTACATCCTATCTCTCAAGGTTTTCCGAAATAAAGCCTCTAAGGCATCGAAATATAATAATTCAAAAATGAGAGAACTACTAGCAAAATAAAATATAAAACAAAGCTGAATCATTCTTCGCTCTGTCACCACATCCATAAACCCACCGAGATGGGTTGCGACCTGCATCTGAAAAATAACAACAATATATGGTATGAGAATCGGAGGTTCTCAATATGGTAACAGTGCCCAATAGATAAGATATAAGATTCCGAGACACCAAAAACAATTCTAGAACTTCACATCGATAACAGGATATTCAAGCTTAATGAAATATAAATAAAGTAAACCATAAACAAGGTAATCTAACTTAAAGGGTTTCTAACTAATACTAGTCACTGTTGTCCCATAGCCTTCACCAGCCTATTCTCGATGTGATCCCATCGCCACCACTTACCGAGCCTCCTCAATCCCAGCAGAAAACACAGGTAATGCAAACAAGTAAAACACAAGTAATATACATATACAACAAGTAGAACAAATAGCAAGTAGGCATGTGATTCATTTAGGCATAATGAAGTTAAGAAAAGAAAACAAGCATATAGAAGGTGCATATGATGAATTCCTATCCTAATTGGCTCGTGATATCACTTGTCGGTTCAACTGCCAACCCGACACATTCTTTCGAATGTAGCCTTTCTACCACGCCAGGGATATAGTGCCATGCATACTATTTCTTGGCACTTCCTAGTGTATAATGTCCAGCACTTTTTCTTGTGCACCCTGGATATAGTGCCTGACACACTCTTTTGGGTTATAGTGCCTGAGTTCACTCTTGCGGTAGAGAAGATTATGTGAGGGGGAGACTGCCACAGTCCTCAAATCTGAACGTAGGCGGGAGACTACCACGGCCCCTATGCCAGCGCCGCTACCTCAACAAGCAGGATTAACCACCATCCTTGCTAGGCGCATAGCAACTTACTAGATCTCAACACATCAATAATAAAATATCCATCTCAATTATTATTGCTCATAGCATAAGTTCACTTACCTCTTTCCAAGTTCCAAGTTCATCTTAACCATCATCAAACTCTCAAATTCTCAAATTCATCACCAATATAGTACCCCCACCAATTCACCCAACTAGTCCATCCACAGTACTTCAGAAAACTAAGTCTCCATATTCTAAACTAATAACAGAAATATCTAATTCTTAAGTCATTTAACTCATCTTCAATAATCTTAGAGTCTAATTACTAGTTAGGAGTCTTAAACAACAATTAAAGAAGTTTAGAAAGCTAGATAATCAGTTGAAATTGCAAGAAAATAAGTTTTTAGCAAAACAAGGGTCTCACGTACGCAAACCCCCTGTTCGTGTACGCATGTGCGTCATTTGGCCAAGGTCGCGTATGCAAGCTACGTCCACGTACTCGAGTACTGGAAACAGCAAAGGAGACCCGCGTTGCGTGCAACATGATACTACGCATGCCTGTATAATGCCACGCTCGCATATGCATGCATTGCCCGCGTACACGAGATCACTTGGCAGTGGCCGACGTCTGTATCGCGTGCACTGTTCCGCATACGCATGCCCTGATAGACTTAGAAAAATTTCAGAAGGTACAGAAATCAAATTTTTATACCGAACTTCGAACGCGCATAACTTTTCCGTTTTAAAATATTTTTCATCCGTTCTTTAAACGTCTTAAAGCTCTCGAACCTAACTTTCATTGAAAATAACTTTCATCAAAATTAAGGATCCAAAGTCAAAGTTATGCCTTGTCAAAGTTCATCAAAAATAAGATTTTTACCAGACAAGATTCCCTAGTTTTTCAAAACTTCAACCCAAACCCAATTCAAACATATTCAAAATCATTATCAAAACACTACCACACACTATAATTTACTACGCAATTGCACTTCAAGCATTTCCACACCTATTTCACTTAATTTTCCCTCTTCTCTCCATAGTTCAACAAAATCCACGATTCCCAAACCAAGATTCCAATCTCAACAATTTTCGCACTAACTCAACTCTTCATATACATCATTCATCACACATCATTATAAGCATGCTCCAACACATACAATTTTATTCAATCTCCATCAAGATACATATATCACAAACACAACTCAACAAACATTCATTCAGTTCAATCCTATCCTAAGGTCCACTAGCCTAAGTTTCACAAAACATTACATATTACCTAAAGAAAATCGAAACCACACCTTGGTTGATTCCCACCACGGTCAAAACACCGAAACAAGGCCACCAAGCTTAATCCGAAAGCTCCAAACTCAAGCTCAAAAATCCAAGTAGCCAAAACAACTCCAATAACCACCAAACCTCAATCTAACATCATATAATATACCAAAATCAACACTAGGGCTAACCAAATCATCAAACCACAAGGGTTTTAAAGAAACTTACCTTGTTCAATGGTATTAGGGGCAAAATCCAATAATAACCCAAAGCTAGATCACCCATAAATAACCAAAATTACAAAATCTACCAAAAAACAAAACCCAAAAATGCAAAATTGTTAGCATAGGAAACTAGAGTATAGATTTCAAGATTCTTACCATTTTATTTAGATAGAAATAACGGGCTTGGCGAGAGCTATGCGTGGTCACAAATGGCACGTGAATCGGGGCCTCGTAGCTCAAGTTACAAGCAAATGAAGAAGGAAGTGAATAGTGTCACTTCTTCCTCTCCTCTCACTTGGCAGCTGCTAGGTTAGTGTATTGTGATGTTATGAGGCTGAGTGGCCTCTAAATGGTGCTTATATATGTTGGGCTTAGGCCCAGTCCATTTCGTTTAGTATTTTTGGTCCATTTGGCCCAACTTTGGGTCAAAACCTTTACAATTAGTGTCCTGTTTTCAATTCTAAATGTTTTTCTAAGTTTTTCTACTGTTTTATTTTCTCTCACGCAGTACTGGACAAACTTAAGCCGATACCTCCGGCTAATTTACCGGTACACATTTTTAATTTTCATAGAAAAATCTATTTTTCCACTTGAAAAAATCTAATGGATCCAAATCTCACCTTTAAATTTTCTAATTAACATTTCTAAATTTCAGAACCTATTTAGAGCAATTAAATTATTATTTTTATTTTATCAAAGCATTTAGTTTGATTCCAGTTCTTAGATCTACTATAATCAAATATGAGGTACAAGAGAGTCTTAAACAAAGTACAAATTGTGCATACAATCAGCCAAAACACCACAGCTTACAAATGAGTAACAAAAAGATGAAAAATATCCAAAATTAAAGTTGTTGTTTGAAGCTATTTTCTCTCACTATAGACTTTCAAACAATATCTTTACCGTCCCGAATGAAGAACAAGATGAGGTGAACTTGCAATCCAAATTTCAGGCCGATCCAATGGTGAACGAATGAGAAACTTCTGTTTGAAATCTGCTGCTTTGTATAAAAATGGAAATTTTGTTTTTCCTTTTCTCTCTTATTTTGTGGCTACCCTCTCTCACTCTCAATTGACCCAAAAAAGTTTGATTAGGATAGTGACATAAGGGTGTAAGGGGACACCCCAAAAAATTGGGCTTGGACCTCACAAAGGAGAGAAAAATCTAACAAAACTCCCCCTTCTCGACTAGGTGGAGGCCCTCGCCATCTCGGCGATCAAACAAAATGTTCTAAACTTATCTCTTGGTAATGATTTTTTCATCATATCAATACCATTATTATCAGTGTGAACTTTCTCATGTTCCAACAACTTGAAATTCAACACATCCCGTATTTAGTGATACCTAACATTGATATGTTTAGATCTTGCATCAAAGGTAGAATTCTTTGCAAGATGAATAACACTTTGACTATCACACAAGAACACATAACGGTCTTGCTTGAAACCAATCTCTCCAAGAAATTTTTTCATCCACAATAATCCTTTACATGCTTCAGTTGTTGCAATAAACTTTGTCTTTGTGGTAGAAAGTGCAACAGACTTCTGTAGCTTTAACTGCCATGGAATAGCTCCCCTTGCAAATTTGACCAAATAACCTAAAGTAGACTTTTGAGAATTAACGTATCTTGCCATGTGTGTATCAGTAAATCCAACTAGTAAAGGTTTCTCATCACCAAAACTCAAACTCAAGTTAGTTGTATCTTTTAGATATCTCATAATCCATTTAACAGCATTCCAATGTTCTTTACCTAGATTAGAGAGGAAATGACTCGCAGTACCAAATGCATGAGCAATGTCTGGTCTAGTGCACGCCATAACATATATCAAGCTTCCAACAGCTGAGGCATAAGAAATTTCATCCATTACTTATTTTTCCTTATCAGTAGCTGGACACTGCTTGGTACTTAACTTAAAATGAGGAGCAAAAGAACTAGCAACACATTTGGCATCATTCATACCAATCCTTTGAAGACACCTTCTTTATGTACATTTTCTATGACAAATAAAGCTTTTTGAAATCTCTATAATAAGTAATAGTCATACCCAAAATCTGTTTGAGAGGACTCAAGTCCTTCATAGCAAAGAACTTGCTTAACTGTTTCTTTAACTCATTAATCCTCAAAGCATTCTTGCCTACAATCAAAATATCCTCCACATAAAACAAAAGAATGATAAAATCACCATCAGAAAACCTTTTCACAAATACACAATGATCTGAAGTTGTCTTATGGTAACCATGCTCCTCATAACAGATTCAAATTTCTTGTACTATTGTCTCGGAGCTTACTTCAACCCATAAAGACTTTTCTTAAGCTTACACACAAGGCCTTCCTTTTCTTTAACAACAAAGTCCTTTGGCTGTTCCATGTAGATTTTTGTGTCTAAATCACCATGAAAAAAAGTTATCTTCACATCCATTTGCTTAATCTCCAGATCAAGATAAGGTGCTAATCCAAGTACAACACGAATGGATGACACTCTCACAATAGGAGAAAAAATCTCCTCAAAATCAATCTAATCCTAGAGGCATTCCAAAACCCCAACACTTATATCAAAATCCTAGAGTTTTCAATAAACCAGAGTAGGGTAACTATATCTAAGGAATCTAATTTGATTCTTCACTTCTCGTTCTCTGTAAACCTCCAATTTACCATGTGGAACAACCTTTAGCGTCTCCTCCACCAGCATGAGAGATCTCTCAGTAAACACACACAAATATAGTAACAGATACGGCAAATAGATCAAATAGCAGTTAGTTACAAATAAGCAATTAGGCAAGCCAAACAAATGATTACCCAAACAAAACATACAAGTGCATATGATGCATGTCTGTCCTATGGACGATGATATCACTTATCGGTTATACAGCCAAATCCGAAATATCTGGTAGCGAACCCTGGATAGAAACACCACATCGCAGAGCAAGTGGGACTAAGACACAACCCTTTCATACTACCCGCTTAACCCAGAGCAAGTAGAATGAACCACCACTGAGGCACAACCCTTCCATGCGGACACCTTTATCATACTAAAAATCTCTGATTCTTATTCCATACATATTCTGTTATTTTTCAGATGTAGGATGTGAGGCACCTCACTGAGCATGCTGGAGGCTAACTTTGGAGAACCAGGATCTGTATCTATGTTTTGGGTTTATTTTTAGTTATATATATATATATATATATATATATATATATATATATATTGGTTAGCCTTTCTTTGCAAGTCGTGTCTAGAGCTTGATTATGTATTCTCTGTTTTTGAATTTTTCATATATATATATATATGTATATATATATATATATATATATATATATATATATATATGTCCTATTTAGTTTTTTGTATAAGCTTTCTATCTTAATGTTTTTCGAGAGTGACACATTTTCGGTTTTACTTTGTTCATCTTTTCTTTCAAGACTCCTAGTTAAACTATTCTTCGTATATATCTATGTACGTATTTTTGTTTTTAGAGGTTGTGACGCCTCACCACCTTTGATTTATGACCTAGGCATAAAGCTTTAAGTGGTAGGGTGTTACACATTTGTTCTTCAAAACTCTCATATCCTAAGATATCTACACTAACTCATAAGTATCATTTTTAAGTAAGAACTTTACTTCTTCTTGTATAGTTTCAAGCCATTGAACTTTGCTTCCATCTTCAATAGCCTCTCCAAAGCATTCAGGTTCTCTCCCATCAGTTAACAAGACAAACTCATGTGGAGACCTTGTGAAGGCTTTGATGCCAGGGCATCTTGGCTAGTTTTACTAGCCATTTTTTGTATGCTTTAGGTTGGTTTCATGCATTTTCTTAGGAAATAAGCAAGTATTTGGTTGAAAATGTAATCATACCATGATTCAAGCAAACATTGTAAATTTTGAATAATTTCATGAGAATTATGCATGAATTGAATGATAAATTGGATGATGCATGATCCCATGATTAAGAGCAAGACTTTTATGCACTTTGTTTGATTAATTTAAGGTAACAAGAAGCATAGAAGAGCCACGTTAGTGTCTACGTTAGTGCCACTAACGTGGCCATTAACGTGGAGAAAAAGAGAAGCCCCAATGTTAGTGAGAAAGTTAATGGCATTAACTTTGAAGAAGGAGAGCATGGAACGTTAGTGGTAAAAGTAAGCACCACTAACGTTAGCGAAGGACAAGAAGACCCACGTTTGCTTCCACATTAGTTACATTAACATGGGAACTAACGTGGAAGAAAAGGGAAACACTAACATTAGTGGAAAAGGTGAACGCCACTAACGCTAGCGAAGCAAAGCAAGACCCACGTTACTGGCCACGTTAGTTACACTAACGTGGACACTAACGTGGGCAAAAGTCTCACCTGGCAGCCTGACCATGCCTTCTTCAAACAAGAATAACTTGAGCCACAAAACTCCAAATGAGGTGATTCCAAATGAATTGGAAAGTAGGAATTCAGAGCTTTCCAAGCATATATGGCACTACATGGTGGACATTAAATTTGAGGGAGAAAACCTGCCCCGAAAGTGCAAAGATGAACATGGTATCAACCTGTAGTAAGGCCAACTGACCTCTTCACCTTCCAAGAAGTGTAACTCGAGCTGTAGAGCTCCAAATGATGCACTTTTAATAACGTTGGAAAGTAGACATCAAGAGCTTTCCAACAATATATAATAGTACGGGGTGGACATTAAGTTTGTGCTCCAGAACCTGGCAATACTAAGCTCCTAATTGCTAGCGTTATCGTGACTCACGTTTTCCAGGAACGCTGGCGACCTTGTCCAGTTCAAAGGAGCATAACTTGAGTTACAGAGGTCCAATTGAGGTGATTCCAGTTGCATTAGAAAGCTGACATTCAGATCTTTCCAAAGATATATAATAGTTTATAGTGGGCATGAAATTGGATCACAAACAAAAGGCATCTTTTAAGCCCCAAAAATACCAACTGGGTAGCAAGTGTGACGTTAGCCACACTAACTTCAGCACTAACGCCACACTTGTAGTGTTAGTGTGGCTAACGGAAGCAATAAAGCCAAGTCACCCTGGACCTCAATTTGATTCACTTCTCTTTCAAGGACCACCCAACCTCAAGGAAGCAAGCCAACAAGTGTCAACCAATCAAGGCCACAAGAAGCATCTAGAATAGGAATTTTCATTTAATTGTAACTTTCTTTAAATTTCATTTTGTAATTTAGGAGAGCCTATATAAAGGCCTTAGTTTGTACATTCAAAGAACACTGAATCCGGGGGATTGAAGAGGGATCTTCGGACTCCCTCCCCTCATACACTTTTCCTTCTCTTTCTTTTCTTTGTACTTTTCATTTATGAATTTGGAAATTTCAATGTTAGTTTTAATATTCATCTTTACTTTTTTGCACTTTCCTTCTTTTCTATTGTGATTCAATGGATCAATTGTAGTTCTTATTCTTCTTCTTCTTTCTTTTCTCTTGATTTTACTAGAGAGCTTTCGATCTTCATCCAATTGGTTAGCTATCTTGGAAGAGAAGCTCTCTATAATTGGATCTCCGCAGAACCTTGGAAGAGGAATGAGGAGATCGTGCTAGAAATGCTCTCTCACATTGGATTAGGTTGGGGGTTGGGCGGATATAGTGACATGTAATCCTCCCAATACTTTGATCTATGAATGTGTGTGGTATAATCAGTGACCAAACTTCATCTGTTTCCATGAGAAATTAAATCAAGGAATTGAGAAATTGTTCAATGGTGGACGAAATTGTGATAACATCAATGTAGTATTCTTTGTTGTTGTATGGAATCCTTATTATGGCACTTATGTGTGGACACAACTCCGTTCAACTAACCAGCAAGTGTACTGGGTCGTCCAAGTAATACCTTACATGAGTAAGGGTCGATCCCACAGAGATTGTTGGTATGAAGCAAGCTATGGTCATCTTGTAAATCCCAGTCAGGAGGATAAAATTATGGAATTTAGAAAATCAAATATGATTAATAAAAATAAACAGAAAATAAAATGGATAGAGATACTTATGTAAATCAATAGTGGAAATTTCAGATAGGCGTATGGAGATGTTGTGCTCCTCTTAAATCTCTACTTTCTTATTACATTCATCCTATCCTTCTTACTCCTTTCCATGGCAAGCTGTATGTAGGGCATCACTGTTGTTAATGGCTACATCCCATCCTCTCAGTGAAAACGTTCCTATGCTCTGTCACAGCACGGCTAATCATCTGTCGGTTCTCAATCAGGTTGGAATAGAATCCCTTGATTCTTTTGCGCTTGTCATCACGCCCAGCCTTCAGGAGTTTGAAGCTCGTCACAGTCATTCAATCCCAGAATCCTACTCGAAATACCACAGACAAGGTTTAGACTTTCCGGATCCTCATGAATGCCGCCATCTATCGAGCTTATACCACGAAGATTCTGTTGGGGAATCTAAGAGATATGCGCCCGGCCTAAGGTAGAACGGAAGTGGTTGTCAGTCACGCGCGTTCATGGGTGAGAATGATGATGAGTGTCACGGATCATCACATTCATCAAGTTGAAGTGCAACGTATATCTTGGAATAAGAATAAAAGAGAATTGAATAGAAAGTAATAGTAATTGTATTGAAACTTGAGGTACAGCAGAGCTCCACACCCTTAATCTATGGTGTGCAGAAACTCCACCGTTGAAAATACATAAGTGAAAGGTTCAGGCATGGCCGAATGGCCAGCCCCCAAAACGTGATCACAGGATTCAAAATACAATCCAGGATGATAATATGATAGTAAAAAGTTCTATTTATAATAAACTAGCTCCTAGGGTTTACATGAGTAAGTAATTGATGCATAAATCCACTTCCGGGGCCCACTTGGTGTATGTTTGGGCTGAGCTTGATCTATCCACGAGCTGAGGCTTCTCTTGGAGTTGAACTCCAAGTTATAACGTGTTTTGGGCGTTCAACTCCGGATCATGACGTTTTTCTGGCGTTTAACTCCAGACAGCAGCATGTACTTGGCGTTCAACGCCAAGTTACGTCGTCAATTTCCGAATAAAGTATGGACTATTATATATTGCTGGAAAGCTCTGGATGTCTACTTTCCAACGTCGTTGAGAGCGCGCCAATTGGAGTTCTGTAGCTCCAGAAAATCAATTTCTAGTGCAGGGAGGTCAGATTCCAACAGCATCAGCAGTCCTTTTGTCAGCCTTTTTCAGAGTTTTGCTCAAGTCCCTCAATTTCAGCCAGAAATTACCTGAAATCACAGAAAAATACACAAACTCATAGTAAAGTCTAGAAATGTGAATTTAACATAAAAACTAATGAAAACATCCCTAAAAGTAGCTTGAACTTACTAAAAACTACCTAAAAACAATGCCAAAAAGCGTATAAATTATCCGCTCATCACAACACCAAACTTAAATTGTTGCTTGTCCCCAAGCAACTGAAAATCAATTAGGATAAAAAGAAGAGAATATACTATAAATTCCAGAATATCAATGAATATTAATTATAATTAGATGAGCGGGACTTGTAGCTTTTTGCTTCTGAACAGTTTTGGCATCTCACTTTTTCCTTTGAAGTTCAGAATGATTGGCTTCTCTAGGAACTTAGAATTTCGGATAGTGTTATTGACTTTCCTAGTTAAGCATGTTGATTCTTGAACACAGCTACTTATGAGTCTTGGCCGTGGCCCTAAGCACTTTGTTTTCCAATATTACCACCGGATACATAAATGCCACAGACACATAACTGGGTGAACCTTTTCAGATTGTGACTCAGCTTTGCTAGAGTCCCCAGTTAGAGGTGTCCAGAGCTCTTAAGCACACTCTTTTTTGCTTTGGATCACGACTTTAACCACTCAGTCTCAAGCTTTTCACTTGGACCTTCATGACACAAGCACATGGTTAGGTACAGCTTGATTTAGCCGCTTAGGCCTGGATTTAATTTCCTTGGGCCCGCCTATCCATTGATGCTCAAAGCCTTGGATCCTTTTTACCCTTGCCTTTTGGTTTTAAGGGCTATTGGCTTTTTCTGCTTGCTTTTTCTTTTTTTTTCTATTTTTTTGCCACTTCTTTTTTTTTCCACAAGCTTTTGCTTTTTCACTGCTTTTTCTTGCTTCAAGAATCAATTTTATGATTTTTCAGATTATCAATAACATTTTTCTTTGTTCATCATTCATTCAAGAGCCAACAATTTTAACATTCATAAACAACAAGATCAAAAATATGCACTGTTCAAGCATTCATTCAGAAAACAAAAAGTATTGTCACCACATCAATATAATTAAATTAAATTCAAGGATAAATTCGAAATTCATGTACTTCTTGTTCTTTTGAATTAAAACATTTTTAATTTAAGAGAGGTGAAGGATTAATGGATTTATTCATAACTTTAAGACATAGTTACTAACTACTAATGATCATGTAATAAAGACACAAGTATAGATAAACATATAACATAAAAAAAACGAAAAGCAGAAGAAAAATTTAAGAACAAGGAATGAGTCCACCTTAGTGAGGGTGGCGCCTTCTTGAAGGACTATTGATGTCCTTGAGCTCTACTATGTCTCTGAATTATTGTAATTTAGTTTCTCTTAGTTTCCTCTTCAGAGTCCTTTCAGGTTCTGGATCAGCATCAACAAGAATGCCTTTTTCCTTGTTCCTGCTCATATGAAAGAGAAGAAGAAAAGAAAAGGAAGAGGAATCCTCTATGTCATAGTAAAGAGGATCCTTATTATTAGTAGAAGAAGAAAGGGGATAATGGAAGGAGAGGGTTGAATAGTCTGTATAAAGAGTAAGGATAGGGGAGGTGATAAGAGATGAAGAGAAGTGTTAGTAAATAAATAAATAAATAAATAGAAGAAGATGAGAGAGGGATTTTCGAAAATATTTTTGAAAAGGAGTTAGTAATTTCAAAAATTAAAGATGAATTAAAATTAAAATTAAAACTTGAAACAATTAGTTTATTAAAAAGAATTTTTGAAAAAGAGGGAGGTATTTTCGAAAATTAGAGAGGGAAAGGTAGTTAGGTGGTTTTGAAAAAGATAAGAAACAACCAAAAAGTCAAATTTGAAAAAGATAAGAAAATAAGTTAGATAAGATATTTTGAAATCAAATTTTGAAAAAGATAAGATAAAAAGATAAGATAAATAGATAAGATAAAAAGATAAGATTTTTAAGAAAAAGATATTTTGAAAAATATTTAATTTTTAAAATTTAAAATTAATTTCTTAACTAACAAGAAACTAAAAGATAAGATTCTAGAATTTAAAGATTGAACCTTTCTTAAAAAGAAAGTAACAAACTTCAAATTTTTGAATCAATCACATTTACTTGTTAGCTAATTTTCGAAAATATGATGTAAAAGATAAGAAAAAGATTTTGAAAAATATTTTAAAAAAAATTTCGAAAATTAATAAGAAAAAAGGAAAAGATTTAATTTTTGAAAAAGTTTTGAAAAGATAAGATTTTTAAAATTGAAAATTTGACTTGACTTGTAAGAAACAACTAATTTTTAAAATTTTTGACTAAGTCAACTCAAATTTTCGAAAATTAGGAGATAAAAAAGGAAAAGATATTTTTTTGATTTTTGAATTTTTTTATGATGAGAGAGAAAAACACAAAAATGACCCAAAACATGAAAATTTTGGATCAAAACACAAGATGCATGCAAGAACACTATGAATGTCAAGATGAACACCAAGAACACTTTGAAGATCATGATGAACATCAAGAACATAATTTTGAAAAATTTTTGATGCAAAGAAAACATGCAAGACACCAAACTTAGAAATCTTTAATGCGTGGACTCTAACAAACGAAAAATGCATATGAAAAACAACAAACAACACAAAACAAGAAATCATCAAGATCAAACAAGAAGACTTGTCAAGAACAACTTGAAGATCATGAAGAACACTATGAATGCATGGAATTTCGAAAAATGCAAGAAAAATTTTTCAAAGCATGCAATTGACACCAAACTTAAAAATTGACTCAAGACTCAAACAAGAAACACAAAATATTTTTGATTTTTATGATTTTCTAATTTTTTTTGGATTTTTATTAATTCTTGTTTTCGAAAATATTTTTGGAAAAACGAAAAAGAAAAGAAAAATTTTGAAAAAGATTTTTGAAAAGAAAATTACCTAATCTGAGCAACAAGATAAACCGTCAGTTGTCCATACTCGAACAATCCCCGGCAACGGCGCCAAAAACTTGGTGGACGAAATTGTGATCACATCAATGTAGTATTCTTTGTTGTTGTATGGAATCCTTATTATGGCACTTATGTGTGGACACAACTCCGTTCAACTAACCAGCAAGTGTACTGGGTCGTCCAAGTAATACCTTACGTGAGTAAGGGTCGATCCCACAGAGATTGTTGGTATGAAGCAAGCTATGGTCATCTTGTAAATCCCAGTCAGGAGGATAAAATTATGGAATTTAGAAAATCAAATATGATTAATAAAAATAAACAGAAAATAAAATGGATAGAGATACTTATGTAAATCAATAGTGGAAATTTCAGATAGGCGTATGGAGATGTTGTGCTCCTCTTAAATCTCTACTTTCTTATTACATTCATCCTATCCTTCTTACTCCTTTCCATGGCAAGCTGTATGTAGGGCATCACTGTTGTTAATGGCTACATCCCATCCTCTCAGTGAAAACGTTCCTATGCTCTGTCACAGCACGGCTAATCATCTGTCGGTTCTCAATCAGGTTGGAATAGAATCCCTTGATTCTTTTGCGCTTGTCATCACGCCCAGCCTTCAGGAGTTTGAAGCTCGTCACAGTCATTCAATCCCAGAATCCTACTCGAAATACCACAGACAAGGTTTAGACTTTCCGGATCCTCATGAATGCCGCCATCTATCGAGCTTATACCACGAAGATTCTGTTGGGGAATCTAAGAGATATGCGCCCGGCCTAAGGTAGAACGGAAGTGGTTGTCAGTCACGCGCGTTCATGGGTGAGAATGATGATGAGTGTCACGGATCATCACATTCATCAAGTTGAAGTGCAACGTATATCTTGGAATAAGAATAAAAGAGAATTGAATAGAAAGTAATAGTAATTGTATTGAAACTTGAGGTACAGCAGAGCTCCACACCCTTAATCTATGGTGTGCAGAAACTCCACCGTTGAAAATACATAAGTGAAAGGTTCAGGCATGGCCGAATGGCCAGCCCCCAAAACGTGATCACAGGATTCAAAATACAATCCAGGATGATAATATGATAGTAAAAAGTTCTATTTATAATAAACTAGCTCCTAGGGTTTACATGAGTAAGTAATTGATGCATAAATCCACTTCCGGAGCCCACTTGGTGTATGTTTGGGCTGAGCTTGATCTATCCACGAGCTGAGGCTTCTCTTGGAGTTGAACTCCAAGTTATAACGTGTTTTGGGCGTTCAACTCCGGATCATGACGTTTTTCTGGCGTTTAACTCCAGACAGCAGCATGTACTTGGCGTTCAACGCCAAGTTACGTCGTCAATTTCCGAATAAAGTATGGACTATTATATATTGCTGGAAAGCTCTGGATGTCTACTTTCCAACGTCGTTGAGAGCGCGCCAATTGGAGTTCTGTAGCTCCAGAAAATCCATTTCGAGTGCAGGGAGGTCAGATTCCAACAGCATCAGCAGTCCTTTTGTCAGCCTTTTTCAGAGTTTTGCTCAAGTCCCTCAATTTCAGCCAGAAATTACCTGAAATCACAGAAAATCATACAAACTCATAGTAAAGTCTAGAAATGTGAATTTAACATAAAAACTAATGAAAACATCCCTAAAAGTAGCTTGAACTTACTAAAAACTACCTAAAAACAATGCCAAAAAGCGTGTAAATTATCCGCTCATCATTCAAGCTTAGAGAGATTGGATTGCCAAGGAATTGGGATCCAATCACTTAAGATTGCTAAGGAGATCAATGAATGCATTGATTGAGGAAGAGATGAGAATGAACTTGATCCGGAGGATTGCAATATCTCTTGATCCCAATGTTCATTTTATTTTTATTTCTTACATTTACTTTTCTGCACTTTATTACGTTTCTTTATTTTTATGCCACTTACATTTTCCTGTTGTTCATCACTCCAAATCTGATTCGTCTAACTAGGATAATCAATTAACCATTGATTGCTTAATCCGTTAATCCCTGTGGATTCGACCTCACTCTATTGTGAGTTTTTACTTGACGACAAATTCGGTATACTTACCGAAGGAAAATTTGTTGAGGGACAAGTTTTCGTGGATCAAGTTTATGGCACCGTTGCCGGGGATTAATTGTGATTAACAAACTGCCGGTTGATTGATTTACTAGATTAGACACTTTTCTTTTTGTCATTGTTTTCTTTTGTTTCTTTATTTTCTTGTGCTAACTAACTGTTTGTGATATTGCCTCACTGGGAATTTCCTCATCTGTGACAATGGAGATTCCAATTTCTTTTTGGTGATTATTGTTTGAGACAGAGCTTTTTGTAGGAAAGAAAAGAGCATCCATCATACTTTCATCAATCAAATTTCATGGGAAACTCCCCACCACCATAGAATGATTCACTTTACTATGCTCATGGTGGGTGGGAGTATCAAGAACATGAAATGGGGTACTTTCCAGAGCCACAAAATAGTCCATATTTTGGTGAAATTGATCACTACTCAAGTTGTGGCTGGAAAGATCAAAATCAAAGAGATTTCACTCATTCATACCCCATTCATCAAGAGCCATCACCTCTCAATTATACAACCTCACCTCCAAGTTTCAGATGCCTAAATTCTTCATCATTTGAGTATGCTTTAGCACAAAAGTCTATCCCAAATCAATACAATTCATTTTACCATCCATAAAACTCAATCCACTACCCACAAGAGTCATACCACTTTCAGAACACACAACCACAAAACAACCAATTCCATTCACAAGCCAACCCCAACCAATCATTACAACCTACCCAATCTCCTTTAGATAGACTTGCTAGGATGGAACTCATCATTGAAGAACTCAAAAAAAGGAGAGAAGAAGATAGACTCACTAGGATAGAACTCCTCCTTAAAGAAATAATAAAGACAATCGAAGAGGAGAAAATAGCAAAAAGAGACCATGAAGAAAAATTGAGACAGAATGCACAACTCTATTCTGAAGAACAATTCATTGAAGAGCTGAGATCACAAAGAGAGACCACTTCACGCTCTCCAGAAATAGAGGAGTTCATTCAACGGTCAAGAACAAGGGAGGAATCAGAAGAACAAGAAAAAGAGGCAGCCATACCAAGTGAGATTCATATGAAAAAAGAGGAGGCTGTGAGAATATATAAGCTTAAGGCTCCATACCCATAGAGGTTACTAGTGGTGACAAAGGAACATGCAAACTCACTCCCAAAAGACTCAATGCAACATCATGTAGAAGAAAGGGAGGAAGTCAATCAAGGGAGCCCACACTCCAATGAAACAGAGAGTTGCATAGAGGGTGAGTTCATTGAACCACCAATTCAAGAAGCACTTGATGAAGAGGATGCTCCAACCATCATACAACACCCAAGTCCTGAAATCAAAGTGGTGAAGGCAATCAACATGAGAACTAAAAAGAGGATGGTAACCAAGAAAATAAGGACAATATCCATGAAGAAGAAAAGGTCAACCAAAAGCCATCCCACCCCTACCCCAACAAGCACGTTTACTCAAGCTAACAACAAAAGAAAGCTTGCTGGGGAGAGGCACTCAAAACAAGGGGCATTAATTGGCTCCTCTTTCCTCTTGAGGTCATTCCTCTTAACAAACTGGAAGAAGAGGAAGAAAGTCATGAACAACATGTCAAGCTAATGACATTAAAAGAGCACTTGTTGGGAGACAACCCAACCGTAGGTAACATTTCCTTGCTTTGCTTAGTTTACTTTCAATAATTTGGCATATGATTAGATTCTAAGTTTGGTGTTGCCATGCAACAATTTGATTTTCAATCTTCACTGGGTACTTGCAACATTTTAAATTGAGAGTGTCACACTAAGTTTGGTGTTGCCACTTATCTTTCACGCAAGGTACCACGCACACCACTTATTAATGCAATCAAAATGTCACTGTTTGTATCTTTTGTGCCTTTATTGTATCCTTAATCTTGCTTGCTGAAACACATGCATACTCACACTTCATTCTAAGACATTCATGATCCATCATAGACTCCATCACCACTATTTTAATTGTTGCTTAAGTATAAGCAAGCATTCTAAGTTTGGTGTGGGAAGGGGAAGAATAGGAGGAAAAGGGCAACAACAATGAAGATGACTACAAGGTGGTAAAATTCCTTTTTCCTCTTACTTATTTCCAGCACTTTAAATTGCATGATTATCTTATATTTTCTTTGTATGCATGTGTGATTACTCCTTATGAATAAGCATAATTTGATATTTGATTTGTAACATGTTGCTATGATATCATGATTATCATCTTGAGTTTTACTTGCACCCAATATCTTTAAGAATGCAACAAAGAAATCATGCTTTTGAAAGGAAAATGTTGAAGAGTTTTATAAATCATGGGGCAAGCAAAAGATTAAGAGGAGTGGAGGTTCTGATTGTATGATTGTGTATTGAGGTTGCATGTTTGTGAAAACTTGCATGGGAGCTCATAGACAGGAAATGAAGTTTAGAGAAGTATTATAGAATTTCTCAAACATCTATTGATCCAAGAAGCAGTAACAAAAGAAAATAAAAGAAAAAAAACAAAGAAAAAGCCCAAGGCTCTGAGCATCAATTACTAGGAAGAAAAAGAAAGAAACAAGAACTCAAAGAGTTATTGTCCTAGTTAAATGCTTGTGGTGGATTTGTATCAAACAGAGAGGCATGAGCAAGTAAATCCTAAGGGGTGCTTCAACACCTAATACCTTAGACCAACTGGTTTGGGAGTATTGATTGAAAGCTTATCTTAAAAAGCCGCTTTGATACATGACACCTAGGGTTGAGGCCAAGATACAAAAAGAAAAGAAAAATGCTAGAAAATAAGTGCTGCTTCAAGGTGACAATCTATAAAGAGGATTCCATAATATCATTTGAATGAAAGTCCTAAGATCTAAGACTTCCAAAATGTGAGGACTAATTAGCACTGGAATCCTTGCATAAGCATACAAATTAGAGTTCACCCCACTGTCACTTATTCACTTCACCCACTAAGGCATCATAAGCAATTCTTCAATACATTCCAATTAAGAGAATTCTTTGTGCATAGTTCTTTTCTTGCTTGGGGACAAGCAAGATTTAAGTTTGGTGTTGTGATGCCAGAGAATCTTGGCTAGTTTTACTAGCCATTTTTGTATGCTTTAGGTTGGTTTCATGCATTTTCTTAGGAAATAAGCAAGTATTTGGTTGAAAATGCAATCATACCATGATTCAAGCAAACATTGTGAATTTTGAATGATTTCATGAGAATTATGCATGAATTGAATGATAAATTGGATGATGCATGATCCCATGATTAAGAGCAAGACTTTGATGCACTTTGTTTGATTGATTTCAGGTAACAAGAAGCAGAGAAGAGCCACGTTAGTGTCTACGTTATTGCCACTAACGTGGCCATTAACGTGGAGGAAAAGAGAAGCCCCAACGTTAGTGAAAAAGTTAATGGCATTAATTTTGAAGAAGGAGAGCATGGAACGTTAGTGGTAAAAGTAAGCACCACTAACGTTAGCGAAGGACAAGAAGACCCACATTAGCTTCCACGTTAGTTACATTAACGTGGGAACTAATGTGGAAGGAAAGAGAAATGCTAACGTTAGTGAAAAAAGTGAGTGCCACTAATGTTTGTGAAGCAAGAAGACCCACGTTAGTTACATTAACGTGGGAACTAACGTGGAAGGAAAGAGAGATGCCAACATTAATGGAAAAGGTGAACGCCACTAATGCTAGCGAAGCAAAGGAAGACCCATGTTAATGGCCACGTTAGTTACACTAATGTGGGCAAAAGTCTCACCTGGCAGCCTGACCATGCCTTCTTCAAACAAGAATAACTTGAGCCACAAAACTCCAATGAGGTGAATCCAAAAGAACTGGAAAGTAGGATTCCAGAGCTTTCCAAGCATATATGGCACTACATGGTGGACACTAAATTTGAGGGAGAAAACCTGCCCCGAAAGTGCAAAGATGAACATGGTATCAACCTGTAGTAAGGCCAACTGACCTCTTCACCTTCCAAGAAGTGTAACTCGAGCTGTAGAGCTCCAAATGATGCGCTTCCAAAAGCGTCGGAAAGTAGACATCCAGAGCTTTCCAACATTATATAATAGTATAGGATGGACATTAAGTTTGAGCTCCATAACCTGGCAATACTAAGCTCCTGATCGCTAGCATGATCGTGACACGTTTTTCAGTAACGCTAGCGACTATGCCAGTGACCTTGTCCACTTTAAAGGAGCATAACTTGAGTTACAGAGGTCCAATTGAGGTGATTTCAGTTGAATTAGAAAGCTGACATTCAGAGCTTTTCAAATATATATAATAGTTTATAGTGGGCATGAAATTGGAGCACAAACAAGAGGCATCTTTTAAGCCCCAAAAACACCAACTGGGTAGCATGTGTGATGTTAGCCACACTAACTTCAGCACTAACGCCACACTTGTAGCGTTAATGTGGCTAACGGAAGCAATAAAGCCAAGTCACCCTGGACCTCAATTTGATTCACTTCTCTTTTAAGGACCACCCAACCTCAAGGAATCAAGCCCACAAGTGTCAACCAATCAAGGTCACAAGAAGCATCTAGAATAGGAATTTTCATTTAATTGTAACTTGCTTTTAATTTCATTTTGTAATTTAGGAGAGCCTATATAAAGGCCTTAGTTTGTACATTCAAAGAACATTGAATCCAGGGGATTGAAGAGGGGTCTTCGGACTCCCTTCCCTCATACACTTTTCCTTCTCTTTCTTTTCTTTGTACTTTTCATTTATGAATTTGGAAGTTTCAATGTTAGTTTTAATATTCATCTTTACTTTTTTGCACTTTCTTTCTTTTCTATTTTGGTAGAGCAATGATCAACTAACTCTTTTCATTGGGTTAGAGAGCTCTATTGTGATTCAATGGATCAATTGTAGTTCTTATTCTTCTTCTTCTTTCTTTTCTCTTGATTTTACTAGAGAGCTTTCGATCTTCATCCAATTGGTTAGCTATCTTGGAAGAGAAGCTCTCCATAATTGGATCTCCGCGGAACCTTGGAAGAGAAATGAGGAGATCGTGCTAGAAATGCTCTCTCACATTGGATTAGGTTGGGGGTTGGGCGGATATAGTGACATGTAATCCTCCCAATACTTTGATCTATGAATGTGTGTGGTATAATCAGTGACTAAACTTCATCTGTTTCCATGAGAAATTAAATCAAGGAATTGGAAAATTGTTCAAGCTTAGAGAGATTGGATTGCCAAGGAATTGGGATCCAATCACTTAAGATTGCTAAGGAGATCAATGAATGCATTGATTGAGGAAGAGATGAGAATGAACTTGATCCGGAGGATTGCAATATCTCTTGATCCCAATGTTCATTTTATTTTTATTTCTTACATTTACTTTTCTTGCCATTTACTTTTCTGCAATTTATTGCATTTCTTTACTTTTATGCCACTTACATTTTCCTGTTGTTCATCACTCCAAATTTGATTCGTCTAACTAGGATAATCAATTAACCATTGATTGCTTAGTCCGTTAATCCCTGTGGATTCGAACTCACTCTATTGTGAGTTTTTACTTGACGAAAAATTCGGTATACTTGCCGAAGAAAAATTTGTTGAGGGACAAGTTTCCGTGGATCAGGCTTCTTTTCTCTTGTAGACCTTTTGAGTGCATTTGTATCATGCTCATTATCACCAAACTTCATCAAGTATTGGATCAACTATTTTATCTTCACTTGCACCTGTATCATGCTCATTATTATGAGCTTTAACTCTACCATCTTCTACCACAGGCATGGAGAGAGTAATATCCAAATCAAAAAAATCATCATTAGGTTGAACCATTGGCTTATCTGCATTATCAATAACCTTAAATGTTTGGTCTTCAACAAAGATAACATCTCTACTTTAAATAATCTTCTTGTTAACAGGATCATAAAACTTGTAACCAAACTCATCCATGCCATAGCCAATAAAAATACATTACCTAGTCTTTATATCAAATTTAGATATCTCATCTTTGGGAATATAAAAAAAATTTTTGCATCCAAAGACTCTTAAATGATCATGAGAAACATCTTTATGTGACTATACTTTTTCTGACACTTCAAATTACAAGGGAACACATGGTGTCTGGTTCAAGACATGAACAATAGTGCTCAAAGCTTCACCCCCAAGAGAATTTTGTCAATCCAGACTGTGACAATAAATATCTAACTCTTTCAACCAATGTTCTGTTCATCCTTTCATACAGGCCATTCAACTAAGGAGTCTTTGGAGAAGTCTTCTAATGTTTTATGCTATGCTCTTTACATAAGCATCAAATAGAGCTGAGTACTCACCATAATTGTCAATATGAATGCATTTCAACTTCTTTCTAATTTCTCTTTTAACAAAAGCTTGAAATTTCTTAAACACATTCAAAACTTGATCTTTGTTCTTCAAAGTGAAACCCATAATTTTCTAGAATGATCATCAATAAAGGTTACAAAATAGATAGACCCTTTAAGTATTCTTGTCTTCATCGGCCCACATACCTAAGAATGCACCAAGTCAAGTATTTTTGGCTTCTTTGAAGGTGGATGGCTCTCGAAAGAAATCTTGTTTTGTTTTCCAGCAAAGCGATGGTTGCATTTTTACAAAGCAACCTTGTAACCAGATAAAAAATTACTCTTGGATAACATATTCATGCCTTTCTCACTCATATAACATTTTTTTATGCCATAAGTAAGTTTCATCAATAAACTCAACAGCATTAACATCTTTTACAATCTTTGCATGAGTTAAATAAAGAGTAGAATGCCGTGTACTTCTAGCAACAACCATGAAATATTTGGTGAGCTTCCAACTATTACGAGAGAATGAGTTATCCAAGTATTTATCAGATAACTTACCAACAGAAAGTAAGTTCAACCGAATTTCTGGAACATGTTTCACATGCTTCAAAATTAATTTGGTACCATTGGAAGTTTCTAAGCAAATTTGTCTAACACTGGCACATTTTGTAATACCTTGATGATCCATTTTTACATCACCAAAATTACCAGGAGTATAAGACGTAAATAAATTCCTCCTAAATGTAACATTAATAGAAGCACCACTGTCAATCACCCAACGGATGCTATTATCAACAAGGTTAACAGATTTAAATTCCTCAACAAGAAGAAAATTATCATGAGTTACATTGACATTATCTTCATTGCTATCGTCATCTTTATTTGTGCTCTTGTCTTTACTTGCCTTGACTTTTTCCATCTTTAGTTGCCAACATAATTTTTTCACATGTCCCTTTTGACCACAATGATGACACTCAATATTTGTATACATTCCTCGGGATTTGCTTCTACTTTGATCTTTACTTTTAGAACCTCGACTTTTGTTTCTTTCTCTAAACTCGAAAACCAGAACATCTGAATCTGCAGATGATGTACCTTGTGACTTTCTTCTCATTTCTTCTTTCAAAACACTGCTCTTGATAAGATCCATAGAGATTACACTATCAGGAGCAGAATTGGACAATGAAATTTTGAGAATATCTCATGATTCTAATAAAGAGCCAAGAAGTATCAATTTTTGAACCTCTTCATCAAACTTGATACCCATGGAATATAACTGATTCATTATTCCTTGGAAGTTATTCAAGTAATCTGTCATTGATATCCCGTCTGTATATTTTAAAGCCAACAACTGATTAATCAAAAACATCTTGTTATTCCCAGTTTTCTAATCATACAACTGTTCTAGTTTAATCTTAAGGATCCGAGCATGTGTCTCTCCAATAATATGTTTCAACACATTATCGTTCGAAGCTATTTTTTTTTATTATAGAATTCCAATCAACATCTCCACCATCCAGAATGAAGAATAAGATGAGGTAACCTACAGTCTAAATTTTAAGCCGATCTAACGTGAATGAATGAAAAACTTTTATTTAAAATATGTTATTTTATATAAAAAAATAAAAAAAAATTTTGTGACTGTTTTCTCTCACTTCAATTAACCCAAAAAAATATGATTAAAATAATAATACGAAGATACAAGGAAACACTCAAAAAATTAGGATTGGATCTTACAAAAGAGAAAGAAAAACCAACAATCTTTTCCAACGGTTAGGCAATCAAAAACTTTCAATTGGATCATGATTACGGGAGAAAGTTTCTAAAAAGTGATGAAATAGTTTATATAGAATGAAGAGTTTGGTGCATGACTCATGTTGCAACGACCCAGATGAACGATGACTACTACAACCCCATTACTACTATAACATGACCCACATGAAGAACAACACTAATGGAAGAGTGATGATGATGATGATGATTTGTAAAAATAAAAAATGATATTATTATTTTTTTCTATTTCTATCTGCTTCTTTTTATTTTTTATTGCTAGTTTATTTAATATACAATTATATTAGATGTATATTAAAATTAACTATCAAAATTAATTATTAATATAAAATACACATAAAAAATAAATTAAATTATATATGTATTTATATAAAATTACATAATAATTAATTTTAATATACAAATAGTATTGTTGTTTAACATATGACTAACGTTAGGTGAGAAACTATATAGTTGTCAAATACACGCAAAACTGAGAACAAGACAAAATGAGGGTTATATAGAGATTGTACAACAAAATTTATGAATACCAGGACAAAATAACATTGGTAGTTTTGTTTTTTAAATGTTCACATTTTGATGAATTATAAATTGTTAGTTTCTTTTCAAGAAATTATAGCATGCGCAAGTGAGGTTGTGTATCAAGTATTAACTAGTGTAACGGGAGAAGAATGAAAGACTCACCAATTTAGAGGAAATGCTATTTGGCTTGACTTGGAGAGCTCTGACACCAAGAGAGTGGATAATGATCAAGAAACCAATGCAATACTTAAAAAGTTTGAATTAAGGGACTTACACCAAGGTTTTGCACTACCCATGTTTTCCTCTACTCTATTGGTGTGCTCCAAATTCTCGATCAGTGCCTTTTAATTTGGCATAGTGTAATAAGTCCTACTTGGGAATTCTATGATTTTCATAAGTAGTGCAATTTAACAGCAATTTTCTCTTTTTCATAAGAGTGGATATCACTTTCTCTTTATCACATGCAACTCTTTTTCTTCTCCTTTGTTAGAATGACTATGTTTTGATTTATCAAATATAAAAGGGGGAGCATGTGTTTTTCAAAATTACATATATTTTGTTAAAAATTTTTATTAAACTAAGTCTTAATTACTGTATGATTTCTTTCGATCTGTAGCCTTTTTCCTATATTTGCCTCACACACATAAATAAATTCTTAAAAATTTATATTTAGAATAGATTAGTCTTTAAAAAAGAGTACCAATAAAATTTTTTAGAATAACAAACATGGATAAGTTAATTTAAATTAAAATATCTTATTTTAATTATAGGAATTAATTTAAAAGTAGTGTATCCACATCTACTATATTAAATGACTTTATTAGTACATTTTTTATTTTAAAGACTAATCTATCCGAAGTATAAATTGTTAAGGGTTTATTTATCATTTTCTTTTAACTAAGACTACATACGACTGTATGATATATTTCATGTTTTAAGAGTGGAATATGGCAGCTAACAGGTTATATAGTTATAAACCCAAAAATATTACTTAAAAAGAAAAGAAAAATACTACCAATAAAAAAAAGTTGGTTAAGGCTAAATACCTATATGCTTATCTTGTCATGGAAATGGAATGGGTATTATTCCTAATTTCCTAGCTATTGCCTATTTGTTTTTCTTTTTGTTTCTCCATTGAGGTTAAATATTTTGTTATATTTTTTGGTTCTAATAGCCAAACCAAAGATGCCTTACTCTTTTATTCAGATTTTGACTCTTATTTTGTTTTTGTAGTTCATAATGTATTTGTCTTGCTCCTTTGATTTTGAGCTTGATAATTTATCTAACATATTAAAAAAAAAAAAACCGAAAACGAAAAGGGAAAAAAAATTTTGGTTTACCAATATTTTGTGCCGAACTAAACCACACCATGTTGAAGCACTGATCATGTAATTGGACATTGCAACTTTAACTACTCGCTGGTGGCTTTGGCCTTCTGAAAATGAAAGCAATGTAGTTGTGAGAGTGGCTTTCTGAGAAATTGTGGCTTTGAAAAGGATAACAGATTCTATATATTTTAGTACTTTAATTTTTGCAGCTTCTTATCTTGTTCTAGAATTGTGTCTTCTGCTAGCTCCTTATTAGATGCAATAATCTTCTTGAAGTTCATACACACAACAATACGCAAGCCTTTCCAAGGTCAAGTATATTGCATCTATCAAAGTCATCATATATTATGTTTCTTGTCATATCGTCTCACATTTTATACATAATTTAATTACTGATTTTTTCTTGTTCTAGTAAACAACTCTAGTCTGTTATTTGTGGAATGATATATGGTTTTAGGAATTATGATATTTGCCTGTATCATACGTCCCACTGCACAAAATGGAGTGAAGGAAATGAAAATGAAAGGAGTGCATACATAAGATATGAAAAATCGCTGAAATTTTCTTAACACCACCTATGAAATCAGAGGAACTTGTGAAAAATAATTTCTTCCAATATATTCAATTACAGATATGAATATGAAGATTTCAAAGACCAATTAATAAGATTGAAACACATGATGAGCCCTCTTCAATGACTTTGAATTTGAAACGTTCACACACAAAAGCAAATATCTACATAATTATTTTGCATCTTACAGTGGAGAATATCAGAAATTAAAATTTTCACATTACAACAAAAACCATATACTTTTTAAACACTTTGATTAAACTGGAACTGTCCTAGCAGATCCTTGCATCTCAATAGCCTCAGCACCTTCATCTTCATTCTCCCCACTCAATTCTTCCAGTGATTTTCCCTTTGATTCTGGCACCAACAAGGTGAATATAATTCCCAAGAAGTTGATGACACCAAGCATAATGAGGGAGTTCTTGACACCGATACCAGTTGGGTATCCCTTGTCAGTCTTCTTCGGGTCCTTGCTTTGCGAAGCATACAAGAATCCGAATGCACCTACAATGGCTCCAGCTTTACCTGCAGCTGCTGAGATTCCATGACAAGTAGACCTCAATCTTGCTGGGAAAATCTCGGCTGGGACAACAAATGTGGTTGCGTTGGGACCAAAGTTTGAGAAGAAGAAGGTCAGTGAGTACATCACTACAAACCCAATTCTGTTCTCTTTCTTAGTCCAGTGATCATATGGTATGGCGAGTGCGAACATGAAGATTGTCATGAAGATGAAACCCATCAATTGGATGGCAAACCGTCCCATGTAATCGATGAAGGCCACTGTAAACCAGTACCCTGGTACAGTACTGCATAGTGCAATGAGTGTTTGTGCTCTTGCAATTCTATAAACCTCATGGATTGCGTTCATATTTTGGGAAGGTGGGATCCATCCAATGGCACTGAAAATGTCCTTCTGGAAAAGATTCTGACTGTAGAAAGCAATGTCCAACAAGAACCAAGTGGTTGTGGTTCCCAACAAGTGCAAGCCGTGGCGCTTGGCAAATTCCTTGCTGAACAAGCCAAACTTTTGGCCTTGACTCTCTGTAATTTCTTTCACCTTCTCCTCCTCAGCTTCAAGATCAACTTGTAGCACCTTGGACATGTCCGAGGCGGCTTGTTTAGCATTCTTGGCAACAAGAGCTGTGTAACGAGCCGTCTCGGGCATCTTCATACGCCAGTAGTAAGTCAGAGCAGCCGGCACAGCACCAAACATCAAGATGATGCGCCAAACATAATCAAATGCAGGAAGCACCAATGATGCTTGTGGATTTTCTTTATAAGTAGGGACCTTGTAGTGATGGTCAAATGAAGATGAGACAATCAAGGCCACAATTCCACCAGCAAGGATCCCAAATCCTTGCATAGCAAACACTGCAGCAATGAAGGCTCCTCTTGTCTTCTTATTGGCATACTCAGACATGATTGTAGCCGAAAGAGGGTAGTCGCCACCAATCCCAAAGCCAAGCCAGAACCTGAAGAAACAAAGGGTTGCTATAACACCCTTCGCGCTGGATCCAAAAGAGAGGCCAGAGGCAATGGAACAAACCACCATGAGCATGAGGGTTAGTCCATAGACCCTCTTCCTTCCCATCTTGTCACCAAGCCAACCAAAGAAAAGCTGGCCTGCTAGAGTGCCGCATAGCGCGACACCTGTCACAGCAGCTTGCACATTTGGAGGCAGAACACCAGGCTTTGGATCTTTTATATCTGTGTAGTATATCCTCCCAAGCAACTTGGTGACAAGGGAGATGCAGAAAAGATCATAGGCATCTGTGAAAAATCCCATGCCAGCAATCACAATTGCTGTGAAATGGTACCACTGTGTCTTTGCAACATCGAGTGCATTCAGCACTCCTAATTGTTGCCCTGCCATCTCTAATTCTGATTCTGGATACTCTCCAAAATGTAATTACAAAGTTTCCTGCAGAAGAGAGAAAAATGATGCAAGTTTAATTTTCTTTTAGACACTTTATCAAACAGGTTATATGCAAGAATTACATGTTATAGTGTTGGTTAAAAAAATGAAGCTGATGTAGATCATTCATCACTCTTATGCTGATGCAATGAATTGGTAAACTACCCTTCACTTTGGTATTAAAAAACAAAATATAATCATAAATTGGGAGAGAAAAGGGTATATTATATTATTCATAGTCAACAGCAGCACAAAGTTGAAAAGTCTAAAATGATATTTTGCAAAGCCGGTCCCATACATGTTCACAAAAAAGGTTCCAAGTTTCCAACCACTTTTAGAAAAACAGGTGGCATTCAAGTCAACTTGAGTATACACCATGAAAACGAAAACTTCCTAGCAGGCAATTAAGAGAGTAATAACATTTTCCTCAATTCTATGACCTCACAAAAATAAAAATTCCTCTCTTCTTGTCCCTACCAAATCCATAAGAAAACAAAAACAATAAAGAGAGAAAAACTGAGAGAGGGCCAATTTTGCAGATAAGGAATATGAATCTAATGAGTGACCTATATTGAACAGACTAACAACATCAGAAGCATGAGGAAGCTGAAAAAATAATCCAGAAATTGAATATTGTAAAGGGCACATGAAGGTATAGGAAATCATCCTATATAGAAAAGCAAGAACATTGTTTCCCTCTATTTTGTTATGGAAAGTTATATTCTGGCCTCAAATATGAAAACAGTTTGTGTTAAACACAATAATCAAGTGCAGAAATTAGAGTCCCTTGGAGCATAATAAAAAAAAACAGTTGGTTGATTTTCAATGGTGGAAAAAGGTGAAATGATATATTATAATAAAATCTAGAAACAAGTGCTTCACTTTTAGTGCTAAAAAAGTGGGCCTCCCATTAATACTACTTACCAATCAGAAAAAGGCCGCACCTTTACACATATAGAGAGAGAAGGGAAGGTTAGAAAGATTACCTCCAATTCTTGTCTAAAATTGTGCTGAAGGAGCAGAGAGTAAGAGAGTAGAGAGAAGCATAAGCTGATAAGTTAAGCCTAGCTATGTTGGGGATGGAAGAGGTTTTGAAGGAAACTAATAATATATATAGAGAGATAAGATAAGAGGAGAGACATACACTCCCAGCAGAGTCCAGAATCAACGCTGGTATCTCAAGTATATGCTTCATTTTCTCACGCGACTTTTTATTTTGAGTTCACATTATTTGTGTTGAAGTCAACGCTCTCACAAATTGCTTCCTTGCTTCCTTCATGTGTTTCTTTCTTCCCCCTCTTTACAACCCTCTGTTTTTGTTTTTGTTCTATCAAGTAATCAAGTTGCATAAACTAGCAACACTTTTTTATTTCTTTCCTACGGCATATCCACGTCATTTAATTACTCATTATTGTTAATTATTGATTACTAATTAAGCATTAAGCAGAGGAACATTACACATGCAAGGGAATGGCTCTATTCCTATCTGTAAGGTGTTGATCTTGGCATCTCATTGGTTTTAGCAAATGCCTCAGACAGCTATGGATCTTCGTTCATTTAATGTTGCAAGCAATTTCTTTTCTTTTCTTTAATAGGTAACGCGGTAACGTATTTACGAGCAGTAATGGGTGACCATATTGAGTATTGACCAACGCTATCCATTCATAAGTTTTTACTTAAGTTGTAAATAACTAATTATTTTAATAATTTTATTTTTAATTTTTATTTATATATTTAATACATAAAAAAATTTAATAAGAGCATTAGTACTTAATAATATACCAATATATTTAAAGAGTTACTATTTAGGTTATGAAAAATTTTAAAGATTTTTTATTAAATAATACGCTATATATGCTTAAATAATCTTGATACATGCATTGTTTAATGCTTATTGAGAATCAAATTGAATTCTAAAATAATATTTTAGAAGTTAGATCTTCTAAAATAAATAAATTAATAATGTGATAAAGTAAAAATTTAATTATTATTAATTTTATAATTTTTATAAAATATATATGTTATTATTTTAGTTTACGAATAATTTATTTTTTATTTACTATTTGATTTAATATTTTATATGTAGAGGATGAGTATGTGCATATGTATATATACCGTAAGCCCGTAACGGCGCTACTGCGGGTATCGAAAGCCCATTGGTCAGCCAGCTGGCATTCCTACTCCAAGTCAACCCTTCCATTTAAATATTCAACCCTTTGCACTGTCCTCAACGCCATCTTTCTCAGTTTGTTGTGTCTTCGATTCTTTCTCCATTTTCTTAATCAAATTGCTGCTCATCAATCATCATTAAGCTTGAAAATTATATTCACTTTTTTTATTCTAACGACTTTTCTAAGGTAACTTTTTCGGATATAATAATGGTCAAGCTAATAGTTTTAGAATGCTAAATTTCACTAGCTAGCTAGGATATATTAAACATTTGTTAAACATTATTATGTAAGTTTAGACAATTGGAATAGAAGGAGGATGACAACATTGTGTTTCCAACTCATTTTTTCTACAATTTTTGTTTAGATAAATTCTAAATTTAAAATAGCAAAAATATTTCTGAATAAAATTATAATTCGATCATATCGTTTGATTAAAATTTTCACTAATACGGCTTTTAAGTTGACCAAAGAAATATTTACATAATAATTATCAAAATGACTTAAATCTAATGTAACAAGAATGAAAATAAAAACAATTATATTAAGTGTTTATTAAAATTAACCATTAAAATTATTTACTGAGATAACATATATATTAATATTAAAATATAAAATATTTATTAAAAATAAATTAAACTATATATATATATACATAAATATATAATTTATTTTAATATGTAAATAATATTTTTAAAATAAAAAATAATACAGAATAAAACGAAACTGAAAAATAAACTTAGTCTACACAATGATTTTTAAGTTATTTTCTTTTGCTGAAAAAACATGAGAAGCTAAGGAATAAAATATCATGAGCAAAAAAACTATTAAGCATTGAAAATGATGTGAAATAAACGAAGTAGCTTAGTAATCGACTTATATTTTTTCTAAAGTACCTTTTCCTTTTAATTCAAATAAGTAATATGTTATCCTTTTACAAAAACAAAATTTTAAGAAATTATTTTTAAGAATTACTCCTTATATTTTTATATATATATATATATATAAAATTAATTATTGTTTTTATTAAAAAATTTTATAAAAAGGATTAAAAAAATTTTTAAAATTCAATCCAACTCACTTTTATTCAATTATTCTGGCTAGTTATACTATAAAATTTCTTCCACGGAATTGTAACCATTATATTATTGAAGTCCGTTTACTTTTTTTTATGTTTTTAGGAGCAGTTTTACTTAAAATTATTTTCACACTCTGAAAAGAAAAAAGTTTTATTTAATAGAGTTGTAATTTTATTATTATTTTTGTTATGTTATTCGTCACTGTATTTGCATATTTTATAATCAAACGAAAGTCAATTTGTCAATTTTAATGTATGATATTTTTTATTTGAAATACCTACGGATCAATAAACTCAAAATTATCTTAATAATTAGTAATAAGATTAAATGCCTCTTTATACAATTCCTCTCACAAATAAATGAATAATATTTCGTTGACCCACATTCTAAATTAAGAGATAATTTCTCCAAATAACAAACAATTCTTCTTTAAAAATACTATTATTCTCGAGCATTTCTCCTGTCAACACTCATTACAATTTCTAATAACGCAAGCAAAACGAACAATATTACCATAACTAGGATAACTAGCACCACAATTAATTTTAAAAATATCTATAAATGAAAGATTCTAACAGTCACTTAGAATAAAAAGAAAAAGATACATTATAATTCAAAAATACTTCTAAATTCTTTTTTTTTTGAAGTTAAAGTCAGACAAAGTTAATATTATTATAAGAAAAAATTCAAGGACTAACAAAATTTATTATTTTTGATAAGCATTTTAATTATCAAGTTAATTCTTTTAATATAATAATCTAACATATTTTTAACTCACATATTTAAATATTACTAATCAACTACTAGTCAAAAATAATAAATTTTAATGTCTATCTAATATTTATTATTATTATTATTATTATTTTCATTTTTGACCAAGTGGTTTGTTGGGTGAAAAAACTAGATATCGCTTTCGTACAATTCATTGTACTGATTGTTATATACTTATATGTATTTACAAGTGGATCAGAATGATGAACAAAGTATAATTATAATATGAACAGAACATTTTGACCTACCGTTCATACGTCATATATATGCATCAAATAATTCAATATGAAGTAAAGTATGCTAACACGCTCTATATTTTACATGAAACACTAAATTAATGTCGAAGGTCAAGGAGAAAACTTGTCCATCATAATGTTGCAGCTGCATGCGCTGCGTATTTGAAGGTTTGAAAAAACCAAATTGGATGTGATATATTATATACTTGCCTTGCTCCAAATGGTTATCTAAATTTTCCTTCTTAGCTACTGCAGTTTTCTTTAAATTTTACTTTAGTTTATTAAAGCATGCTTCCACCTATTAATCATGCATTATTATTAGAATTTAGACATCATCATGTTCCAGGTATATAGTCCGGTTTTAGGGGCGAAACAAAACAAAGGAATTTGAACATTTAACTAAATCTAAAAGACTAAAATTTCATCATTATATTTTATTCGTCACTACCAGATAGAAATTGGAAATAAGTTAGTCTTTTCCTTCTTTTGGCCGGCAAGAAGTTCATTATTATTTATGAGGCTTCGAATAATCTCTCCCTATTAAAAAGTAATAGAGACAAATTAAGCTTTTTATAGATATACCATAAATAGCTTTATTATTAGAGAGGGTACTTTGTCGTATATATATAATTAGGACTGCTACACATCCATATAACCATATAACCATATAGGTTTAAGTCCAAATTGTTTCAAGCGCATTAAATGCAGAGTGAAAAACACGAGTCACACAAAAACGTCTCATTTTCCCATTCGCGTTTCATTATGAATGAACGTTACATCTTCAACACGAAACCAATACCCCAAAACACTCACTCTCTTCGAATCTCTCTGAACATCACTCAAACTTCAATCACATTCTTTGTGAAAACCACAACTGCAAACGAATCGAAAAAAAATTTCGCAAGCAACAACCAGAAACAAACGAAAACAGCAACAAAGACTACAAAAAAGTATGAGAAAACTAATGTTCATTTAAAATCTTGCAATGTCGCATTTTGTCTAGTTTCATTTCAGTTTTACTAGTTTGGTTTGCTTCGTTTAGTGGATTGAACTATTGTGAATGATTTTTACAGTATAACTTGGGCTTTAAGATATAGTTAGTTGTTCTCATTGGTTTGGATAGTTTAATTAGAGCTCTGTTACTATCTTCAATACTTATTTTTCCATTGAAAAACACTATTCTTGTTGATTGAAAATTGATGATGATTTATTAACCACATGAACGTTTTTCGGTTCGGTGGCCTTTGTGATTTTGGTCCTGTGCATGAAGGATTTTCGGTTCGGTGGGTTGTTGATGTATTGAATGAGTTTTGTTTAAAACAATTCACATTAGAGACAAATCTTTCACTTTGATAATACATACTACTATAATATTATGGATATACATGCTTGTGGTTGTTGATGTATTGAATGAGTTTTGTTTAGAACAATTCACATTATAGAGAACTCTTCACTTTAATAATCCATACTACCGTAATAGTATTTTTGTTGATTGAAAGCTGATCATCATTTATTAACCACATGAACATTTTTCGGTTCGGTGGTCTTTTTTATTTTGGTTCTGTGCATGAGGAATTTTCGGTTCGGTGAGTTGTGGCATTTTAATTGAATTGTTTAACATACACATGCTTGTGGTTGTTGATGTATTGAATGAGTTTTGTTTAGAAAAATTCACATTAAAGACAACTAACTCTTTCACTTTGATAATCCATACCACTGTAATATTATTTTTATTGATTGAAAGCTGATCATCATTTATTAACCACACGAACATTTTTCGATTCGGTAACCTTTTTTATTTTGGTTCTGTGCATGAGGGATTTTCGGTTCGGTGGATTGTGGCATTCTAATTGACTTGTTTAACATACACATGCTTGTGGTTGTTGAAGTATTGAATGAGTTTTCTTTAGAACAATTCACATTAGAGACAACTCTTTCACTTTGATAATCCATACTACTGTAATAGTATTTTTTTTTTGATCGAAAGCTGATCATCTTTTATTAACCACATGAACATTTTTCGATTCGGTAGCCTTTTTGATTTTGGTTTTGTGCCTGATGGATTTTTGGTTCGGTGGGTTGTGGCATTCTAATTGACTTGTTTAACATACACATGCTTGTGATTGTTGATATATTGCATGAAATATTGACCAAAATTTTTTATTATAGCAAAACACAACAAGAAAATAGCAACAATGAAGAAGAAGGCACATTATAACGTAAGTAGATTAAATATATTTATCCACTTTTATTTAAATAACATCTATTTTGTATTATAAATATATCCTCACATTTTGTTTCAAAACATGCAGAAAACTCACTATTACAGATGCCAAACAAAGGCAATAGCAATAGTGTACAGGGAAATGGGTCAAGAAAAGAAAGATATTATGGAAGAAATGGGATTAGGTGGTCTGGCACATGTGCCAGAAATGAACGTCTCTAATACACTGCTGATAGAATTGCTTGATCGGTTTGATATAGAGAGAGGATGCCTGAAAACTCTATAGGGGGCAATATACATAACTCCTCTGAAGGTAGCAGCTGCCTTCGGCATAACCAATGGAGGTAATATATTTTTCACTTACTGCTTATTTTCAGTTAATTGGTGTTTGGATAATTAAACTGGCCATTTTTGTCTTATTTTTGCTATTAAAATATTGTAGGAAATCTTTTTCCTGAAAAGGTTGATTACAACAAGCTGAATCCAGCAGACAAAGAATGTGCTGGATATCAGTGTAGAAGGGGAGGAGAACTAGAAAAAATTTAAGAGGACTTTTGTTGTCTTCATACAAAAGTGCTTCTTGCTCCCCACAACGGTAAGTGTGGCCTCCCCAATCTACAAGCCACCGATCTTTCATGTGGATAACATTAGAGAATGGGATTGGGCAAAGCATGTTCTCAACTTCTTAATGAAAGGAGTTGAAAACAAGAGAGAGGGGAACAAACAGCCTGTTGATGGCTATGTTTTTGTATTAATATTGATATACTTCTATGAAACAAAGTTCCCCCACCTATTTGCACCTGAAACTCCCCCTGCACCATGGGTGGCCTATTGGACAAGGAAAAAGATCATTAAACGGATTTCATTCGAAACAACACAACCATAGGTAAGTACTATACTAAAATTTTCCGAAAAATTTGCTTTAAAATTCTTTTAGGTTATAATTAAATTATTTGTCCTACTTGCAATTGTTAGTTTTGTTGATTTGAATGTTTCTACATTAAGAAACATTTTTCTTGATGAATAAATAGTTGTCATGTACTATTCACCATATGAATATTTTTCGGTTCGGTAGGATTACTTTATTCGGTTCACCGAATTGTTAATTTGTTAGTTTGATGATTAATTAATTGAGACCTTATTTCTGTTTTAGGGACTTCTGTACAAAAAGCAAAAAAAAAAAGAAAGAAAAAACAAAAACAAGTAACTTGGAGAAAAAAGAAAAAGAAAAGAAAATAAAAAAGAAAAATGTTGAAATGGATTCTTCTTCAGAAGAGGAAAGACTTTCCGAATCTAAATCCGAAAGCCAGTAAGTTTAATTTTCATATCAATTTCATTTAATTTGTATTTGTTTAAATTTGTTCTTATGCGCTTGTTCTTATGTATTGTTGATGCACTACTATTTCGTGGTACATCTTGTGCTTAACTGAGTGGATTTTATCCACTATTCTCACACTTATTCATGTAAATTGCATGATTTACATTTTCCTTCCTGATTTTGTACTATGATTGAAAACATGTTTCTTTGGTCTTAATTTAGCTAATTTTAATCCTCTCCTATTATCATTTGATGCCATGATATGTGTGTTAAGTGTTTTCAGAGATTACAGGGCAGGAATGGCTAAAAGGATAGAAAGGAAGCATGCAAAAGTGGAAGGAATACAAGAAGCTGAAGGAACTGCAAAGCTGTCAATCCTGACCTCTTCGCACTCAATCGACCATAACTTGAGCTACAGAGGTCCAAATGAAGCAGTTTTAGTTGCATTGGAAAGCTAACATCCGGGGCTTTGCAACGATATACAATTTGCTATAGTGGCCATGCAGCTAGGCAATGCGCACGCGCATATTGGCAAAAAGTCCGTTAGCACGCACGCGCACCTGGCGCGTACACGCGACATGCGCGACGTACTGCAACTACAAAAATCGCTGGGGGAGATTTCTAGGATATTTTTAACCCAGTTTTTGGCCCAAAAAACACATATTAGAGGCTGCAGAGTGGGGAAATCATTCATTCACTTCTCATTCACACAATTTAGGTCTTAGATGTAGTTTTTGGAGAGGAAAGGCTCTCTCCTCTCTCTTAGGTTTTAGGATTTAGGATTTCTCTTCTACTCTTATTGATTACTCATTGTTATTATTTTAGTTTGTGAACTTTTAATGTTAGATTCAATTTCCATATTAATGCAATTGATTGTTTGGATTTTATTATCTCTTATTGCTTTTCTATGTTTTTATGTTATGCCCTCCATGTACTTGACAAAATGCTTAGAAAGATGTTAGAGTAGGATTTTATGTTCTTGGCTTGATTGAGTAATTGGTAACACTTGAGTTATTAAACTCCTTTGTTGATTGATAATTGAAATTTGCTGATTGATTTGGATTCCACTAAAGCTAGTCTTTCCTTAGGAGTTGGCTAGGACTTGAGGAATCAAATTGATTAGTCCACTTGACTTTCCTTCATTCATTGAGGGTTAACTAAGTGGGAGCAACAAACAATTCTCATCACAATTGATAAGGATAGCTAGGATTGGACTTCCAGTTCTCATACCTTGCCAAGAGCTTTTCTAGTTATTAGTTTATTCCGTTTGCAATTTACTTTTTCTTGTTCTCTTATCCAAAACCCCCAAAACATACTTTTCCATAACCAATTATAAGCAAACTTCCCTGTAATTCCTTGAGAGACGACCCGAGGTTCAAATACTTCGGTTATCAATTTTATTAGGGGTTTGTTACTTGTGACAACCAAGTTTTTGTACGAAAGGATTTTTGTTGGTTTAAAAGCTATACTTACAACGAGAACTTATTTGTGAATTCTAGACCACGCAAGAATCCGTTCGTCAAAATGGTGCCGTTCCCGGGAAATTGCAAATGTGTGCCTTATTATTGGTTATTGTAAATATTTGCTTTTGCTTATTTATTTGTTTTCATTTTTGTTTTTAATTTTTATTAACTACTATGAATTCTCACCCTTCTGGCTTTAAGTTTGGTTCCAATGTTGTTGTAAGGAATGTAAGCTATAATGAGAACAGGCATCAAGGTTGGAAGAATCAAAGATGGGAGGAGCCACAAGGATTTGATCAACCTTCTTGGCAATAACCCCTGACGAACTGATTTCTGCCAGTAAAGAATTTCATAAAAGTAATCGCGTTGTAGGTATAGTTTCTAAACCAACAGAGAATCCTTTTGTGCAAAAGTTTTGGTTGTCACAAGTAGCAAACCGCTAATAAAATTGATAACCGAAGTATTCAAACCTCGGGTCGTCTTCTCAAGGAATTGCAGGGAGGTGTTCTTATTATTGGTTATGGAAAAAGTATCTTTTTGGGGTTTTTAAATAGGTTGAACAAGAAAAGTAAATTGCAAGAAATTAAATTAATAACTAATAAAGCTCTTGGCAAGGTATGAGAACTGGAAGTCCTATCCTAGTTATCCTTATCAATTGTGATGAGAATTGGCTTTTGCTCTCACTTGGTCAACCTCTAACTATGAAGGTATGTTAAGTAGATAAATCAATTTGATTCTTCAAGTCCTAGTCAATTCCTAAGGAAAGACTAGAGTTAGGAAAATTCAAATCAATCAGCAAAGAATTCCAATTTTCAATCATCAACTGAGTTTGATAACTCAAGTGTCACCAATTACTCAACCAAAGCTAAGAGTGTAAAAAGCTAAATTAAAATCATAAATATGAAATACCTCAAATTGCAATAAATAGAAAATCGAATTAAACATGAGAATTCATAAACCAAATAGCAACATAAAGTAATCAACAAGGGAAAGTAAATAAACTAAAGTACTAGAAAAAAAGTAGAAGAGAAAACTAAATATGAAAAGCTAATCCTAAAACCCTAAAACCTAAGAAAGAGGAGAGAACCTCTCCCTCTCTAGAAACTACATCTAATCCTAAAATTGTGAATAATGAATGATGTGTATGAATTGTTAATTTAGTCTCTGCATGTTCCTTGGTTTATTCTGTATTTTTGGGCCAAAAACTGGGTCAAAACGTGGCCCAAAATTGCCCCCAGCGTTTTCTGAATTTTTTGCAGATCGCGCATGTCATGCGTACGCGTCGGTTATGCATATGCGTCGGTCACGCGTATGCGTCGTTTGACGATTTTTCTATCCACGCGTGCGCGGCAGGCACGCGCTTGCGTCGTTTGCGCGAACTTCAATCCACGCGTACGCACACGCACACGTCTGCCATGCGTGCGTGTCGCTCTTTGCTGGTTGTCTCATTTATTTCTTGTGCTCCTTCCCTTTTTACAAGCTTCCTCTCAATTCTCTAAGTCATTCTTGCCCTATGACGCCTGAAACACTTAACACATGGATCACAGCATCGAATGGTATAAAGAAGAATTAAAATACACAATAAAAAGATCTCTAGGAAGCAAGTTTTCAACCATGGAACAATTTTGGGAAGGAATTATAAATACATGCTAATAATATGAATAAGTAGGTAAAGACTTTATAAAATCACTCAATTAAACACAATATAAATCATAAAATAATGGTTTATCAACCTCCCCACACTTAAACATTAGCATGTCCCCATGCTTAGCTTAAGGAGATAAAATAAATGAGTAGGGAAAAGCAAGACTCATGAAATGCAACCTATCTATGTGAATGCAACTACATGCAAAATGTTTCTACCTACTTGGTTAAAAGTAAACAAATCCTTCAAGAACAAATATGAACTGGATTTCACTAATTCAAATCAAAAAATAAAGTACAAATAACTTGCAAGAAGAAAATAGCTCATGAAAGCAGGGAACAAGGAATCGAGCATCGAACCCTCACTGGAAGTGTATATACTCTAATTGCTCAGGTGTTTGAGGTTCGATTCTCTCAATTCTCTACTAATCTTGCTTTCTATGGCTTGCTCTTCATCTAACAATCAACAAAAATTTAATGCATAGATACACATATCAAGAGGTCTTTTAAGGGTTGTAATGGGGTCAAGGTCAAGGTAGGATTGTATTTGGTCAAGTGGACTGAAATCTAAATCCTTAATTAACCTAAACTTTTCTCGCCTAACTTGAGACAATCCATGTAATTACAATACAAAACCTAACTGCCCATTAACTATGTTTTCCACATATTCATGCATCCCAACTTTAATGCAACTCATATGCATTGCTACCAACATTTACTTTGGGACATTTTGTCCCCTTTTTGTTATTTGATCTTTTTCTTTTCTTTTTTCTATATATATATATTCTTTTATTTTTCTCAATGCATATGATTAAATTATTGAATGCATGAACATGTCCTAAACATTTCTTTCACTTTTTCATAAAGATATATAATACTCAATTCTTAAACCAAATGTTTCCAAACCCAATTTCCCCACACTTAAATCATAAGCACTCTCACTAGTCTAAGCTAACCAAGGATTCAAATTAAGGACATTATTGTTTTCTGCTTAGAGTTAATGATGTGCTAAAGTAAAGAATAAAAGGGATAAAATAGGCTCAACTTTGGTTTGCAAAGGATAATGAAATGTAAGGCCATATGGGTATGTAAGCTCAGTGAAACAAGGCCTCAATCATGTAAGTGTATGCATACATTAAACTATGGAAATATAGAATCAAACAAGGCAAAGATCACAATTTTAGAGAGAATAACACACACCAAAAATAAAATATTAGTTGATAAAATGCAACCAATCAAATAGGCTAAAAAATCTCACTGGTTTTGTGTGTTCGAGCTCTAAACCATGTTCCAAAATAAAATTTTTTCAAACAAGTTTTTCAAAAAATTTTACTCAAATTAGTGAAATACTATAAAAGGCTTCTTGAAAAAGTAAATATTACTTCAACCAAGTGGTAAAATATGCACAAAATCAAACAAACATGCAATCAAACATGCAAATGCAACAATGAATTAACAAAGAAAATAAAACATTGGTGTTTGAGAAGAAAATAACTAACCCATGGAAGTCAGTATCGGCCTCCCCACACTTAAAGATTGCACCGTCCTTGGTGCATGCTAAGATGTGCAAGTGGACGGGTTGCTTCAACTGATACTTTTCTCCAAAGATTGTGCATGTGGACTTGTCTGTCGCCCCATATAGAAGTTCTTTTCCTTTACTTTTCCGGTGGCCATCCATGGTGGGTTGTCTCCCACCTAGCACTTTTAGTTAAAGTCCTTAAGTTGGACATTTGGTGAGCTCCCTGTTATGGTGGCTTGTGCTTGAATTCATCCTGAAACTACCACCAATGTTTGGACTTCCAATAATCTTCATCATTCTCAAGTGAATTTGCCAAGCCTTGAGGGAGTTCTTCACAAGCTTTGAGCTCCCAAAGTTGATCCTCATATATTTTTGGATCCCAAATCTTATTTCTGCACCCGTCTTCAAGTGGAACATGATGATTCCATCCGGGTGGTAAGCAATCTGAATCCTCAGGGGAGCTGCCAAATAACTTCCTAGAATCCTCAGGGGAGCTGCCAAATAACTTCCTAGACCCATGCAATCTAGCTCTACGCCAACCTTTGCATTTCAACTTGGAACATACAACCATATTGAACCTAGTCTTGTGTTGCCAACCGTTAACCATCTCTTTTGTACTCATAAAGCCACAAAGAGCTCTAAGTTGACCATCTGTCTCAAGTAAGCCATATTCAAGTGGAATGAGAAAGCTAAGGGATATGAATTTTACCTACTTGAATGTTGTGTTGGATGGTAAAGGCTTGGAGGGAGGTGTTTCTAATGAACTTGTAAGCTCCACTCCCTTGTGCTCTTCTTTGACAATTTCCATATCTTTGCAAGCTTCTTCAATATCAACATCTTCCTCTTGGTAGCTTTCTTCCAATTCAATCTCTTCTTCCTTGCTTACCAAGGGCATGTGAGGTTGTGCTTCTTCTTCTTTAATCTCCACCTCTTGATCAACCTCCTCCAAGTCTTTAACCATGATATGCCTTGGAGGTTGTACTCCCTCCTCAACGTCAACTTCAAACATCTTGGAAGGAGGCTCTATGACTGGACTTTCCAATGGAGGCTCAACATCTCCTAAGTCTTCAACCACTTCTTCCTTTTCAATAATTGCTACTTTGTCCAGTTGTTTTAGCATTAAATCGTACTCCTCCTTGATGATTACCTTTCCATGACAACTCCCTTCAACTACTCCTTCATCTTCAAGGGTCTCTTTTATCTCCACATTTTGGGACTCCTCTTGCTCCTCTAGAAATAAGGTTGCATACAACCGATCCATTGCGTCCCTAAGACGATCCCTTTTCTCTTGTTCTATATCAATAGCATCATTGGGATCATGTTGCTCTTGGATTGATAGATGTGGGTGCTCTTCCATGGAGGGTGGTGATGGGATGGGTGGATCATTATGTGGTTGAGATGGAAGTGCACTGGAGCTTGAGGGTTGAATATTGGAGGTAGAGGGTTGGTCCATGTGGAATATAAGATTTTGGAGTTTAGAGGTGAGACCAATAAGAGAGGTAAGTGTGTTCTCCATGGAGGTTTGGGGTGGATAGGAGAGTTCATTGTTTTGGAGAAAGGGCTCATAACACGGAGGTGGTTCCTCTTGATAAGGATATGGAGATGGTGTATATTGAGGTGGTGGTTCTAAGTATGGCTCATAAGGTGGTTGGTATGGTGGATATGGGTTAGGGTCAAATGGAGGTGAATAGTAGAAAGGGGCTTGTGAGTATGGTGGTTCCAACTTATGTTGAGGAGGGGGCTCATAGGTATAGTGTGGTAGGTGTTGATTGTCACGGAAAGGTCCACCATAACCATTGCCTTGATGTGCATCACAGAATGGTTGTTGGTTATAGCGCATTAGAGGGGGTTGTTGCCAAGAGGGTTGATCAAATCCTTGTGGCTCCTCCCATCTTTGATTTTCCAACCTTGATTCTTGTTCTCATTATAGCTTCCATTCCTTACAACAACATTGGAATCAAACTTGAAGCCAGAAGGGTGAGAATTCATAGTAGCAAAAGAAAATAAAAACAAAAATTAATGAAAATAAACTCCTAAAACTAGAAACACTAACAAAGAAAAAAAAAGCAAATATTTACAATAACCAATAATAAGGCACGCGTTTGCAATTCCCCGGCAACGACGCTATTTTGACGAACTGATTTCTGCCAGTAAAGAATTTCATAAAAGTAATCGCGTTGTAGGTATAGTTTCTAAACCAACAGATAATCCTTTCGTGCAAAAGTTTTGGTTGTCACAAGTAACAAACCCCTAATAAAATTGATAACCGAAGTATTCAAACCTCGAGTCGTCTTCTCAAGGAATTGCAGGGAGGTGTTCTTATTATTGGTTATGGAAAAAGTATCTTTTTGGGGTTTTTAAATAGGTTGAACAAGAAAGTAAATTGCAAGAAATTAAATTAATAACTAATAAAGCTCTTGGCAAGGTATGAGAATTGAAAGTCCTATCCTAGTTATCCTTATCAATTGTGATGAGAATTGGCTTTTGCTCCCACTTGGTCATCCTCTAACTATGAAGGTATGTTAAATGGATAAATCAATTTGATTCCTCAAGTCCTAGTCAATTCCTAAGAAAAGACTAGAGTTAGGAGAATTCAAATCAATCAGCAAAGAATTCCAATTTTCAATCATCAGCTGAGTTTGATAACTCAAGTGTCACCAATTACTCAACCAAAGCTAAGAGTGTAAAAAGCTAAATTAAAATCATAAATATGAAATACCTCAAATTGCAATAAATAGAAAATCGAATTAAACATGAGAATTCATAAACCAAATAGCAACATAAAGTAATCAATAAGGGAAAGTAAATAACTAAAGTACTAGAAGAAAAAGTGGAAGAGAAAACTAAATAAGAAAAAGCTAATCCTAAAACCCTAAAATCTAAGAGAGAGGAGAGAGCATCTCTCTCTAGAAACTACATCTAATCCTAAAATTGTGAATAATGAATGTTGTGTATGAATTGTTAATTGAGTCTCTGCATGTTTCCTGGCTTTATTCTATGTTTCTGGGCCAAAAACTGGGTCAAAACGTGGCCCAAAATCACCCCCAGCATTTTCTGCAGATCGCGCATGTCACGCATAGGCGTCGGTCACGCGTATGCATCGTTTGAAGATTTTCCTCTCCACGCGTGCGCGTCAGGCACGCGCTCGCGTCATTTGCGCAAACTCCAATCCACAAGTACGCGTCAAGCACGCGTACGCATCGCTGTGATTTTGTCCAAATCGCGCGCACGCGTCAGCCACGCGTGCGCGTCACTGTTCATTGGTTGTCTCTTTTATTTCTTGTGCTCCTTCCCTTTTTGCAAGCTTCCTCTCCATTTTCTAAGCCATTCCTGTCCTATGACGCTTGAAACACTTAACACACGGATCACGGCATTGAATGGTATAAAGGAGAATTAAAATACACAATAAAAAGATCTCTAGGAAGCAAGTTTTCAACCATGGAACAATTTTGGGAAGGAATTGTAAATACATGCTAATCATATGAATAAGTGGTTAAAGACTTGATAAAACCACTCAATTAAACATAATATAAATAATAAAATAATGGTTTATCAACCCCCTTGATGATTGGATTTTTGACGGTTTAAAATTTCACTAATGAAATCTCGTTGTAAAGTATAGTTTCCAAACCAATAAAAAATCCTTTCATACAAAAGATTGTTTGTCACAAGTAACAAACCCCTAATTTTATAAACCAAAGTATTCAAACCTCGGGTCGTTCTCCCTAGGAATTACAATAAAGTGTCTTGTTATTGGTTGTGATGTGTTTTGGGGTTTTGGATAAGAAGCATGAAAAGTAAATGGCAATGAAAATAAACTAACAACTATAAAAGGCTCTTGGCAAGGTATGAAAATTAGAAGTCCTATCCTAGTTATCCTTCTCAATTGTGATGAGAATTGTTCATTGCTACCACTTAGTTAACCCTTACTAAATAAAGGAAAGTCAAGTGGATGAATTGACTTGAGCCACAAGTCCTAGCCAACTCCCAAGGAAAGACTAGCTTTAGTGCACTCCAAACCAATTAGCAATCTCTCCAATTATCAATCAACAAAGGAATTAGATAACTCAAGTGTCACTAATTACTCTACTTAGGCCAAGAGGAACAAAATCTATACTATATCTAGAAGAGGCATTTCAACAAACACATAAAAGGCAATAAAAGTAAACAACATAAATTGCAAGAATTAAAGAGAGATCTAACTACAAAGGCAAGAGATCAACAATAGAAAAGCAAAGAAGAACAATTATTATGAATTACCTCTTATTGAATTGAAAGAAAATAGAAGGAACAATAGTAGATCTACAACAAAATATAAGAACAACATAAAGGAAATTACAATAAAAGAATGGAAGAAGAATGAATGTAACAACAAGGAATTGAGAAGATAGAAGTAGAAGAAGGTGAATTGAAATCTAGATCTAAGAACTAAACCTAATCCTAATCCTAATCCTAGAGAGAAGTGAGAGCTTCTCTCTCTAGAAACTACTTCTAAAACTAAACTATGACTAATGGTAACTAACTTTTGTTTCCCTCTTCATTCCTTGGGTTAAATAGCATCAAAAATGAGTTGGATTGGGCCCACAAGGCTTTAGAATTCGCTGGCCACGTTTTGCTTTAAGTGAACCAGGTGGCAGCAACGGCATGTGCGCGTACTATGCACGTGCGCGCCACCATACGTGTAGCAACTATGGCAAATCTTATATCGTTTCGAAGCCCCGAATGTTAGCTTTCTAACCCAATTGGAACCGCATCATTTGGACCTCTGTAGCTCAAGTTATGGTCATTTAAGTGCGAAGAGGTCGGCTTGACAGCTTTCCGGTTCTTTCATTTCTTCATGAGTTCTCCAACTTTTCATGCTTTCTTTCTTCATTCCCTTGATCCAATCTTTGCCTCCTAAACCTTAAATCACTTAACAAACATATCAAGGCATCTAATGGAATCAAGGAGAATTAGATTTAGCTATTTTAAGTCCTAAAAAGCATGTTTTCACTCTTAAGCACAATTAAGGGAGAAGTTATAAAACCATGCTATTTCATTGAATAAATGTGGGTAAAAGGTTATAAAATCCCCTAAAATCAATACAAGATAAACCCTACAAATTGGGTTTGTCACCCCTCCAATGCGTTATAGCCAACAACCATTCTATGATGCATACCAAGACAATAATTATGGTGGACCTCTTCGTGACAACCAACCTCCACCAAATTACTATGGTCAAGAGCCACTACCAAGATAATATATATGGTGGAACCCCATTTAGTTACCAACAAGCCCCACCATATGCCTATGACCCTCCTCCTCAACATAAGTTTGAACCACCAAACTCACAAGCCCTCTACTACCAAACACCCTCATATGATCCTAACCCATATCCACCATGCCGACCACCTTATGAGCCATATGAACCATATCTAGAACCACCTCATTTTCAAGCCAATTACTCCCAAGCACCACCACCTCCATATACACCATGTCCATATCTATCTACCCATGAGCCATATGATCCCAATCACGTTTCCCAAGAAGAACAAGAGCCAAGGGACCGTCTTAAGGAAAGAGTGTATAATTTCATGTAACTCTTCATCAACTGGAGCAAGCAATAAATCGATTAGCTTCCCAACATTTGGACACTCAAGGAACTTCCATGGCTCTATATGGAGAATCTAATGAAGAACGTAGCATGGAGGAGACACCAGAAACTCTGGTGGACAACGAGAGGCATGATTTTGTATTGGAACAATTGGAAGAAGCTACGCTTGCCAGAGAAGAGGTGGAAGTAGCTGAAGATCTGGGAGATGCTGAACCTCCATAGAAAAGTCAAGTCATAGAGCCCCCTTATAAGATGTTTGAAATTGATGTTGAGGAGGGTGTACAACCTCCAAAGCATATCATGGTTGAAGACTTTGAAGAGGTTGATCAAGAGATGGATTCAATCATTGATGAATCCTTATCTACAATTGAATCCTCTCCCATTGGACTTGACATGGATATTAAAGGAGAAGAAGCACAACCTCCCATGCCCTTGGTAGGTAATGAAGAAGAGATTGAATTGGAAGAAAGCTACCAGGAGGAAGCGGTTGAAGTTGAAGAGACTTGCAAAGAGGTGAAAGAATTCAAAGAAGAGCACAAGGGAGTGGAGCTTACAAGACCATTGGAACACTTCTCCCAAGGCCATTACCATCCAATACAACATTCAAGTGGGTAAAATTCTTATCCTTAACCTCTACTTTCCCACTTGAATATGGTTTACTGGAAACGGATGGTCAACTTAGAGCTCTTTGTGGCTTTAAGCGTAAGAGGAAAATGGTTAATGGTTGGCAACACAATCCTAGGTTCGTTGTGGTTTAGGAGCTCAAATCTAAATGCAAGGGTTAGTGCAGAGCTCGAATGAATGGGTCTAGGAAGCTATTTGGATGCCTTAGTGAGAATTTGGATTGCTTACCACCCAGATGGAATCATCATAATCTACTTGGAGACGGGTGTAAAAACAAGATTTGGGATCCGGCATACAAGTGGATCAACTTTGGGAGCTCAAAGCTTGTAGAGGACTTCATCAAGGCTTGGTAAATTTATCTGGAATTGATAGAGATTGTTGGAAGTCCAAGCGTTGGTGGAAGTTTCAGGATGAGTTCAAGCACAAGCCACCATGACAAGGAGCTCACCTTATGTCCAACTTAAGGACTTTAACTAAAAGTGCTAGGTGGGAGACAACCCACTATGGTATGATCGTTCCTTTCTCTTTTCTTAGCTTTATTTAGTGACTCTTCTCATTATTACTGCATATAGTCTGCATTTGCATCTGCATACTAAAAAAAAAGAGTGGTAGAAAGTTGCGTGGGAGCAGTGCAGAAAGTATGCCAATCGCACAAGCATCACCACGCGTACGCGTACTCCACGCGTACGCATCACTTGGGATTTTGGCACTTCACACGTACGCGTCAATGACGCGCTCGCGTGGCCCTGGGAAATTGACGTAAAAAGGTGTTTTCCCGAAAAGTGTGCGGGCTTGGTGCTGATACTGTGCTAGAGGCACAAAATCGGTCACGCGTACGCGTCCCTGACGCATGCGCGTCATTTCCATTTTCTGATCACCCACGCGTGCACGTGCCTGACATGCACGTGTCGTATCCAATTTTGGCCCACAACATGAAATGCACAGAGAGTTGTGCGTGCGCGGGGCTGCTCGCGTGTGATTCACACAACCAGGAGCACGCGTACACGTGCTAGACGCCCTCGCGTTGCCCTACAAATTGTGCGACCCACGCGTACGCGTGCAGTATGTTTGCGCATCGTTCGTGCAACACCACCAAATCCCTGCGCACGCGTCGCTTTTAGTTCTCCATTTAACTTCTTTCTTCTCTCCTTTCTTATTCTTTCTCCTTTTCTTTGGTGTTGATTTTTCTTGCTCAACTGTTGCATATTTCTTGCATTATTTTGGGTGCTCCTTAACTTGTTTGATATCTAGTTGACATGCCCTGTGCTTCTATTATTTTTCTCACTCACATGTTGTAGCTATCACGTAGTTGAGATCATCATTATTTGGCATCAACCCACCCATTTTCTATTTTTTTCCTTATCTTTGTTTCTGTGTTACTTTTCTTCTTTTTTCTCTTCTTTCAGGATGGCCACTGAAAAGAAAAAGGGAAAGCTTCTCAATGGGGCAACAAACAAGTCCATCTGCACAATCATTGGAGAAAAACATCAGTTGGAGCAACCCGCCCACTTTTGCATCTCAGCATGCACCGAGGACGGTGCAATCTTTAAGTGTGGGGAGGTCGATACCGACTTCTGCAGGTTAGTTAGTTCTTTCTCAACACCAATGTGGTATTTTTTTGTTAGTCCATTGTTGCATTTGCATGTTTGATTGCATGTTTGTTACATTTTGTGCATATTTTACCACTACTTGGTTGAAGTAATAATTTCTTTTTCAAGAAACTTTTTTTTATAGCATTTCACTAATTTGAATTAAAATTTTGTTAAACTTGTTTGAAGAAATATTATTTTGGAACATGGTTTAGAGCTCGAACACACAAAACCAGTGAGATTTTGAGCCTATTTGATTGGTTGCATTTTATCAACCAATATATTTTATTTTTGTGTGTGTTGTTCTCTCTATGGTTGTGATATTTGTCTTGCTTAATTCTATATTTTCATGGTTTAATGTATGCATATACTTACATGATTAAGGCCTTGTTTCACTCAGCCTACATACCCATATGGCCTTACCCTTCCATTATCCTTTGCAAACCAATTTGAGCCTATTTTACCCCATTTGTTCTTTACTTTAGCTCATCACTAGCTCTAAGTGAAAAATAATAATGTCCTTAATTTTAATTCTTGGTTAGCTTAGACTAGTGAGAGTGCTCATGAATTAAGTGTGAGGAAAGTGGGTTTGGAAATATTTGGTTTGAAAATTGGGTGTTGTATACTCTTGAGAAAATGTGAAAAAGAAAGTTAAACACATGTTTATGCATGCAATACCTTAATCATATGCATTGAGAAAGACAAAAGAAAAGAAAATTTGAAAAAATATATAAAAGAAGAGAAAAAGAAAAGAAAAAAATAATAAAAAGGGGACAAAATGCCCCAAAGCAAATGTTGATAGCAATGCATATGATCTGTACTTAAATTTGGGATGCATGAATATGGGTAGTTATTGATTTTATATTATGATTATATGGATTATCCTAAGTTAGGTGAGAAGTTTAGGTTAATTAAGGATTCAGATTTCAGTCCACTTGACCAAATACAATCCTACCTTGACCTTGACCCCATTACAACCCTTAAAAGACCTCTTGATATGTGTATCTGTGCATTAATTCCTTGTTGATTGGTAGAAGAAGAGCAAGCCTTGGAAAGAAAGATTAGTAGAGAATTGAGAGAATCGAACCTTAAACACTTGAGCGATTAGAGTGTATACACTTCCTGTGAGGGTTCGATGCTCGATTCTTTGTTCCCGGCTTTCATGAGCTATCTTCTTTTTGCAAGTCTGTTTGTACTTCATTTTTATGATTTGAATTAGTGAAAGCTAGTTCATATTTGTTCTTAAAAGATTTATTTGCTTTTAACCAAGTAGGTAGAAAAAGTTTGCATGTAGTTGCATTCACATGGATAGGTTGCATTTCATACTTTTTACCATTCCTCTTCACTCTTATAGCTTCTCTTGAGTTTAGCATGAGGACATGCTAATGTTTAAGTGTGGGGAGATTTGATGCACCACTATTTCGTGGTACATCTTGTGCTTAACTGGGTGGATTTTATCCACTATTCTCACACTTATTCATGTAAATTGAATGTTTTACATTTTCCTTCTTGATTTTGTGCTATGATTGAAAACATGTTTCTTTGGTCTTAATTTAGCTAATTTTAATCCTATCTTATTACCATTCGATGCCATGATATGTGTGTTAAGTGTTTTCAGAGATTACAGGGCAGGAATGGCTAAGAGGATGGAAAGGAAGCATGCAAAAGTGGAAGGAATACAAGAAGCTGAAGGAACTGCAAAGCTATCAGCCCTTACCTCTTTGCACTCAATCGACCATAACTTGAGCTACAGAAGTCCAAATAAAGCAGTTCTAGTTGCGTTGAAAAGATAACATCCGGGGCTTCGCAAAGATATACAATTTTCCATAGTGGCCATGTAGCTAGGCGACGCGCACGCACACTTGACGCGCACGTCCACATTGGCGAAAAGTCCATCAGCGCACACGCGCACCTGGCGCGTACGCATGACATGCGCGATGTACTGCAACTGCAGAAATTGCTGAGGGTGATTTCTGGGCTATTTTGACCCAGTTCTCGGCCCAAAAAACACATATTAGAGGCTTCAGAGTGGAGGAATCATTCATTCATTTCTCATTCACACAATTTAAGTTTTAGATGTGGTTTTTGGAGAGAGAGGCTCTCTCCTCTCTCTTAGATTTTAGGATTTAGGATTTCTCTTCTACTCTTTTTGATTACTCATTGTTATTATTTTAGTATGTGAACTTTTGATGTTAGATTCAATTTCCATATTAATGCAATTGATTTTTTGGATTTTATTATCTCTTATTGCTTTTCTATGTTTTTATGTTATGCCCTCCAAGTACTTGACAAAATGCTTTGAAGGATGTTAGAGTATGATTTTATATTCTTGGCTTGGTTGCGTAATTGGTAACACTTGAGTTATCAAACTCCTTTGTTGATTGATAATTAAAATTTGCTGATTGATTTGGATTCCACTAAAACTAGTGTTTCCTTAGGAGTTGGCTAGGACTTGAGGAATCAAATTGATTAGTCCACTTGACTTTCCTTCATTTGTTGAGGGTTAACTAAGTGGGAGCAACAAACAATTCTCATCACAATTGATAAGGATAGCTAGGATAGGACTTCCAGTTCTCATACCTTGCCAAGAGCTTTTCTAGTTATTAGTTTATTCCGTTTGCAATTTACTTTTTTTTGTTCTCTTATCCAAAACCCCCAAAACATACTTTTTCACAACCAGTTATAAGCACACTTCCCTACAATTCCTTGAGAGATGACCCGAGGTTCAAATACTTCGGTTATCAATTTTATTAGGGGTTTGTTACTTGTGACAACCAAGTTTTTGTACGAAAGGATTTTTGTTGGTTTAGAAGCTATACTTTCAACGAGAACTTATTTGTGAATTCTAGACCACGCAAGAATCCGTTCGTCAATTGCAGAGAAGAAACAAAAAAAACCATAACAAAAAAAAAAAAGAAAACAACCATTGAAGGTGGTTAAAAAACAAACAAAAAAAACAAAGCCTGTGCCTATAGATTCAGAGAGCACAAGTGAATCTGAAAACGAGTAAGTATTTTTGTTGATTGCATATATATCTATTTTCGGTTCGGTGGGCTTATAAGTTTTGGTTTAGCAGTTTAATTTATTTCGGTTTGGTGTTATCTTTAGGTTTGGTTGACTTCATCGTTAGTGTCTCGTCTCTGGTATAAATTCAATGTGTTTAGCTATTTTACAGAGAAAATGAAACTGAGAAAACACTCATAATAAAAAGAAGAAAACAACCAGAAAGAGTGGCAAAAACACCAACCCAACCTAAGAAAGAGTAAGATTTTCAAATCATATTTTCTTTTATTGATACTTATATTTTAGGTTTCCTGATACTTATTTTATGAACATTCAGAACTGAACAAGAAAAAGACAATACTGCCGAAAAAAGAAAATGAGCATTGGAGATAATAAGGGAGAAAAGATCAAAGAAAAGAAATGATGGAGCTCAGTCAACAGACATTACTCTGGATCAGTTTGACTCTCCACAGGGACAAAATGATTTCTCTTAGACGTAAGATTCAGTTTATTATTCCCGAATTCTTTTTCTTAATTGGCTTACTTTTGCTACAACCTTTTCTAATTCCTCTAGATTCAATTACTAATATTTATTTATATTGCTTAGGGTGCCGACTGTAAATATTGATAGTGAGCAAGTCTGTTAGACACAAGGAAGCTCTACACCTTCTATAGATGTTGTGAGCAATACCAGGTAAATTGGTTCACAGAATATTGTATTTTCGGTTCGGTGGTTACCCAAAAATGAATTTAATGTCTTTCTAGACCTCTGCTTTTAATCTTGGTTTCTAATTTTAATTTGTTATTTTTTATTTAGGAAAAATACTTTAGAAAGCCCGGTCAAATATATTAGAAAAAAGATAATCTTTTCAAGAAAGACGTCTAAACTCCACGAGTGTAAGTTAAAAATATTTATGTTACTCTTTTAAATTTAGTTAATAATTTTTGTTTAATTAATCACAAGGAAATTGTGTTTAAATGTCACTAGAGCTACACCTGAATCTGAAGTACAAATCGTTGAGTTTCAAGAACAAACTCGTTCTGAACCTTTGGAAGTGTGAGTTTTTCAATGTGCAAATTTCTATTTTTCAAAACAAATTCTAATTATTCAACATTAACTTTATTTTTGTTTACATTCCTTAGACCTCCTCTTGCATTGTCTCTTCCAAGTTCAGTTCAGGAAGAGTTGATGAAGGATGACTTCATCTATGTCCCTCCACAAGAGGAAACACAATAAAGATCTAATAATGAGTAAGTTAATAAATATTTATTCACTACATGAATCTTGTTCAATGTTTACTGCTTATAAATGGTTTAATTATGGTTCAGTTGAAACCAGAAATGAATTCAATCTGTTCTTGTCTTTAGACTCTCTTCTGCTTATTACAACTGTCCTCAAGAAGCTGAAAAGCAGGGTGTTACAGTATCTTTTATGAGTTAAGAACAAGAACTACAAGCCAAAGAACCAACGGTGCAACAAGAATCAAAACAAAAAGCACCTGTTAATGTGTAAGCATTAAATTCTTTAATATCACTTTTTTTAATATAATTTTGGTTCACTGTACGTTTAGGTTTTGGTTCAGTATAAGTTTAGTTTTTGGTTCACTATAAAATCTTTACTGTTAAATATCATTGTTAATATGATAATAGTTTGGGATAATTATAGAAATCTTTACTGTTTAATACAACAGCCCTGTAAAAGAACAAGAACAACAAGCCCAAGAACCACCGGTGCAACAAGAATCAGAACAAGAAGCACTTGTTAACGTGTAAGCATTAAATTCTTTAATATCACTTTTGTTTAATATAATTTTGGTTCACTGTACGTTTAGGTTTTGGTTCAGTATAAGTTTGGTTTTCGGTTCACTATAATGATTAGTGTAATTTCTGTTAAATATCATTGTTAAATATGATAATAGTTTGGAATAATTATTGAAATGTTTACTGTTTAATGAAGCAGAATTCTGGAACAGCCGTGCGAAGAACCAACAGAGCAATAATCCAAACAAGAAGCACTTGTTGATCTGTAAGTTTTATTGCTTATATAAATATTGATAATGTTTACCGCTTATACATAGTTTAATTATGGTTTGGTTGAAACCAGAAATGAATTCAATGTGTTGTTGTCTTTGGACTCTCTTCTGTTTCTTATAGCTGCCCTCCAGAACCCAACAAGTAGGATGTTACGGAGTCTATTACAAGCTCTGTTATTGAACAGTTTTTCAAGGATGCCGATGTCTATCAAATTTCTGATGAACAACAATCCAAAGAACCCCCGGTGGCATGACAATCAGAAAAAGAAACTCTAATCTTGTCATCATTTGACAGGTATTTTACTTGCTTTTCTTTAATATCATTTTTATTTAATATTATTTCGGTTCACTGTTAGTTTGAATTTGGGTTCACTATTTGTTTGGATTTTGGTTCACTATATTGATTAAATATCATTTTTGTTTAATATCATTGTTAAATATCTATCATCCTGCAGTGCTGCTCAACCTAGGGAAAGAGAAGATGAAAGGCCTTCTTTTAGCCTTGAGATATGTCCACCAGCATCTCAACCAACGCAGTCCTCTCAAGAGAGTGATTCACAGCTTGACATCCTGGCAGAGGCGGTGGTAGACGCTGGAGTGGAAGCAGCATTAAAATTTGCTGAAGGAACATCTTTAGAACCAACCTTACCAGTGCCTCAAGTTTACAAAACCCCGCAGAAAAAAGACAAAAATCATGAACAAGCTAATTGATAAGTGTTATCATTGGATGACACATGTAAAAAAGACAAAAGATAGTACCAATGAATATGAACCATTATTTGTCTTGAAACATGAGGACTCTACGAGGGATTAAGAGAATATTTCACATCTCTAATGCCCGAAGAACAAGTGCATGCCATGGTAAAATCCTTTGCCAATTGCGTTAACATTAATAATTTTTTTAAACACTCTTATATAGTATGTCTCATAAATTTTCATCCTGTAGGTGGTTAGTATACACAGCTTGATTCTCAACAAAATAAAAACTAAGCGGTATCAAGAACAAATATACATTGTGCCGATGGATATTGTGGTAAGTAAATTTCTTATTCACTGCTTATTACTTTTCAGTTCAGTGAGAATGTTAATATTGGTTCACCTAATTCTGATGTCTTCTTTTGAGTACTTTTGGATTAAGAAAATTTTTCTCTTGAAGATTGAATGTTTTTCACGTTTTATTCAGTATATGATTTTTGTTCGGTTCGATGAAATATGATTTAACTGATGTTGATTTTGCAGAATTTTATCGTGGGAACATATGGCGACAAGTACTATGATAAGAGCACAAAAAAAGTCCACAGTTTTAATATTCAGTAGTATAACCACTACTGGCAGTTTATTGACAAAAGGAAACTTGCATCATATCCATTTGTAAGTTGTAATATTTAAAATTCTTTGATAATTCTCTTGTTTGCTATTGTTTCCACTAAAATATTCTATAACTTTCCAAAACTTCTGCTATTTGTCCAAATTTGCAATGGGGGCATTGGTGGTTGTGGATTACTGATGTAAACAATAAGAAATTCTATGTCCTTGACTCTATCAACAAGAAGCCAGAAGAAATACCTGATTCGAGAAAGGAAATAAACAAATTTGTTGTAAGTTATTTTCTTGTAAATTATTGAAATTATTCTGTACATGAGAGGAGTTTGGTTCACTGTTGTTGGTTTTGTTTATTTACTTTTTTTTACTCTTTCAGAGTTTAATAATTTTCCAGATGAGGGTGTACGCTGGGGCAGAACCTTTAATAGAGGATGCATTGGGAGAGGAAGCAGAGTATATCCCATTGAATGATTAACGTACAAAGTAAGAATCTTTCTCTTCTATAGTGCTATTTTTAATGTGTTTTATTTTATATACTAATGATCGTATTATACTCAATTCTTGCTTAGCTATGATTGTGGAACATTCGTAATGAAATGGCTGGAAACAATAGATCCACAAAAAATAAAGAGCGACAAGAGATATAAATATAAAGCTTGGACACGAGTAAGTACTTTCTAAATTAATGAACTTCTTTCTTTTCTTATTTCATTCAGTTAAGTTGATATTGTCACTAGAACTTTGAAGTTGGTTGTTACTCTATTCAATAGCTGTTTTCCATGCAGAAAATACTATTCTTGTTAATTGAAAATTGATCACCATTTATTCACCACATATAAAATTTTCGGTTCGGTAGCTCATATAATTTTGATTCACCAAATGAATGTTTTTCGGTTCGGTGGCTCTTATAATTTTGATTCACCAAGTGAATTTTTCGATTCGGTGGCCTCCTTTTAATTTGTTTAGCTTTAGGTTTACTATGATTCCATTTTTACGTTATAACTAGGGCTTTGAATTAAATTTGTTGTTATTTAATGTGGTTTTGATTTACTTGATATTTAATGTGTTCAGGATGTAGGGTTATTATGATTGCATTTTTACAGTATGATTAGAGCTTTGAATAATATTGTTCTTATTTCATTTGGGTTCATTTCTTATGTAACTAATTCATTTCAATTGAAAAGCAGAAAGAAATTAATGACTCCAGATACCAATATGGTCCACATTTTCTGTTTCATGAAATGAACAAAATGAGAGACCAAGTAATTTCGGAATCTGAAGCAATATGACTCACCAAGCCGTCTGCTTTCTTTTTCAGCCCTTATTGTAAATATGGGGATTTAGATAGCAAATAGCATATACTAGTTGTAATTAACAATATTTTGTTTAACTTGTTTAAAGAGCAAAAAAATGCATACTTCAAATGTATATATGTCAATGTTAATGTATATATCTATTCTTAATATCAATGTATATAAATGTTAATATTTATATATCTGTTGGAACTGTGTAGCTGATGTTTTATTCCAGGTTCTCAGTGATTGCAATCACTGTATTTACGAATACATTTATAATCCAAAAGAACATAGCGAACCGAAATTAATACACTGGGCGAATCGAAAAGATAGAAACACACTGAACCCCTAAACCCTGAACCCTAAACCCTAAACCCTAAACCCTAAACCCTAAACACTAAATCCCTAAACCCTAAAACCTAAAACCTAAACCCTAAAACATTGAACAATGGACCCTAAACCCATAAACCATAAATTCCTAAAACCCTAAACCCTAAACCCGAACAATGAACTCTGAACCTAAACCCTGAACACTGAACTTTAAACCCTAAATGCTAAACCCTAAACCTTAAACCCTTAGAACCCTAAACCCCAGACCCCTACACCCTGAACCATAAACCCTCAACGATGAAAGAGGTGAACCAAAATTAATACACGGGGCAAACTGATGAGCGGATAATTTGTACGCTTTTTGGCATTGTTTTTAGTATGTTTTTAGTATGATCTAGTGAGTTTTTAGTATATTTTTATTAGTTTTTAGTTAAAATTTACTTTTCTGGACTTTACTATGAGTTTGTGTGTTTTTCTGTGATTTCAGGTATTTTCTGGCTGAAATTGAGGGACCTGAGCAAAAATCTGATTCAAAGACTGAAAAGGACTGCAGATGCTGTTGGATTCTGACCTCCCTGCACTCGAAGTGGACTTTCTGGAGCTACAGAAGCCCAATTAGCTCGCTCTCAATGGCGTTGGAAAGTAGACATCCTGGGCTTTCCAGCAATATATGATAGTCCATACTTTGCCCAAGATTTGATGGCCCAAACCGGCGTACAAAGTCACCCTCAGAATTCCCAGCGTTAAACGCCGGAACTGGCACCAAAATGGGAGTTAAACGCCCAAACTGGCATAAAAGCTGGCGTTTAACTCCAAGAAGAGTCTCTACACGAAAATGCTTCAATGCTCAGCCCAAGCACACACCAAGTGGGCCCGGAAGTGGATTTTTATGTCATTTACTCATCTCTGTAAACCCTAGGCTACTAGTTCTCTATATATAGGACCTTTTACTATTGTATTTTAAAATCTTTTGATCACTTTAGATCTCTAGATCATCTTTGGACATCTAGTTCTTAGATCATTGGGAGGCTGGCCATTCGGCCATGCCTAGACCTTGTTCTTATGTATTTTCAACGGTGGAGTTTCTACACACCATAGATTAAGGTGTGGAGCTCTGCTGTACCTCGAGTATTAATGCAATTACTATTGTTCTTCTATTCAATTCTGCTTGTTCTTGTTCTAAGATATCACTTGTTCTTCAACTTGATGAATGTGATGATCCGCACTACAAAATTTATATATATTTGTGGGTGTTTTTTAGTGAGAGTTTTAAAAACCTCCATAATATATTTTATCTATGACATTTTGATAAACTCCCACAAGATAGCTAACAATAAAACCCATTCTTATCATAACTAAGTTACCAAATAATTAAAACTCTTTTCAAAATCCAAAAAAAAAACACTTGAAGAGAAAAAGCAAAGGATGAGAGCTTGCTGAAACCCTAACATTGCGATAGCCATCTCCACCGCCATCTCCGCCGTCGTCGCCGCCTCCTCCGCCATTGCTAGCGTCGTCACTACTAAAGTTCATCTCCTTATGCTGTTGCCAAAAAGCTACTGAGATCAAGCCAAGACGCCTCCTTTATCAACGCATTTCTAGATCTTGTCACAATGTCCAAGCCTCTGAGACCAAGAGAAAGAACTTCTTCTGTCAACTCTCCTCCGCCAACGACTCTCGTGTTCTCCATCGGCATTCTCTCGCTTCTGCATGCTCTTCTTCGTTCTACTCATTCTCAATTTTTGGTTCTCTTTCTCTTTTTCCTTTTTATTCATTTTCTTTGTTTTTCATTTTTAGATTCTGAATGCTTTGCTATATGATATAACATTCAATGAGTTTTATTATCTCTTAATCGATGAACATTATTTCAAATTCGCAAGCACTCCAAGTGTTTGATGAATTGTTTATTCTCTTAATCGTTGTATTAATTCTTGTTTGGTGAACTGATACTGTGTCTTATTTGCTCACTGTATATATTATCAGGTTTATCAACGTTATTGGGATAGATTAGAGCTTTGAGGAGCTGCCAAATTCCTACTGATGAAGGATTTTGTAAGGCCTCTAAACGCCAAATTATATCTTGCAATTTCCCTGCAATAAAATTGAAGATAAACCTTTGAGTTAGTAAGTATAGATTTAAATAACGAGAAATTATTTAAATTAAATTTTTGTATTTTTATAATTTAAAAAATAAATGTTAAATTTCTTAATTCATTTTTGTATCTAGCTAATTAGTTTATTTTATTAATTTCTTGGACTATATATTTGTTCATCCAGATTATTCGTCCTCTGATCTCCTAACTAAAAGCACTTGTTTCTTTATGTCATTCACATTCTTATGTATTGTAATTAATTAATTAATTAAGTGGACGTGTATGCACCTTGAACTTTTGAAGTGTGTACCATTTTTCATCTATGCAGAGGATAACTAATGGTTGTGAATTGTGTTTATTATTTGGTAACAGCTTGTGCATTATCTGCTCAATCCTGCACTGGTTGGAGGAAGTTTGGCAGATACTATAACATTTGAGGATTTTGTTACACTGTGAGTAGTAGTTATATTTCTGTTGCTTTAATTTTGTTTCTTCTGATTCATGTGTTCTAACTTTGTTTCTTTTGTTAAAAGTGGTTTATGCCAGTGAACATTCTCATTACATTTATAATAGAGTCAATTTTGGGATGGATCCTAGTCAAAATCACAAGGGCTCCCAAAAACCTAGAAAGTTTGATAATTGGTGTGTGTTCTGCAGGCATAGTAATTACTAACCCTCTAAATTCTCTTAATTTGTATACTAATAAGTATTAACACTAATGGATCTGAGAAATCTTAAATTTTTCATTAATGTTTGAACAGGAAACTTAGGAAACTTGCCTATAATCATTATCCCAGCTATATGCAAAGATAAAGGTAGCCCTTTTGGAGATCCTGATGTCTGCTATGTAGCTTTCTTATCTCTTATTATCATTTTAATTTGGGGCTAATTCTTATTTTGTTTTGATTATAATCTCTAGATTGGAGCAGTTTATATATGGAGTTATGTTTATAACATAATGAGGGTTTCAGCAAGTAAATTCCACAGAGAAAGTACTGCAAGCATTCATTCCATTCATTCTATCCATGCTTATGTTTATAGGGATCGTTGGCTACTCGTGTTATCAAACATTACAACAAGTTGAACCAAAGGATGCCACTTATATATGTGAAGCTATATAGATACCAGGTATGTTTTGTTGCCCTTAATATGTTCAGCCATTGCCTTGTTGGTGTTGTGACAATTTGTGTGATATGCTGCAGATCTTTAGGGCATTGTCTTATATTCATCGTTGTATTGGAGTTTGCCATCGTGATATCAAGCCTCAAAATCTATTGGTATGCCTTTTATATATGTTTGAATACATCCGCTATCTCTTTTTTTTTAATTTTTAAATCTTTTTCTTCTCATGTTTCAATATTAATGGTCTAAACATCGAAGGTGAATATGATTTACAGATAGGTACTCTGACTAGTGATATTGCTAATATGAATGATGTTTTGCTTGTCAAGTCTGCTGGCTTAAAGAAGAGTAAGTAGCACATATCCTTGTGCTATTTTTTTTATCTCATGAGAAAATATGATTTACCATTACCTACTGGGAAAGGAAATTTTCAATGTTTTAGCTCTTGAAATAGTGGAGTTGCATGTTAATAGTTGGTTACAAAAAATAACCAAGAACATTAAAAAGTTAAGTCTAAATTTTTTTAAACACTCCCATGTCTCAACCTTGGTGGCGAACACTTTATCATTATTATTTTGTTAGTTTTTGGTGAAAGAAAACTTAATTATATGCCTATTTTCGGTTAGATATCCATGTAGTGAGATTTGACATGGGTTATCATACACCAGAAAAGATTACCAAGTGAGTGACATTATGCTTTTCCACCCTTTTAATTGAGAAGCATATTTTTCATTTTCGATGAAGTTTTTTAGTTTTTAATTTTTCATCAAGCTGAAATTATTGATAGAAACTTTGATTCTTATAGATCAGATATGGTTGGAGAAGAGATATGTTGGGTCTTGCCACACCTCGGAATGGTTCAATACTGCAGGCAGAAGTATTAAGACAGAACTCATTGCTAGTGTCATTGTTTCACAGGTAATCATTTTTGTTGGATCAAACACTTATATTCGGCCGAAAACTATGAATTTAAAAGTAATTGAAGTTTGCACAGATTGATGAATCTGTAGTTTAATTTTCTTTTTCACATATGTTTTGTTAATTGCTATGAATTGGTGGTGTAGTGGACATGGGATGCTACAATCTTGCAAAGCTCAAATGTTGCTTGGAAATATGGGGTCAGTGGTCCTTTCTGGTATGCTAGTGGAGTAATAATCTAGGCATGAATCTTATATTACATTAAATATCTCCTCTGCATGCTGCTATTTTTTTTTACTTTTTTCTTTTTCAAATTTCAGTCCTCCTAAATTTTGCAATTTGGAAAGTGAAGTAAGCCTGAGATTTGATATGATGCATTGAACATAAACAGATATTGTTGTTTGGAGTAATTGCTATAGAGATTAAAAGAAAGGCTCCTCATTGTAACATAAATTCTTAAATATTCTTGTTCTAGCTTCAACAGCTAGTGTAAGCATTAGGACTTGTTAACTGCATTATTAGTTTGTCATTATTTTTGGATGATAATGGTATGGCTAGAAGTCAAGATCTAGTTGCAATGTTTGTAAATACATTTATCTAGTTATTTTCATTGTTCAGGAGTTTGGACATATAAGTCTGTATTTTATCATTTATTTTTTAATATTTTGTAGTTGTAATTAATGTGATTGGAAAATGATGGTAGTGTGCTATATTTTGTTGTAAAGTATTTTTTTATTTTAATTTTCTTCTACATTTTTAATGTCTTGCTTAAATATTTCTTTTTAATAATAAATGATTAGTAGTGTAATTATAGTGTAGATTAATGTTTAAAAATTATATTGACAGGTTTGAAAACTCCACAGAATAACTGTTATTTTCAAAATGAAAAAATCTTTTTGTGGGGGTTTTAAACCGTCACAAACATTGACCAAGAACTGTCACAAAAGTCCAATATAAAACCCCCACTAAACACACACAAAACCTCCACTGAATAGATTGTGGAGGTTTTTAAAAACCCTCACAAAAGACCTCGTGGCACCTCAAATTTTGGGGGTTTTAAACCTCCACAAATAAGACAAAAAAGTGCCACAAATAAACAAAAATCTTGTAGTGCCGTGACACTCATCACCATTCTCACCTATGAACGTGTGCCTGACAACCACCTCCGTTCTACCTTAGATTGGGTGAATATCTCTTGGATTCCTGATACACGATGCATGGTTGATCGCCTGACAACCGAGTGCTCGCCTGACAACCGAGCCAGCCATTCCGTGAGATCAGAGTCTTCGTGGTATAGGCTAGAACTGATGGCGGCATTCAAGAGAATCCGGAAGGTCTAACCTTGTCTGTGGTATTCTGAGTAGGATTCAATGATTGAATGACTGTGACGTGCTTCAAACTCCTGAAGGCGGGGCGTTAGTGACAGACGCAAAAGAATCACTGGATTCTATTCCGGCCTGATCGAGAACCGACAGATGGATAGCCGTGCCGTGATAGGGTGCGTTGAACATTTCCACTGAGAGGATGGGAGGTAGCCACTGACAACGGTGAAACCCTTGCTTAAGCTTGCCATGGAAAGGAGGAAGAAGGATTGGATGAAGACAGTAGGAAAGCAGAGAGACGGAAGGGACAGCATCTTCATACGCTTATCTGAAATTCCTACCAATGAATTACATAAGTATCTCTATCTTTATCTTTATGTTTTATTCGTATATCACCATACCCATTTGAGTTTTCCTGACTGAGATTTACAAGGTGACCATAGCTTGCTTCATACCAACAATCTCTGTGGGATCGACCCTTACTCGCGTAAGGTTTATTACTTGGACGACCCAGTACACTTGCTGGTTAGTTGTGCGAAGTTGTGTTTATGCCATGGTATTGAACACCAAGTTTTTGGTTTCATCACCGGGGATTATTTGAGTTGTGAAAAGTATTGATCACAATTTCGCATATCAAGTTTTTGGCGCCGTTGCCGAGGATTGTTGAGTTTGGACAACTGACGGTTCATCTTGTTGCTTAGATTAGGTATTTTTCTTCAGAGTTCTTAAGAATGAATTCTAGTGTTTCAAGGTGATGTTCTTATCATCACCAAAGCTGATTGATCTTCATCAATTTAGCTCTTGAATGCAATGTTCTGCTGAAGCTTGGCTAGCCATGTCTAATTTCTTTAGACTAAAGCTTTAGACTAACATTGCATGATTCCTGGAATTCTCATTAAGAATTTTGATACCTTTATTTTCTTTTCCACTTAATTTTCGAAAAAGCACAAAAAAAAATTTACAAAATCATAAAAACCAAAAATATTGTATGTTTCTTGTTTGAGTCTAGTGTCTCATTTTAAGTTTGGTGTCAATTGCATATTTCTATTCTTCTTGCATTTTTCGAACTCATGCATGTTTCTTCATTAATCTTCAAGTTGTTCTTGATGATTTCTTACTCTGATCTTTGAATTCTTTTTGACTTGAGTGTTCATGTGTCTCATATAGTGTCAGTAGTATACAAACTGCTAAGTTTGGTGTCTTGCATGCATTGTTAGTTGATTTTAGTTGCATTTTGATTATTAAAAATCCAAAAATATTTTTAATTTGTGTCTTTTCAAGTCAATAATACAGAGAATTGAAGATTCAGAACATACAGCAGAGGAATTATACAGAAAAAGCTGGGCGTTCAAAACGCCCAGTGAAGAAGGACAGACTGGCATTTAAACGCCAGCCAGGGTACCTGGTTGGGCATTTAACGCCCAAAAAGGTAGAGTTTTGGGCGTTAAACGCCAGAATGTGCACCATTCTGGGCGTTTAACGCCAGGATGGCACAAGAGGGAAGATTTTGTTTTCAATGCAAATTTTTTTCAAGTTTTCAAAATTTTTCAAAACCAAATCTTTTTCAAATCAAATCTTTTCAATCAAATCTTTTTCAAATTCAATTTCTTTCCATTTTTAAGGATACTTGCCATCAATTAATGATTTGATTCAACATTTCAAGTATGTTGCCTTTTCTGTTGAGAGAGGTTTAATGTTTGAATCATATCTTTTCTTGATAGCCAAGTCATTAATTTTCAAAATCAAATCTTTTTTTAAAATGTTTTTCAAATCATATCTTCTCAATCACATCTTTTTAAAACCAATCATATCTTCTTAACCACATCTTTTTCAAAATAAATCAAATCTTTTTGATTTCTAAATTCAAAATCTTTTTCAAACATCACTTTACTTCTTTCCCACTTTTATTTTCGAAAATCAATTAGTGTTTTTCAAAATATTTTCAAAATCTTTCACTTAATTTTCGAAAATTACTTCCCTTCTTCTCACATCCTTCTATTTATGGACTAACACTATTCCTTAATGTAAAATTTGAACTCCATCTTCTTTGATAAGTTCGAATTTTCTACTTCTGCCTTCTATTTTTCTTTTCCTCTGACACCTCAAGGAATCTCTATACTGTGACATAGAGGATTCCATAGTTTCTTGTTCTCTTCTCTTTCTTATGAGCAGGAGCAAGGACAAAAGCATTCTTGTTGAGGCTGACCCTGACCTGAAAGGACCTTGAAGCGAAAGCTAAGAGAAGCTAAGGCACAACTCTCTGTAGAGGACCTGACCGAATTCTTCAAAGAAGAAGAACACATGGCAGCCGAAAACAACAACAATGCCAACAATGCAAGGAAGGTGCTGGGTGACTTTACTGCACCTACTCCCGACTTCTATGGGAGAAGCATCTCTATCCCTGCCATTGGAGCAAACAACTTTGAGCTTAAGCCTCAATTAGTTTCTCTAATGCAACAGAATTGCAAGTTCCATGGACTTCCATTGGAAGATCCTCATCAGTTTTTAGCTGAGTTCTTGCAAATCTGCGACACTGTCAAGACCAATGGGGTTGACCCTAAGGTCTATAGACTTATGCTATTCCCTTTTGCTGTAAGAGACAGAGCTAGGACATGGTTGGACTCACAACCTAAAGAAAGCCTGAACTCTTGGGAAAAGCTAGTCAATGCCTTCTTGGCAAAGTTCTTTCCACCTCAAAAATTGAGTAAGCTTAGAGTGGAAGTCCAAACCTTCAGACAGAAGGAAGGAGAATCCCTCTATGAAGCTTGGGAAAGATACAAACAATTAATCAGAAAGTGTCCCACTGATATGCTTTCTGAATGGAGCATCATAGGTATTTTCTATGATGGTCTCTCTGAACTATCCAAGATGTCTTTGGATAGCTCTGCTGGAGGATCTCTTCATCTGAAGAAGACGCCTACAGAAGCTCAAGAGCTGATTGAAATGGTTGCAAATAACCAATTCATGTACACTTCTGAAAGGAATCCTGTGAACAATGGGACTAGTCAGAAGAAAGGAGTTCTTGAGATTGACACTCTGAATGCCATACTGGCTCAGAATAAAATATTGACTCAGCAAATCAATATGATTTCTCAAAGTCTGTCTGGAATGCAAAGTGCACCAAGCAGTACTAAGGAAGCTTCATCTGAGGAAGAAGCTTATGATCCTGAGAACCCTTCAATGGAAGAGGTGAATTACATGGGAGAACCCTATGGAAACACCTACAATCCTTCATGGAGAAATCATCCAAATTTTTCATGGAAGGATCAACAGAGACCTCAACAAGGTTTCAACAATAATAATGGTGGAAGAAACAGGTTTAGCAATAGCAAGCCTTTTCCATCATCTTCTCAGCAACAGACAGAGAGTTCTAAGCAGAATACCTCTGACTTAGCAACCATGGTCTCTGATCTGATCAAAACCACTCAGAGTTTCATGACTGAAACAAGGTCCTCCATTAGAAATTTGGAGGGACAAGTGGGTCAGCTGAGCAAGAAAATTACTGAACTCCCTCCTAGTACTCTTCCAAGCAATACAGAAGAAAATCCAAAAGGAGAGTGCAAGGCCATCAACATGGCCGAATTTTGGGAGGAAGGAGAGGCAGTGAACGCCACTGAGGAAGACCTCAATGGACGTCCACTGGCCTCCAATGAGTTCCCCAATGAGGAACCATGGGAATTTGAGACTCAAAATGAGACCATAGAGATTCCATTGGACTTACTTCTGCCATTCATGAGCTCTGATGAGTATTCTTCCTCTAAAGAGGATGAGTATGTCACTGAAGAGCAAGTTGCTAAATACCTTAGAGCAATCATGAAGCTAAATGACAAGTTATTTGGAAATGAGACTTGGGAGGATGAACCTCCTTTGCTCACCAAAGAACTGGATGACTTGTCTAGGCAGAAACTGCCTCAAAAGAGACAAGATCCTGGGAAGTTTTCAATACCTTGTACCATAGGCACCATGACCTTCAAGAAGGCCTTGTGTATCCTAGGGTCAAGTGTAAACCTCATACCTCTCTCTGTAATGGAGAAGTTAGGGATCTTTGAGGTGCAAGCTGCAAAAATCTCACTAGAGATGGCAGACAATTCAAGAAAACAAGCCTATGGACTTGTAGAGGATGTTCTGGTAAAAGTTGAAGACCATTACATCCCTGCTGATTTCATAGTCCTAGAGACTGGGAAGTGCATGGATGAATCCATCATCCTTGGCAGACCCTTCCTAGCCACAGCAAAGGCTGTGATTGATGTTGATAGAGGAGAATTGATCATTCAAGTGAATGAAGAATCCTTTGTGTTTAAGGCTCAAGGATATCCCTCTGTCATCATGGAGAAGAAGCATGAAGAGCTTCTCTCAAAACAGAGCCAAACAGAGCCCCCACAGTCAAACTCTAAGTTTGGTGTTGGGAGGCCACAATCAACTTCTAAGTTTGGTGTTGAACCCCCACATTCAAACTCTAAGTTTGGTGTTGGGAGGTTCCAACATAGCTCTGGGCATTTCTGAGGCTCCATGAGAGTCCTCTGTCAAGCTACTGACATTAAAGAAGCGCTTGTTGGGAGGCAACCCAATGTTATATTTTATCTATTCTCTTTTGTTATTTTATGTCTTTTGTAGGTTGATGATCATGATAAGTCACAAAATCAATGAAAAAAGCAAAAACAGAATGAAAAACAGAAAGAAAAATAGCACACCCTGGAGGAGAGCTTGCTGGTGTTTAAACGCCAGTAAGGCTAGCTGTTGGGCGTTTAACGCCCAGTCTGGCACCATTCTGGGCGTTTAACGCCAGAAAGGGGCACCAGACTGGCGTTAAACGCCAGAAAAGGGCAAGAAGCTGGCGTTAAACGCCAGAAATGGGCACCAGCCCGGCGTTTAACGCCAAAATTGGCTCAAAACGCATTTTTGCTTGCCATTTGGTGCAGGGATGACTTTTCCTTGACACCTCAGGATCTGTGGACCCCACAGGATCCCCACCTACCCTACCACACTCTCTCTCTTCTTCACCCATTCACCAATCACCTCAACACCTCTTCCCCAAAAACCCTTCACCTATCAAATCCCATCTTTCTCTTCACCACTCATATCCATCCTTCATAAAACCCCACCTACCTCACCATTCAAATTCAAACCACTTTCCCACCCAAACCCACCCATACATGACCGAACCCTACCCTCTCCCCACTCCTATATAAACCCATCTTCACTCCTTCATTTTCACACACCCTAAAAACCACTTCTCCCCCTTTTGGCCGAACACATAGCCATTCCCTTCTTCCTCATTTCTTCTTCTTCTACTCTCTTCTTTCTTCTTTTGCTCGAGGACGAGCAAACCTTTTAAGTTTGGTGTGGTAAAAGCATTGCTTTTTGTTTTTTCATAACCATTTATGGCATCCAAGGCCGGAGAAACCTCTAGAAAGAGGAAAGGGAAGGCAAAAGCTTCCACCTCCGAGTCATGGGAGATGGAAAGATTCATCTCAAGGGTGCATCAAGACCACTTCTATGAAGTTGTGGCCTTGAAGAAGGTGATCCCCGAGGTCCCTTTTTCACTCAAGAAGAGTGAATATCCGGAGATCCGACATGAGATCCGAAGAAGAGGTTGGGAAGTTCTTACCAACCCCATTCAACAAGTCAGAATCTTGATGGTTCAAGAGTTCTATGCCAATGCATGGATCACCAAGAACCATGACCAAAGTATGAACCCGGATCCAAAGAATTGGCTTACTATGGTTCGGGGGAAATACTTGGTTTTTAGTCCGGAAAATGTAAGGTTGGCATTTAACTTGCCCATGATGCAAAGAGATGAACATCCTTACACTAGAAGGGTCAACTTTGATCAAAGGTTGGACCAAGTCCTCACAGTCATATGTGAAGAGGGCGCCCAATGGAAGAGAGATTCAAGAGGGAAGCCGGTTCAATTAAGAAGGCATGACCTCAAACCCGTGGCTAGAGGATGGTTAGAGTTTATCCAACGCTCAATCATTCCTACTAGCAACCGGTCCGAAGTTACTATAGACTGGGCTATCATGATTCATAGCATCATGATTGGAGAAGAAATAGAAGTTCATGAGGTTATAGCTCAAGAACTTTATAAGGTGCCGGACAAGTCCTCTACCTTGGCAAGGTTAGCCTTTCCTCATCTCATTTGTCACCTCTGTTATTCAGTTGGAGTTGACATAGAGGGAGACATCCACATTGATGAGGACAAGCCCATCACTAAGAAGAGGATGGAGCACACAAGAGACCCCACTCATCATGAGATCCCTGAGATGCCTCAAGGGATGCACTTTCCTCCACAAAACTATTGGGAGCAACTAAACACCTCCCTAGGAGAATTGAGTTCCAACATGGGACAACTAAGGGTGGAGCACCAAGAACACTCCATCATCCTCCATGAAATTAGAGAAGATCAAAGAATCATGAGAGAGGAGCAACAAAGACAAGGAAGAGACATTGAGGAGCTCAAGCACTCCATAGGATCTTCAAGAGGAAGAACAAGCCGCCATCACTAAGGTGGACTTGTTCTTTAATTTCCTTGTTCTTTATTTTTCTGTTTTTTCGAATTTTAGAGCTTATGTTTATCCATGTTTATGTCTTGTGATCATTAGTGTCTTATTGTCTATGCCTTAAAGTTATGAATGTCCTATGAATCCATCACCTCTCTTAAATGAAAAATGTTTTAATTGAAAAAGAGAAGAATTGCATGAATTTTAAATTTTATAACAGTTTAATTATTTTGATGTGGTGGCAATACTTTTGTCCTCTGAATGTATGCTTAAACAGTGCATATGTCTTTTGAATTTGTGGTTCATGAATGTTGCCTCTTGAAAGAATGATGAAAAAGGAGACATGTTACTGAGGATCTGAAAAATTATAAAAATGATTCTTGAAGCAAAAAAAAAAGCAATGAAAAAAAAAGAAGAAAATTTCGAAAAAAAAAGAGAGAGAAAAAGAAAAAGAAAACGAAAAAAAGAGAGAAGAAAGAAAGAAATAAAGTTGTGATCCAAGGCAAAAAGAGTGTGCTTAAGAACCCTGGACACCTCTAATTGGGGATTCTAGCAAAGCTAAGTCACAATCTGAAAAGGTTCACCCAATTATGTGTCTGTGGCATGTATGTATCCGGTGGTAATACTGGAAGACATAGTGCTTTGGGCCACGGCCAAGACTCAATAAGTAGCTATGTTCAAGAATCATCATACTTAACTAGGAGAATCAATAACACTATCTGGATTCTGAGTTCCTAAAGAAGCCAATCATTCTGAATTTCAAAGGATAGAGTGAGATGCCAAAACTATTCAGAGGCAAAAAGCTAAAAGCCCCGCTCATCTAATTAATTCTGATCTTCATAGATGTTTTTGGAATTCATTGCATATTCTCTTCTTTTTATCTTATTTGATTTTCAGTTGCTTGGGGACAAGCAACAATTTAATTTTGGTGTTGTGATGAGCGGATAATTTGTACGCTTTTTGGCATTGTTTTTAGTATGATCTAGTGAGTTTTTAGTATATTTTTATTAGTTTTTAGTTAAAATTCACTTTTCTGGACTTTACTATGAGTTTGTGTGTTTTTCTGTGATTTCAGGTATTTTCTGGCTGAAATTGAGGGACCTGAGCAAAAATCTGATTCAAAGACTGAAAAGGACTGCAGATGCTGTTGGATTCTGACCTTCCTGCACTCGAAGTGGATTTTCTGGAGCTACAGAAACCCAATTGGCGCGCTCTCAACGGCGTTGGAAAGTAGACATCCTGGGCTTTCTAGCAATATATGATAGTCCATACTTTTCCCAAGATTTGATGGCCCAAACCGGCGTACAAAGTCACCCTCAGAATTCCCAGCGTTAAACGCCGGAACTGGCACCAAAATGGGAGTTAAACGCCCAAACTGGCATAAAAGCTGGCGTTTAACTCCAAGAAGAGTCTCTACACGAAAATGATTCAATGCTCAGCCCAAGCACACACCAAGTGGGCCCAGAAGTGGATTTTTATGTCATTTACTCATCTCTGTAAACCCTAGGCTACTAATTCTCTATATATAGGACCTTTTACTATTGTATTTTAAAATCTTTTGATCACTTTAGATCTCTAGATCATCTTTGGACATCTAGTTCTTAGATCATTGGGAGGCTGGCCATTCGGCCATGCCTAGACCTTGTTCTTATGTATTTTCAACGGTGGAGTTTCTACATACCATAGATTAAGGTGTGGAGCTCTGCTGTACCTCGAGTATTAATGCAATTACTATTGTTCTTCTATTCAATTCCGCTTGTTCTTGTTCTAAGATATCACTTGTTCTTCAACTTGATGAATGTGATGATCCGTGACACTCATCACCATTCTCACCTATGAACGTGTGCCTGACAACCACCTCCGTTCTACCTTAGATTGGGTGAATATCTCTTGGATTCCTGATACACGATGCATGGTTGATCGCCTGACAACCGAGTGCTCGCCTGACAACCGAGCCAGCCATTCCGTGAGATCAGAGTCTTCGTGGTATAGGCTAGAACTGATGGCGGCATTCAAGAGAATCTGGAAAGTCTAACCTTGTCTGTGGTATTCTGAGTAGGATTCAATGATTGAATGATTGTGACGTGCTTCAAACTCCTGAAGGCGGGGCGTTAGTGACAGACGCAAAAGAATCACTGGATTCTATTCCGGCCTGATCGAGAACCGATAGATGGATAGCCGTGCCGTGACAGGGTGCGTTGAACATTTCCACTGAGAGGATGGGAGGTAGCCACTGACAACGGTGAAACCCTTGCTTAAGCTTGCCATGGAAAGGAGGAAGAAGGATTGGATGAAGACAGTAGGAAAGCAGAGAGACGGAAGGGACAGCATCTTCATACGCTTATCTGAAATTCCTACCAATGAATTACATAAGTATCTCTATCTTTATCTTTATGTTTTATTCGTATATCACTATACCCATTTGAGTTTGCCTGACTGAGATTTACAAGGTGACCATAGCTTGCTTCATACCAACAATCTCTGTGGGATCGACCCTTACTCGCGTAAGGTTTATTACTTGGACGACCCAGTACACTTGCTGGTTAGTTGTGCGAAGTTGTGTTTATGCCATGGTATTGAACACCAAGTTTTTGGTTTCATCACCGGGGATTATTTGAGTTGTGAAAAGTATTGATCACAATTTCGCATATCACAAACCGAAAAGGTAGAAACACACTGAACCCCTAAACCCTAAATCCTAAACCATAAACACTAAATCCCTAAACCTAAAACCTAAACCCTAAATCCTAAAACACCGAACAATGGACCCTGAACCTATAAACCCTAAATCCTTAAAACCCTAAACCCTAAACCCTGAACCCGAACCCCTAAACTCTGAACCTAAACCTTGAACACTGAACTCTGAACCCTAAATACTAAACTCTAAACCCTAAACCGTTAGAACCCTGAACCCTAGACCCCTAAACCCTGAACCCTAAACCCTCAGCCATGAAAGAGGTGAACCGAAATTAATACACTGGGCGAACTTAAATTTTGAAACACACTGAACCCCTAAACATTGAACCCTGAACCCATAAACCCTAAATCCCAAATTGACCCATGCCCAAATAAATTTACCTTCCTCCAACGTCACTAAAATAAATGTGACTTCCACGCGCTTTATTATAAAAAAACAAAATTCTTCTTCAAAACACACAAAACCTATCCTTCTCTTCAAATCTCTCTCAAAATCACTCAAATTTTAGTCACATTCTCTGCAAAAACCACTAATACAGAAGAATAGCAAGAAGATTTGGTTCGAACAACCACAAAAGAACGAAAATAGCAACAAAGACTACCAAAGGTATGAGAAAACTACTATTCACTTGAAATCTTGCAATGTCGCATTTCTCCTAGTTGCATTTTAGGTTTCCTGGATTGATTTGCTTCATTTAGAAAGTCGAACTATTGTGAATGTATTTTTATAGTATAACTAGGGATTGGAATGAAATTTGTTGTTATTTTCATTCAGTTCAGTGGATAGTGTAACTAGGGCTTTCAAATTGGTTGTTACTCTGTTCAGTACTTCTTTTGCATGGAAAAATACTATCATTTAGCAACAGTGTTCAAGAATATGAGTAAGGAAAAGAAAGCTATAGTTGAAGAAATGGGATTCAGTGTCCTGGCACATGTTCCAGAAATGAAGGTATCTCACGCCCTCTTAAGAGAATTGATTGATTCCTATGATAAGTATCATGGTTGCCTGAAAACTCTCCATGGAAAAATATACATAACACCTGCCAAGGTAGAAGTTGCGCTGGGGATAGCCACGGCGGTAATATAATTTTCACTTCTTGCTTATTTTCGATTCATTGCTCACTTAAATTTTGGTTCATTGCTCCCGTTAAATTTGTTTCATTGCTACCTTTAATTTCGGTTCATTGGTATGTAAAAAATTAAACTGAACCTTTTTGGCTAATTTGTTGCTATTATAATATTGTAGGGGATCGTTTTCCTAAAAAGGTTGACCATCACAAATTGAATGAGGAAGACAAGGTAATATTTGATAGCCTTAAATGTGTTACGTTGGCGACTTTGACAAAGTCTATCCTAAACATGAGTGTTGAAGGGGAGGAGAACCGGCAAAAATTCTGCAGGACTTTTGTCGTCTTCATACAAAAGTGCTTCTTGTTACGGATGACGGTAAGCATGGCCTCTGCAATCTATAAGCCGCCTATTTTTTGTGTGGACAACATCCGACAGTAGGATTGGGCATGTCATGTGCTCAGCTTCTTGAGAAAGGGAATCGAAAACAAGAGAAAGGGGAAGAAACAGTCCGTTGAGGGCTGTGTTTTTGTTTTGATGCTGATTTACTTCCACGAAATCAAGTTCCCTAACTTGGATGGACTTGATGCTCCCCCGGCACCGTGGGTGGCCTATTGGACAAAGAAGATGATACTCGACCGGATTTTTAAGGAAGCAACAAACACAATGGTAATGTGTTAATTTGAAGCATTGTGCATGTAGAAATATTTTTCTTGATAATTAAATGTTTATCATGTATTATTCATCACATGAATTGAATTCGGTTGAGTATTGTGGTCATTTTAATTCACCTTATTGTTTTTGTATTTTCTCGTTTCAAATACTCTGCTAACTAAATAATTTTGGGTTTTAGGGTCTTCTGTATAGAAAGCAAATAAAGGGGAAAAAGAAAAGAAAAAAGGGAGAAAGAAGAAAAGAAAGTTGTTGTTGTGGATTCTTCTTCAAAAGAAGAATCTTTTTTGGAATCCAAATCAGAATCGGAATTTGACAATATAACACTGGCAGAAAGAACAAGACAAAAGAGGCTCATGAAAAAAGAACAAATTGTTCCAACGGATTCAGAAACATCAAGTGAATCTCAAAACCAGTGCAGTTTGAATGGTTCTAATTAACAATATTTTGTTCAACTGGTTTAAAAATGCAGACACTACTTCTTTTGAATGAATATATGTCAACATTAATGTAAATGTTAAATCTAATGTATGGATCTAATGACAATGTATACTGATTCAAGAAGAATTACTACTTGTCTTGTTATATACCTGTTGGAATTGCCTGGCTACTGTTTTGTTGCAGGTTCACAGTGAAAAAGATCAAGGTGATTACTAATACATTATGAACTCCAAGAGAACACAGTGAACCAAAATTACTACACTGGGCGAATCAAAAGGTAGAAACACACTGAATCCATAAACACTGATCCCTAAACCTAAACACTAAAACCAGAATTCTAAACACTGAACCCTGAACCCATAAACCCTAAATCCCTAAAAACCCTAAAACCTAAACCCTAAACCCAAAAAACACAATAAACCGAAATTAATGCAACTGGTGAACCAAAAAAGTGCATATCGCAGCATAACATAGATCTAATTTTAAAAGAATGCTACTATCAGAACTCTAAACTCTGAACCATGAACCAAAAAACAAATTCTTATTATTCAACTTAGAAATTAATATACTAGATGAATCGAAAAACTGCATATATCAATATAGAATTTCACAAAAAAAAGTGACTATTCATTAAAGACTATCGACATTCAGAAATTAAACCTGCTATAACCATGGTGAACTGAAATTTGCTCACGGTGAACAAAAATTTACATTAATAAAAACTAAAACTTGTAAAATCCTATCTTGGATAATTCATTTCTGGTGTATTGTAAATAGTGGAGCTTAACTGAATCAATGATCCGGAGTCTAAAAGGTTCAACTACAAAAGACATAATTAATTGTATATTAGGAAATTGAACAATTGAATTTTTAACTAATCAAAAGTAAGTCAATTTTACCTCGCTTGGAGCTGTCTTTTTCTTTTTCTTCATAGCATTTGAGATCTTTTTTTTTTCAGGTTCGATCCAAGTCTGTTCTTGGGCCGACCTCTTGTTTTGATACGTGGTGGCTGGTATACGAAATTGTGATCAATACTTTTCACAACTCAAATAATCCCCGGTGATGAAACCAAAAACTTGGTGTTCAATACCATGGCATAAACACAACTTCGCACAACTAACCAGCAAGTGTACTGGGTCGTCCAAGTAATAAACCTTACGCGAGTAAGGGTCGATCCCACAGAGATTGTTGGTATGAAGCAAGCTATGGTCACCTTGTAAATCTCAGTCAGGCAAACTCAAATGGGTATGGTGATATACGAATAAAGCATAAAGATAAAGATAGAGATACTTATGTAATTCATTGGTAGGAATTTCAGATAAGCGTATGAAGACGCCTTCCCTTCCGTCTCTCTGCTTTCCTACTGTCTTCATCCAATCCTTCTTACTCCTTTCCATGGCAAGCTTAAGCAAGGGTTTCACCGTTATCAGTGGCTACCTCCCATCCTCTCAGTGGAAATGTTCAACGCACCCTATCACGGCACGGCTATCCATCTGTCGGTTCTCGATCAGGCCAGAATAGAATCCAGTGATTCTTTTGCGTCTGTCACTAACACCCCGCCTTCAGGAGTTTGAAGCACGTCACAGTCATTCAATCATTGAATCCTACTCAGAATACCACAGACAAGGTTAGACCTTCCGGATTCTCTTGAATGCCGCCATCAGTTCTAGCCTATACCACGAAGACTCTGATCTCACGGAATGGCTGGCTCGTTTGTCAGGCGAGCACTCGGTTGTCAGGCGATCAACCATGCATCGTGTATCAGGAATCCAAGAGATATTCACCCAATCGAAGGTAGAACGGAGGTGGTTGTCAATCACACGTTCATAGGTGAGAATGATGATGAGTGTCACGGATCATCACATTCATCAAGTTGAAGAACAAGTGATATCTTAGAACAAGAACAAGCGGAATTGAATAGAAGAACAATAGTAATTGCATTAATACTCGAGGTACAGCAGAGCTCCACACCTTAATCTATGGTGTGTAGAAACTCCACCGTTGAAAATACATAAGAACAAGAGTGATCATTGGCCTCGGCCCCAGAGAGGGAACCAGAAGAACCAAGATGAAAATACAATGGTATAATGTCTTACTTGTAGAAAACTAGTAGCCTAGGGTGTACAGAGATGAGTAAATGACATAAAAATCCACTTCCGGGCCCACTTGGTGTGTGCTTGGGCTGAGCATTGAAGAATTTTCGTGTAGAGACTCTTCTTGGAGTTAAACGCCAGCTTTTATGCCAGTTTGGGCGTTTAACTCCCATTTTGGTGCCAGTTCCGGCGTTTAACGCTGGAATTCCTGAGGGTAACTTTGAGCGCCGGTTTGGGCCATCAAAGCTTGAGCAAAGTATAGACTATCATATATTGCTGGAAAGCCCAGGATGTCTACTTTCCAACGCCGTTGAGAGCGCGCCAATTGGGCTTCTGTAGCTCCACAAAATCCACTTCGAGTGCAGGGAGGTCAGAATCCAACAGCATCTGCAGTCCTTTTTGGTCTCTGAATCAGATTTTTGCTCAGGTCCCTCAATTTCAGCCAGAAAATACCTGAAATCACAGAAAAACACACAAACTCATAGTAAAGCCCAGAAGAGTGAATTTTAACTAAAAACTAATAAAAATATACTAAAAACCAACTAGATCATACTAAAAACATACTAAAAACAATGCCAAAAAGCGTACAAATTATCCGCTCATCACAACACCAAACTTAAATTGTTGCTTGTCCTCAAGCAACTGAAAATCAAATAAGATAAAAAGAAGAGAATATGCAATGAATTCCAAAAACATCTATGAAGATCAGTATTAATTAGATGAGCGGGGCTTTTAGCTTTTTGCCTCTGAATAGTTTTGGCATCTCACTCTATCCTTTGAAATTCAGAATGATTGGCTTCTTTAGGAACTCAGAATCCAGATAGTGTTATTGATTCTCCTAGTTAAGTATGATGATTCTTGAACATAGCTACTTATTGAGTCTTGGCCGTCGCCCAAAGCACTCTGTCTTCCAGTATTACCACCGGATACATACATGCCACAGACACATAATTGGGTGAACCTTTTCAGATTGTGACTTAGCTTTGCTAGAGTCCCCAACTAGAGGTGTCCAGGGTTGTTAAGCACACTCTTTTTGCCTTGGATCACAACTTTATTTCTTTCTTTTCTCTCTTTTTTTTTCGTTTTCTTTTTCTTTCTCTTTTTTTTTCGAAATTTTCTCTTTTTTTTTCATTGCTTTTTCTTGCTTCAAGAATCATTTTAATGATTTTTCAGATCCTCAGTAACATGTCTCCTTTTTCATCATTCTTTCAAGAGCCAACATTCATGAACCACAAATTCAAAAGACATATGCACTGTTTAAGCATACATTCAGAAGACAAAAATATTGCCACCACATCAAAATAATTAAACTGTTATAAAATTCAAAATTCATGCAATTCTTTTTCTTTTTCAATTAAGAACAATTTTTTATTTTTATTTAAGAAAGGTGATGGATTCATAGGACATTCATAACTTTAAGGCATAGACACTAATGATCACAAGACACAAGCATAGATAAACATAAGCACTAAAATTCGAAAAACAGGAAAATAAAGAACAAGAAAATTAAGGAACGGGTCCACCTTAGTGATGGCGGCTCTTTCTTCCTCTTGAAGGTCCTATGGAGTGCTTGAGCTCCTCAATGTCTCTTCCTTGTCTTTGTTGCTCCTCTCTCATGATTCTTTGATCTTCTCTAATTTCATGGAGGATGATGGAGTGTTCTTGATGCTCCACCCTTAGTTGTCCCATGTTGGAACTCAATTCTCCTAGGGAGGTGTTTAGTTGCTCCCAATAGTTTTGTGGAGGAAAGTGCATCCCTTGAGGAATCTCAGGGATCTCATGATGAGTGGGGTCTCTTGTGTGCTCCATCCTCTTCTTAGTGATGGGCTTGTCCTCATCGATAGGGATATCTCCCTCTATGTCAACTCCAACTGAATAACAGAGGTGACAAATGAGATGAGGAAAGGCTAACCTTGCCAAGGTAGAGGACTTGTCCGCCACCTTATAGAGTTCTTGAGCTATAACCTCATGAACTTCTATTTCTTCTCCAATCATGATGCTATGAATCATGATAGCCCGGTCTATGGTAACTTCGGACCGGTTGCTAGTGGGAATGATTGAGCGTTGAATAAACTCCAACCATCCTCTAGCCACGGGTTTGAGGTCATGCCTTCTCAATTGAACCGGCTTCCCTCTTGAATCTCTCTTCCATTGGGCGCCCTCTTCACATATGACTGTGAGGACTTGGTCCAACCTTTGATCAAAGTTGACCCTTCTAGTGTAAGGATGTTCATCTCCTTGCATCATAGGCAAGTTGAATGCCAACCTTACATTTTCCGGACTAAAATCCAAGTATTTCCCCCGAACCATAGTAAGATAATTCTTTGGATCCGGGTTCACACTTTGATCATGGTTCTTGGTGATCCATGCATTGGCATAGAACTCTTGAACCATTAAGATTCCGACTTGTTGAATGGGGTTGGTAAGAACTTCCCAACCTCTTCTTCGGATCTCATGTCGGATCTCCGGATATTCACTCTTTTTGAGTGAAAAAGGGACCTCGGGGATCACCTTCTTCAAGGCCACAACTTCATAGAAGTGGTCTTGATGCACCCTTGAGATGAATCTCTGCATCTCCCATGACTCGGAGGTAGAAGCTTTTGCCTTCCCTTTCCTCTTTCTAGAGGTTTCTCCGGCTTTGGATGCCATAAATGGTTATGGAAAAACAAAAAGCAATGCTTTTACCACACCAAACTTAAAAGGTTTGCTTGTCCTCGAGCAAAAGAAGAAAGAAGAGAGTAAAAGAAGAAGAAATGAGGAAGAAGGGAATGACTTTGTGTTCGGCCAAAAGGGGAAGAAGTAGTGTTTAGGTTGTGTGAAAATGAAGGAGGGAAGATGGGTTTATATAGGAGTGGGGAGAGGGGTAAGGTTCGGTCAAGTGAGGGTGGGTTTGGGTGGGAAAGTGGTTTGAATTTGAATGGTGAGGTAAGTGGGGTTTTATGAAGGATGGATGTGAGTGGTGAAGAGAAAGATGGGTTTTGATAGGTGAAGGGTTTTTGGGGAAGAGGTGTTGAGGTGATTGGTGAATGGGTGAAGAAGAGAGAGAGTGGTGGGGTAGGTGGGGATCCTGTGGGGTCCACAGATCCTGAGGTGTCAAGGAAAAGTCATCCCTGCCCCAAATGGCAAGCAAAATTGCGTTTTTAGCCATTTCTTGCGTTAAACGCCGGGCTGGTGCCCATTTCTGGCGTTTAACGCCAAGAGTTTTCCCTTTTCTGGCGTTTAACGCCAGTCTGGTGCCCCTTTCTGGCGTTAAACGCCCAGAATGGTGCCAGACTGGGCGTTAAACGCCCAACAGCTAGCCTTACTGGCGTTTAAACGCCAGCATGCTCTCCTCCAGGGTGTGCTGTTTTTCTTTCTGTTTTTCTTTCTGTTTTTGCTTTTTCCATTGATTTTGTGACTTCTCATGATCATCAACCTACAAAAAAACATAAAATAACAAAAGAAAATAGTTAATTATAAAACATTGGGTTGCCTCCCAACAAGCGCTTCTTTAATGTCATTAGCTTGACAGAGGACTCTCATGGAGCCTCAAAAATGCTCAGAGCTATGTTGGAACCTCCCAACACCAAACTTAGAGTTTGAATGTGGGGGTTCAACACCAAACTTAGAAGTTGGTTGTGGCCTCCCAACACCAAACTTAGAGTTTGACTGTGGGGGCTCTGTTTGGCTCTGTTTTGAGAGAAGCTCTTCATGCTTCCTCTCCATGGTGACAGAGGGATATCCTTGAGCCTTAAACACAAGGGATTCTTCATTCACTTGAATGATCAATTCTCCTCTATCAACATCAATCACAGCCTTTGCTGTGGCTAGGAAGGGTCTGCCAAGGATGATGGACTCATCCATGCACTTCCCAGTCTCTAGGACTATGAAATCAGTAGGGATGTAATGGTCTTCAACCTTTACCAGAACATCCTCTACAAGTCCATAAGCTTGTTTTCTTGAGTTGTCTGCCATCTCTAGTGAGATTTTTGCAGCTTGCACCTCAAAGATCCCTAGCTTCTCCATTACAGAGAGAGGTATGAGGTTTACACTTGACCCTAAGTCACACAAGGCCTTCTTGAAGGTCATGGTGTCTATGGTACAAGGTATTGAAAACTTCCCAGGATCCTGTCTCTTTTGAGGCAGTTTCTGCCTAGACAAGTCATCCAGTTCTTTGGTGAGCAAAGGGGGTTCATCCTCCCAAGTCTCATTTCCAAATAACTTGTCATTTGGCTTCATGATTGCTCCAAGGTATTTAGCAACTTGCTCTTCAGTGACATATTCATCCTCTTCAGAGGAAGAATACTCATCAGAGCTCATGAATGGCAGAAGTAAGTTCAATGGAATCTCTATGGTCTCATTTTGAGCCTCAGATTCCCATGGTTCCACATTGGGGAACTCATTGGAGGCCAGTGGACGTCCATTGAGGTCTTCCTCAGTGGCGTTCACTGCCTCTTCTTCCTCCCAAAATTCGGCCATGTTGATGGCTTTGCACTCTCCTTTTGGATTTTCTTCTGTATTGCTTGGAAGAGTACTAGGAGGGAGTTCAGTAATTTTCTTGCTCAGCTGACCCACTTGTGCCTCCAAGTTTCTAATGGAGGACCTTGTTTCAGTCATGAAACTTTGAGTGGTTTTGATTAGATCAGAGACCATGGTTGCTAAGTCAGAGTTATTCTGCTTAGAACTCTCTGTCTGTTGCTGAGAAGATGATGGAAAAGGTTTGCTATTGCTAAACTTGTTTCTTCCACCATTATTATTGTTGAAACCTTGTTGAGGTCTCTGTTGATCCTTCCATGAAAAATTTGGATGATTTCTCCATTAAGGATTATAGGTGTTTCCATAGGGTTCTCCCATGTAATTCACCTCTTCCATTGAAGGGTTCTCAGGATCATAAGCTTCTTCCTCAGATGAAGCCTCCTTAGTACTGTTTGGTGCATTTTGCATTCCAGACAGACTTTGAGAAATCATATTGACTTGTTGAGTTAATATTTTATTCTGAGCCAATATGGCATTCAGAGTGTCAATCTCAAGAACTCCTTTCTTCTGACTAGTCCCATTGTTCACAGGATTCCTTTCAAAAGTGTACATGAATTGGTTATTTGCAACCATTTCAATCAGCTCTTGAGCTTCTGTAGGCGTCTTCTTCAAATGAAGAGATCCTCCAGCAGAGCTATCCAAAGACATCTTGGATAGTTCAGAGAGACCATCATAGAAAATACCTATGATGCTCCATTCAGAAAGCATGTCAGAGGGACACTTTCTGATTAATTGTTTGTATCTTTCCCAAGCTTCATAGAGGGATTCTCCTTCCTTCTGTCTGAAGGTTTGGACTTCCACTCTAAGCTTACTCAATTTTTGAGGTGGAAAGAACTTTGCCAAGAAGGCATTGACTAGCTTTTCCCAAGAGTCCAGGCTTTCTTTAGGTTGAGAGTCCAACCATGTTCCAGCTCTGTCTCTTACAGCAAAAGGGAATAGCATAAGTCTGTAGACCTCAGGGTCAACCCCATTAGTCTTGACAGTGTCACAGATTTGCAAGAACTCAGCCAAAAACTGATGAGGATCTTGACAGTGTCACAGATTTACAATTCTGTTGCATTAGAGAAACTAATTGAGGCTTAAGCTCAAAGTTGTTTGCTCCAATGGCAGGGATAGAGATGCTTCTCCCATAGAAGTCGGGAGTAGGTGCAGTAAAGTCACCCAGCACCTTCCTTGCATTATTGGCATTGTTGTTGTTTTCGGCTGCCATGTGTTCTTCTTCTTTGAAGAATTCGATTAGGTCCTCTACAGAGAGTTGTGCCTTAGCTTCTCTTAGCTTTCGCTTCAAGGTCCTTTCAGGTTCAGGATCAGCCTCAACAAGAATGCTTTTGTCTTTGCTCCTGCTCATATGAAAGAGAGGAAAACAAGGAAATATGGAATCCTCTATGTCACAGTATAGAGATTCCTTGAGGTGTCAGAAGAAAAGAAAAATGGAAGGCAGAAGTAGAAAATTCGAACTTATCAAAGAAGATGAAGTTCGAATTTTGCATTAAAGAATAGTGTTAGTCCATAAATAGAAGGATGTGAGAAGAAGGGAAGTAATTTTCGAAAATTAAGGAAAAGATTTTGAAAACATTTTTGAAAAACACTAATTGATTTTCGAAAATGAAAGTGGAAAAGAAATCAAGTGATTTTTGAAAAAGATTTTGAAATTAGAAATCAAAAAGATTTGATTGAAAACTATTTTGAAAAAGATGTGGTTAAGAAGATATGATTAGTTTTTTTTTTAAAAAATGTGATTGAGGAGATATGATTTGAAAAACATTTTAAAAAGATTTGATTTTAAAAATTAATGACTTGGCTATCAAGAAAAGATATGATCCAAACATTAAACCTTTCTCAACAGAAAAGGCAACATACTTGATATGTTGAATCAAATCATTAATTGATAGCAAGTATCTTTGAAAAAAAAAGAAATTGATTTTGAAAAAGATTTGATTGAAAAGATATGATTTGAAAAAGATTTGATTTTGAAAAATTTTGAAAACCTGAAAAAAAAATTTGATTTGAAAACAAAATCTTCCCTCTTGTGCCATCCTGGCGTTAAACGCCCAGAATGGTGCACATTCTGGCGTTTAACGCCCAAAACTATACCTTTTTGGGCGTTAAACGCCCAACCAGGTACCTTGGCTGGCGTTTAAACGCCAGTCTGTCCTTCTTCACTGGGCGTTTTGAACGCCCAGCTTTTTCTGTGCAATTCCTCTGCTGTATGTTCTGAATCTTCAATTCTCTGTATTATTGACTTGAAAAGACACAAATTAAAAATATTTTTGGATTTTTCATAATAAGGAATAATCAAAATACAACTAAAATCAAATAACAATGCATGCAAGACACCAAACTTAGCAGTTTGTATACTACTGACACTAATGAAAATGCATATGAGACACATAAACACTCAAACCAAGAGAATTCAAAGATCAGAATAAGAAATCATCAAGAACAACTTGAAGATCCTTAAGACACATGAATGGATGCATGTAATTGACACCAAACTTAAAATGAGACACTAGACTCAAACAAGAAATATTTTTGGATTTTATGATTTTGTAATTTTTTTGTGTTTTTCGAAAATTAAGTGGAAAAAGGTATCAAAATTCTTAATGAGAATTCCAGGAATCATGCAATGTTTAGTCTAAGACTCCGGTCCAGGAATTAGACATGGCTTCACAGCCAGCCAAGCTTTCAAAGAAAGCTTCGATCCAAAACACTAGACATGGCCAATGGCCAGCGAAGCCTTAGCAGATCACTGTTCCAAAAGCAAGATTGATAGAAATCAACAAGCTTTTGTGATGATAAGTTGAAACCTCGGTCCAATGAAATTAGACATGGCTTCACAGCCAGCCAGACTTCAACAAATCATCTTGAAACACTAGAATTCATCTTCAAGAATTCCGAAAAAAAATACCTAATCTAAGCAACAAGATGAACCGTCAGTTGTCCAAACTCAACAATCCCCGGTAACGGCGCCAAAAACTTGGTATGCGAAATTGTGATCAATACTTTTCACAACTCAAATAATCCCCGGTGATGAAACCAAAAACTTGGTGTTCAATACCATGGCATAAACACAACTTCGCACAACTAACCAGCAAGTGTACTGGGTCGTCCAAGTAATAAACCTTACGCGAGTAAGGGTCGATCCCACAGAGATTGTTGGTATGAAGCAAGCTATGGTCACCTTGTAAGTCTCAGTCAGGCAAACTCAAATGGGTATGGTGATATACGAATAAAGCATAAAGATAAAGATAGAGATACTTATGTAATTCATTGGTAGGAATTTCAGATAAACGTATGAAGATGCCTTCCCTTCCGTCTCTCTGCTTTCCTACTGTCTTCATCCAATCCTTCTTACTCCTTTCCATGGCAAGCTTAAGCAAGGGTTTCACCGTTGTCAGTGGCTACCTCCCATCCTCTCAGTGGAAATGTTCAACGCACCCTATCACGGCACGGCTATCCATCTGTCGGTTCTCGATCAGGCCAGAATAGAATCCAGTGATTCTTTTGCATCTGTCACTAACGCCCCGCCTTCAGGAGTTTGAAGCACGTCACAGTCATTCAATCATTGAATCCTACTTAGAATACCACAGACAAGGTTAGACCTTCCGGATTCTCTTGAATGCCGCCATCAGTTCTAGCCTATACCACGAAGACTCTGATCTCACGGAATGGCTGGCTCGTTTGTCAGGCGAGCACTCGGTTGTCAGGCGATCAACCATGCATCGTGTATCAGGAATCCAAGAGATATTCACCCAATCGAAGGTAGAATGGAGGTGGTTGTCAGTCACACGTTCATAGGTGAGAATGATGATGAGTGTCACGGATCATCACATTCATCAAGTTGAAGAACAAGTGATATCTTAGAACAAGAACAAGCGGAATTGAATAGAAGAACAATAGTAATTGCATTAATACTCGAGGTATAGCAGAGCTCCACACCTTAATCTATGGTGTGTAGAAACTCCACCGTTGAAAATACATAAGAACAAGAGTGATCATTGGCCTCGGCCCCAGAGAGGGAACCAGAAGAACCAAGATGAAAATACAATGGTATAATGTCTTACTTATAGAAAACTAGTAGCCTAGGGTGTACAGAGATGAGTAAATGACATAAAAATCCACTTCCGGGCCCACTTGGTGTGTGCTTGGGCTGAGCATTGAAGCATTTTCATGTAGAGACTCTTCTTGGAGTTAAACGCCAGCTTTTATGCCAGTTTGGGCGTTTAACTCCCATTTTGGTGCCAGTTCCGGCGTTTAACGCTGGAATTCCTAAGGGTGACTTTGAGCGCCGGTTTGGGCCATCAAATCTTGGGCAAAGTATGGACTATCATATATTGCTGGAAAGCCCAGGATGTCTACTTTCCAACGCCGTTGAGAGCGCGCCAATTGGGCTTCTGTAGCTCCACAAAATCCACTTCGAGTGCAGGGAGGTCAGAATCCAACAGCATCTGCAGTCCTTTTTGGTCTCTGAATCAGATTTTTGCTCAGGTCCCTCAATTTCAGCCAGAAAATACCTGAAATCATAGAAAAACACACAAACTCATAGTAAAGCCCAGAAAAGTGAATTTTAACTAAAAACTAATAAAAATATACTAAAAACCAACTAGATCATACTAAAAATATACTAAAAACAATGCCAAAAAGCGTACAAATTATCCGCTCATCAGTGGCCTTTGAAGATCATTCACATTGCTTAATGTTGCTTCTTCGTGGGTTAACAAACTTTTTTCTTTCCTTCTCTCTTGATATTTTTCCATCTCCGCTATGACCTTGTCAAATGCTCGGTGCAAAATTTCAGTCAACTCTTCAGACTCAGATGCAAATTTACATATATTGTATGACCGAAACACCAATTTGTCAAATCTCTTACTTCTTGGCACCAGCACAGGTTCATGTTGGTTGCTCTTGATGTGTGTATGCCTCCTCTTTATGTTCTTGCTCCAGCGTTCCAATATGTATTTAGGTGCTACATTATCCACTCGCTGAAAGCGTAGAATGCTTAGGGAATGGCGGCACAATATGCCCCTAGACTCAAATAGCAAGCAATGACATTTTACATCTCGTGATACTGCGTCATAGGTGACGACAAACTTATTGAATGTGGAGTTAGAAACCTACTCTATGACGTCATATGATGTGAGACCTAGGGTGGAATGCATTGATCTTGTGATACAATTCACTTTACCTCTAAATTGAGCTTGAACTTCCCTAAAATTCTCATGGGTATATACACGCTAAAACTGTGCCTCTATTGCTGACTTTGTTGTGCACGATATCACAATGTGAAAATCTGCAGCATCGAATTCTCTCTCTGCTTGTTCTTTGCTTGCGTGGCAATTGTCGTATTGCTTCACAAATTATCTCAAGGAGCTATTCTGTGTGATGAACTTGTTGAAAAACGAATGCATGCTCTCACTCCTTTGTGTGCTTCTCATCCCGGCCCAAAAGTAGTGATCCAAGTAAACCAGAATGCATATATGCCGAACCTCGTACAGCTCTGCAAACCGAACCGAATTTATAAGTTGTGGTGAATCAAAAACCGTGCATGCTTTTGGGTAAAAATTATTCGAATTGAAATCTCAATTACCTAAAAGACACTTGTTGCCTCCGAGACCATACTTTGTGAGGAAATCGTTTCAGTTTCTGTCAAAATCGTCTTTCGTGTACGAGTTCCAAACAACATGGCTCATCTCTTGTTCAATATCAATGTGTCCCTTGTAGCCATTTAATTTGCTTGGGATCTTCTTCATGATGTGCCAAATACACCAGCGGCGAATTGTTGTTGGCATGCATAGCTCAATTGCCCTTTGAATCAATGCACATTGATTGGTAAGAATACCTTTTGGTGCCTTCCCTCCCATGCAACGTAGCCAACACTCAAATAACCATTTGAATAATTGAATGTCCTCATTTTTCATCAACGCACATCCAAGAAGTGTCGATTTCCCGTGGTGATTCACACCAACAAAAGAACCTAAAACTAAATTGTACCTGCATAAATAACAAGCACACTATGGTGAACCAAAATATGTACAGCCACTGAACATCAAAAGTATCTTTGAGGGAAACGAATACCTGTTTGTGTTATATGTGGTATCAAATGAAACCACATCTCTGAAATAATCGAATGCAGCTCTGCTTCTTGCATTAGCCCAGAATGCATGTTTAATGCAGTGATCGCCTTCAAGGTTGAGCTCAAAGAAGAAATTTTGGTTCTTTTCTTTCATTCTTACTAGGTACTTCCCAAATTCTTTGGCATTGTCTTTTTCTGAAATATTCCGTACTTCCCTTGTGATGTGATTCCTTACATATTTTTCTATAAAACCTACTTCACGGTGGCTGTCAGCTGCTGCCACAAATGATTGGTAGGTTTTGCTCGGTCTGATTCCAGCTTCCTTGTGGGTTTCAATGGTGCAATGCACGAACATGCTAAGCTCCCTGTGTTGTTTGAGAATCTCAGCCTGGTCTGGACAACAAGGATGTGAGTGATTCAAAACAACTTTGGAAAATGTCCAAAGACCAACATCCTTCATTATGTGTACATAAATTCTGGCCGACAATTTAACCCACCTGAAGGGTTTATCTTCAAAGTTGGAGATATCTTTGATTTCCACCTCCTCTCTCTAGAGCATACAAGTAGTTGATTCTTAATCTTGTCTCCATTCCGAGTCGTGTTCCTTATTTTGGTGGAAAAACTAGCAAGTTTGGAATGATGTTTGTAGAACTTTTTAGCTTCTTCTAGGGTCTTGAAAATCATTCCCACCTTCAGGACAAATTATACAGTGAACCGAAATCTTAATTATGGTGAAACAATTATATAGTGCTTAGGGAAGAAAACAAAACATATTGGTCTAATTTTTGTTAGACTGCTTTCTACGTACCGAACTGAAAATATGAAAGTGATGAACCACCTCTTTAGTACTTACCGAACCGAAAAATTTCTCAAATTTACTCAGATTTACTGATGAGCGGATAATTTATACGCTTTTTGGCATTGTTTTTAGGTAGTTTTTAGTATGATCTAGTTACTTTTAGGGATGTTTTCATTGGATTTTATGCTAAATTCACATTTCTGGACTTTACTACGAGTTTGTGTATTTTTCTGTGATTTCAGGTAATTTCTGGTTGAAATTGAGGGACCTGAGCAAAACTCTGATAAGGAGGCTGACAAAGGACTGCTGATGCTGTTGGAATCTAACCTCCCTGCACTCGAAATGGATTTTCTGGAGCTACAGAACTCAAAATGGCACGCTCTCAACGGCGTTGGAAAGTAGACATCTAGAGCTTTCCAGAAATATATAATAGTTCATACTTTGTTCGAGATTTGATGATGTAAACTGGCGCTCAACGCCAGTTCCATGCTACATTCTGGAGTCAAACGCCAGAAACACGTCATGAACCAGAGTTGAACGCCCAAAACACGTTACAACTTGGCGTTCAACTCCAAGAGAAGCCTCAGCTCGTGGATAGATCAGGCTTACTTCAAGCACACACCAAGTGGGCACCGGAAGTGGATTTATGCATCAATTACTTATTTTTGTAAACCATAGTAGCTAGTTTAGTATAAATAGAACTTTTTACTAGTGTATTAGACATCTTTGGTCTCAGCTTTATTTTATTATTCATCTTAGGAGACTATTGATCACATTTTGGGGGTTGGCCATTCGACCATGCCTGATCCTTCATCACTTATGTATTTTCAATGGTGGAGTTTCTGCACACCATAGATTAAGTGTTGGAGCTCTGATGTACCTCAAGTTTCAATGCAATTACTACTATTTTCTATTCAATTCGACTTATTCCTATTCTAAGATATTTGTTGCACTTCAACATGATGAATGTGATGATCCGTGACACTCATCATCATTCTCACCTATGAGCGCGTGACTGACAACCACTTCCGTTCTACCTTAGACCGGCGTATATCTCTTGGATTCCTTAATCAGAATCTTCGTGGTATAAGCTAGAATTGATAGCGGCATTCATGGGAATCCGGAAAGTCTAACCTTGTCTATGGTATTCCGAGTAGGATTCCAGGATTGAATAACTGTGCGAGCTTCAAACTCGCGATTGCTGGGCGTGATGACAAACGCAAAAGAATCAAGGGATTCTATTCCAACATGCATCGAGAACCGACAGATGATTAGTCATGCTGTGACAGAGCATTTGGACCATTTTCATTGAGAGGATGGGATGTAGCCATTGACAACGGTGATGCCCTACATACAGCTTGCCATAGAAAGGAGTGACAAAGATTGGATAAAAGCAGTAGGAAAACAGAGATTCGGAAGGAGCACAGAACTCCAAATGGCGCGCTCTCAACGGCGTTGGAAAGTAGACATCCAGAGCTTTCCAGCAATATATAATAGTCCATACTTTATTCGAGATTTGATGATATAAACTGGCGCTCAACGCCAGTTCCATGCTACATTCTGGAGTCAAACGCCAGAAACACGTCATGAACCAGAGTTGAATGCCCAAAACACGTTACAACTTGGCGTTCAACTCCAAGAGAAGCCTTAGCTCGTAGATAGATCAGGCTCAGCCCAAGCACACACCAAGTAGGCCCCGGAAGTGGATTTATGCATCAATTACTTATTTTTGTAAACCCTAGTAGCTAGTTTAGTATAAATAGAACTTTTTACTAGTGTATTAGACATCTGATGAGCGGATAATTTATACGCTTTTTGGCATTATTTTTAGTATGTTTTTAGTATGTTTTAGTTAGTTTTTATTATATTTTTATTAGTTTTTAGTTAAAATTCACTTTTCTGGACTTTACTATGAGTTTGTGTGTTTTTCTGTGATTTCAGGTATTTTCTGGCTGAAATTGAGGGACCTGAGCAAAAATCTGATTCAGATGCTGAAAAGGACTGTAGATGCTGTTGGATTCTGACCTCCCTACACTCAAAGTAGATATTCTGGAGCTACAGAAGCCCAATTGGCGCGCTCTTAATTGTGTTGGAAAGTAGACATCCTGGGCTTTCCAGCAATGTATAATAGTCTATACTTTGCCCGAGATTTGATGGCCCAAACAAGCGTTCCAATTCAGCTCAAGAATTCTGGCGTAAAATGCCAGAACTGGCACAAGAATGGGAGTTAAACGTCCAAACTGGCACAAAAGCTGGCGTTTAACTCCAAGAAAAGTCTCTACACAAAAATGCTTCAATGCTCAGCCCAAGCACACACCAAGTGGGCCCGGAAGTGGATTTTTATGTCATTTACTCATCTTTGTAAACCCTAGGCTACTAGTTCTCTACAAATAGGACCTTTTGCTATTGTATTGGACATCTTTTGATCACTTTAGATCTCTAGATCATCTTTGGACGCCTAGTTCTTAGATTATGGGGGCTGGCCTCTCGGCCATGCCTAGACCTTGTTCTTATGTATTTTCAACGGTGGAGTTTCTACACACCATAGATTAAGGTGTAGAGCTCTGCTGTACCTCGAGTATTAATGCAATTACTATTGTTCTTCTATTCAATTCAGCTTATTCTTGTTCTGAGATATCACTTGTTCCTCAACTTGATGAATGTGATGTTCCGTGACACTCATCATCATTCTCACCTATGAACGTGTGCCTGACAACCACCTCCGTTCTACCTTAGATTGAGTGGATATCTCTTGGATTTCTTAACCGGAATCTTCGTGGTATAAGCTAAAATTGATGCCGGCATTCAAGAGAATCCAGAAGGTCTAAACCTTGTCTGTGGTATTCTGAGTAGGATTCGAGGATTGAATGACTGTGACGAGCTTCAAACTCGCGATTGTGGGGCGTTAGTGACAGACGCAAAAGAATCACTGGATTCTATTTCGACATGATCGAGAACCGACAGCTGAATAGCTGTGCTGTGACAGAGCGCGTTGAACATTTTCACTGAGAGGACGGGACTGTAGCCATTGACAATGGTGATGCCCAACATACAGCTTGCCATGGAAAGGAGTAAGAAGGATTGGATGAAGACAATAGGAAAGCAGAGAGACGGAAGGGACAAAGTATCTCTATCTTTATTTTATGCTTTATTCATAAATCATCTATAACCATTTGAATCTGCCTGACTGAGATTTACAAGATGACCATAGCTTGCTTCATACCAACAATCTCCGTAGGATCGACCCTTACTCGCGTAAGGTTTATTACTTGGATGACCCAGTGCACTTGCTGGTTAGTTGTGCAAAGTTGTGATAAAGAGTTGAGATTGCAATTGAGCGTACCATGTTGATAGCGCCATTGATGATCACAATTTCGTGCACCAACATCTTTGGTCTCAGTTTTATTTTATTATTCATCTTAGGAGACTATTGATCACGTTTTGGGGGCTGGCCATTCGGCCATGCCTGAACCTTCATCACTTATGTATTTTCAACGGTGGAGTTTCTGCACACCATAGATTAAGGGTGTGGAGCTCTGCTGTACCTCAAGTTTCAATGCAATTACTATTATTTTCTATTCAATTCGACTTATTCCTATTCTAAGATATTCGTTGCACTTCAACATGATGAATGTGATGATCCGTGACACTCATCATCATTCTCACCTATGAACGCGTGACTGACAACCACTTCTGTTCTACCTTAGACCGGGCGCATATCTCTTGGATTCCTTAATCAGAATCTTTGTGGTATAAGCTAGAATTGATAGCGGCATTCATGGGAATCCTGAAAGTCTAACCTTGTCTGTGGTATTCCGAGTAGGATTCCGAGATTGAATGACTGTGACGAGCTTCAAACTCGCGATTGCTGGGCGTGATGACAAATGCAAAAGAATCAAGGGATTCTATTCCAACATGATCGAGAACCGACAGATGATTAGCCGTGCTGTGACAGAGTATTTGGACCATTTTCACTGAGAGGATGGGATGTAGCCATTGACAACGGTGATGCCCTACATACAGCTTGCCATGGAAAGGAGTGACAAAGATTGGATAAAAGCAGTAGGAAAACAGAGATTCGGAAGGAGCACATCACCTCCATACACTTATCTGAAATTCCCACCATTGGATTACATGGGTAACTTTATCTTTATTTTCTATTTAATTTATTATTATTATTCGAAAAACCAATAATCTCTTAAATTAGTTAAATCCACCTGACTGAGATTTACAAGATGACCATAGCTTGCTTCATACCAACAATCTCTGTGGGGTCGACCCTTACTCAAGTAAGGTTTATTACTTGGACGACCCAATACACTTGCTGGTTAGTTGTGCGTAGTTGTGACAAAGTGTGATTTATGTTTGAGAGCACCAAGTCTTTGGAGCCATTGTTGATGATCACAGTTTCGTCCACCAGTTACTCACAGTTAATGACACTCACAATTACTCACAGTTACATATTATCAATTGATTTGAATTTAATTCAGATGTAGTCACCTCAGTCCATTCAATTCACTTCAAATAAAATTAGCAATTTCATTCCATTAAATTTGATTCAGAATTCAATAATCCAAACCTCATCAAATTGATGCGTTTTAGAAGAATCATCCAAATCGCAGTCATTGAATTGATTTGAAGTTGATTCATTCATTATTTCAACTCAAAAGTGCAGATCAAAGAAGAAAATAAAGAAGAAGATGAACGACTAAGCTAATTGCGTTGAATCAATCCAGATCCATAATGCAGAGAAGAAAAATGCGAAAGAGGAGAACAACAAATTTAATTAGGTTAGAAAAAGAAGAAGAAGAAGAAGAAGAAGAAGAAGAAGAAGAAGAAGAAGAAGAAGAAGAAGAAGAAGAAGAAGAAGAAGAAGAAGAAGAAGAAGAAGAACGTGAAAGAGGTTTACGTTGTATGAGAAGGTTTACGTTGAGAAACATTGAAAAAGCAAAATAAGGATTCGTTATATATATTATAAGTGATGCGTGTAAAACAAACAGGGGTGTGGGGCGTGGAGTGAAAGTTACATGGATACCATCCATGTAATTTTTACATGAATGTAGAGCTTTTCCCATATATAAATAGAGTAAATGATAAATAGGTCCCTAACCATTTTTTCCATGAACATTTTCATCTCTGACCATTGAAAAATATTTTTAAGTCTCTGACGTCTTTAAAAGTTGGACGGATCAGTCCCTCTGTCTAAATGCCTCCGTCAGACCCAACAAAAAAGTCTAACGTGGCTCCCGTAAGGCTTGTCACGCATACGCATGGATCACGCGTATGCGTCACCTGGTAGACTTCCCTCTCACACACGCGTACGCGTCGCCATGAATTTAGCAAATCCTCATTTCTTCGTGAATTTTCCACTTTGTATGCTTTTTTTTCCATTTCTTTCAAGCCATTCTTACCTTTAAAACTTTAAATCACTCAAACAAACATATCACGACATCAAATGGGAGAAAAGTAAATTAAATTTAGCAATTTAATAACCTAGAAAGCATGTTTTCAATCATTAAGCATACTTAGGAGAAATACACAAAACCATGCTATTTTAGTGAATAAATGTGGAAAAAGTTGATAAAATCCACCAAATTCAATACAATATAAATCATAAAATTTTGGTTTATCAACTTTCCCACACTTAAACATTAGCATGTCCTCATGCTAAACTCTTATGGTTCATCAACTAATATGCAAAATGCGTCTACCTATTTGGTTAGAAATGAATCAATCTCCAAGAACATATATGAACAAGTAGGGCTAAGATAGTATGATGATTTATGAATTTCACTAATTCAAATCTCAAAATGAAGTATAAATATATTTGCAAGAAGAAAGCTTGTGAAAGGAAAGAACAAGGGATTGAACATCGAACCCTCACTGGAAGTGTTTGCACTCTAATCTCTCTAGTGTTTGAGAGTCGATTCTCTCAATTCTCTACTAATCTTGCTTTCTAAGGCTTGCTCTTCTTCTTCCAATCAAACATATATTCAATGCATGGATACAAATATCAAGAGGTCTTTTCAAGGGTTGTAATGGGGTTAGGGTTAAATTGAATTTACTTTTCTCTCATTTGATGCCTTGATATATTTGCTTGAGTGATTTAAAATTTTAAAGGCAAGAATGGCTTGATAGAAAAAATGGAAAAAAAGCATGCAAAGTGGAGAATTCATGAAGAAATGAGGATTTGCTGAATTAACGGCAACACGTACGCGTATGTTACGCGTGAGAGGGAAGTCTGCTAGGCGACACGTACGCGTGACCCACGCATACGAGTGACAAGCATTATGGGAGCCACGTCAGACTTTTCCGTTAGGTTTGACGGAGGCATTTGGATGGAGGGACTGATCCGTCCAATTTTTAAAGACGTCAGGGACTTAAAAGTATTTTTCGATGGTTAAAGACAAAAATGTTTGTGGAAAAAAGGTCAGGAACCTATTTATCCTTTACTCTATAATATAAAGTAATTCATGATAAAACTTTAGTTATTGGTAAAGCATTTTTTTCCATTATACATATCGAAACTAAAACCAATTTTTAAGGTTAACTTTTTGATTGATGATGCAAGTCTAATTTGAAATTTTATTTTATTATTTATTTATTTGTTTTTTTTTTGCAATTCCGTCTACTTAATCTCTCTCTCTCACACACATATATATTGTAAAGTATCAAAATATAAAGATGATCTTAGAGAGATGGAAAGAATTAAGAGAACTATAAAAAATTGTATGTGAGTGAATGTAAATATTATTGATTATTGAATCAGTATGAGCAAGTCTACAAAAATTGTTATGGTAAAGTATCATTTTTATCCCCAATGTTTGTGGTAAATCCCAAAATTGTCCCTAACATTTTAATTATTCAATTTAAATCTCTAACGTTTCAAAATTGACACAATGTTGTCCTGCTGTTAGGAATTGGTTAACAAAATTGACGACGGGACAAAATTGAGACAATTTTAAAACATTAGGGACTTAAATAGGATCAAAACGTTGGGGACAAAAACAATACATAGAAATAAATTTTAGTTTTATCCTTCAATAATATCAATTTTTTACTGTACATAGTATTCAATTATTTTTTAGTCACATCTAAGTAAATTACACTTATTCAAAATCGTCTCAATTTTGTCCCGCCGTCAATTCTATTAACGGATCCTTAACGGCAGGACAATATTGAGCCAATTTTTAAATGTTAGGGACTTAAATAGAGTAATTGAAATGTTAGGGATAAATTTAGGACTTACCCCAAACGTTGGAGATAAAAACGATACTTTACTCTCTCTCTTTCTCTCTCTCTCTCTCTCTCGATATATATATATATAGGCTAAAATAGAATTCAGTTATTTTTGTTAGTTATTTAACTACCTTTTCTCATATATTTCTCTTTAAATTTATGGTCTTTTTAAAAGAGACATTAAATTTGTCTCTGAAACGATAAAAAATAGCAACTACAGTGATTTTGTTAGAATATTAGCAAGTTGATCACAAACAGGAATGTAAAACCTGGTTAATTAACGGCTAATTAACCCATAAATGAGAATTTATTCTAGAAAGCCCAAAATGTGATTTTTATGGCTTTATATGATAGAGGAGATTGAGACGAGAATTTCGGTACCAATTTTATAGAATTCGGACCAAGATTGGACCGAACGGGCCAAACCGGGCCAACCGGACCCAAAGTGGGCCCTTGGCCCAACATAACTAGACCAAAACCCTATTTTTCAGCACTCTCTCTCCTCACAACACTCAAAAACACGCTGAAATTAGAGAGAAAGGGAGGAAGAACACTCTCTCAAGTTCTCTCCCTTGGTTGATCTTCAAACCACCATAACTTTTGATCTAGAGCTCCGATTGCCGCTCCGTTTGCGGCCACGCGTTCACCGCAGAGAGCTCTACAAAACCCATACAATCAATCTTGAGGCAAGCCACGTATTGCTGTTCGAAATTCTAGCCCTTATTTTCGAGTTTCATGGGTGAAATATTGAGATTTTGGGTTCTTTGATGTTATAGGACCCAACTCTCTTGAAGGAGAAGGTTAATCTTGTCTCCTTGGACCTTGGGTGTGGTAAGATTCTCAACCCTAGTGTAACTTTGTTGTTCTATGATGTTTGGGTATTGAGATGTTATGTATGGGTATGATGATTGTGGCTTAGGTTGTGTATATGTGAATATTGGAGCTTGATTGGTAATTTTGAAAAGCTTGAAAAAGGGATTTGGTGGTGAAAAATCTGTTGTTGGAGGTTTTGAGGCCTTGAGAGCTTGTGGATAAGTGATTTGGAAGTGCTCCGGTTGAGCTTGGAAAATCGGCTAAGGTATGGTTTCAGTTTCCCGTATCTAATATGTAATGTGGTAGGAAATACTTAGGCTAGAGGCCCTAAGATAGGCATTGAATGGTTGATGTTGTTGAATGATTGAGATATGTGATGTGGTCATATATGTGATGATGATTATTAATGCCTTGGTGGTATGATGTATGAGAAATATGCATGTTGTGATATATGCTTGATGATTGGTTATGGTTGAATTGTGGGTTGAACCATGTTGATGGTGAGTATGATATTAATTGTATACCATGATGATTTATTGGAATTGGTGTTGTTGAGAATTGGCATGAGGAAGAGTATATGATATGTTAATATGTTTGAGTTTGAGCTACTTGGGTGAAGTGGGTTAAAATGATGAGATAGTGATTTTGTAAATTGTGGTAAAGTGTCAATGTGTGAGTTGAGGAGGCTTGATGTTGAATTCGACATATTTTGATTGATTTCAAAGAAAAGGGATGTGCATGTTTTGATTGGTTTTGAAAAGAGTTGAAAATGGCATGTTTGAAAATGGCACTTGGTGGTTTTTATGAAAAACATAGTTTTGGGCATAATTTGACGGGACATAACTTGGACTACGGATCTCTGTTTTGTGCCAAATCTGTTTAAAAATAAAATTGGATCCGGGATGTCCATGCCGTTCGAAGAACGGGTGAAAAATGATTTAAAATGAGGAAGTTATGTCCGTTGGAAGATTGGGGTTTAAATCTGTGAATTCTGCAGCTTTTAACTTAGAAAATTTTTAGCAGAATAACCCCTTGCGCGTGGGCGTACTTGGCGCGTACGCGCCGATCTTCCAGAAAGCGCCATCCACGCGTACGCGTGATGTGCGCGGGCGCGCCGATTGTGCTGCACCCAATGCCCAGCCATTTTCCAGAGAGTTATGCCAGACCTGTGCCAGTGTTGTGCCTGGGGCACGAGAACACCCACGCGTATGCGTCGATTGGCAAATTTTTAATCCACGCGTTAGCGTGCATGACGCTTGTGCGTCGATGAAGTTTTTGAGACCATCCACGCGTGCGCGTGGAGTGCGCGTACGCGTGGCCTTGTTTTCATCCCAAAGTTGATTTTTGAGTTTTAAAAGCCAAATTTCATACTTCTAAGCCTCTGATCTCATCACTTATATCTTAAATCATTATGATATGCCTAGCTATGAGAGAAGGAGCTAGTGGATGTGGTAACTTGCGAGTGAAGCAAGGGAAAATGAATAATCAATGAGGATCATTGATGATTATGTGAGATGTGGAGGATGGTGGTGGAAGTGCTTGTTATACCATTGGCCGAAGGGCCGTAATTGTTTATGAATTGGCTGGTTATAGATTTAACCGTGAGCCGGAATGGCTGTGTATGATATTAATATTGGCTGGTTCTGGACTGAACCGTGAGCCGGATGGCTGATATGGATGTTGATCCATGGATGAGAATTCATGCATGTTTATGCTGAATTATTGATAATTGTGATTTGCACTTCCACTATCTGAGATACGAGTTTCCCTGGGTAGTAGCAGTGGCTAGCCACCACGTGCTCCAGGTTGAGACTTGATACTCTGTTGACCCTATGTCATAAGTGTGGCCGGGCACTGTGAAAGACCCGGATGAGCTCGCCCCCGTAAGTATTCACCAGTGAGGGTGATGGATATAGATCATGATTATGATCAAGTTTATAACGAGTATAACTCGAGTTGGGGATGCGTGACAGAGGGACAGTACAATGGTTAGTGATGAGCGGATAATTTATACGCTTTTTGGCATTGTTTTTAGTATGTTTTTAGTATGATCTAGTTAGTTTTTAGTATATTTTTATTAGTTTTTAGTTAAAATTCACTTTTCTGGACTTTACTATGAGTTTGTGTGTTTTTCTGTGATTTCAGGGATTTTCTGGCTGAAATTGAGGGACCTGAGCAAAAATCTGATTCAGAGACTGAAAAGGACTGCAGATGCTGTTGGATTCTGACCTCCCTGCACTCAAAGTGGATTTTCTGGAGCTATAGAAGCCCAATTGGCGCGCTCTCAACGGCGTTGGAAAGTAGACATCCTGGGCTTTCCAGCAATATATGATAGTCCATACTTTGCCCAAGATTTGATGGCCCAAACCGGCGTTCAAAGTCACCTTCAGAATTCCCAGCGTTAAACGCCGGAACTGGCACCAAAATGGGAGTTAAACGCCCAAACTGGCACCAAAGCTGGCGTTTAACTCCAAGAAGAGTCTCTACACGAAAATGCTTCATTGCTCAGCCCAAGCACACACCAAGTGGGCTCGGAAGTGGATTTTTATGTCATTTACTCATCTCTGTAAACCCTAGGCTACTAGTTCTCTATAAGTAGGACCTTTTACTATTGTATTTTCATCTTTTGATCACTTTAGATCTCTAGATCATCTTTGGATATTTAGTTCTTAGATCATTGGGAGGCTGGCCTCACGGCCATGCCTAGACCCTGTTCTTATGTATTTTCAACGGTGGAGTTTCTACACACCATAGATTAAGGTGTGGAGCTCTGCTGTACCTCGAGTATTAATGCAATTACTATTGTTCTTCTATTCAATTCCGCTTGTTCTTGTTCTAAGATATCACTTGTTCTTAAACCGGATGAATGTGATGATCCGTGACACTCATCATCATTCTCACCTATGAACGTGTGACTGACAACCACCTCCGTTCTACCTTCGATTGGGTGAATATCTCTTGGATTCTTTATCCGGAATCTTCGTGGTATAGGCTAGAACTGATGGCGGCATTCAAGAGAATCCGGAAGGTCTAACCTTGTTTGTGGTATTCTGAGTAGGATTCAATGATTGAATGACTGTGACATGCTTCAAACTCCTGAGGGCGGGGCGTTAGTGACAGACGCAAAAGAATCACTGGATTCTATTCCGGCCTGATCGAGAACCGACAGATGGATAGCCGTGCCGTGACAGGGTGCGTTGAACATTTCCACTGAGAGGATGGGAGGTAGCCACTGACAACGGTGAAACCCTTGCTTAAGCTTGCCATGGAAAGGAGGAAGAAGGATTGGATGAAGACAGTAGGAAAGTAGAGAGACGGAAGGGACCAGCATCTTCATACGCTTATCTGAAATTCCTACCAATGAATTACATAAGTATCTCTATCTTTATCTTTATGTTTTATGCGTTTATCACCATACCCATTTGAGTTTGCCTGACTAAGATTTATAAGGTGACCATAGCTCGCTTCATACCAACAATCTCTGTGGGGTCGACCCTTACTCGCGTAAGGTTTATTACTTGGACGACCCAGTACACTTGCTGGTTAGTTGTGCGAAGTTGTGTTTATGCCATGGTATTGAACACCAAGTTTTTGGTTTCATTACCGGGGATTATTTGAGTTGTGAAAAGTATTGATCACAATTTCGCGCTATCAGTTAGCGACCAGGACTTGTCGGGTTGGCTCTATAACCGACAAGATGATATCATCAGCCACTAGGGACAGGCATTCATCATATGCATACTATATGAATTGTTTGAGATTGCCTATTTGACTGCATATTACTTGCTAATTGTCTAAATGCCTTACTTGTTCCTAATTGTATATTTCTTGCTTGATATAACTGTGTTTGCTACATTATACTCCTGCTGGTGGTTGGGAGGTCTGAAGAAATTGGAAAGGGAAGTATTAGTTAGACTGAAGAACCTTTAGTTAGATGCCCTTTGTGGTTTAGCTTGTTTATAAGCTTTGATATTATCTGGAGGAAGTTCTAGGATTGCCTTCGGCTTTCCTCTAATATTATGTATTATATATGTGGAAGCTATTACCATGCTGGGGACCTCTGGTTCTCACCCATGCGGATTTTGTGGTTTTCAGATGCAGGACGTGAGGTGTCCCGCTGATGCATGCTGGAGACTTCTATATTGCGAAGATCCTTTGTTCTCGGGGCTATGTTTTGGTTTATATGTTTTGCTTAGATACTTTTATCTCCATTAAATAATACAGACTGTGATGACTCCTCTTTTGGGAGATTTTGGAGAATAGGTTTTATGTATTTTGCGTTCCTTTGGGTTTCCTTTGGGGTTTTCCTTATTTTATCATATGTATATATTGCTATGCTCGGACCGGTTTTCTTCGCAGCCGGATCTTGAGTCTTGATTTTCCTATTTTTGACACTCCTTTGTATATATATAATCACGCGTTGGTTAACCTTGTTCGTTACGTTATCGATCGGAGTGTTGCGCTTTGAGTTGCGATTTTTGTTTACCCCTTTTTCTACAAAGGCTCCTAGTTATAATCAATCATTCATATTACTATACGTACTAATTTTTATTTTAGAGGTCGTAATACCTTGCCATCTCTGAATTATGACTTAAGCATAAGACTCTGTATGGTAGGGTGTTACATTATGGTATCAGAGCAGTTCGTTCCTGTAGAGCCTGAGGGATGGACTGATTATGCTTCTGTGCATTCTCTGTGTGTGTGTTATGTGCTATTAGTATTTCTGCTTGATATAATTGGCATAAACGTTCATGAGCATGCATTTGGGACTTTGGAGCACTAGACTTCCGATATTGAGACTGATCAACTTAATATCGATTGTTTGGTGTGTATAGGAACCAGATGGCACCTCGTGGATGCGGTAGAGGTAGTGTGAGAGGTCGTACGAATGCTCGTGCATCGGAGCATAACCCTAATGACCCGGTGAACTTTATGACTGCGTTGGAGAACATGGCTGCTGCTATGCAAGCCACTGCTGAGGCTCTTGGTCAACAGATGAACAACCATGGTAATGATGGAGGTGGAGTTCAGGGCCCGATGACACTGGCAAACTTTTTGAAGGTTAATCCACCTAAGTTCAAGGGAACTACTAACCCGACTGAGGCTGATACATGGTTTCAGGCTATAGAGCGAGCGCTGCAAGCGCAAGTGGTGCCTGAAGGACAGCGTGTCGAGTTTGCTACCTATATGCTTGTCGGTGAAGTGTCGCATTGGTGGCAAGGCATCCGACGTCTTCTGCAGCAGGGTGATGACTATATCACTTGGAACGTCTTCCAAGAGGAGTTCTATAAGAAGTACTTTCCAACTTCTGCTAGGACGGCTAAGGAACTTGAATTGTTACAGCTGAAGCAGGGTACTATGTCCATATCAGAGTATACTGACAAGTTTGAGGAGCTGTTCAGGTTCTCTCGTATGTGCCAAGGGACTCCGGTGGAATATGAGGAATGGAAGTGTGTTAAATATGAAGGAGGACTCCAGAGTGATATTTTCAGTTCAGTGGGACCAATGGAGATTAGGACTTTCTCCGAGTTGGTAAACAAGTGTAGGGTTGCTGAAGAGTGTGTGAAGAGGGCAACCGCTGAGAAAGGGAGTCAAAAGGGATCATTCCCACAGAAGCGAGGGAAGAGCTTTGCACCTAGAGGTCCGTCTTTCAAGAGGGGAAGCTCTTTTAGGAGGCCCAACAACAACAACAACAACTCCCAAGGAAAAAGGTATGGGAAGCAGCCTCAGAATGATCAAGCTTGTACTAGGTGTGGAAGTCACCATCTGGGAGCACCATGCAAGGCTGAATGGGGTTTGTGCTACACTTGTGGAAAGGCGGGGCATAAAGCCGCAAATTATCCTGAGAGGCAGAAACAAGGTGCTGGAAAGGCACAACAGACTGGTCGAGTGTTCACCACTTCAGCTGTAGGAGCTGAGGGATCTGAGACACTCATTCGAGGTAATTGTGAAATAGCTGGTCAAACTTTAAATGCTTTATTTGATTCGAGAGCATCACATTCATTCATTGCATTTGAGAAAGCCCATGAGTTAGGATTGAAGATTGTAACTTTAGGTTATGACCTAAAGGTGTATAATGCTACCCATGAAGCCATGGTAACTAGGCTAAGATGCCCGGAAGTTTCCTTTAGGTTCAAGCAGCGTGATTTTGTTCATAATTTATCTGCTTACCGATGATTGGTCTTGATCTTATCTTGGGATTGGACTGGTTATCTAAGAACCATGTTCTGCTAGATTGTTCTACAAAGTCGGTGTACTTTATGCCGGAAGATACTGAAGGGCCGGTCGTGGTGAATAATTATTACTTGAATTCGATGATAGTGAACTGTTCTGGAACCGAATGTCAGGGTATCATGTTGTTAACCGCGGGCGTTTCGGGTGATGATCAAAGGTTGGAACAGATTCCGGTTGTGTGTGAGTTTCCGGAAGTGTTTCCCGATGATATTGATGAGTTTCCACCTAACCGAGAGGTTGAGTTTGCTATTGAATTGGTGCCCGGGGCGGGACTAATCTCAAGTGCTCCTTATAGGATGTCACCGTTAGAGATGAACGAGCTAAAGTCTCAGTTAGAGGATTTGTTGGGAAAGAATTTTATACGACCAAGTGTCTCTCCGTGGGGTGCTCCAGTGTTACTGGTGAAGAAGAAGGATGGGAGTATGCGGCTCTGTGTGGATTACAGGCAGCTGAACAAGGTTACAATAAAGAATAAGTACCCATTGCCGAGAATTGATGATCTCATGGATCAGTTACAAGGAGCTGGAGTTTTCTCCAAGATCGATTTGCGATTCGGTTATCACCAGATAAGGGTGAGGGGTGAGGATATCCCTAAGACCGCTTTCAGGACTTGTTATGGTCATTACGAGTACACTGTAATGTCCTTTGGGTTGACGAATGCTCCTGCGGTATTCATGGATTACATGAATAGAGTTTTCCGTCTGTTTCTGGATAAATTCGTTGTTGTCTTCATTGATGACATACTGATTTATTCCAAGACTGAAGAAGAGCATGCGGAACACTTGAGGACCGTGTTGCAGATTCTAAAGGAGAAGAAACTTTATGCAAAACTGTCTAAGTGTGAGTTTTGGAAGAGTGAGGTGAAGTTTTTGGGGCATGTGGTGAGTAAGAAGGGAATAGCCGTAGATCCAACTAAGGTGGAGGCTGTGATAGATTGGAAGCAACCAACCACCGTAACAGAGATAAGGAGTTTTCTGGGTTTAGCTAGCTATTACCGAAGGTTTATCAAGGGCTTTTCACATATAGCTTTGCCAATGACAAAGTTAACCCGCAAAGACACTCCGGTTGTTTGGACTTCTGAGTGCGAGGAGAGCTTTCAGACATTGAAGAAAAAGTTGACCACTGCACCTGTGTTAGTGTTACCCGAGCCGAATGAGCCATTTGAGGTGTATTGTGATGCCTCATTGAAGGGTCTAGGGTGCGTGCTGATGCAGCATCATAATGTGGTGGCGTATGCCTCACGACAATTGAGACCTCATAAAGTTAGTTACCCTACGCACGATTTGGAACTCGCTGCGGTTGTGTTTGCCTTGAAGGTGTGGAGGCATTACCTCTATGGGGTTAAGTTCCAAGTTTTCTCTGATCATAAGAGCTTGAAGTACCTCTTTGATCAGAAAGAGCTTAATATGAGGCAGAGAAGGTGGATGGAATTGTTGAAGGACTACGACTTTGAGTTGCATTACCATCCGGGAAAGGCGAACGTGGTGGCGGATGCGTTAAGTCGAAAGTCATTATATGCGACTTGGATGATGCTCCAAGAGGAGAAGTTGCTCAAGGGATTTGAGAGTCTAAAAATTGGTGCTCGAGAAGTATCCGGAACTTTGTGTTTGAGCCGATTAGAGATCTCAAGTGATTTTAAGTCTGAACTCCTAAGGGCTCATCAGAATGATAAAGCTTTATGGAAGGTGTTACCGGCCATTGAGCAAGGAAAACAGTGGAGAGTGTCGGAAGAAAAAGATGGGTTATGGAGATTCAAGGGAA